>NC_066581.1:385291501-385923048 GCF_024323335.1 Lathyrus oleraceus
TCCAACATGAATGAAGTGTATCCAACTCTCTCCCACCTCCAAATCCATAAAATCAAGCACAGTTGACTTTTTCAACTGATAGATGAATCTGGCAATGCATTGATCAATCTGAGCCCCAATCTTCTGATGAAATGGCTCAAGGATGAAACCCTAGCCTCCATAAGCTCAATAAAACCACATGATGATCCCCATATCCATTATAGACCCCAGCTCCTAGCCATGCCCTGATTGGCCCAATGCAACTGATTAGGGTTGACCAGTGGTCAAAACCCTAATCTCAAGAAATATGCTTCAACACTTGATGATGACAAACCATGATGATGATGATGTATCACTTCAAACAAGATGAAGACCAATCTCCTTGAGAAATCATGAAACCCTAATTTGGACCTCCACATCCTCAGATGATTGATGACCAGTCCAATGAAACCCTAGCTTGCACATGACCTCCTATCTTCTGATCAAGACTTGGGAAGATGACTTGGCACAATGTAACCACATGATATGCAATATGCAATGACTAATGACCTAAAAATGATATGCAATATGCTAAGCTAGTCCCAAGAGAGGAGGGCAAATTTTGAGGTGTTACACCTACAGACACACACAACTGATTAGAAATAAAATACGTGGGTTGTCTCTCATGAAGCACTTCGCTTAATATCGCATGGCTCGACGGTTCTCCGTCTGCTTAGGTGAGATGGATTTTTTCTATAGGACCATCCTGCTGGTCTTGTATGTAAGGTTTAACTCTCTGCCCATTCACTTTGAACGTGTCTCCGTTCGCTGGATTTCTTAGTTCAACGGCTCCATGTGAAAATACCTTTTGTATCTCAAAGGGTCCCGACCATCAGGACCTCAGTTTCCCTGGGAAGAGTTTCAACCTTGAGTTGAATAATAACACCACTTGTCCTTCCTGAAGGTCTTTCTTCTGAATGTGCCTGTCATGCCAGGTTTTGGTTTGCTCTTTGTATATCTTGGCATTCTCATACGCTTGATTCCTGAACTCTTCCATCTCTTGTAATTGGAGGATCCGAGATTTACTCGCTTTGGCAAGATCATAGTTGAGGAATTTGGTAGACCAAAATGCTTTATGCTCAAGTTCGAGTGGTAGGTGACAAGCTTTACCATAGACTAACTGATACGGGGACATACCTATTGGTGTTTTGAACGCTGTTCGGTATGCCCAGAGTGCGTTATCGAGCTTGATTGACCAATCCTTTCTTGAGGCACTAACAGTTTTTTCTAGGATTTGCTTGATCTGCCGATTGGATACCTCAACCTGTCCACTGGTCTGGGGGTGGTATGGAGTGGCGATTCTATGCTTGACATTGTATTTCAACAGTAGGTTTTCCATCAATTTATTTAGGAAGTGGGTGCCTTCATCACTAATCAGTGCTCTTGGTACCCCAAATCATGCGAAGATACAATTCTTGAGGAAATTGATTACCACCTTGGCATCATTCGTGGGAAGTGCAACTGCTTCCACCCATTTTGACACATAGTCAACCGCAACCAGAATGTATTGCTTTCCAAAGAAAGGTGGGAAGGATCCCATAAAATCTATCCCCTACACATCGAACAGTTCGACTTCTAACATAGCATTCTGAGGCATCTGATTTCTTTTGGATATGTTGCCTGTTCTTTGACATATGTCACATTCTTTTACCACTGCTTGTGCATCTTTGAACAGTGTAGGCCAGTATAAGCCAGACTGAAGGACTTTGGCTGCGGTTCTGTCTCCGCTAAAATGTCCTCCATATTTTGAGTTATGACAGGCTTTTAAAATGCCCATCTGCTCTTCCTCTGGAACACATCTCCTGACTAGGCCATCTAATCCCTTTTTGTACAGGAACGGATCGTCCCATACATAGAACCTGCAATCATGGAAAAACTTTTTTCGTCTGTTAGAGTCAAAGTCATCAGGTATCAGTCCACCTACCACAAAGTTCGCGTAATCGGTGAACCACGGGATATGCGTAACGGCTAGAATACGTTCGTCCGTGAACTCATCTCTGATGGGGTGCGTTTCTTCTGTTTCTTGGATCAGAATCATCCGAGACAAGTGATCAGCAACATTGTTTTCACTACCCTTTTTGTCTCTGATTTCCAGGTCGAATTCTTGTAGTAGGAGGATCCATCGCAGCAGCCTTGGCTTTGATTCCTGTTTAGCAAAAAGATATTTTAAAACAGCATGGTCAGTATATACGATTACCTTTGATCCCAACAGATAGGATCTGAATTTGTCAAACGCGTATACCACCGCCAGAAGTTCTTTTTCTGTGGCTGCATAGTTCATTTGAGCAGGGTTGAGTACATGGCTTGCATAATAGATCACATGCAAGAGCTTCTCCTTGCGTTTCCCTAGTACTGCCCCTACTGCGTTATCACTTGCATCACACATTATCTCAAAAGGAAGAGACCAATCTGGGGCAATAACTATGGGTGCTGACACCATCTCCTTCTTCAAGGCCTCGAAGGCTTTCTTGCATTCTTTGTCAAATAAGAACGGGGTATCTTTTACCAGCAGACTAGTCAGCGGTTTGGCAATCTTGGAGAAATCTTTTATGAACCTGCGGTAGAAAAACGCATGTCCTAAGAAGCTTCAGATGCCTTTTTCATTCACCGGTGGTGGTAAATTTTCTATTACCTCCACTTTTTCTATATCCACTTCGGTACCTTTGTTGGAGATCTTGTGTCCCAAGACTATTCCTTCCCGGACCATGAAGTGACATTTTTCCCAATTCAGGATCAAATTTGTTTGCTGGCATCTTTCTAACACATGTGATTGGTTAGTCAAACAATTATCAAATGAAGAACCGAGTACGGAAAAGTCATCCATAAATACTTCCATATGCTTTTCAAGCATGTCAACAAAAATAGAAGTCATACACCTTTGAAAGGTGTCTGGTGCGTTGCACAAGCCAAATGGCATTCTTCTATAAGCGAAAATACCATAGGGGCATGTGAATGCAGTCTTCTCTTGGTCCTCAGGGGTAACCTCAATCTGGTTATACCCCGAATAATCGTCTAGGAAACAATAGTAATCGTGTCCTGCTAACCTTTCCAGCATTTGATCAATGAATGGTAACAGGAAGTGATCCTTCCTTGTTGCCATGTTTAGCCTTCTGTAATCGATGCACACTCTCCAACCTATAATAATGCGAGTTGGAATCAACTCATTCTTTTCATTTTTTATTACCGTTGTGCCCCCTTTTTTTGGTACCACGTGGACTGGACTTACCCAAGAGCTATCGGAGATAGGGTAGATTAGGCCCACATCCAAGAGTTTTACAACCTCTTTGCGCACCACTTCTTTCATGGTTGGGTTAAGTCTTCGTTGTGGTTGCACTATTGGTTTGTGGTCATCTTTCATTAAGATCTTGTGCATGCAAACCGTAGGGCTTATACCTTTTAAGTCCTCAATTGCCCATCCGATTGCACCCTTGTATTTTTTTAGCACTTGAATGAGTTCTTCCTCTTGGACACTCTGTAGACTAGCATTAATGATGGCTGGACATTTTTCTTCAGTGTCTAGAAATACATACTTCAGATTTGTTGGTAACTGCTTCAGGTTCACCCTTTTTTTTTGTTCTTCAGTGACATCGGATGGTGGTGGTCTTAGATCTTCCCACCGGTGTGGTCTAGATCTAATCCATTCAGGTTGTTTTTCCATCAGAGCAAGCACCTCAGATTCTTCTTCATCTTCATTACTTTCAAAAATGGACAAGCTTAAGACCTGGTTTAGAGGTGACCGGGGTCTATGCTGGTCATTTTCTTGAGCAATTACTTGGTCTATTATCTCTATGGTGTTGCTAGTGCCAATATCATCTTTGTATTGCATTCTATTCCTCACATCTATCTTTAACTTTTCATCATAGACCTTGAGGGTCATAGTTCCTTCCTCAATATCTATCATACACCGTCCTGTTTCCAAGAAAGGTCTTCCCAATATGAGAGGAATCTCCTCATCCTCCGACATTGCCAGAATGACGAAGTCGACTGGAAAGACAAACTTGTCAATTTTTACAAGAACATCTTCCACAATACCATAGGGTCGCCTAACAGAACGATCCGCAAACTGAAGGGTCATTCGAGTGTCTTGAACAGAACCGATGCCTAACTTCTTATAGATGGACAGTGGCATCAAACTTACACTTGCTCCTACGTCAATCAAAGCCTTCTTGAATTTTCTATCACCAATAGTGCAAGGGATAGTAATCGATCCCCTGTCTTTCTTTTTCACTGGGATTTTCATGCCTTGGAGAATGGCACTGCATGTTTCAGTCAGGATGATCGGTTCCGTATCAGTGGAATGCTTCTTGGAAATTATGTCTTTCATGAACTTGGCATATATTGGCATTTGTTCCAATGCTTCAGAAAAAGGGATATTGATTTCGAGTTTTTTGAACATCTCCAGAAACTTCTCAAAATTCTTCTCATGTTGATTTTTCTTTTTCTGTCGTGGAGGGTAAGGGAGTTTGATTATGGGTTTAGGAACCTTCTCTTTCTCCTTGACAGGAGGTGGTATTGCTTCTTCATCTTGGACTTTTGTTTCCTTGATTTCTAAATCCACCTCTATTAATCCATCTTTTTCTATATCATTTTCCTCTGTTGACTTCCCACTTCGGGTTATGGCAATGTTAACAGTGTTATGTTCTCGCGGATTTGTCACCGTACCACTAGGTAGGGTGCCCGGGGCTTGAGAGTTTGAAGTTAACTGTTGTGTTATCTGTCCCATTTGAACTTCAAGATTTTTAAAGGAGGATGTGGTGTTTTTCTGATTAGTCATTGTTTCTTCTTGAAACCTTATGTTGTGGGCTGCTAACTTTTCAATGGCAATCTCCCATTCGGCCTTTTTAGGTGCCTGTTGTTGTTGCTGTTGTTGCTGATACTGAGTCTGATATTGCCCTGTACCCTGTTGCGGAACATTCCCTCTCTGATCTTTCCAGGAGAAGTTTGGATGATTCTTCCAACCTGGGTTGGAAGTGTTAGAATATGGATTATTCTACTTCAAGAATTTGATCTCTTCAATTTGTTGGGGAGTCGCAAAGCAATAGACTGTGTGATGAGGTCCATTACAGATTTCACACGTGCTCGCCTGAGCTAGCTGAACCTGTGCTATTTGTTGAGTTCCTATATTCATAGCTTTCAGCTTTTTGTCTACTTCGACAGCAACAGTGTCTTCCAGACGAATTTTATTTGTCTCTAATTTTAGATCAATCACCCCATCTGGTTGACTGGTACACCTATCATATAGCTCTAGATGCTCATTGGCAGCTATTGCTTCAATAATCCTCTTGATACCAGTGGCTATTGAGAAATTTGTTGAGCCACCGGCTGCTGTATCAATCAACTGTTTTGTTTTTATTTTCAGCCCATTAACGAACATCTGCATTTGTTCTGTCTGATCCATATTATGAGTGGGAAATGCGACTAATATTCTTTTGAATCTTTTGTAAGTGTCTCCCAATGATTCACCATCCTTCTGTTTGAAATTCAGAATTTCATACCTTTTTCGTAGGAATACTGATGCTGGAAAATACTCATTTAAGAATGCAGTTTCCATCTCCTCCCAGGAAGTGATACTACCGGCAGGGAGAGAATAGAACCATTCTTCCGCGTCTTCAGCTAAAGTGAACGGGAACATTCTTAATTTTTTTGCTTCATCAGTGTGACCATCAATTTTCAGGGTGGTGCTCATGGTCAGAAATCTTTGCAGGTGTTTGTTGGCATCTTCATTAACCTTTCCGGTGAAAGGTTTTCTTTCCAATTGATTGATCGTGCTAGGATGCAGTTGAAAATTTGTCACATTCACCGGTTGGTTAACAATGGTTAGTCGACCACCCGGTGCATTTGCACCTCCATAGTCACCCAGGTGTCTTTCCGGAGGTGGAGGAGGTGGAATTAGAGGAACTTCAGCCATTGGTTCCTTGACTTCTGGTTGATCTAAGGTATTTTCTTTTGTAGAATCCACTCTTTGTTCTCTGCGTCTTCGGTGAAGGTTCTCTCGGTCTCTGCGTCAAAAAGAAATTCAGCTGAGGGTTCTCCTCGCATACACAAATTAGTAAATTATAAATGACAGAAAAATAATTTTATTGCAGAGCAACAAAATTTTAATTGAAATAAAATTAAACTCTATATTTTTGGCAGTCCCCGACAACGGCGCCAAAAACTTGATCGGGAAAATAGCAAGTGTACTATTTTGCCTTTTATAGTAATAATGGGAAAATTTCCCGAATGTCGATCTCAAGGACTGCACGTTAATATTGAGTTTCAATTATCATTCAATTAAATAAAAAGTATTAATTTGGTTTTGAGTGTAAAAATATAATAATAAAAGTAAAGGTAAAGAAATATGAAAATAAGGGTTGATAGAGAAAAAGGAACAATGTCAGGGAAGGTGTATAATTTATCCCTGTAATAACTCTAAGTCACTATTGCATCAATAAATATCAATTACTACCAGTTCTCAAGGGTATTTTCTCCCAAGTCCTTGGTGAGAAAACCTTTAATCAATCTACCCTAATTCTTATGTTCATAGCCAATTAGGGTGAAGTTAAGTTGTATAATATCAAGAATACTCTAGTTCATACAGGGTACCCCTAGTCCTAGGTGATATCTATTGTAGAGTAACCTTATGAAAACCTTATCAATGGCGGTCCAGCCTAATTGATAACCACAAATCAATCTCAATTGATCCGAAAGAGAAAGCAATAAACACATCAAAAGGTTACCGTAAAAACAATATTATAAATGCAAATGTAAACTCAAATTCATTACAATTCTAAATCAGGGACACCCCCTGGCATTGGGGGGTTTAGCTACTCATATTGTTAAAAACAAATTCAAGATAAAAATTACACATTACAAGTAATTGGATGACTTTGATCTTCAATCTCTCCCGCTCATGAATATCTTCAGCTCTCCAAATTCCTTGATCTCTATAATACTTGATTGCTTCACAATACTGTGTTTTGCTGTATTCCAAGATGATTTTTCCTTTGGCAGAAGACCTCTTTTTATAGTGAAAGTTCCCAGCATCAGTTGGACAGGTCCAAGGATGTCTCTAAAAAGCCCACAGAATGAAAAGCCCAAGAAAACTGAAAATTTTGGGTTTGGGCTGACACGGGTGGCCGTGTCAGCCTACTGTTTAAGCTGACACGCCCATGGCAGGGGTGACACGGTTGAGGTTTCTGTCTGACACGGGTGGCCGTGTCAGGCTACTGTGTTTCTTCACTTGCTTCCCTTGCCCTGACACGGCCCGTGTCAGGTAACACGGGTGGCCGTGTCAGGCCTCCTGTACCGGGTTTTTCTGCTCATTTGCGTGCCGGAATCTCGCACTGTCTTGTGCTGAGTTCTCCGGTTCTTCTACCTAGATCTGTCGAACAAAAACACAGCCATTCCATGCATAAAATCAAGATAATAAAAGGTAAAACATAACAAAGATAAAAAACGCGTAAATAAAATAACGAAAGTAAAACTAACTCGAAATGTACCATAAATGCTTGCACAGTGTGTCAAATGTCTCTGTTTTGCATCGGATAAGTAATGAAAACTCAATGTAAATGGTGACTGATCACCTAGCTATCCTAACGCATGGCCCTAGCCCACGGTGTTGATTCACCCCAGGTGTTTGAGGATTTGAGGACCCATGAATATCACCACCACTTGCACCAGATTCCCTAAGAAGTTCAGTTAATTCGATGAAGTCATGTGTATGCAATGACGCGCTACCTCCGTAACTGAGCTCGTGACTCATGGCAGAGTAGTTAGGGTGTGTTTGGGTTATTGGTATGCGGCCAGGACGACTGAAGGGCGACATTGGTGTGAATGATTCATTAGGGAAAGGTTGAAATGGTTGTCGTGGTGTTTGGTAGCCATATGGTTGTTGCATGTTTTGGTTTTGTGATGTTTAGGCTTCTTGGTTATAGTAGGAGGCACAATTGGTAATAAATGAGCACTGAGTGTTTTGGCTATGGCGGCTATGGTAGGATGATGTTTTAGGGGCATATCGATGTTAAGTGTCTTGATAATGATCATCTTATTGACGTTGGTACGAGATATACTATCGGTATTATGGTTGGATGTTTGGCATGCTAAGGTCGTATGTTTGTCTGTTTATGGGCCAACAATTTTGTTGGGTTGGGGGTTGTGAGTAACAGGTCTGGTAATTTTGTGGGGGGTTAGATGTTGAACCTTCTTGTGTGTAAGTGACTTGGCATGGATCGTATAGGTACATATCCTCGGTGAGAAACTCAAATCCAACTGATATGTACCAAGCCATGTAACTACGAGTTGGTTTTTCTTTGATTGACATCACAGTGTCAGTTAAGACATGGTCATGTCGATGCTTCCATTTTCGACACTCAGATTTAGTGAAGCATTGCCAAGGGTTAAAGTTCCATTAGTCGTTAATTCACCGTAGATGCCATTCTCCAAAGTCTGCCGGGGGATCTGGGATGTGTTGAAGCATGTCGAACTGGAATTTAACACGGTCACTATGGTGCATCTCCACAGTGGTGAACCTAATGATCGGTGTGCATGCAGTCCAAACGGATGCATCTTGTTCGTTGATTTCATGTTCATGATTCAAGTTTAGATGTGGATGTCAAATGAACTGAAGAGGAAAAATATATTAGATTATAAAATGGGTGATATTAAAAACAAATTAGTATAAATTGATTCGTTTAGTGGTGAGAACAAATTATTAGAAATCTATCAATAATCGCATTACAATCGGGTCAATTATTCAGTGAATGTTGCATGAAAGTGATGAAAGAGGAAACTACCAAAGCTAACAAACATGCGGTTACAATCTTTGACTGTCATAGGAAAACTTTCAATGTACATGAAATAGTGGACCATAATGAGGGGAGGCCAAAATTATCCTATGATGTCAAACTAAACAGAAGTTGGTGCAGTTGTGGCAAGTTCCAGACCTTTAGTGTACCTTGCTCACATGTCATTGCGGCGTGCACATATACTCGTCAGGATGCTTACAGTCATCTATCTGATGTTTACAAGACCATTAACCTTATGAATGTCTACAACGAAAGCTTGCAGTGCTAGCAATGGAGGAATATTAGTCTCCATATCAATGAGACACAGTTTGGCACAATGATGAGATGCGAAGAAAGAAAAAAGGTCGCCTAAACAGCACGCGTATTAGAACAGAAATGGATATGACTGATAAAATGATAAGATTATGCAGTATACGTCGTCAGCCCAGACACAATCAGAAAAATCGTCTCAATGTCAGAGCAACCTCTGCATCATAATTTATTTTTTCCTTTCAATTTCTGTAACCTTAGATTTAAATATATTAATAACTTTTTGTTACAACAATGCTAATAACAAACATCACACCAACTTAAACACTCTTAAAAACAACAACACAAACAACAAATACAAGACTTAAGACATAACACCACAACATATCTAAGAGATGACAACAATCAAAATAATATCATCTGATGCAGACATCATATCCCTAACATCGTTGTCATTTCTAACTCGCACCCACATTCGCTGCATATCATTGTTGTCATCTGCAATTGAGATGTAAGAGACAAGTCTCTCGATACTTCTAATTTTGCCTCCATCATTAATCATTTTGTCTAACCAACTTTTCAAACTCCTTTCAAGATGCTCGAAACTTTGGAAGTTCTAAAAAAACATTTTCATCTGAGGCTTCATTGCGGAATAAATTATATGCTCGTTTCTTTTAATGGTCATGATAGAGCTACTGATAATAAGAAAAAAAGATTATGAAAAATGTTGGTGTTGAAATGGTAAAAGACACCTCTATTTATATTAGAAAAACACAACACACATTGGTGTCAAGTGAATTGGCGTCAACACTATAACAATACACATAGATGCCAATTGAATTGGCAGTACTAGATGTAGGAGGCAATTCAATTGGCGCATCCTCTTAAAATTTGGATATAGTCGTCAATTGATCTAACACCAGTTCTTTGACGATTTTTTTTTTAAAAAAAGAATAATTTAAAAAATTATTTGAAATGTAGATTATTTAAAAAAAACTGAATTATTTGAATAAAAAAATCCATTAATTTAAAAGAAAATCAAATTAAAAATTGTCCCCGCTAAAATTCAGGATTTTTTACCAATATACCCCACATTTTCAATTAATTTCCCAAAATAACCCAGGTTTCAAAAAATTTCCCAATATACCCCACTTTTAGAGGGAGGCGCCAATTGGATTGGCGCCCCCTCTTAAAAATTGCAAGGAGGCGCCAATTGGATTGGCTAGGGCAGGTGCCCTAGCCAATCCAATTGGCGCCTATGTGTAATTTTTAAGAGGGGGCGCCAATCCAATTGGCGCCTCCCTTAAAAAAGCCTCAAATGGAAAAACTTCCAACATGAAAGTTGTAGATCTTTTCAAGACAATGAATTTGGATATAAATTTTGCAACATTTGGATTTTTTTTGAGAAAGTTATGGGCAGTTGAAGTTGGACTTCTGAGTTTTTCAACTGGTATCTGAGTCATAATGTTTTGTATTATTGCATGTGTTTCTTTTAGGAATATGAATTTTTGTCCAACATAACATTTGAAGTAGACATCTTAAATTTTCCAATGCACTTGGTCCCACATCAAAATAATTAAAAATGAGTGAGTTATGTCCCTGCGAACTTGACCCAAAATTAGGGTTTCTGTCAAAACAAGTGTATGTGAATTTTGCCAAAAGGGACCAACTTCAAGCCCTTTAGTTTGAATGATAAAAGCCTCAAATGACAAAACCTTCAACATAAAAGTTGTAGATCTTTTCAAGATAATGAATTTGGACTAAAGTTTTGCATCATTTGCAATTTTTATGAGAAAGGTATGGGCACCTGAACTTGGACTCTTTGACATTTTAACTGTTATCTGAGTCATAATGTTTTGTATTATTGCATGTGTTTCTTTTAGGAATATGAATTTTTGTCCAACATAACATTTGAAGTAGACATCTTAAATTTTCCAATGCATTTGGTCCCACCTCAAAATAATTAAAAATGAGTGAGGTAGGTCCTTGCGAACTTGACCCAAAATTAGGGTTTCTGTCAAAACATGTGTATGTGAATTTTGCCAAAAGGGACCAAATTCAAGCCCTTCAACATAACAATAAGAAGTCCTTGAATTAGGGTTTCTGACCTATAAATTTTTGTTTTATGATATGTGTTTATTTTAGAATTATGAAAGAAACTTAATGTTTGGAGAATACACAAAGATAAATTTGACATAATACGAATTGATATTAATAAAATTTGGATTTTACACAATGAATCCTAATGGTGATGACCGGGATCACCTAACCGACCTCCGGTCTCACATCCCCTAGCTACCCTAACCCTTGGCCCTAACCCACGTTGACGATTCTGCACCGGTGTTTGTTCATCTGATGGTCCAGGAGCGTCATTACCGCCTACAGGAGAAGGTCCGTTGAGGTATTCAGCCAACTCAGCATAGTCTTCAGTATTCAATGATGGTGTACCGGCGTAGCTGAGCTCATGACCCATGCCAGAGAAGTTGGGGTGTGGTTGACTCATGGATGGGCGACCAGGACGGTTGAAGGGGGACATGGGTGACAATGATGGGTCTAGGAAAGGTTGGAAAGGTTGTTGGGGTGTTTGGAAGAGATATGGTTGTGGGATGTTTTGGTATTGTGATGTTTGGGGTTCTTGGCTACGGTAGGTGATGGGGCGGTTAGTGTTTTGGGTAAGGCGACTTTGGTAGGGTGATGGTGTGGGTGCGAAGCGATGTTCGGTCGAAGGTTGATGGTCCATTTGTTGGTGGTGGTATGGGGGATGTTCTTGGTTTTGGGGTTGGGTGAATGGCATGTTTTGGTTGTATGTTTGTGTGTTTGTGGAACGGAAAGTTTGTCGGATAGGTGGTTGTGAGTAATCGGGCTGAGAATGTTGTTGGGGGTTAGATGTTGAGCCTTCTTGTGTGTAACTTGTCTGGCGTGGGTCGTAGAGGTACATATCATCGGCGATGAATTGAAATCCAACTGATCTATACCAAGCCATATAAGTACGACTTGGTTTTACCTCATTTGGCATGACTGCGTCAGTTAAGACATGGTCATGACGGTGCTTCCACTTGCGACACTCTGATCTTGCGAATTGTTGCCAAGGGTTGTAGTTCCATTGGTCGTTCACTTTACGCATATGCCATTCTCCTAGGCTAGCTGGGGGATCTGGGATATTCTGGACCATACCAAACTGCAGCTTCACACGATCGGTGTTGTGCAGCTCCACTGTTGTGAACCGTATTATTGGTGTGCATGTTGTCCATACGGCTGCGTCTTCAGGGTTGATCTGATGCTCATGATCCATATTAAGGTATGGACGCCAAATGAACTGAAATGTTAAAGACAATAGGATTTAAATGAATGTAGAAAAAGTCAACATAATATGAAGAAATAATGTAATTATTTTGCTTACGTCTGCCGGTCGAAGGTGATCCAAAAGGTTGCGATATTGAGTAATACAGTGTCTCGGACATCTACTGTAATTCATACCGCGTGCCGACCATCTACACCAAAAAGTTAAAATAAATTAGTTATGGGTAATAAACTGTAAGGAAGGAAGTAAAGATATAGCAATTTAAACAACTTACTTTTTTGCATATGGAAAAGTGAAGGGGTTGCTATTGATCGGTGCTAGAGACGGTAGTCTTGACCATCCCCATGCTTGTAGCAAAACAGCACATCCAGAAAATGTAGAAGTATCTTTGTGGCAGTTTTTGCACAAAGAACTATACAGATAGGCTAGACATGCGGATCCCCAACTATAACTACCTATTCTATCTATATGTCTAAGTAAAGGTAAGTACATAATATGCATGCTAGAACCACTACCTTCGGGAAATAAAAAGGATCCTAGTAACAACATAATGTAACACCTAGTTTTGATGATTCGAGCATCTTCGGTAGAATGCTCATCTAAATAAAAACTATTATAATATGACTTTAGGCGTGATAGTAGTATACCTTGTCCCCTAGCATTATCATCTAACAAATCAACGTTTAAAAGCTCCATGCAAATTGAATTTGGAAAGTTGGTCTTACCATTAACAGCTTTGCCTTCAATTTGTAGTCCTAAAAGCATGTAGACGTCTTCTAACGTCACGGTACACTCACCGGTTGGAAACCAAAATGTGTGTGTCTCTGGCCTCCATCTTTCGCATAAGGCTAGAATGAATTTGTTATCTATAGACCAAGACATAATTTTGCTAAGGTGACCAAAACCGGCGAGTTCAACATAAGGTTGAATCATCGGGTCCATCGGGACAAATTCGTGGACTCGAGTGCGAAACCTTGAGACATCCTATAATAGAAATAATGTAACACTTGACTAAGTCGGTATTTCAAAATAAAATGGGGTTGGTGGAGATGAAACATAAAAAAGAAGTACACGAAAAAACTTACGTATGTCGCGATGTTTGCAACTGTTCCTCTGTGTGCTTCGCCCATTGTGAGTAAAGACATATTGTTGGGGAGTTGGTGTAGATGAAAATGGAAAAGAAGTAATGTAGATGAAGTAGTGAGAAATGTAGATGAGGTAGTGAGAATGTTTGTGTGGAAGAATTGTTGAAGGAGTGGATCAATTTATAGGCAAATGGAGGAGTGCATGAAAAAATGTGTTTGCATGGTGTCTCCACCTCATTTGGCGACCATGTACAATTTTAAGGAGGGGGCGCCATTCAAATTGGCGACACCATAGGGTACATGCATGCAAGGCTAGTTCTGAATGCATGGTTTCGAGGACTGACTACATGGGGGCGCCATTCAAATTGGCGACCATGTACAAGCCATAAAGGTAGGCGCCAAACCAATTGGCGCCACCTTCTGCATGTCTGACACGTGGCATTGTTGTCTCCTGCATGCTTAACAAAACACTTATGGTTGGCTTGCATGATTGACACGTCATCTCTGACCATCTTAGGTGTCCGACACGTGTCTGTCTTGTCTCCTGTATGCTGATGACTACCTTCTTGATAGCTTGCCTGGCTGACACATCAACTCACACTGTCTTGCAGGATTGACACATCATCTCAGACACAAGGCTCTCTACTATCCTGCATGCTGAATACTTACTTCTGTCTTGCATGACAGACACATCAACTCTTGACTACCTAGCATGCTTGACACATCAAGTCACACTGTATTGCATGACAGACACCTCATCTATGAAATTACTTGCATGCTTGACACGGTATCTCAGACTTGCTTCAATGTGAGACACTGATACCATCTATTTAAGTGTCTTACTATCATATTCATCTGCACTTGCAAAATCCTTTTCATCTTCACTCACATTCATCTTCACTCACATTCACCTTCACTCACATTAATACTTATCATCTGCAAAATACCTAGCATCTTCACTCACATTCATCTGCACTTGCAAAATAGTTTTCATCTCCAAAATGTCATCTTCATCATTATACAGTATCAACGTTCACTGCAACGGTGAAACTTTTGAGTCTGAGATTCATGGTTTTTGTTTTAAAAACACTGATACCATTAGAGTGACGATGAAGAGAAATGCAACCTTTTTGCATTTCAAAAAAAGAATACAATCCTTCATAGCATCAGGTAATGTGTCAAAGATGACATATCAGAATCCTATATTTTTTGAGAATGGTCAATGCAAGTTTTTCCCCCTAAAGATACGAGACGATGAAGATGTTGAAAGCATGTTTCTTAGTCATGAACATTCAGGCATGGATTGTATCGAGTTGTACATTACTCTACAGCCATGTATACCGTCTCAACAGTCTCAACTAACAGATCAGGATCCAGCTGGTGGAGATGCTGCAGATGATGCACAATGGTCAGATGAACTCAACCCAGAAGCAGAAGTAGAGGTCGACGTTATTGATGAAGAAGAAGAGGAGACTGAGATACAGGTTGATCACATCCTGAATAACGACGATGAAGATGAGGCTCAACCACCACCAATACCTCCTACTCATGCCTATATTCCTCCTCAACATATGACAAATATGGCTCTTAACGACGATGAAATGTCCGACAGTGTCTTCTATAATCCGTATCCGAGACCAGTAGGCGAATTAAAGGTGGGAGACATGTTTCGTACCAAAGAGGAATGTGTCTTGGCAATCAAAAAATACCACATGAACAACTTTGCTGACTTTACGGTGAAACGCATTGATTCTAGAAGGTATGTTATCGAATGTCGTAACATGCTTTGTAAATTTCGTTTGGCTGCATCTTACAAGAAGAAAAATGACTCTTGGGAGATCGCTTCAATAGACCCACCACACAGTTGCGTCGCAACAACGGTTGAACAAGATCACCGTAAACTGAGCACAGCTTTGATATGTCGAGACATTCTGCCATTGGTAAATAAAGACCCATCAGTGAAGGTGAGTATAATTATATCCCATATCCGAACAACATATAATTATACTCCATCTTACAAGAAAGCATGGATTGCGAGGACAAAGGCTGTTGAGCAGGTTTTCGGAAACTGGGAGGACTCATTCAAGGAATTACCACGGTTTTTATGGGCACTAAAAACTTATGTCCCAGGAACTGTGGCAATTCTGGAGACAGTGCCAGCAATGATGCCAGACGGAACCTGTGCTACAGGTAATAGAATATTTCACCGTCTCTTTTGGGCATTTGACCCGTGCATCAGAGGTTTCGCTTTCTGCAAACCTCTCCTACAAATTGATGGCACTTGGTTATACGGAAAATATAAGGGTACGTTGCTCATGGCAGTTGCACAAGACGGTAACAACAATGTATTTCCCATTGCCTTTGCTCTTGTTGAAGGTGAAACGGCTGGTGGATGGGGTTTCTTTCTTCGACATCTCAGAACGCATGTCGCTCCACAAGCCAATCTATGTTTGATTTCTGATAGACATGCTGCCATCGAAAGTGCCTACAACAACCATGACAACGGATGGCATGATCCTCCTTCTACACATGTCTACTGTATCAGACACATTGCACAAAACTTCATGCGTGCTATAAAAGATAAGAATCTTCGCAAGAAGGTGGTGAATGCTGGGTATGCTTTAACTCAACCGTCTTTTCAATATTATCGTGATGAGATTCGTCTGTCTAATGAAGACGCGGGGAGATGGATAAATAACATCCCAGTTGAGCAGTGGACAAGAGCATTTGACGGTGGTCGTCGATGGGGCCACATGACAACAAACATTGTGGAATGCATGAACGGGGTTTTCAAAGGAATTCGAAACCTGCCGATAACCGCCTTGGTAAGATCAACCTATTATAGGTTGGCTTCTATGTTCGCAACCAGAGGTGAAAGATGGAGTGCAGTGTTAATGTCTGGACAAGTATTCAGTGAGTGTTGCATGAAGGTCATGAAAGAGGAGAGCATCAAAGCTACGACACACGCTGTAACAGTGTTTGACCGTCAAAGACAAAATTTCAGCGTCCAGGAAACAATGGGCAACAGTGACGGGAGACCAAACTTAGCCTACGCGGTTAAACTACACAGAAGTTGGTGCGATTGTGGAAAATTTCAGGCCTTCCGTGTAACACCCTTCTAAAATACCCCAAATGTTTAATAATAAAACAACAACAATTAAATCACACATATCAGAGTAATCATGCATCTCAAGGGTGTCACATAACGACTTCTTCACAAAAGTCAATATAAAATCAGTCATGCTCAATTTTATTCAACATAAAACTTCTTTAACAATACGCAGCGGATAAAATATTTCAACATCTGTAATTCATCAAAATTAACATTTATTCAACAATTCAAACATCCCGTCCCGATGTTACATCTATCAGAGCAGGACCCTCTAACCACACTAGACTTCAAGCACTAGCTTCTATTCGACTCACTGCTCGTTACCTGAAAAATATAGCTGTAAGGGTGAGTTCCTCAATCGATATAACAAATATTATAATTTATCAGGTTATGTTAAGTAATTCTACACGTTAATCACCCTAATTATATCATGCATTAGGCAACGGCACAGTCAACTCAATTATCATATTCAAACACAACGTAAAGGCAACTCAATAACAACATAAAATGCAACTCAATGAGACTCGACTCTTCATGCATGTGGTACCATTTGGAGTAAAACTCCCAACTTAAAATCATTGCCAGTTTAGTGGGCATCAAGGCATAAGCCTTCAACTTTCAACTTAAAATTTTGCCAATCCAGGCCAACGTGGTGTGAGCAAAAGCCCCATATTTTTGCCAATCCAGGCCAACGTGGTGTGAGACGAAGCTCCGACTTAATGCATATGGATGTATATGACATGTACGACTTGAAACTTTAACAACATAATAGCAACAGCAACACAACAGCTTTCAACAAAACATCTTAAATCAACTTTGGCTCATCAGCCTACAACTCAGTATTTTTCAACAAAGCAACTTAAAATCAACTTTGGCTCATCAGCCTACAACTCAGTATTTTTCAACACAACTTAAAAATTTAACTTTTCAACATAATTGCATCAACATTTCACAACACAAACCCAATAATTTTTATTCATCAATTTAACTGCAATAAGGCAACTACCAATTGCATTTACAACATAAAAATCAACTATTTTCCACACTGCAACAGTGTTATCAAGTTTCGCTGCTGACAAAAAAACCATCATGCACGTCTATGAACAAAATTGAAGGCTTTGAGTCGACCGTAGGGGTCAGCTCAAAGTTCGCGGTCGGCGCAAAGGCTCTACTCAACTGGAGGGAGTCGGCGCAAAGACCCCTTGCGTCGACGCATGGGGTCGACGCTTAACTTCACGGGTCGGCGCCAAAATGCCTTGCGTCGACGCATGCAGTCGGCGCATGCCCCACGGGTCAGCGCACGCCGACCCTATGGTCGACCGCTCGCGCGCAGACTCAGATTTTTCTGAGTTATTCCAAGTTCCGTCAGCTTCACGCAGATCAGGTTTTCCGGCCGCTTCCGCATCTAAAACCCTTTCTAAGAAAACCTAATTTGTCTTTAATTTAGTAGTGCCGAATCAAGTTTTTAATTGTGATCCGTGCTATAGTCTAACATTTACGACTCACACAACTATCAATTCAATTTGCAGTTTTTAACACGGTTTATCCAACGTCAATTTCAGCATATACAGTCCCAATTAGGGTTAAATCAACGGCTTATCACTACCCATGACATGTTAATCTATAATACCCATTAACCGACGATAAACCCCCCTTACCTGAGATAATCCGGCAATTCTCTAAGCTTTAGCTTTTCCGTTCCTCAACCGTGCTTTTCGGCTCTTTGCCCTTTTTCCTCTTCTCTGCAGCTTCTCTGAGTTTCACGTGAAATTTCTTTGTTAAGAATGAAACCCTTTTCTTTATTCCCACTTATATATATATTCCAATTATTATTATTCCAAAATAATAATAATAATAATAATAATAATCCAATAATCCAATTTATTTAATTAAATTAATAATTATATTATCAACTTAATTAAATAATTCTTTTTTTTTTCTTCATTTGGGGTGTTACAACTCTCCCCCACTAAAAGAGTTTTCGTCCTCGAAAACATACCTCAAGCAAATAACTCTGGATAGGACTCTTTCATCTGACTCTCCAGCTCCCAAGTCACATTGCCACCTGCTGGTCCTCCCCAAGCTACCTTCACTAAGGCAATCTCTTTACCCCGCAACTGCTTCAACTCTCGATCCTCAATCCTCATAGGCGATGTTTCAACAGTCAGGTTATCTCTCACCTGTACATCATCTACTTGGATCACATGCGACGGATCATGAATATACCTCCTCAACTGAGACACATGAAAAACCTCATGCAAATTCGCAAGTGACGGCGGTAAAGCGATACGATATGCTACTTCTCCTATCCTCTCCAAAATCTGATAAGGACCAATAAATCGCGGTGTCAACTTCTTCGACTTCAAAGCTCGACCAACACCAGTTATCGGAGTGACACGAAGAAACACATGATCCCCCTCTTGGAACTCAAGTGACTTCCTCCTCTTATCATGATAACTCTTCTGACGACTCTGAGCAATTCTCATCTTCTCCTGAATCATCTTAATCTTTTCCGTAGTTTGTTGAATAATCTCCGGTCCAATCACAGCACTCTCACCGGACTCATACCAACATAACGGTGTCCGACATCTCCTACCATACAAAGCTTCAAACGGTGCCATACCAATACTCGAATGAAAACTATTGTTGTAGGTAAACTCAATCAACGGTAAATAACAATCCCAACCACCTCCTTTTTCCAAAACACAAGCTCTCAAAAGATCCTCTAATGACTGAATCGTCCTCTCAGTCTGACCGTCAGTCTGCGGATGATATGCAGAACTCAATCTCAGCTTAGTTCCCAAAGCTCTCTGCAAACCTTCCCAGAATTTCGATGTAAATCTAGGATCTCTGTCCGAAACAATACTCGACGGAATACCATGCAGACTTACAATCTTCTCAATATACAACTCAGCCAAACCAAGAAAACTTCGAATCTCAGCAACAGACTTCGGAGCTTCCCACTTAGATACCGCTTCTATCTTAGAAGGATCAACAGCCACACCACCTCTTGAAATCACATGACCAAGAAAACTTACCTCTCCTAACCAAAATTCGCACTTGGACAATTTAGCAAATAACTTCTTTTCTCGTAGGACTTCTAAAACCACTCTCAAATGTTCAGCATGCTCTTCTTCAGATTTCGAATACACCAAAATATCATCAATAAACACCACAACAAACTTGTCTAGGTACGGATGGAAAATCCTATTCATATACTCCATAAATACCCCAGGTGCATTAGTCACACCAAAAGGCATTACAGAATACTCATAATGTCCATACCTTGTCCTGAAAGCAGTCTTTTGAATATCCTCAGTCTTCACACGTATCTGATGATACCCAGATCTCAAATCTATCTTGCTGAACACACTCGCACCAACCAATTGATCCATCAAATCATCAATCCTCGGCAAAGGATACCGATTCTTGATCGTCACTTTATTCAGTTGTCTGTAATCCACACACAACCTCATAGTACCTTCTTTCTTCTTAACCAACAGCACTGGCGCACCCCACGGTGACACACTCGGACGAATAAATTTCTTATCCAACAGATCTTCCAACTGACTCTTCAATTCAGTTAACTCAACAGCAGACATACGGTACGGAGCCATCGATATCGGTCTAGTACCAGGTACCAAATCAATCGAAAACTCAACTTCACGCTCTGGCGGCAATTCATTCACTTCTTCAGGAAACACATCAGGAAAATCACACACCACTGCTAGATCGCCAATCACCAGTTTATCTTTAGCCTCCAGAGTCGCTAACAGCATAAACAACTCCGCCCCATCTGCTACTTCCTCATTCACCTGCCTGGCTGATAGAAACAAACTCTTTCCTTCTTCAATCTCAGGAAATATCACAGTCTTATCAAAACAGTTGATAGAAACTCGGTTAAACACCAACCAGTTCATTCCCAAGATCACATCAATCTGCACTAGTGGAAGACACACAAGGTCTATCCCAAAGTCTCTACCAAAAATACTCAAAGGACAACTCAAGCAAACTGAAGTAGTAGTCACTGAACCCTTTGCAGGAGTATCAATCACCATACTACCATACATCTCAGATATCTCTAACTTAAGTTTCACAGCACAATCCAAAGATATAAAGGAATGAGTAGCACCTGTGTCAATAATAGCTACAAGAGGAAAGCCATTAATATAACACGTACCTCGGATCAAACGATCATCTGCAGAAGTCTCAGAACCCGATAAAGCAAAGACCTTGCCTCCTGACTGATTCCCTTTCTTCGGCTTCCGACACTGACTTCCAATATGCCCTTCTTCGTCACAATTAAAACAAATCACTTCCTTGTGCTTGCAATCAGCTATTGCATGCCCAGTCTTACCACAGCGAAAACACCTCTTCACTTCAGCAGTACATACATTACTCTTATGACCAGCCTGACCACATTTGAAGCAAACTATACCAGTAGGAGCACCTCCCCTACTAGTCCTCTGAGCCGGAGCAGCTACTTGTTTCCCTTTTCCAGCTGGAACATCATACGGCTTGCCACGGTTTTGATGTTGCTTGCCTCTGCGATCACTGACAATCTTGTAATGAGCATTATTATCCTCTTCAAATATCCTGCAGCTATCAACCAATTCAGTAAAAATGCGTATCTTCTGATACCCAACAGCTTTCTTAATTTCAGAGCGCAATCCGTTTTCAAACTTGATGCACTTTGAAAATTCAGCACCCGCACCAATGTAATGAGGATAAAATTTGGACAGCTCCACAAATTTCGCAGCATAATCGGTGACAGACATGTTTCCTTGCTTCAGCTCAAGGAATTCAATCTCCTTCTTACCACGGACATCCTCTGGATAATACTTCCTCAGAAATTCCCTACGGAATACATCCCAAGTAACGACTTCACCTGCCGCGGTCAACCTCTCGTGAGTCTCTAGCCACCAGTCATCAGCTTCGACTGCTAGCATGTGAGTACCATACCGAACCTTCTGAGCTGGAGTACAATCCATAACACGGAAGATTCTCTCAATCTCTTTCAACCATCCCAAGGCTGCATCTGGATCATGCTTCCCTTTAAACACCGGCGGATTCTCTCTCTGAAAAGTCGCCAAGCTACGTGATCCAGCATCTCCACCAGCATTTGGCAAGTTCTGCACAGCTTGTGCCATTGCTTGCATTGCGGCAGCCATTGCAGCGTCATTCCTTCCAGCCATTTCAACTTATCAATGCAACACAACTTAAAGTTAGATTGGTAACAATACACAATTGTTAGACAAAACGACACGACAACTGGCCGGACGGACCGACCTGCTCTGATACCACTAATGTAACACCCTTCTAAAATACCCCAAATGTTTAATAATAAAACAACAACAATTAAATCACACATATCAGAGTAATCATGCATCTCAAGGGTGTCACATAACGACTTCTTCACAAAAGTCAATATAAAATCAGTCATGCTCAATTTTATTCAACATAAAACTTCTTTAACAATACGCAGCGGATAAAATATTTCAACATCTGTAATTCATCAAAATTAACATTTATTCAACAATTCAAACATCCCGTCCCGATGTTACATCTATCAGAGCAGGACCCTCTAACCACACTAGACTTCAAGCACTAGCTTCTATTCGACTCACTGCTCGTTACCTGAAAAATATAGCTGTAAGGGTGAGTTCCTCAATCGATATAACAAATATTATAATTTATCAGGTTATGTTAAGTAATTCTACACGTTAATCACCCTAATTATATCATGCATTAGGCAACGGCACAGTCAACTCAATTATCATATTCAAACACAACGTAAAGGCAACTCAATAACAACATAAAATGCAACTCAATGAGACTCGACTCTTCATGCATGTGGTACCATTTGGAGTAAAACTCCCAACTTAAAATCATTGCCAGTTTAGTGGGCATCAAGGCATAAGCCTTCAACTTTCAACTTAAAATTTTGCCAATCCAGGCCAACGTGGTGTGAGCAAAAGCCCCATATTTTTGCCAATCCAGGCCAACGTGGTGTGAGACGAAGCTCCGACTTAATGCATATGGATGTATATGACATGTACGACTTGAAACTTTAACAACATAATAGCAACAGCAACACAACAGCTTTCAACAAAACATCTTAAATCAACTTTGGCTCATCAGCCTACAACTCAGTATTTTTCAACAAAGCAACTTAAAATCAACTTTGGCTCATCAGCCTACAACTCAGTATTTTTCAACACAACTTAAAAATTTAACTTTTCAACATAATTGCATCAACATTTCACAACACAAACCCAATAATTTTTATTCATCAATTTAACTGCAATAAGGCAACTACCAATTGCATTTACAACATAAAAATCAACTATTTTCCACACTGCAACAGTGTTATCAAGTTTCGCTGCTGACAAAAAAACCATCATGCACGTCTATGAACAAAATTGAAGGCTTTGAGTCGACCGTAGGGGTCAGCTCAAAGTTCGCGGTCGGCGCAAAGGCTCTACTCAACTGGAGGGAGTCGGCGCAAAGACCCCTTGCGTCGACGCATGGGGTCGACGCTTAACTTCACGGGTCGGCGCCAAAATGCCTTGCGTCGACGCATGCAGTCGGCGCATGCCCCACGGGTCAGCGCACGCCGACCCTATGGTCGACCGCTCGCGCGCAGACTCAGATTTTTCTGAGTTATTCCAAGTTCCGTCAGCTTCACGCAGATCAGGTTTTCCGGCCGCTTCCGCATCTAAAACCCTTTCTAAGAAAACCTAATTTGTCTTTAATTTAGTAGTGCCGAATCAAGTTTTTAATTGTGATCCGTGCTATAGTCTAACATTTACGACTCACACAACTATCAATTCAATTTGCAGTTTTTAACACGGTTTATCCAACGTCAATTTCAGCATATACAGTCCCAATTAGGGTTAAATCAACGGCTTATCACTACCCATGACATGTTAATCTATAATACCCATTAACCGACGATAAACCCCCCTTACCTGAGATAATCCGGCAATTCTCTAAGCTTTAGCTTTTCCGTTCCTCAACCGTGCTTTTCGGCTCTTTGCCCTTTTTCCTCTTCTCTGCAGCTTCTCTGAGTTTCACGTGAAATTTCTTTGTTAAGAATGAAACCCTTTTCTTTATTCCCACTTATATATATATTCCAATTATTATTATTCCAAAATAATAATAATAATAATAATAATAATAATCCAATAATCCAATTTATTTAATTAAATTAATAATTATATTATCAACTTAATTAAATAATTCTTTTTTTTTTCTTCATTTGGGGTGTTACATTCCGCATACCTTGCTCCCATGTCATTGCAGCATGCGCTTATACTCGTCAAGACGCTTACACCCATTTATCTGATGTGTACAAGGCAAACACCATCATGAACGTATATAGTCAAAGCTTTTCAGTACTACCAATGGAGGATTACTGGCCTCCATATGAAGGAGATATTGTTTGGCACAATGAAGAGATGCGTAGAAAGAAGAAAGGAAGGCCAAACAGCACACGTATCAGAACAGAGATGGATTCCACAGATAAAATGATAAGATTATGTAGTATCTGTCGTCAACCAGGACACAACAAAAATAACTGTCCCAATCAAGGAGCATCATCTAGATCTTAAGATTTTTGTAACATTTTATCTAGACCTTAAGCTTTTTGTAACATTTTATCTTGCTCTTATGCTTTTTGTAACATTGTATTTCTGTAACAATCAATAAATATATATCATTAAGTTCTTGTTACAACGAGTTTCATAACCAACATCAGTACAAAATATCTGAAAACATAAATAATTCTAACTGATTACAACAATCAAATTAATGTCGTCTCGACCAAACATCATTTCCCTAGCATCCTTATCAGTCTTCATTCGCACCCAACCAAAGATACTGTCAAGTCTCTCAATACTTCTGATTTTTTCCCCTTCTGGTATTTTCCCGTCTAACCATCGAACCAGCTCCCTCTTCAGTTGATCTAACGTGGTGATGTTCCAAAACAGCATCAGCAATTGAGGTTTGTCTCTCGCATAAATCACCTTACCGTATCGGCGACGAACACCAAACATGATAGGCAAATGATTATATGAGTTATGGAACAATAGGTCACACAACGCATCTATTTATAAGACAAAAAAGGCATTTTATGAGGGACTCGCCAATTGAGTTGGCGCCTCCTTTTAAAACATACACATAGGCGCCAATTGGATTGGCTAGGGCACCTACCCTAGCCTAGGGCACCTGCCCTAGCCTAGGGCACCTGCCCTAGCCAATCCAACTGGCGCCTCCATTCAAGTTTTAACAACAGTCGCCATATGAGCAACTTTCATGTTCATCAAAAATCCATTTGAAACTTGGAAGCTCATCATTCATTTCAAAACATTATAGATCATTTTGATAGAAACCTTAATTTTAGGTCAACTTCACAGGGACCTAACTCACTCATTTTTAATTATTTTGAGGTGGGACCAAGTGCATTAGAAAATTTAAGATGTCTACTTCAAATGTTATGTTGGACAAAATTTCATAACTCTAAAAGAAACACATGAAATAATGCAAGACATTATAGGTCAGATTACAGTTGAAACCCTAATTTTGGGTCAAGTTCGCAAGGACCTACCTCACTCATTTTTAATTATTTTGAGGTGGGACCAAGTGCATTGGAAAATTTAATATGTCTACTTAAAATGTTATGTTGGACAAAATTTCATAACTCTAAAAGAAACACATGAAATAATGCAAGACATTATAGGTCAGATACCAGTTGAAAAACTCAGAAGTCCAACTTCAACTGCCCATAACTTTCTCATAAAAAATCCAAATGATGAAAAATTTATATCCGAATTCGTTGTCTTGAAAAGATCTACAACTTTCATATTGAAGGTTTTTTCATTTGAGGCTTTTTTAAGGGAGTCGCCAATTGGATTGGCGCCTCCTCTTAAAAAATACACATAGGCGCCAATTGGATTGGCTAGGGCAGGTGCCCTAGCCAATCCAATTGGCGCCTCCTTGTAATTTTTAAGAGGGGTCGCCAATCCAATTGGCGCCTCCTCCTAAAAGTGGGGTAGATTGGGAAATTTTTTGAAACCTGGGTTATTTTGGGAAATTAATTGAAAATGTGGGGTATATTGGTAAAAAATCCTAAAATTCAAAGTTTGTCTTCGGGAGACTTCTTATTTGGTCATGCCCAACCAAGTAAATAGACTGTTTACTTTTTAATTAAAAAATAAAATAAAGAGATGAGCCATTTAAA
The DNA here is from genome assembly GCF_024323335.1 of Lathyrus oleraceus. Classification (NCBI taxonomy): domain Eukaryota; kingdom Viridiplantae; phylum Streptophyta; class Magnoliopsida; order Fabales; family Fabaceae; genus Lathyrus; species Lathyrus oleraceus. The sequence goes on from NC_066581.1 coordinate 385,317,294, forward strand.
AATTAAAAATTGTCCTTACCAGATCTGAAACTTCACTTTTCTCGTCAATTGCATGTCCAATTGAGAGAATGCGTAGGTTTTTTTTAATTAAAAAAGTGGCACACCTGTGTATTACACATCAATTTGTTATTAGTTGAGGTGAAATATTTATTATTATTATAAAATCTATTATTTGTTATAAAAAAGGTAATCAGTCTGTCTCAAGAAGGAAGAGATGTTTATTATGGTGAAACAATTCTATTTAATTTATTTTATTTTTAGAATAAAAAGATGAAGATAATTTTTGCTTGTTAAAATATAAGATGTTTTTTCATTTAGTCAAATCAGTTTTTTTTAAATTGTTGATGAAAAAGTAAAAAAAAAAAAATATTTTAATTGACATTACATGAAAAATATATAAAACAATACAAATGGAAATTTTAAACTGAATCAAACTTTTTTTTTATTCGGTCTTCATGTCTAATAGAATCACCTTCAAGAAAACATATTTGTGTAAGCAAAGAGAAAAGAAACATAGAGAAGGAATCAATATTATTTACTTACCATTTTTGTTTATCTTGTTCGTCAAATATATGAAGAAATTTTTAATTTCCTACAAATAATAAATCTAGTGATACATAAAGAAAAAAATGCTAAAAAAAATTGCAAAATAGATTTGAATGAGATTGAGAAATGAAAGAAAATATGGTTAAAGTTTAAAAAGGAATCTGAATATACAAGAAGAAGAAAAAATAAAGTGAATAGTATATTCAATATTGGTTAATATGTAGTGTGATGAGTAAAAAGAAGTGTGTAAAATTGACTGATAAACTATTTGATTAATAAGATGTCATCTTTGGAAAGTGTTTGAAAAATCGATTTTTTTTTAAAAATAATCATGTTTTTAAAAAAAAATATAAAAATAATTAATTTTTCAAAAAAAAAATCCAAAATAATCATGTTTGGGGGAGGATGCGTCGGGGGAGTTGGCGCACCCCCTAAAAAAATAAGAGGAGGCGTCAGATGCACTGATCCTCTTATTTTTTAAGGGGTGCGCCAACTCCCCCGGCGCATCCTCCCCAAACATGGTTATTTTGGAGTAAAAAAATTGAAAAGTTGGTTATTTTCGTATTTTTTTTGAAAAACATGATTATTTTTAAAAAAAAATCTGAAAAATCTTTTGAGTTTGTAAAAGATTTGAAAGTCACTAGATTGTTGCTCTTTTCACCATTATACATGCATCTCACATTTTTTAAAATTCAAAAATGTTTTTTTATTTTTATTTTGAGATATAACTGATGCATTCAAATTACATTAAAATATATTATTCTGAGATTCATCTTATTTTATTATAAAAATTGTTCAAAAATATAGATTGAAACACAATCAATACACACAAATAAAATATTCAAATATACCATTTTAACTATTTATTTATTAACTTTTGTTGAAAAAAAATATTTGAAACATACAGCATAATTATTTATATTTATTTATAAAAATTAAATAAAAAAATAATGCCTGATAAATTATGCACTGATTTTAATAAAAAATATATAATTAATCTTTTAAATATTTTTTTCAATACAAATTCATTATAAGTAGGTCTTTTAACTTGGAACACAAGTTAATATTATCCTTTATTTATTAATTATTCTTTAAGTTAATTGAATATTAGATACTTTAATATTAATTTTTTTTTACCGAGGTAAGAAAAATGAATAATTTTTTTATAAAAAATAACTAATCTATAACAATTCTATTAATAAAAAAATTATTAGTTGGAATAATTAAAACAGTGAAGTTCAATTCATCAAGTATTTCAGTTGAATTTTTAAACTTCATCGAAAACTTAGCTAAATAATATAAGAAGATGTATCTCCTAACATATTTAATTTTTTAAAATAATCATAGTTCAACAATTTATATCGAAATATGTTTAAAAAATATGTGTTTGAAAATGTATCACCAATACTCTTAATTTTTATAAAATAAGACTGACTTAACAATTTAGAATGATATTTGAGATTTTTTTCGAATTGTGAGAGAATACCTAAGGATATTGAAAAAACAATTCCTTAATTATAATTGGATCAAATAGTACAATTGTATTGGATAAAATGAGGAACCAAATAAATAATTAAAGTGGGTATAATAATTATTTTTGGCAGAAATTAAATTTTGAGACACTTGACAAATATTGGAATACGGGTTTTATTAACTTTCTAGAATCTTTGAGAATGCTTTGACAAATATTGATAATTTGCTAATTTTTATTATAGAAATAATTATATAAAAATAATATATTTTACAAATAGATAACTACAATTACTTTTAATATTTATGAAATTTATTGGCCATTTCATAATAAGAAAACAGCGATAAATTTAGTCTTAATTTTATGCCATTTAAGTAAAGTAAATTACAGATATCAATTTCTACCTAATATTTTATATCAAAATATATTTTTATCAAATCCGTTAATCTCAAAAAAAATTTAATAATTTTTTTATAAATTTTTTAAATCTTTCTCTATCTCTAATTAGGAGTAAAAAAAACAATACAATCATCGTTGAGCATATATATTTTATATACACTTAAGTGTGAGACGAGTCAAGGTTTAACCATGCATCTTTAATGTGCACACCCGGTTCAACCCCGTCGATTTTTCTGTGAGCTTTTGCGGATGCGAATACTAACATTATTTTTATATTTTTATACTTTGTAATGTCAACGGGCCCGCCCCACCTCACCTTTTTACATTTTTAGATTTAACAAGTATAATGTCAGCGGGACCACCCTACCCTCATTTTATTTTGCAGAAAAAACTAAGATTTTAGACCGGCATCTTTAACTATATGTGCCCCATCTTGTATTTTTGCATACTTTTGCAAAATGGGCCTAAATGGGATGGATATTTCTATTTGCCACCCCTACCTCTATTTGTTTGTCTTTTCTTTATGAGATCTCCTCTCTTTGTCATAGAATCTACAAACTCTCTCTACATGCCTAAACCATCTAAATTTATTTTCCATCTTTTTTTTTTACTATAAGTGCTACTTCAACATTCTCTTCAATATTGTCATTTCTAATCTTATCATATCTAATCTTATCACACATCCAACACAACATTCTCATTTTATATTGAGTCTTAACCGTCTAACATTATGTCTCATACAACATCACATGTTATTATGCAATTTGATAAAAAAAAAAACTCTTTCAGCTTGAGCGGTACCTTTGTGTCACATAAAATCTCTAAAATCATCTTCCCAAAATATTTTTATTCAGTTTGAGCAGTACCTTTGTGTGACATAAAATCTCTGAAATCATCTTTCATTTAAGCAATCCACCCAACTTGAATTTAATGGCTTACAAGCTCTTCTATTTCTCCGTTATTTTGTATTAAAAATCCAAAATATTTAAACCATGAGAATTGTCAGATAACATGATATGGTCTTCAACTTTCACCTCTATTTTATAAATATTTCTCTTTTTACTGAATTTATATTTCATATGCTCCGTCTTCCTTCTTAGTTAAAAGTCATATGTTTCTTATAATACATATTTAAAGATATGTGTTACATGAAATTTAATGATAAAGTATCATTGTGTTATGATCATCGCCGTGACCAATGTCAATTATTATGCTTACATGACTACTAGAATTATTAATACCTCATGTAATGAGACCCGTCTCTGAAGAATTAGTTTGTGGGTGCTGAACTTGTCTTAATTGAAAGTGGAATTGTATTCATCAAAATTTAATTCCAAACAAGTTTTATATGAGGAATTTGGATCCTATCATGTCTTTTGGTCCAACCCTTTCTCATTTTCTTAATCTAATGTTTAACTGTAAAAAAAACAATAATATAAAAAGAGAGAAAGAGATAGATGAATCAATGGTTGAGATTAAAGCATAATACAAACATGAGAGAAAGAACACAGAGCTTCCAAATTCCAAATTTCATTTGATTAAGTTCTAGCAAAATAACTTTCAAACTATTGCCATAGACACATTTATATGATATTGGGCTAGTACCTCATTTCTTTTCTTTTTTTACTTTCAAAACTTGATAGATGCCCTATGGCTTAACACCCAGGAATAAACCATGTATTAACAGCTGCATGCTACTTTAATGGAATACTATTAGTGAAATTATATACTGTACATTTATTCATCTATACATTCAAGTACAGTCCCGAGGCTTTCTGCTCTCCTTATATTTTCAATAATTAGTTGAATTTTTGTGGACATTTCCTCTGTTTGTTCCTCGACATTGTTTATGAAGCTAAGTAGTTTTTCTCTATATGCAGTACAAAGTTCATCTTGGCGCTTCAACTCCATAGTAAGTTCAGCAATTTTCTTATCTTTATCGTCCTACAGGTAGAGATTAGAGTAAACTAACTGCATGTAGAAAGAACATGATATTTCAATCCAATAAAATAAAAGGAACGAGATATTTCTAAAGCTATCTAAACTCATATTCTACTTCCAGTTAAACTTGAACTGGGACCATTTATCTTACTCAGGATCAATTTTTTGGTAAAATCGTTCTATTCCTGTCATATGTGCACAAATAACAACAAAAAATAACTTGACAAACCTAGAAACAAGCACAAAAAAGTGAAGAGGAATTAAGCATGCAGATATCTGCATCAATTGGAAGACTTCAACAGTATTTTTAAATTTGCTGTTGGAGGCAACATATAAATTCCTTGTGATTTGGCTTCAAATGAACAGTCACTTTTGGGGATGATTAACAAACTTATAAACCTACAAGATTGAAATAAATCTTACCTGAAACCCCTGTTTTGGTGCGTTCACCAATTGTACTGTATTTGGCTGTGGGGATAGTGGCGGTGTTGTCTGTTAAACTTAGGGCATGTTCTTAATTAGTATGTGCCATGCACGGTAAACAAAGGTATAGCATAGAAGTTGGACACAGTACACCGGGAATGCTCCTTTTGGTAAAAGGTCTCATCTTCATCACACTGTTTCAATTCACCTTGGCCATGAGAATGACTAGGCCAAAATTGCAACCAGTCTGCAGAACTAATAAACCTAACACTGAGGCCTATTCAGCAATGCTGATGATCATAGAGCTGGAGACACCTAATTATTATTGATACTTTTCATGGGATACACAAAATCTTGACTTGTTTCACTTATTGTCTGCATATTTCTCTCTTCTTTGTTAGGTTACCATGTTTTCAATTTACTTTACCTGCAAGAAAAGGCGTCTTATTACGGATGTCCAAGGGACAGTATCGTCTGGACCAAAGCAATTCAGAGTGTGCCGCTGTTGCCAGAGACTTTTCCAATTTGGTTTGGACAAAAGCCGTCCAGAGGCTACCGCTGCCGCCACCCGAGACTTCTCCACTTCTGTTTCTAGGAACACACGTGCCACCATCAGCACCGAAAGTTGCCGATTTACCAGAGTCTGAAGTGCTGCTGCCAAAAACTATGCCACACGTTGCCACCTCATAAGGTGTTTTCCGGCATGTGTGGGACACACGCCACCCTGCAACCACTCGTTCTCGCCGCTGTTTGTTGCATCAGACTCGCCTCCCTGCCTTGTTCTATTACAACCACGTTCAGTGTGTGGATCCCGCATTTGAAGGGTGTTTAATGTCAAAGTAGGACCGGTGGATAGGTTGTTTGATTATAGGCTTGATTAGTTACAAAAGGCTATACTAAGGTCTATGGTCAGAAGACTAGGGGAGCCATATCCTAATCCAAGTAAATACCGAAGACTAAAGAAAAAATGGATTATCTCCCACCTTAACAAGACCAGACATACCTTTTCAAGTTAGTGTCGTAAATCAATTCCTTTAACTCTCCATATGACAGTCATTGGAATGCAGTTGTTCGAATTCTTGAGTACATCAAAATAGCACCAGGAAAAGAACTTGTTTTCTCTGATAAAGACCACTCAAATATTGTTGGGTGTTCATATGTCGATTGGGCAGGAGATGTGAGTGAAATGCAGTTACCTTATGGATCTTGTATTTTTGTGGGTGGAAAATTGATTTCTTGGGAGAGCAAAAAACAAACTGTTGTTGCATGGTCGAGTCGAAATCGAGTATCGAGCTACGGCTCATGCTACATGTGAGCTTGTATGGTCGAAACATTTACTGCAAAAGATACATTTTTGCCAGGTTGATTAGCTGGAACTTGCATGTGATAACCAGTCAACTTTACACCTCTCCTGTTGTTCATCAGCTTGTTTTGGAGAGAGCTGTTAAGACTACAAGGAACTACATTGAAGATGAGCTTGTCGTATCATCATTAACCGACGGCCAAACCGAAGTTGTGAATCGATGTTTGGAGTCATACTTTATTGTGCTCTGTACCTCTGCCAAGGCAGAACAAACCTCCAATAACCCTGCTTCTAGTGCCGCAACCTTAACCTCAATCCATCACTTCTTTGCTGGCATTTACCTCAGGCAGTCACAGGTCCCTGCTTGCGTGTCCAGCAGGTCAGACCAGTTTGATAGGAACTAAGAACCAACACACACCGCAATGGAATAGTAAAACAAGCGAGAGAGAAGTCTGAGTATTATTTGATGGAATTAGGGAATTTACGGAAGACGAAAACTCTTCATTCTAACTAATTCAATGATTCTCAAAGATACCCACTATACAATCCACTCCCCTTTTTAACTTACTGCTGATGCTACAGAAAGCAGTTAAATTACACTTTTCTCTCTCTATTTGACCCACTCTCTCTTCTGTAGGCCAAACAGTCACTTGCATGGCAGATGCATGAAAATAAAAAACATATTTATTATCACCGCTGTCCTCAAACAAAGTATATGCTAAAGTCCATGCTTAAGAAGAACCAGTGAAAATTTACTTAGATGAGTGGAAAGTAATAGTAAAAACAGTATAAGAAAGCATAAAACTCACCTCTGTACTGAAACCATTAGCTGTAGCAATTAGTGGATGGTTGTGATCCTTTATAAATCTTGTGACAACCCATTTTCCAGATTTTTCCATCTTAACTAAAATTGTTGCCTTGCAACCTTCTCGGGCACTGGGCCTTGGTCTTTTTTCTTGCCCCGGTGTTCCCTTGCTATTGGGTGAGAATCCTTGTTTGTTACACCCAAGTCGACGAGCAAGAGTTCTGCCATCGATTCCAGAACGTCGACGCTGCATAACACGTACAACAAATCCTACCCGTCTAGCATATTCAACATAAAATGTTCTGGCAGCTTCTTCAGAATCAAATTCCATGCCCACATAGGGCTCTTGAACTTCAACTCCATTAAATATACTTGTACTCTCTTCTAGACAGCTACGATCTGCCTCGTTGCCCTTGTCCGAATCCACTACCACACAATCCATAAAAATCTGCCCAATTTGTTATATCAAGATATACATTATTACATTTTTGAATAGTCATGAACTTTTTTTCAAAGGTGTGAGTGCTACATAGAGAGATAGAGAGACAGAAAGAACAAAAATATAAAGCAAAACACAAAAACGAGAAAACAAAATGGAATCCTGTAGCTTATCAGTTACACAGTTCTACTAGAAAAAGTCGTGACCAAAACCCTAAATCTTCACTTAGTACATAAACCAAATCAAACTTAATCATTTAAATTGCTTAATACAACACGAAAATAAAATTAGATAGAAAAACCAATTAAGAAATCTTAGATATATCAACATTGCGTTTCGGTACACGGAAACGGAAAAAGAAAAAAAAATGGCATGGGAGCGTAACTTACTGTGAAACAGAAGAGGGAGAGGTTTTGCAGTGGCGCGTTTTGGAGCGAAGATAGAAATTTGAGTAACGAAGAGGAGGAATGATCTTGTGCGGTGTGTTGTATGTGAATCTGAGTAATTGACGAAGAATTAGAGAAGGGTTGATTTTGTTGGGTATTCTTTTACTGTTTCGGTGCACTTTGCAACCTTTGTTAGGTGACCAATAAGAAACTGACTCGTGTATGTGTTACAATCTAGCCGTCGCGATTGTTTCATGGTTGACAAATGAGAAAATACCTAAAATGGTCATGAATTTTGGCACTTTACCGATATTTATCTCAACGAGAATATTTGTGTCTCTCAATAGCCTCGTTTGGACACACATATTTGATAATTTGATCTTTTTTTTTGTCGAGTGATAATTTTATTTTTTTATAGAAATTAAGATAGATTTGGAAGATGAAAGTAATTAATAAAGAGGAATACATATGCAATTATCACACTTGTCTGAAAATATCATAATATTTTTATATTTTAGAGGTGCATCTTCAGCCGCGACTCAACTCTATATTTTTGAGACAGATTGTAAGGAAATGAAAAAAAAAAAATCCAAAAATACATCTCCGTGGAAATTACAAAGATGCTTCTTAGAACGTTGTTTGATCGAAAACGCGTCAGAATCATTTCTCCTTCCTCATTTCTAATAAAACACTCTAAACCACTCAAGTTTCTCAAACTCTCTCAACTCACATTCTCTCAAAATCATTGAAATAATTTCAAAGCCTCTTCCATCAATATCAAGTCCATCAAAGAGCGCACTCAACACCAAAGTAAACTCAATTTGTAAGTTTTTTTATTTTTCTAAACTTTTATGAGTTTTTGTAAAAATTTATAGAAATTGATTATTAGGTTATGAAATAGATAATTTATATATGTTTGATTGTTTATATATAATGAGAAACATGTTTGATAGGTAGTTTTAATGATCAATGCACTATTTTTGCAGTCTTGGGGGACTGCATTTCCGTCATTGACGTTGATGAGAGTTGCAAAAAAATTTTGGAGATGCATCTTCGGAATTTTCCAACATTTTGATTCTCAGAAATCAGAGATGCATCTCCGGAGTTTTTTAGTGCATTTTTTTGGAAATTTTTACTTGAACTCATTGTGTAAACGCTTGCGTGGTTTACTTATAGGCATTATGGCTGATATAAAAGATCGATTGACTCACGACAGGATTACACGATATGCATATGCTTTGAGGATTTTTTTTATCAAATTGTAGTATGGCATAATGCGATGTTATACGAGACATAATGTTATATGGTTAAAAATCAATACAAGATGAGGATGTTGTGTTGGATGTGAGGCAATACTATATATGATAAGATTAGAAATGATAATATTGGAGAGAGTGTTGAAGTAACACTTATAATAGAAAAATGGTGGAAAATAAACTTAGGTGTTTGTGCATAGAGAGAAGTTTGTAGATTCTATGACACCTTGGTTGAATATTATTCATTTAGGAATTTGTTTGTGTTAGAATTTGAACCCGTAAAAAACTTTGGTTTGCAATTGTGTGATTCAATCCTAGTTTTAGTTGGAGATCAGCCCATGATAAAGTCTCCTAGGTTCTTGGCCAGCCCGATATTAAAACCAAGACAGGTTGAATCTTAACCCAATATTAAAAGCTTCATATGTTAGAGATCAGTCCGGTGTTAAAATCTCAAGCGTGCAACCTCAAATGTGTGCTCTCTTCCTTGCTTTTATCGGGTGCTCTTCCACTTCTCATGGCGTGGTGGTAGAGATGGACTGTGATCAAGGCTTAAGAAAGCATCTCCTACCTGTTTCATAACAGCGTGATTTTCCTCAACTTGATCCATCGTTCTTTGGTAGTTGATTCGAGTCTCATACCGATGTCGAGAAGTTAAGGTTTGTTCTGGATAAAAGGAAGAAGGGTATGAGTTTTTACGTTGAAGAATGAAATGAATGAAGATGTGGGTTTATGCATGCAAATTTTTATGTTTATGTTCATTGATTTTATTTACAAGGAATCTTCGAATTCATCAGTTGTTTGAGCATTCAAAAGTGTAAGAGCAAGAAATAAGATAACAACCAAACAAGTATTTTTCGTTCATAATTTATAGACAAATACAATATATGAAAGTACAAGTACAAAGTCTCCTAGCCACTATTAGTGCCTCGAATGTGTCTCTCAACCTTAGAGGCAGGGTGTGCAATAGACATTGACAAGCTCAACTACCTGAACACACTTTTCATACCATTTTCTGATTCTAGGCGTGCATGGTGAATATTATTTTGGTCATGTCGTATCAAACCTTCCAATTCTTGGAGTCTTAATACCCAATCATTCCTTACAGTCTCCCTGGCTTCTCTTAAGCGCTGGTTGGAGGACTTAAGGCTTTTCACATCTTTCAAGGCCTTCCTGAGGCTAGCATGGGGGTTCGGGAAGTATGCTTAATCTCTTCTCGAAGATGAGTCTCATGAGCAGCGTGAACTTGGGCTTCATAGAGTAGCTGGATGAGCTCTTTGATTCGGGCTTTGAAACTTTCTCTCATAGCCTTATAGCCTTCCAAAATCATATCCCAAAGACTCTATCACCCATTGTTCTTTCATTTGGAATCTTGGAGCTCTTGGTTTCTCTGACCAAGCTCAAGTCATGCCCCTGCCAGGCATTCTCCAACTTTTTTCCTCTTCTTTCTTTCCTATGTAGCAACTTCCTCGCTTTTGCCAAGTCGTTTCTCCCTTTGGCCAAGATCGAATATGAGATTGTTCCTTTCGAATGTAACTTGGTAAAGCTTCAGTTGTAGCTCTTCATTTTCTTTCTCTAGCTTGTCGATGGTAACCTTGAGTTCTTAAGCCTCTTGAATAGGAACATGCGTTAGCTTATGTATCTGGAGTGAAATAAGGACTTTGTAGCTGAAAGGTGATTTAATTTGTTGTGCCCTTTCCTTCATCCATTTATAGTAGGGTTCCTTGTCCATACCGTTTCTTTTGCATATCTTCTTCTTCTCTTTGCGATTGACTCTTCCCCTAAGATCTTCTAATTCTTCTTAACATGGTTAGGTACCCTGCTTCCATTTCATGTAAGATGGAATCTGCCAACAACTGGTCTTCAAGTGGACCTTCCATTGGGTACCCGAGTTGCCTCAGTGATAAGATCAAGTTGTAATTAATGCGGCCCCGGGACCTAATGAGAGGTACATTGGGGAAGTCTCCATGACTCAAGAAAATACTTTCCACTTCCCATTCCAATTTTTACCAAACAACAGAGCTTGCATAAATAAAAGCCAACTTTTGGGGCCACCTAAGGTCTTCTTCCATGAAAAGACCTTCTCGAGGAAAGTGTGACATAAGCCATGTGTAAGTTAGAGGAGCACAACACATAATTAGGCCTTTCTTCTTATCTTGTCTAATATGATGGTAGTAGTAAACATCAACAAGAAGAGTTGGAACCAGATTATTGGCTAAGAAAATGTTGATGATTGGGAATTATATGAAATCATCGATATCTGGGAATATGACAACTCCATAAATGAGCAAGGCCGAGATGGTGTTGGAGGATTTCCAATTCTTAACCTTCTCTAATGACCAAGCTTTAGATTCTAATAACTTTCTAGAGAACCCATGTATAACCCCTCTGACTTCAAAGTTACCCACCACATCTTCTACAAGAAGACTTAGAGTCGAGGCGATCATTTCTAGAGAGGGTGTCTCTTCCAAACTAGTTAAAGGGTTACGATCCTTCAAGCATCGACCCACAATTCTTTCAAACTTCTCTATCGTTGGGGCCAACTGGAAGTCTTGGAAAGTGAATAATCAGAGAGATGAGTCATAAAACTGAGCCATGGAGACCAAATCCCCTACATTCACCTTTACAGTCAATAAGCCCAATATTTTCCCATAGTCTCTAACAAGGGTTTCTTCTCCAATGATAGTTAGTTTGCACTCAAAGCTATCAAACTATCAACCCTTATTACCCTAAACTTGAGTGGGATAATGCTTCTTTTTTTCTGAACCCATTACAATTTTGAATGCTTATAATTTCAGTATTTAGATTTCCTGGAAGAAAAAAAAGCACATGCTAAGTTTTTTTTAACATTATATGAATGCAAGGAAGATTAAATGCATGTATGGTATGTATATAAAGTCAAGTGGTTCCAATCGAGTGCATGAGCTGATTTTAGGACGTTTTTCATTACTTTCCACACAATAATCAAGGTGACTCTAGAGTTTGAAAGGTTCCCATAGTCATGGGTTTCTATTGAGGTTATTGCCCCCTTAGCAAAATTACCTGCTAGATTGGAATACCATTAAGATGATCTCCTCTAGGAGCGGTTCTCGTGTTACCCCAACAAGACAAGTACGTCTGGACGACCAACAATATGCAACCATGGTGTCTCAGGTTCTAAAAGGTTCTTAGACTCACAAACCCAACATGAAAGTATTCATGGCATCAGTAAATTACTTGTCAAACAATAATATCCACAAAAGGATCTACTTTAAGTCTGGTTTTCGTGTTACCCCAACAAGACAAGTACGTCTAACATGCCAACACTATGCAACCATGACCTATCTTAACGTTTTTTTCTCGAGACTCTAGTGTAGAGCCTATCTCACAGAGTGCATCAAGCAATTAAAACATTCTTTGCAGTACCAGGGGAACCAATGGCAAATAACATAAAAAGATAAAGAAAATAAAGCAGAAGAAAAAAATTAAACAATGTTAACACTCATCGTAAATCGAACTAAATTAGGTTTGATTATCTCTAGCTGAAGCTTTTCCCCAGCAAAGCCGTCAGCTGTCGCATCGTGAAAATTACGACCATGAGCATATCGCACGCTCGAGATGATTAAATAAAGTCTCCACCAAACTTTATTTATTATGAAGAAGGAGAGGGAAAATATCGATAAAATCCTTAAAAGAAAGAGAAAATGGTCGTCCCAATCATATTCAGGTTCATGTGTCGATTATACAAGGGGAAGGTATTAACACCCCTCACACCCGTTGTACTCAACGAGAACCATTTAGTTATATTTACAATTGGAATGTTAGCCTATGCTATTTTCTTTCTTCAAGTGATTAAAATTCAAAATGAAAATAAAAGGGGTCGCAAAAAGATTTTTATTATGGTGCTTGACAAGATTGCAGTTCTTGCTCCTACGTATCCTCAGAGGCGGTGAGGAGTTTAAAGCTACGTATTTCTTCGTAGAAAACTATGTGTTGGTTAGTTGGTTTTTTTGAATGAATGTTTAGATTGCATTCTAGCGGTTAAACATGTTAGAACAAGATTTGGTTCTGCATCTATACCTTGAGTTTTTAATGATAACAATGTTGTATTTTATGTGAGAACAATTTTGGTACCCTAATGGTTTGTTATTGTGTAGCTTTAACATCCAGTTTCGATTATGAGTATATGACGTGCAACGTCATCAGTTTCTGAACGATCTATTCCATTTTCGCTTCTGCGTCAGTCATAAGAAGTTCTGAAAGATGTTCAAAGTTGTTGCTGCAATAACCTTTCTTCTTCTGAGTTAATGCACTCCTGAGAAGCTTCAAAGGAGACAATATATTATTGTTGCAACGTTCTCTCGGTCCGTGCTTCTGAATGTGAATCTAATCACCAAGCTTTTAAAGAACGGGAAACTTCTGAAGTTGTGTAACTTAGTTGACAATTTTGAAGATCTCAACCCAGACGTTGAGGTTATCAAGGTTCTGACTGTAGATTCTGAAGAATCTGAAGATCTCAAGGCAGACTACTGGCGTTGTCAAGGTTCTGACCAAAGATTTTGAAGTTTATGAATCCAACTTTATGTTTATTCATTTCATGCTTCATCAACTTTCATTAGAGGTCAATAAACTTGAAGATAAGATCAAATGGGCATGTGATCAAATACTACATAGCACAAATCAAATATCCTTCCACTACCTGATATCATGGGCAAGGACAGTACTATACATCACACCTACCAATGAATTTGTGGGCGAATGACAGTATGCAGTATCACTTCTTTCACCATCCAACATTGGACAACTGCTCTATGAGCTTTCCCCATTTAGCCCTCCAATGGTCTTCCTCTTATGCTATATAAGTGAGACTTGGAGACTTGAAGAAATATGTTGGTGCTACAACAATTTTGACAAGTCAGTTTCTTTGTGAAAAGCTATCAATTTTTGTACACAGTTTTTCTTTTAAGTAATTGTTTATCATTTATGTAAAATCTATTTGTGTAGAAACAACTTGTAACACAAAATATTATTCAAACTGTTTGTTTGATTCCTTAAGGAGACTAGGGTATAGTCGGATCCTTGAGAAGACAAAGAATGTTATTCTTTGTGAGTCATTAAGGAGACTAGGGTATAATCGGATCCTTGAGAAGACAAAGAAGGTTATTCTTTATGATTATTGTAATCTGTAGATTATGGTAGATTAAGCCCTTGTGTATAAGTCAAAATCACCTTGGCGGTGTTGGCTCCTAATTTTGACGACCATTTTAGAGTTAAGAAGTGGAATTCCCTATGAAGATGTTTCAACTGGATCTGATATTGGGAGTTCTAGTCGAAAGTTCCTGGATGAGAGGATCAAGATGCGGCAGGGACTTAAAAATATTCTTTAGTGTTTGAAGACATTTTCGACGAGAGATTCAAATTCAAATAAAGGAGGGAACTTTTGTTCTTATCTGAATTGCTGAAGCCTGAAGGTACACGTGGAGCATAGTGGATAGTTGCATCCATGAAAAGCGCCATTTATCTCAATATGGTAGAAAGGTCATTAGAAGCAGTTATTTCGATTAGTATAAATAGAGAGTCTTAGTGCTAGGATCGTGTGTGTTCAAAGTGTGTACAAAATCTGTAAAATTGACCAAGTATCCGCGTGTAGAGAAATATTAAATTGAGAAATGTACGTTCGATTTACACCATTGTCATTTACTTTAAAGTAATTCAATTCATCTTTATCTTCCAGAAATATTTCTTTATTTTAAGGATTCATCTTTGCTGCCATTTGATAACATTGAAATTTACCGTATTTTCGACTCCGATTTCACATGCATTCTAGTTGTTTTATTGTTATTTTGTTGTGTTATTGCTATGTTTTCCTTTGTTTTCAGGTTTTTACTTTAATCGGAGCCCCGATCGAGAAAAGGAGTGAAAAAGAGCTAAAAACCCTAAAATTCAGCATTTTGTACTTGTGGCCTACCCCATGGCTGGCGCCATAGACCCTGCCATGAAGTGTCCAAGCTCAACTTCCCTCAACTGCCACGTTCCCCACTAATTCCACTAAGGCGCCTCAGATTGGCCTTGTGGCGGGCGCCACAAGAGGAAAAGTTTTCCCTCCCATTTTCAAGTTGAAGGGCATCCTTGTCATTTCCATCTTTTTACTTGCTTATAAATAGAAACTCAAAATCACTTTTACAATCATCCAAACTTAGAACAAAGGCAAACTCATAGCAACTTTGTTTCACTTAGGCATATATTCAGTATTTTAAAGTGGTAATCGCTTCGCATTGGAGTGTTACCACAATTGTGTAATCAAGTCTGTGATAGAGTCTGTAATCGAGTTTGGAGCACTTTGGAAGGAAGTTAATCCTGCCGCCATTTTCATTTCCGCTTTGCAATTTATTCAACCCTCTGATTGGAGCAGGTTTTCATTACTTGTCTTTATCTTATTTATTTTCCCGCACTCGCTTTACTTTATTTATTTTCCCGCACTCGCTTTACTTTATTTATTTTCCTCGCACTCGCTTTACTTTATTTATTTTTCTCGCACTCGCTTTAAATTATTTATTTCCTCGCACTCGCACTACTTTTATTTACTTTCCGCACTCGCACTACTTTTATTTAAATTAATTCACTTTTTCACTTTTACTTTACCATGTCTAACTAAATTTATAAGGTTAGGATGTAAGGATCGTAATTGAAACAATAATCCGTACAATTGTTCGTAGAAACACTTAAGGGCTATTTTAACTTTCAACTTAAGTTTTCCCGCACTTCAATTCCGTTGGGTAAGATCGGAAGCCGTCCAACGTTGTCGCAACCTGAAAAATACAGTGTGCGAAAAAACAACCGGCGAAAGAAAATGACAGAAGAGTCGCCACCGTGCGTTATTTATCCCAAGGGAGGGAAAGGAAACGCTCGAAGTAAACCTGAAAAAGGAAAGGACAAGACGGGGTCTCGCAACCAAATCTTGGGTTCGGGAGTCGGTTATGCGAAGGGAAGGTATTAGCACCCCTACGCATCCGTAGTACTCTACGGGATCCACTTTTGTAGTTCTTGTCTAAAGGGTGTGGGTTTATCTTGTGTTGTTTGCCAAAAAAAAGGGTTAAATGAAAATGACTCGCGCGGATGTTGCATCCACTGCATACGTATCTCATCTGAATATGAGAATCAGAGTCTTCGTAGCTCGACTGACCTATGGGTTGGGGGGATGTGTGCTCGCTAAGACATCGCGTCTTATGCCTACGTATCTCATCTGGAATGAGAATCAGAGCAAGCCGTAGTTCGGCTAACTACGGGGTTATGGATTGGGTTTTGGACGAACGACGTCACTACGCAATCTACCGGATGCTCGACCTTTGGAGACTTACTCGCCTGTAGTAGAAGGAGTAAACATGTTGCTTTGGGTTTTAGGGTTTGGGATGCTCGAGGGCAAACAGGCAGTCCTTGACGAAGGAACCGCGCTACATGTGGGGATACGAATACAAAACACAAAACATGTATCTCAAAGTAAAATACCACCAAGGGGCTCAAACATTGCCTCCTATCGAGGTCTTCCAGCTAAGAAAGCGATAAAGTATGAGAAAGGGAAAAAATTACCACACGGATAAAGATCCGAAGCTATAGCAGTTAAAGGGGCAAGAAACCCTGAAATGTCTCCAGCTGGACCGTCAAAGGAAATCAGTCAACACGAATAATCAGAATAAAACTCCAGAGGGTATCCCACAAATAAAGTGGGAAACCACGTGAGTGTCTCTGCGAAAGCCATGTGAGCTCTCACAAAACTCGACAAAGGGTTAGAGCAGCAGGATGAAATCAAGAGAAAACAATGCCATGGAAACACAAGACAGGTTAGAATAAACAAAATAGGGTAACCCAGAGTTGCCCCTAAATCAAAATGTAACCACATGAATAATTCCATCAAAATTCACAAAAGGCTCACAAAAAAGGTATCAAATTCAACCATAATACCTCATACATTTAGAGCATTCAAATTAAAGGCATAAAGATGATGGATATAGGGCAAACCTGATTGGAGAGTTTGATTGAAATTGAGTTGCACCCATGAGGTTTACAAGTTGAGTTCCCTTCAGGGTTTGGAGGCTGCTCTGAGTTCTCTGTCAGGTCTTCTCTCACTATCTTTTTCCGCAGGGTTTTGTTCCAAGGAAACCTCAGAGTGTTTTGTTTCTCCTCAAAATCCCCCTTTGTTCTGTCTTCTTTCTCTTACTATCTTTTTCCAGTGAATCTCCCAGTGTAACTCCAAGTGTCACTCCTATACTGAAACTTCAGTATTTATAGACTGATTTTCGTGGGTAGTGGGCTCAAATGAGGGAGACCCAAGTCCAAAATAATTTGTTATATTTTATTTATTTTATTTATTTATTTATTTAATTAATTAATTAATTAATTATTTTTTTTTCTTTTTTCTTTTTTTTTTTCGTTTTTTTTTTCGTTTTTTTTCCAGGAAAAATGAAGGGTAAATTTTGGGGTATTACAGCTGCCCCTATTCAATCAATTGGAGACCCGGAAAGAAGATGACAGCTGCTTTCGCACTTTTGAGGTATCAAGGGATTGAATATAATAAAAGCCCAAAAATTTGCACTGAAGTGAAGTGAAGTAACAATGTCTGTCAGAATCGGCAAAGAGGTGGTCTTGAAAGAAGAATCCGTCTGGTACGGTGAAAGTCAGTCTGAATATCGAAAAAGAATGTTAAACTGGATACCAAAATAAATGGTAACACAGAAATAACCATGGCCTGAATGCCGCTCATCAGTCTGAATACTGGAAAGGATTTCGATCTGAACATCGGAAAATTGGCCTGAATGCCATAAGTCGCATCGACCTGAACGTCGGAAACTTCTTCGATCTGAACATCGGAACACTGGCCTGAATGCCACTTCGGTCTGGATACCGGAAAACTGGCCTGAATGCCACTTCGGTCTGGATACCGGAAAACTGGCCTAAATGCCACTTCGGTCTGGATACCGGAAAACTGGCCTGAATGCCACTTCGGTCTGGATACCGGAAAACTGACCTGAATGCCACAAGTTGCATCGACATGAACGTCGGAAACTTCTTCGATCTGAATATCAAAAAATTGGCCTGAATGCCACTTCGGTCTGGATACCGGAAAACTGGCCTGAATGCCATATTTTGCATCGACCTGAACGTCGGAAACTTCTTCGATCTGAACATCGGAAAACTTCATGCCTGTCAACATTGGCAGAAATAGGGAATGATAATAGAGGCGGCGCATGGGCCAATGACACTTGCTGGGGATAACAAAGGTAAGTCATGAACAATCTTCAGTCTGAGTACTGGAAACAACTTCTAGCTTATCACTTGGGATACCGAGAATGTTTTATGCTTACATGCGTATGTTTGAATTTTTCAATGGCGTAATGCTCCATGAAAATGGAAATGCTACGCGATTTGGAAGGATGCAATGCAATATGATTCTACATGCAGGGATGCGAAATGCTGGGTAGAATGTCAAGCCGAGGCAAGGGGATCTGCTGGGGAAATGATTACCATCCTCTGGGCTCTGGCCAGGCTGCTGGAGATACACACCACAATGAACTCTGTGGGGAGATGACTAGCCATGCGGTGTTCTGGCCATACCGAGACTCTGATCGGGGAAAGAATGGCATTGGAAGCCTGCTGCTAAGGAAAGCTACAATGGTTCTGGCAACCACGATTTGCGAGAGATGACTCAGCAGGGGGAGCAAACACTGATACGGTACCGAGGTTCTGCTTCAAGGAAAGAAACCATGGATCTGGCATTGGGATTATCGATCTGGCATCGAACTCTAAGGAGCAGCCACTTCTGCTGGGAAGATAAAGTCTGGCACTGTCAACCCCGTTGGGGATATGTAGTCTGGTACTGTCAACTCTACTGGGGAGTGTATGTCCTGAAACAACCGCTTGGGGAAGTACGGTGGTGAGAAACTGCTGGGGATTGAAGAATCCAACGCTCTGATCAGCTCTGCAGGGATAAGACACCGAATTTGTCTGTTGGTGACTTCACTGGGGAAGATATTCACGATCATCTGCAGGGAATTTTAAGGAAATGCCCCGAGGGTATCTGTTCTGAATAGACGATCCAAAGCACTTAAAATTTACAGCAATTTTAAATGTTTATTAAGCATGTACCTGTAAAGCCCTTATGTGTCATGATGCAATGTTTATCAAAAATTCGGACGTCATTTTTGCAAACAAAACAGTAAAATGAAAATGAAAACCGAGATATACTGAATAACATGATTTTATTGATTGAATGGCCTCTGAATAGGCATTTACATTAGGAAGCAATCCCTGGAAAGAGGTAATCACACAATAGATAAAAACAGAAATTAATCTAATGGCAATGTGAAATGGATTTCTATTGGGTTCCAATTCTGCTACGACTTGCCCGTCTTCAAGATCCTCCAGATGATCAGCTTTCTGAAAGAGTGATTGGACTGTTTCCTATCCTTCAAAAATTTCCAGTCATTGGCACGAGATGAGATTCAGAACTACTCAGAACGCAGTCATTCGCTTAATCCCTAACTTTTGCCTGGATCGCCCTTTTTGGGTTTTCAATCCACCGGGATACCCATTTTTGCCTAAGTTGCCTTTTCAGGTTTTCAACTTACCGGGTGTACAATCTTTTTTTATTTTTGTCCCTAATTTTTGCCCGAACCTTTTCATTTTCTTGGTTCGTCGGGATGCCCATTTTTTGCCTGGACTATTCTTTTTACTGTCCAGCGGGTCTATTTTATGCGAAGTATTTTTTAACTGCGTTTGAGTTCACAGGGGAAGTGAAGTTTTCACCATCCATAGTTGCAAGAATTAAAGCCCCACCATCAAAAACCTTGGTGACAATATACGGTTCATCATAGTTAGGAGTCCACTTGCCCCTGTGATCTGTCTGAGGAGGAAGGATCCTTTTCAACACTAAATCTCCGACTTGGAAACAACGAGGATGCACTTTCTGATGAAAGGCTCTCTTCATCCGACTCTGATACAACTGCCCATGACAAATGGCTGCCATTCGCTTCTCTTCGATAAGACTCAACTCATTGAACCTTGTCCGAATCCATTCAGCTTCGTCTAGCTTGACATCCAACAAGACTCTTAGGGAAGGAATCTCCACTTCAACAGGTAGGACTGCTTCCCTACCATACACAAGGGAGTAAGGGGTTGCCCCGGTCGATGTACGTACTGAAGTGCGGTACCCATGCAAGGCGAAAGGTAGCATCTCATGCCAATCTCTGTACGTGACGACCATCTTCTGCACAATCTTCTTTATGTTCTTATTTGCCGCCTCAACAGCGCCGTTCATCTTAGGGCGGTAAGGGGAAGAATTGTGATGCTGAATGTTGAAGTTCTGACACAACTCCTTCATCATTTTGTTGTTGAGATTAGAACCATTATCAGTAATGATTCTTTTGGGAATCCCATAGCGACAAATGATTTCTTTCTTGATGAAACGGGCAACCACATGTCTGGTGACATTCGCGAACGACGCTGCCTCGACCCACTTGGTGAAATAGTCGATGGCAACAAGGATGAAGCGATGCCCATTGGAAGCAGTCGGCTCAATCTTTCCAATCATGTCAATGCCCCACATGGCAAACGGCCACGGCGAAGACATCACATTCATAGGATTCGGCGGTACATGCACCTTATCAGCATAAATCTGGCATTTATGACACTTTCGAGCATACTTGAAACAATCTGATTCCATGGTCATCCAATAATAACCCGCTCTCAACAATTTCTTAGCCATTGCATGTCCACCGACATGAGTACCGAAGGAACCTTCATGAACTTCCTGCATTAACATGTCCGCCTCGTGTCTTTCCACGCATCTGAGCAAAACCATGTCGAAGTTCCTCTTATACAGCACATCGTCTTTGTTCAAGAAGAAACTGCCTGCCAATCTTCTCAAAGTCTTTCTGTCATTGTTGGATGCCCCTGCAGGGTACTCTTGATTCTTCAGAAAGCACTTGATATCGTGATACCAGGGCTTGTCATCGACTACCAGCTCAGCAGCAAACACATACGCGACCCTGTCAAGGCGCATCACATCGGTCCTGGGAGCATGGTTCCAACGAATTACCTTGATCATTGAGGATAGAGTAGCGAGTGCGTCTGCCATCTGGTTCTCATCACGAGGTATATGATATAATTTTACCGTTGTGAAGAAAGTCAAAAGTCTTCTCGTGTAATCTCTGTAGGGGACCAGAGTGGGCTGGAGAGTATTCCAATCACCATTCACTTGATTGATCACCAGAGCTGAATCTCCGAAGATGTCCAGAGTCTTGATTCTCAGATCAATGGCTTGCTCAATACCCAAGATACAGGCCTCGTACTCAGCTTCATTATTTGTGCACTCAAAAGTCAAACGAGCGGTGAAAGGCATGTGGGCACCCTTCGGAGTAGTAATGACAACGCCAATTCCACTACCTCTAGCATTGACAGCCCCATCAAACAACAAAGTCCACTTTTCGTTTGGATCAGGTCCCTCCTCAACAACTGGCTCTTCACAGTCTTTCATCTTGAGGAACATGATGTCTTCATCAAGGAATTCAAACTTCATTGGCTCATAATCATCAATCGGTTGCTCGGCAAGGTAGTCTGACAGAATACTCCCTTTGATGGCCTTCTGTGACGTATACTGGATATCATACTCTATTAAAATCATCTGCCAACGGGCAACACGTCCGGTGAGAGCCGGCTTCTCAAAGATGTACTTCACTGGATCCATCTTAGAAATCAACAAGGTAGTATGGTTCAACATATACTGTCTTAGTCGGCGAGCAGCCCAGGCCAAAGCACAACAAGTTTTCTCAAGCTGCGAATATTTGATTTCACAGTCGGTAAACTTTTTGCTAAGGTAGTATATGGCATGCTCTTTTCGACCAGACTCGTCATGCTGTCCCAATACACACCCCATTGAGTTCTCGGTCACTGACACGTACATTATCAGAGGTCTCCCAGGAACTGGAGGTATAAGGATTGGAGGTTTCTGTAGATACTCTTTTATCTTCTCGAAAGCCCTTTGACAATCTTCATTCCACCTGATAGCCTGATCTTTCCTCAGCAATTTGAAAATTGGCTCACACGTGGTTGTTAGGTGAGAGATGAACCTTGCAATGTAGTTCAACCTCCCTAAGAAACTACAGACTTGCTTCTCTGTTCTTAGCTCTGGCATTTCCTGTATCGCTTTTACTTTGTCGGGATCCACCTCAATCCCTTTTCCGCTAACGATAAAACCTAGCAATTTTCCCGATCTCACCCCGAAAGTGCACTTGTTCGGGTTAAGTCTCAGTTTGAATTTCCTCAAACACTCAAACAGTTTCTGCAAATTCAACAAATGTTCTTCTTCTGTCTGAGATTTGGCAATCATATCGTCCACATAAACCTCGATTTCATGATGAATCATATCATGGAACAGAGTCACCATTGCTCGTTGATATGTTGCTCCGGCATTTTTCAGACCAAACGGCATCACCTTGTAGCAGAAGGTGCCCCATGGGGTTATGAAAGTTGTCTTTTCCATGTCTTCTGGTGCCATCTTGATTTGGTTATAGCCAGAAAAGCCATCCATGAAGGAGAATACCGAGAACTGAGCTGTATTATCCACCAAAACGTCGATGTGAGGTAATGGGAAATCATCTTTAGGGCTAGCTCTGTTCAGATCCCGGTAGTCGACACACATCCGTACCTTTCCATCCTTCTTAGGTACTGGGACGATGCTTGCAACCCATGGCGGATAATTGGTGACTGCTAGAAACCCTGCATCCAACTGCTTTTGCACTTCTTCCTTTATCTTGACAGCCATCCCTGGTCTTGTTCTTTTGAGCTTCTGCTTGACCGGAGGACAACCTTCTTTGAGAGGCAAGCGGTGTACCACAATGTCTGTGTCCAGCCCAGGCATGTCCTGATAAGACCAGGCGAAGATGTCAACGTATTCTTGCAGCAATTCAATCAGCCCTTTCTTCACATCATCTCCCAAAGCAACCCCTATCTTGATTTCTCTCTTGGCGTCCTCGGTGCCGAGATTAATCACTTCAATAGACTCTTGATGCGGTTGAATGACCCTTTCTTCCTGTTTTAATAACCTGGTAAGTTCTTCAGGGAGTTCACAGTCTTCATCACCCTCTTCTTCAGCTTGAAAGATTGGATTTTCAAAGTCGAAGCGAGCCATAGCAGAACCGTTATCAATAGGATCCGGTGTTGTGCATCTGCATGAGTGATGGTATGTGCTTATGAGTGTGAACAAGAAGTGAAAACTATACAAAACATTGCCATTTTTTATTCTGAAAAACTGCAAAAATAGAAAGACAGGGAACGAAATATTTGAATGCAAAAATACGTCCTTTATTTATGATAAAAAATGCAAGTGTCACATGGATGAGCCCTACAATGAGTCATTACGCCCTGGGCGGAACGTAAGACTTGGATATGCATGAATAAACAAAGAAAATTACTCTTCAAGAAGAGTGACTTGGATAATCTCCTCAGAAGACCAATTGTTGATGACTTCACCCGGGATCCTCGGACGCACCCAGTTGTCAATGTCACAATCACTATCCCCATCTTCTTCGTTGATTGCAGAGACTTGACCATACTGAATGATGCCAGCACTGGAGAAAGTGATCGGCCCCTGAAGTGTTGTAGAAGTCAAAACTGGCTGATACCCAATACCGAACTTATCTTCTTTCACTGGTAATTCCAACAGACGCCCCCAATCGGGAGCAACACCTGAATCCACCACGGCCCATGCCTGCTTAAAGGATGAGATAGAGGCACCCGCTTTAACCTCTTTCACAGACTCTTGGACAGACAAATCTTCAACCTGGAGGATACCTTTGTCGAGCAAGGCCTGGATACCCTGATGTAACTTCAAACAACCTCCACTCTGAGTGGCACAATCCAAACAACCCTTCCCACAACCGGGGAAAACATCGGCCTTCAGCAAGCATCCTTTGACATCCGACAATGGAGTCTTCAGCTTCAACACATCCTTAATGGACTTGGCTTCTCCCTCTACCAAATTAACGTTCGCACCACCATGCTGGAGCATGGGATTGTTGACGACATTCAGAGCTGGTGCAAGGTCGATGGCCTTTGAATCTATGAGGTCCTGAACTACGTGCTTAAAAGCTTTGCAGTTCTCAATATCGTGGCCAGGTGCCCCAGAGTGGAAGCTACACCTAGCGTTGGCGTCGTAACCCACCGGAAGTCTACCAATAGGAGGAGCCAGAGTGCGCAGTTGCACAAGTTGTAGTTGTTGAAGACTAGAAAGCAACTGAGCGTACGACATTGGAAGGGTGTCGAAACGCCGGTCCATCATCCTTTGCCTCTGTTGATAAGCGGGTCTGTTACCCGGTTGCTGCTGTTGTTGATACTGAGCTGGTTGACGTTGTGATTGTTGTTGTTGTAGTGGTGCTGCAGTTGGAATGGTCACAGCCTGCGGCAGTACCTGTTATGCAAGACATGCTAATGAATATGCAAATGCAATGACATGTTTATCAATTCCAAAAGTATTATACCCCCTTGATTCCAGTCTCACATTTGATAAACAGTGTAAGAAAAGACTAAGCCGTTGATGAGAACTAAGAAAATTCCAACTAGAATCAAGTGGAAGATATAAACCCCACAGAAATGGATAAACATGTGTGAATGATTATGAATGCAAAATGATGTGATGCAAAATGATGTGAATGCAGTGCAGTGGCATGTCAATCAGGATTGCTGTATCTGCTTGAACATCTGTCAGGTTGCACTGTCTGGAGAGAAATTAAGAGCACACCAAACAAAGGTCATGGGATGGATCATGTTATCCTTAATATCAACCACCCATTTTGGCGGATTATGGTTTACACCTTATCAATACCCGAGTTTCATTGATATTAAGGATACCTGATCGGATCAACCATGAATCAAGGGTTTGTCGCAAGTCACGAGCATGGAGTTTATGTTAAGAACCACCCAAAAGGAGTGTACTAAGGTTTAAACCTGCCAAACATGTTCTACAAAAGGTTCCCATAGTCATAATCCCATCTTTCGGATATTATCAGAGGAACGACTACTCGTATTCCAACAATATTCTCAAGAGAGACTCTTATGAGTGTAGTATCGCGTAACAATCGTATCAAATCTTACACTTGAACGACTTTCGCACTACGTCCTACGAATAGACCAAGATGGGTTTGGTAAACTAAGGTCCTTGGCTTCTTAGGTCTATATTGGAACAAGTAATGTCTAACCACAACTTACTTATGTGACATTATTGATCTCAACATGACCTCCACCAAGTGAATGGGCTTGCAAGTCAACTCGCTAAGGAATACTCCACACAAGTTGACAGGACTATGCCATTCTCCTATCTTAAGTGCACTCGAGTTCGGGTATAGAACTCATCTCACAAAGATCACCAAGCAGCCATAGCCAACCAACAGATACAACAATGATATGTACACAATGTAATAAGGTAAAGCAGGTAAATAAATAACTGTACAAAAGCATGAACACCCAATAAAAAAACAAACTACAAAAGCTAGGAGGGACTCGCTTAGGGAAGATGGACCAGCAAGAGGTCAACTTCTTAGGGTCCCCAGCAGAGTCGCCAGCTGTTGCAACCTGAAAAATACAGTGTGCGAAAAAACAACCGACGAAAGAAAATGACAGAAGAGTCGCCACCGTGCGTTATTTATCCCAAGGGAGGGAAAGGAAACGCTCGAAGTAAACCTGAAAAAGGAAAGGACAAGACGGGGTCTCGCAACCAAATCTTGGGTTCGGGAGTCGGTTATGCGAAGGGAAGGTATTAGCACCCCTACGCATCCGTAGTACTCTACGGGATCCACTTTTGTAGTTCTTGTCTAAAGGGTGTGGGTTTATCTTGTGCTGTTTGCCAAAAAAAAAAGGGTTAAATGAAAATGACTCGCGCGGATGTTGCATCCACTGCATACGTATCTCATTTGAATATGAGAATCAGAGTCTTCGTAGCTCGACTGACCTATGGGTTGGGGGGATGTGTGCTCGCTAAGACATCGCGTCTTATGCCTACGTATCTCATCTGGAATGAGAATCAGAGCAAGCCGTAGTTCGGCTAACTACGGGGTTATGGATTGGGTTTTGGATGAACGACGTCACTACGCAATCTACCGGATGCTCGACCTTTGGAGACTTACTCGCCTGTAGTAGAAGGAGTAAACGTGTTGCTTTGGGTTTTAGGGTTTGGGATGCTCGAGGGCAAACAGGCAGTCCTTGACGAAGGAACCGCGCTACATGTGGGGATACGAATACAAAACACAAAACATGTATCTCAAAGTAAAATACCACCAAGGGGCTCAAACATTGCCTCCTATCGAGGTCTTCCAGCTAAGAAAGCGATAAAGTATGAGAAAGGGAAAAAATTACCACACGGATAAAGATCCGAAGCTATAGCAGTTAAAGGGGCAAGAAACCCTGAAATGTCTCCAACTGGACCGTCAAAGGAAATCAGTCAACACGAATAATCAGAATAAAACTCCAGGGGGTATCCCACAAATAAAGTGGGAAACCACGCGAGTGTCTCTGCGAAAGCCATGTGAGCCCTCACAAAACTCGACAAAGGGTTAGAGCAGCAAAATGAAATCAAGAGAAAACAATGCCATGGAAACACAAGACAGGTTAGAATAAACAAAATAGGGTAACCCAGAGTTGCCCCTAAATCAAAATGTAACCACATGAATAATTCCATCAAAATTCACAAAAGGCTCACAAAAAAGGTATCAAATTCAACCATAATACCTCATACATTTAGAGCATTCAAATTAAAGGCATAAAGATGATGGATATAGGGCAAACCTGATTGGAGAGCTTGATTGAAATTGAGTTGCACCCGTGAGGTTTACAAGTTGAGTTCCCTTCAGGGTTTGGAGGCTGCTCTGAGTTCTCTGTCAGGTCTTCTCTCACTATCTTTTTCCTCAGGGTTTTGTTCCAAGGAAACCTCAGAGTGTTTTGTTTCTCCTCAAAATCCCCCTTTGTTCTGTCTTCTTTCTCTCACTATCTTTTTCCAGTGAATCTCCCAGTGTAACTCCAAGTGTCACTCCTCTACTGAAACTTCAGTATTTATAGACTGATTTTCGTGGGTAGTGGGCTCAAATGAGGGAGACCCAAGTCCAAAATAATTTGTTATATTTTATTTATTTATTTTATTAATTAATTAATTAATTAATTAATTAATTTTCTTTTTTCTTTTTTCTTTTTTCATTTTTTTTTCATTTTTTTTTTTCGTTTTTTTTTCCAGGAAAAATGAAGGGTAAATTTTGGGGTATTACAAACGTCTATCTAAACTTAATTGTTTTTAACTATTTCAAAAACAGCGAAAACGCTTTGTTTAGTTCATTAGGAGTTTTTAACTTAAGAAGAAAAGAGATTTTAAAACTATTTTCGGACGCGTTTATAAGTTTATAGTCTGGTTCGTGAGAACCTCTTTTGGTTAAGAAATCCAGGTTATAATACTTTTCAACTTCGTCAAGATACTATATTTCTTAAAAATAGGTTTACTACTCTAACGCAATGCGCGCCTTTTTATAAGTGACAATAAGAGGGTTTGATTAGGGAGTACAACTCGGTTCTGAATACGCGAAAGCGACAGTTCCCGTTAAATTAGTTCTTTTCAAAGTAGGAAACATTGCCCATAAGTACCTCTATTAGCAAGTACTTGGATTATTAATTGATTACATGAATTACATTCGACCCTGTCTTTATTAATTGAACTTTATTCAACACTTTACTTTCCATTGCACACTCTATAAACACCTATTTTGATTGCCTTTGATAAACACCATAACGAAAATAACGATAGATTGACACTTGGTCTCTGTGGATTCGACAATCTTTTATATTACTCTGACGCGTTCGTATACTTGCGAAACACTGCATCAAGTTTTTGGCGCCGTTGCCGGGGACCAATTTCGTCAAATTTCATTTCCCTGTGATTATATCATTTAGACATAGGCTATTTCCCGCCGGTCAATGCGAAGAACTCACAGCACCGGAAGTTTAAGCTTAGTATACCCTCTGGCGGAACCTGAACGTTACGCTCACGCACGTTTATTCTTTCATAGAATTAAGAGAGCTATGGCCGAAGATCTAAACCAAAGACCTATTAAGGACTTCGCTCAACCATCCAATGAAGAACCTAGTTCTAGTATAGTAAACCCAACCATCCCAGCTAATAATTTTGAACTTAAACCATCCCTGTTGCAACTAGTGCAACAGAGACAATTCGCATGTCTCGCTACTGAGAACCCAAACCAACATTTAAAAATATTTCTTCAATTAGCAGACACTTTTAAAACCAATTGAGCTTCTCCTGAGGCAATACTTTTAAGATTATTTCCTTTTTTCCTTAGAGATAAAGCCCTATCATGGTTAGATTACCTTCCACCCAATTCCATTACGACTTGGGATAACCTTAGAAGAGTTTTTCTTGCTAGATATTTTCCCCCGAGTAAAACCGCCGTTCTTCGAAACCATATAACTAGATTTATCCAAAACCAAGGAGAATCGTTGTTCGAAGCTTGGGAGAGATATAAAGAGTTGTTACGAGCATGCCCACATCATGGTTTAGAAAATTGGTTAATCATTCAAACCTTCTATAATGGACTTCATTATAACACCAAGATGACCATCGACGCTGCCGCAGGCGGTGCTCTGATGAATAAACCTTATCCTGAAGCTAGTGCCCTCATCGAAGATATGGCTCAAAACCATCAATCATGGGGAGTCGAACGAGCGACAATAGAGAAGAAGGAAGCCCAAGGAGGAGTGCATGAACTAAGCTCTATAGACATGATGCAAGCTAAAATGGACGCGTTAGCCCTCAAAGTCGAGCATATGTGCATAAACCCGAATACTGTAGCAGCAGTTTCATCGGATTGTGAGATATGTGGAACCAAAGGACACCAATCTACAGAATGCAGTCTATTAAACAAAACCCACTCTGAGCAAGTGAACTACACCCAAGGGAACCCATATTCGAATACTATAACCCTGGATGGAGGAATCATCCGAACTTCTCCTATAAAAACAATAACCCTATTCAAAATAATGCACCCCCGAGACCTAGTTATCAAGCCCCTAGATCAAATCAACCTATGCAACCTGTGCCATCAAAGCCGAGCCTTGAGAAAATTATGGAAAATTTTATCACCGCTCAAACCCAACAAAACAAGGAGTTCATGAACCAAAACATTCATGTTAACGAATTGATTACTCAGTTAGGAACCAAGGTTGACCAAATAGTTACTCATACCAAGATGCTTGAAACCTAGATCTCTCAGGTAGCTTTAAACCAAGCCCCTCAGACTACACCTGGAGGACAATTCCCTGGACAACCTCAACAAAATCCAAGAGGACAAGCCAATGCCATTACCCTACGAAGTGGGAACGCTTATGATGAGCCACCAAACCCTAGATTGAGTGAACCCGAAACTTCTAAGGAATGTACCAAACCCACAGACGAAGTAAAGGAACCAGAGGAACTTGAAAACCAGGAAGGTCGAGAAAAAGGAGGATAACCTAAAGATAAAACTTACGTACCACCCCCGCCATATAAACCACCTATACCATATCCGCAAAGACTCAAACAAACCCAAATCCATAAACAGTATCAAAAATTTATTAAAGTTATAGAAAAACTTCATGTAAAAATCCCTTTCACAGAAGCCATCACCCAAATACCTTCTTATGCAAAGTTTCTCAAAGACATCCTTACCAACAAACGTAGACTTGACGATCCGAAGCCTTTGGAATGTAATGCTATTTCCGAGGACAAATTAGCAAAGAAAGATAAAGATCCTGGAAATTTCTCCATTCCTTGCCTTTTGGGTAATCATGTCATCGAAAAAGCTTTTCTAGACTTAGGAGCTAGTGTGAGCCTAATGCCTTTAGCAGTTTGTGAGAGGTTAAACTTAGGAGAATTACAGCCCACTAAGATGTCACTTCAGTTAGCCGATAGATCTGTTAAATATCCGATAGGCATTTTAGAAGATGTCCCTGTTAGGATAGGTCAGTTATTTATCCCTACTGATTTTGTTGTCATGGACATCAAATAGGACAATGATATACCAATCCTTCTAGGTAGACCATTCTTATCGACTGCAGGAGCCATAATAGATGTCAAGAAAGGAAAGTTGACATTTGAGGTAGGTGACGATAAAATAGAATTTATACTTTCGAAATTTCTTATGGCACCTGTGATGGGAGACTCATGTTATGCCTTAGATATCATTGATGAATGTGTTAGAGAATTAGAACAAAAAGAAATTATAAAAACAATTAAGTTACCATCAACTCTCATAAGGGAAGATGATGACTTTAAGAAACCCTACATCGATGATAACCTTTACGAATGTTTATCCCTTACTCCAAATCCTATGCCATGCCCTAAGAAACCAACCTTAGAACTTAAGGAACTGCCTAAGAACCTGAGATATGAGTTCCTCGATGAAAAGATGAACCGTCCAGTTATAGTTAGTGCTACCTTGAGCCAAGAGGAAACGAACCAACTTTTAGACGTTTTACGAAGATATCCCTCAACCTTAGGATATAATATCTCTGACCTGAAAGGTATAAGCCCATCCGTATGCATGCATCGGATTTCGCTCGAAGAAGATTCAAAACCCTCCAGGGAACATCAGAGAAAAATAAACCCTATAATGAGTGATGTTGTCAAAAAGGAAGTTCTTAAGTTACTTGAGGCAGGTATAATCTACCAGATCTCGGATAGTAAGTGGGTGAGCCCTGTGCATGTAGTACCTAAAAAGGGAGGCATCACAGTCGTGCAAAACGATAAAGGCGAACATGTAGCAAAACGATTAGAAGGAGGATGGCGGATGTGTATAGATTATAGAAAATTAAATAAAGCAACTAGGAAGGATCATTTCCCTTTACCATTTATAGACCAAATGTTGGAGCGTCTAACCAGACACTGTTACTTCTACTATCTAGATGGATACTCTGGATTCTTCCAAATACCTATCCACCCCGAAGATCAAGAAAAAACTACCTTTACATGCCCTTATGGAACTTTTGCCTACAGACGAATGTCATTCGGCCTCTGTAATGCCCCAGCTGCTTTCCAACGCTGCATGATGTCAATCTTTGCAGATTACCTAGATGGTATCATGGAAGTGTTTATGGATGATTTTTCGGTTTGCGGATTCGATTTCCACAATTGTCTTACTAACTGTAAGACCCCAATTTTGTCCCTAAGATCCCTCATGGCATCATATCATAACATTGCATTGCCTCAAGGATCATTGGACACCTTGCTTCCTTCCCTGTGGGTGGGTTATCTTCTTGAGAGTGATTCTTGATCACCAATCATTCCTTGCATTTATATGTCATTGCTTTTCCTTTTATCACTAACCAAAAGTACAAAAATATGTCATTAACCCTTTGTCTTGCAGATGAAGCATTAACAGGTCAAGGCAATCAAAGGCATTCATTGAGAAATAGATGGTGGTCATTCTTGAGATTTGGACCCCACAATCATTCACAATAGTTCATATGAGCTATGATGTCATTTGGAAGCAAAATCCCAAGTGGTAGAGGCTTGAATTTCATCAGAACATTTTCAGATCATTTGAAGACCTAGAAAGTCAACTACAAAGTCAACTGTGGATTTGGAGGTGGGAAGTGATTAGAAATACTTCATTCATTTTCAAACAAGTCTCATTTGACATTTCAAACACTCACATTGAAGAATTTGAGGTCCAGTCAAAACTTTCCCAAAATAGCAAGTGACCTATAATTTGAAATTTCCAAAAATGGAAAGATTTTGGACCAACTTCAACTCAATATTACATCATCAAGAAAGCTTCAAATGAAATTTTGTCCAACATGAAAGTTGAAGATCTTTCTCTCCCATTTCCAAAAAGTCCAAGACCATGAATTTCTAATGTGTGGTTGAGGAGATATGATCCAATCATGGCAAAGTGTGCTTGAAAATTCAAATGGGCATAACTTTTGAACCAAAGCTCCAAAATGAGTGGTTCTTTTTGCATTTTGTTCATCATGACTTGTAGTTTCCAAGAATTTCATTACATGGCATGAAATTCCCTTGCATGGTCATGTGCTCACTCATGAAGTTTTGTGAAGGAAAATTTCTAAAATCATTTTGGTGAATCATATGCATACAAAACCAATTCCAAAGGGTGCATGAACTTATTTTAAGTGATTTTGGGCCTTATTCTGGCACTGTTCACGCATGCATGAAGTGCATGAGGTGAAAATACCATTTTGCACATACACCTCATAAGTTGCTAATCTTAATTGCATTTGGCTTAAACAGGTTTTCAGCATGATTAGCATGGCATATATAAGGTTAAACATAACTGCTTTCAGCATTAACATTCATTTCAGATCTAGATTCAAGAATCATCAAATTTTTTTCTCTCAAAATATTTTCCAATTTCTTCACACAAGAACCTTTTCTATTGATGAATTCATGCTCATGAGGTGTTTTTTTGAGGAGATTTGGACGTGGAATCAAAGCAAATCGTGGCATATTGAACCATACTCAAAGCTTGAAGCATCCATGGAGTTTGCAAATTGAGTTGGATTCGTGCATACTGGAGCATCCAATTCATCACCAATCACATCAATAAGCATTGTGGAGAAGATTTGAGGCATTACTGAGCTTCATAGGGCACGATTCCAGTTGCTGTTCTTCAAAGAGGTCAGGATTCGACCTCTCTAATTCTCAAATTCTTTGTTATATTTGTATAGATCGTTGATTGGTGAGCATGCTGATATGAAATTTGAGTGAATTGGTGCATTGTACACGAAGTTATGCTTGATTCAAGTTTTGGTGTCAAATTTTATTTTCTTCGATCCGAGCTTGTTTTGACGTTTTTGCATGTTTTGATTGTTGATCTTGCATGAGCATGGAATGATGAATCGTTTGGTGTTAGTTTTGTTGATTTTTGGACGTTTTTGAGATTTTTTGGAAATTCAGATGAAGATCATCTTCATCTTCATCTTCAACCTATGAATATCATGAGTTTCCAGATTTGCTATGACTTCGCTAGGAATTTGCTACGAAATCTTCATGTGTTTGCTACGAAATTCTGAGTTTCCCAGCGCTTAGGATTTTAAGACTAAAACTGTGTCGTTTTGGTGAGCGCGCCACATTTGAAAGTCTACCAGGTTCGATCCTGGCGCGCACCAATTTTTCAAAATGCTTTATCATTTCACCTTTTCCCTCCTATTTTCCAATGCATTGCTCATTTTTGATTTCAATTTTTTCCTCAACTTAGAAAAATCATATCAAATTGAAAATTGATCCAATTTCATCCCAATGTTTTGCAAAATGTTCCTTATTCTGTCTAGTTTTTTATGAGCATGAATTGGAAAGTTGTGCTTGGCTGAAAAAATAATTTGTTCTAGGTTGATTGATCACATGTACATTTATGACATTGCTTGATTCAAACTATCATGAAATGCTTGTTTCTTATCCAATGAACCTGAAATTTTGCATGCTAATTCTAGACACATTGCTGGATATTTTGGTTTTGGTTTGACATTTTTCTCAATTACCATTTCTGTTTTATGCTTGTGCTAACTTGGTGTGACAATTTGTGTCACACCTTTTGATGTTCAACTTGTGTAATGTGATTTCTATGCCAAATGATCTCCAATGTTTCTGATTTTTTGTGTGATGGATGTTGTGGATGTCTTGAATGTTCATGAATTTTTCCAATTTTATTTGAATCATTTCTATTTTGATTTGAATTTTTCATTCATGATGATCACATATGAGCTTTGAAATTGTCTTTGATTTCTTTTGATCATGAAATGCTTTTGGTGATTGATTTTGATGTGAGCCTTTTTAGGATGTGTCAATATGTGTTTGAAGTTGCTTTGTGTTAAATTTCAGCTCCTGTTTTGAATTTTTTCTTCATCTTTGACCCTAGGCTTTGACCTAGTGGTTTGTTGCTTACATGTGAGCTTTGATTTCAGGTTGAACATCCAAATGCCATGGTTGATGATGCTTCATCATTTGAGTATTGATGTTTGCTTTTGATTACTAATATTTGTGTGTTTTGTAGGTTGATGCTAAATCATTTGAGTTTGCCTTTTGGCTTACACATTTTGTACATTGGGATTGTCTGTTGCTTATTGACTGTTGTCTGTCTGTCTGAGTATTGTACTGATTTGTTTAGTTATTTCCATAGGTACCTAAGTTGCTTTAAGTTCATTTTGAACTTTGCTTTGCTTGGTTGCTTAACCACTTAGGTATAATCCCTAATCTTCATGTAGTCTGGAAGACCTACTGTTATTGGTAGGCACCTGTCTGAAGCCCTCCTTAAGAGGCAATGTTTGTGCTTGTTTAATTTTGTGCCAAGCAGGTAAAGTCCTCTTAAGAGGCAATTGGTAGATAAAAGAGATGTGTAATCCATCTCCTGCTACTCAGTGTGTCATTCACCTTGCTCACACCATGTGTTGATGCATTGTGAATAATAACCCAAGATCTTATAGAGTCAATCATTTGTGGAGAAGAGTTCCAACTTTCTGAACTCCCACACTTTCTATTGTTTAAAGCTCTCCCTGACCAGGGATAAGAGCTATGCGGCACACCCCTCATCTCCTTGTCATCTGCTTCACCCTAACTCTCAATGTTAGGGTTAAGAGCTTAAAATACCCCATTCCGGTTGGCTGCAAAGCCTAACCTTGCTTGAGCCTAATTGATTGTGTATAGTGTGTGCTAATTGACTTGTTTGTTTGCTTACTTGATTCATCTGTGCATATTTGCTTATGTGTACCTTTGTGCATCTATCATCTTTACTTGTATATCATTTCATGATCATTGTTCATCATTTTATAACATTTTGTTTGGTCCATTGAGGAGGCAAGCATAAGTCCATTGATTGGCAGTTGTTTCCTATGATATGGTAGGAGACTAGTATAAGTCCATTGATTGGCATCTGGTATCCTTGTTTCTTTGCTTTGTGAGACTAGTATAAGTCCATTGATTGGCATCTGGTATCCATGTTTCTCTTTGTTTTAGGAGATTGGTGTAAGTCCACAGATTGGCATCTGGTATCCATGTTTCTCTTTGTTTTAGGAGGTTGGTATAAGTCCATTGATTGGCATCTGGTATCCATTTTGTTTTAGGAGATTGGTATAAGTCCATTGATTGGCATCCGGTATCCATTTTGTTTTGTGAGATTGGTGTAAGTCCATTGATTGACATCTGGTATCCATTTTGTTTTGTGAGATTGGAATAAGTCCATTGATTGGCATCCGGTATCCATTTACTTTGTTAATTTGTTATTTGCTTGTTGCCTTTTCCAAAGGAATCACTTGAATCATCTATATATGATCTCAAGAGGTGAACATCTAAGAAGTTTTACTCCCTTAACCCTCCCACCTTTTGTTTCTTTAAACCTCCATTTGCATGTTAACCCAAAACTTGAAAACTATTGTGCAAACATTTTTCACTTCTTTTCAAATTAGAAACCTAGGCCTTAAGCCTCTGATTTTTCAAACTTCATTTTCATAATACTTATTTTGAATTGAATTCTAATCATATCTTGACCACTTTTGTGAATAATCCTAATTGGTTAATTTCACTCACTCAATTGTTTTGTGGCTTTGTCCATTCTTGATAAGTTTTCATACATTAGCCATAGGTTTGATTTATCCTAGTTGGTTGATGTTAATCTCACCTTTTGTCCTTAGTGATTGAATTGTAAGACTTCCTTGCTTATTATAGGGTTAACCCCTCACTAGCAAGTTGAAGCTTTTCTCACATGGTGGACTTGTTGTTTGTATAGGTTGAGTTTTCTCCCGTGGATAACGAAAGACTTTAGGGCTTTTGTTTAAAATGAATCCACCCACACTTTTGGAAATCTTTTAGCCGAACTACGGCGTTTTGATCCTTACCTTCCATGGAAAGGTACGTAGGCAACGGGTTCATCCGTTCAAACACAAAAATAATAACTTGTATATTCTTTTCTCATCCTTTCAATCCATGTTTGCACAATAAATATTTCATAAACAAATAACATTTCATACAACAAGTTGTGAAAAGGGCTCCTTAGGAGTACCTAGGACGTTTTGGGTGCCTAACACCTTCCCATTGCGTAATTAACCCCTTACCCAGATCTCTGATCTTTTCATTAGTTTTTTATGTGTAAAACTTCTTAGGCTTTTGTTCGCTTTTTAGCCATTCCTTTGGATAAATAAAAGTGCAGTGGCGACTCGATTCTTTGTATGCTTTGCTTTTGATTTAATCAATAAATCATAAAGTGACGAATACACCGCTACACTAACCTTGAGAAAATCCTGGAGAGATGCGTAGAGGTGAACCTCGTGCTAAACTGGGAAAAGTGTCATTTCATGGTAACCGAAGGAATAATTTTAGGACATATAGTTTCCGAAAAAGGTATAGAGGTAGATAAAGCTAAAATAGAAGTTATAGAAAACCTAAAACCACCAAAAACCATCAGAGAAGTCCGAAGCTTTCTTGGACACGCTGGATTCTACCGACGTTTTATTAAGGACTTCTCCCAAATAACCAAACCTTTAACTGGACTTTTAATGAAAGATGCTGAATTCATTTTCGATGAAAAATGTAATGACGCATTTAATCTTTTAAAGCAAGCATTAATCTCAGCACCCATTATGAAACCACCTGATTGGTCAGAACCTTTTGAGATAATGTGAGATGCTAGTGATTATGCAGTTGGAGCCGTTCTAGGACAAAGGAAAGATAAAAAATTACATGCCATCTATTATGCCAGTAGAACCCTAGATGCTGCCCAACTTAACTATGCAACAACTGAAAAAGAATTACTCGCTGTAGTTTTCGCTATAGACAAATTTAGATCTCATCTAGTAGGAACAAAAATTATAGTTTACACCGATCATGCTGCCATTCGTTACCTATTAAGTAAAAAAGATGCCAAGCCCAGGTTACTCCGATGGATTCTATTACTACAAGAGTTTGATTTAGATATAAGAGATAAAAAAGGCACTGAAAATGTAGTAGCCGATCACCTTTCTAGGCTAGAACATCTAAAACCTGAACTAGTACCCATAAATGATGATTTCGCCTATGATAGACTAATAGCTAGAGTAGAAACCATTGAAGATAATAACCTAGATCCTTATGAGCACTCCCAAAATTCCTTAGCAATAAGTAACGTACCCTGGTATGCAGACTTCGTTAATTACCTAGCTGCTGATATAGTACCCCCTGATCTTGACTACTACCACAAGAAGAAATTCTTCCACGATGTGAGAAACTTCTATTGGGATGAACCGCTCCTTTTCAAAAGGGGTAAAGATGGCATTTTTCGCCGTTGCATTCCAGAAGAAGAGGTAAATAGTATTATCGAGCATTGTCATTCTGCACCGTATGGTGGACATGCGAGCACCTCTAAGACATACACCAAGATTCTTCAAGCTGGCCTATTCTGGCCTACCATATGGCGTGATGTCTATGCTTGCATTGTCAAATGTTATAGATGCCAACGAACTGGAAACATTTCAAGGCGTGATGAAATGCCTCTAAGAAACATTCAGGAAGTAGAACTCTTTGACGTATGGGGTATAGATTTCATGGGATCTTTCCCACCATCCTTAGGAAACAGGTATATCTTAGTAGCTGTAGACTATGTGTCTAAGTGGATTGAAGATATAGCTGCACCCACAAACGACACTAGGGTTGTAATCAAACTATTTAAAAATTATATATTCCCTAGATTTGGAACACCACGTTTAGTCATAAGCGATGGAGGATCACACTTCATATCGAGAATATTTGACAAACTTTTAAGAAAATATGGAGTTAGGCATAGAGTAGCAACACCATACCACCCACAAACTAGTGGCCAAGTAGAAGTATCTAATAGGGAGATAAAACAAATCCTAGAGAAAACTGTTTCTATTTCTAGGAGAGACTGGTCTCAGAAGCTTCAAGAAGCATTATGGGCCTATAGAACCGCTTTCAAAACCCATATAGGAACTACTCCTTACCAACTAGTCTATGGAAAATCCTGTCACTTACCGTTCGAATTAGAGCATAAAGCCTATTGGGCCATTAAAACTTTGAATTTAGACTACCTAGCCGCTGGAGAAAAGCGTACCCTAGACATTCATAAATTAGAAGAACTTAGGCAATCTGCCTACGAGAATGCAAAAATATATAAAGAGAGAACAAAAGCCTATCACGACAAAAGAATAGTAAAGAAAAACTTCAATATAGGCGATCCTGTTCTCCTTTTCAACTCTAGGTTACGACTCTTCCCGGGAAAGCTACGTTCAAGATGGACTGGTCCTTTCGAAGTATCCAAGATTCTGAGATCCGGAGCCGTAGAAATCAAGAATGAAACCTGTAGTCCATTCATTGTAAATGGACAAAGACTGAAGCTCTACGAAGGAGGAGACATTCCAGCATACTACTCAAGCCACACTCTGATTGATCCAATAATCCCTACTACTACAGGTGATCACTTTCTTAACTTTTACAGGATGCAGGATTTCGATGATATGCATGTGGCCTATAGAGATAATGCTCAGAGAGATCGTCGTCGTACCCGATCCCATCGTCCACCTCAGGATGGCGAGGGCACTAGTGGTCAGCAATAGGTTGTCAGGTAACTCTTCCCTTATCTTATTTCGAAACATTGGGGATAATGTTCGATTTAAGTGTGGGAGGAGACTCTATCGTCTTTTCTTTATTGTTTTTCTCGTCTTTCCTTTATCGTTTTTTCTTTGCTGTTTTTAGATAGTTTATTTATTTTTATTTCCTTTTAGTTGTTTATTTTGCTTTTTAGTATAATGCATGAGTCTGACGAGTCACCAAATATAGTAGATCTTTAGTACAATCCTATCTCCCCATACCTTTAGCCCCACCGATTTTTTTTGCAAAAGAAAATAGTGTTATTCCGAAAGTTTTCAGGTTTTAAAGACATGTTTTGAGTAAGGATGCGGTGACTTGGGAGAACTTTGCGAAACATCAGTATCTGTTTTAGCACCATATGCTTCGCAAATATAGGAATCATTCCCGAAACCCCATATACCATGGCCTTAATCATCATTTCCGTATAAGTCCTTAGTAGTTTATCTCAGCAGTCAGCTCCGGCCTACGCATCCTCTACGTAGGGGACCGATGCAAATAAGTGAATGATCCAGCAAAACAAAAAAATAAAAGAAAGCAAAAAGGCAACTCCGGTATAGGTGACCCTCACAAAGTCATTTAAACCAAAGAATTGTAAAAATTTGCTACAAAAAGAAAAAGAAAAAGAAAAAAAAAAAGAAAAACTTACCCACTGTTAGTTGGTTCAGAGGTATCTGGCACTGAACTCACTAGGGCGGATTACGATCTGATCCCCCACAACTATAGTTGGGTCCAATAAAAGGGTTTACACATATTTATGTGCCAGAAACCCCATGCTCAGATCATAATCACTAACAGGCCACTCTACTATGAAGCATGTACGGATAACGGACTTAATGTGATTGCGCCTGAATGAAAAGGACACAAAAAGAGATGAAGAGGCAGGCCTAGGTATTGTGGGATAATATGGGTTGGTTAATATAGGAATGAAGTTTATGTTCGTATTTGCGGATTAGTGTCATCATGATACCCTTAGTTCACTCAGTTAGTACCTATCACTGCATCCCGACTTGAACTTAGAATTTTTACCTAAAGCACTCGTTTACACAAAATTTTCTTTTATGAGCTTTTTAATGTTTTGTTTGAGGACAAGCAAAGGTTTAAGTGTGGGAGAGTTTGATAACACTGAAATTTACAGTATTTTCGACTCCGATTTCACATGCATTCCAGTTGTTTTATTGTTATTTTGTTGTGTTATTGCTATGTTTTCCTTTGTTTTCAGGTTTTTACTTTAATCGGAGCCCCGATCGAGAAAAGGAGTGAAAAAGAGCTAAAAACCCTAAAATTCAGCATTTTGTACTTGTGGTCTACCCCATGGCTGGCGCCATAGACCCTGCCATGACGTGTCCAAGCTCAACTTCCCTCAACTGCCACGTTCCCCACTACTTCCACTAAGGCGCCTCAGATTGGCCTTGTGGCGGGCGCCATGGCCTTGTGGCGGGTGTAACACCCTTCTAAAATAACCCAATAATTAATTAAAACAACACAATATGAATCAGAGTAGATATGCAATTTCAGGGTGTCACACTTGACACTTCACACCATTCACCAAAATAACTTGTC
Source organism: Lathyrus oleraceus (assembly GCF_024323335.1). NCBI lineage: Eukaryota > Viridiplantae > Streptophyta > Magnoliopsida > Fabales > Fabaceae > Lathyrus > Lathyrus oleraceus. Next base: position 385,357,464 of record NC_066581.1, read on the forward strand.
ATGCTCATTTATTAATCAAAATAAAACATTGCACAATTTGCAGCGGATAGAAATCTAACAACATGCAAACCATGTAACACATTTCATGTAAAATTGTTCAACAACCAAAAAATGAAAATAAAGTAAAACATCCCGTCCCGATGTTACATATACCAGAGCATGACCCACTAAGGAACTACACTAGACTCCAAGCACTAGCTTCTACTCAATCACCGCTCGTTACCTGAAACATAGTTGTAAGGGTGAGTTCCTCAATCGATATAATAAGCATTATAAAATATCATGTAATGCTAAGTAAATTAACACATTCATCACCCTAATCATATCACACATTCAGCAACGGCAACATCAACTCATAATCATACTCAACACAAACACAAAACACACGTATAATATTGGAATACATCCATTCATATTATACGCCATACATACATTATGAAATGAGACTCCATGCATGCGGTACCGACTATTCGTGAACACATAGTTCAACCTCACCGATCAAACCCAGATACGGCTACCAAGCTCACTAGTCCCACTCATTTGAGACCTAGTGACTCCCTCACTAATTCCTCACCATGGGAATTAGCTACCACCATAAAGGCTATGCTATGCACGCTAAATCACCTAGCATGCAAACATCAACAACAATCCACAATGGACATATGCTCACACTCTAAGCCATAAACAGTCCATCCACAATTGCATACATAATAGATATATTCACAGCATTATGCATACCATCATACATCATCAGCATATTTATCACAGAATCATATCATGTCATGCCAAATAATAAATCACAGTATTAGCACACTCTACTAATACCTATAATGCTCAAAACAACGGGAAATGATCCCTACTATATCATACATCAGCTAAATTACATCACTCAGTTGAAACGACCAAAACTGCACAACAACAGCTCAGAAAATCAAACTTCTGCCCATACACGTATGCCTCATGCCCATACGCGTATGGCACATTTCCTAGCCAAGCCCATACAATATGTACACATGATTCCATTCCAAAACGTACACAATATTTAAATATCAATTTTTCACTTTTCAAACAGTGTTAACCGGTTAACGCCCTGGGTTAACCTGTTAACGCAAGACAGAATGCAATTCTAACAGTATTTCAACAGTGTTAACCGGTTAACGCCCTGGGTTAACCTGTTAACGCAAGACAGAAATTAATTTTTTTAATTATCATAACAGTGTTAACCGGTTAACGCCCTGGGTTAACCGGTTAACGCAAGACAGAAAGCTGTTCCTGCGCTAACAACGAACAGAATGCAGAATTACCCGCATTTTTCGCCGTTGGAGGACTTCCGGACCTCCGATTTCGATTCCGTAAAAAGCTACACGTCCAGAAAATTACGACTCATCCAAATATAGATTCATTCACAGTTTTAACGTAATTTATTCATCACAATTCAAGGGTATTTATCAAAACCTAATAATTCCAATTCAAGCCAATTAAGGATTTCAACCTAAAACATGTTCCTACCCATTGACCCAATCATACTAACCCATAATAATAAGGATTTCCCCCCTTACCTGAGTTAATCCGGCAAATCCTTTAACTTCAAGCTTTTCCCTTCTTCAACCCTTTTTCTCTTGCTCTTCCTTTTTGCCCTTTTTCCACTTTTTAGTCGCTTCTCTGTTTTCACGTGTAAAAACCTTTTTACTAAATGAGACTCTTTACTGATTCCTAAAATCGTTCCAATTCCAACTTTATTATTCCAATAATAATAATCCAATAATATTCCAATTATTTAATTAAATTAATAAATATACTAATAATAATATATATGAATGGTTTATCTTTTATTTTGAAAAATAATACCCTCTCATTCATATTATCATCATAATATACTATTAAACTTAAATTAAATAATTATCATATTTTATCGGGGTGTTACAGCGGGCGCCACAAGAGGAAAAGTTTTCCCTCCCATTTTCAAGTTGAAGGGCATCCTTGTCATTTCCATCTTTTTACTTGCTTATAAATAGAAACTCAAAATCACTTTTACAATCATCCAAACTTAGAACAAAGGCAAACTCATAGCAACTTTGTTTCACTTATGCATATATTCAGTATTTTAAAGTGGTAATCGCTTCGCATTGGAGTGTTACCACAATTGTGTAATCAAGTCTGTGATAGAGTCTGTAATCGAGTTTAGAGCACTTTGGAAGGAAGTTAATCCTGCCGCCATTTTCATTTCCGCTTTGCAATTTATTCAACCCTCCGATTGGAGCAGGTTTTTATTACTTGTCTTTATCTTATTTATTTTCCCGCACTCGCTTTACTTTATTTATTTTCCCGCACTCGCTTTACTTTATTTATTTTCCTCGCACTCGCTTTACTTTATTTATTTTCCTCGCACTCGCTTTAAATTATTTATTTCCTCGCACTCGCTTTAAATTATTTATTTCCTCGCACTCGCACTACTTTTATTTACTTTTCGTGCTCGCACTACTTTTATTTAAATTAATGCACTTTTACTTTACCATGTCTAACTAAATTTATAAGGTTAGAATGTAAGGATCGTAATTGAACCGATAATCCGTACAATTGTTCGTAGAAACACTTAAGGGCTATTTTAACTTTCAACTTAAGTTTTCCCGCACTTCAATTCCGTTGGGTAAGATCGAAAGCCGTCCAACGTCTATCTAAACTTAATTGTTTTTAACTATTTCAAAAACAGCGAAAGCGCTTTGTTTAGTTCATTAGGAGTTTTTAACTTAAGAAGAAAATAGATTTTAAAACTATTTCCGGACGCGTTTATAAGTTTAGAGTCTGGTTCGTGAGAACCTCTTTTGGTTAAGAAATCCAGGTTATAATACTTTTCAACTTAGTCAAGATACTATATTTCTTAAAAATAGGTTTACTACTCTAACGCAATGCGCGCCTTTTTATAAGTGACAATAAGAGGGTTTGATTAGGGAGTACAACTCGGTTCTGAATACGCGAAAGCGACAGTTCCCGTTAAATTAGTTCTTTTCAAAGTAGGAAACATTGCCCATAAGTACCTCTATTAGCAAGTACTTGGATTATTAATTGATTACATGAATTACATTCGACCCTGTATTTATTAATTGAACTCTATTCAACACTTTACTTTCCATTGCACACTCTATAAACACCTATTTTGATTGCCTTTGATAAACACCATAACGACAGATAACGATAGATTGACACTTGGTCTCTGTGGATTCGACAATCTTTTATATTACTCTGACGCGTTCGTATACTTGCGAAACACCGCATCACCATTTATCTTCGTTCTTACAACGTTTATCTTTATTTTGTGTTGCTCTTTTACTTTTTAAGTATTTTCATGAAGCACGTGTCCTAGGATCAATCTGGCCGATCCTATAAGTAACCAAATTTAGTAATTTGGAAGATCAACGGTTATTTACCAATTTTCACGGTAAACAAAGTGGCACGCCTAGTGGGACAGTGCTAATGATTTTAGAAAAGTGAAATTTCCCCTTTTTTAATTCTGGTTATTCAGTCATCCCCCCCCCTCTCACCAATTGGAAATGTTCTAAACAGGCCTTCAATACCCCCTGGTTTCTCTATACCCTTTGGTGGTCGAGAACAACCATATGGAGTGCCAATTTCAGTGATGGCAAGTTTACATAATGCTGCCTCGACATTTTCAGAACCAGTGGTTAACATAACCTCCCCATTACAAGGGTCAGGATCTGGGGTTAACATGGGTCGAAATAACCAATCTTCAGGTTTGGGATACCAAACAAAATACACAGCCTTACCAATAATTCCGCAGCATTGTGGAGACAACAAATGAACGAAAGCAACCATGAGATAGTCCAAATGCTTACCCAAACATTGACCACCATATTGAATCCTTTGATTCAAAATACGGCACAATCGAATCAACAGATGACAGCGCAGATGGCGCGAATGTCTGACTTCTTGGGTGCACCACGGCCTCATCGACACCCTCTGAGGGATTGGATAAGGGAAAACTAGGGGGTAACCTTCGAAGAAGACCCTACTATTAACCAAATTCCACAAAATCAACTGCAACCAGAGATGGTAAATCATGGAGTAGGAGTCGAACCCCCTATGACCAAACCACAAATCCCCAGGGAGAGAGAGCCAAGGATAATAATGGTAAATAGAAACCAAAATGTTGATAATGTCATACGGCAGATCCAACATGATGATATGGCAGCAGATAACAATCTGGCAGCCATGGTCGAAAGGATTATGGTTCATAATGGGTAAACTTTGGCCTTCAAATGCCAAATTATACATCACCTTTGTCGGAATATATCCTACAGGCAGAAACACCCCCTAGAACAAAAATCCCCAAATTCACTAAGTTTTTTGGGGATACTACTGAATCCATTGTCGAACATGTGGCTAGATATTTAATAGAGGTAGGAGGCATTTCAAACAACGAAAGCCTTAGGATAAAATATTTCCCAAGTTCTCTCACAAAGAATGCCTTCACGTGTTTCACCACCTTTTTTGGGATCTTGTTCAGAATGCTATCCAAGAATGGAGACTCAAGTTTGGAGACAAACCTAGGAGCCAGATGAAGATCGACTATAATCCTCTGCAAATGGCTGATGCCCACTACACGGAACTAGAGAAAGTACACATGGTCGAAGTCACTAATGATTTCGACATGACCGAGGTTATTGAGGACTTCGTCAATGAACCTGTCATGGTTAGGGTTTCTGAGCATCTTGATCAGGAATTCTTTGATGACTTCATTCAGGAAGCTGTGGGAAATGCCACCAATGGAAACACTGAAGTTTTCGACAGCGGGATCACTAAAGATTCCAACCTGATGATAGTAGCCAAAGAAATTGTTGATGGTTTCGTGAAAATAGATAAGGCTACTAAGGGCCTTCGATTGCAATTCCAGAATTTGGACATCACTGAAGATGTCGACATGGAGGTTAATATGGTCGAAATATCCCAATAAACCTCCATGGAAGTTGACAATGAGTGTCAACAAGAAGAGTATAATAAAATAGCCTTCCCCAAAGAAGACGAAACTCTGACTGATTTCCTCTGGAGGTTCCAGAAGAAGCAATCAAAGGTTATTTTATGCCCTCGCTGCAGCGCTGTGTTCGACAAGAAAGCAACTCAAAACCTCGAGGGAGTAAGGACGGTAAAACACCAAGGGTTCCAGAAAGCCCTTTAAGATCAACAGGTTGTCCAGCCCATAAGGGCTTTCGACCCAAGAAGGTACTATGATCCAAGAAGGCTTATGGTGAAGCTTGGTGAAACAAAACGAAAGGGTCATACTGCTAAACCCATCTCTTTCAAACCCAACGCCGAGGCTTCAAATGGAAAATGGGTGAAGCCAGTCGATGGCAGGAAACGCGGCCAGGGAAAATGGCAGAACTTTGAGGTGAATAGAGGTTCGTCATTAACATACCGTAAGGAGTTTCAGGCTGACAAAAAAACCTCCCACGTCTCTGAAAACTACAAAGGAAAAAAATCCCATGACAAGGTCTCAATGGAGAAGGGAACAGAGAAGGAGGAAAACATAGAGGGATGTTGGAGAAAAGGAAAAAGCTGAGTCCAACACCAATGTGCCTGCAAGAAAAAAGGAGGACTTAAGCCTTGACAAAAGAAAGTTTAATACTCCAGAAGAGGCGGCCAGAGAGAAATATGATCGAATGGATGCAGAAGACGAAATGTTGACAAATAACTTCGAATCCAGGTTAGAAGCTTATTTGGATATCTTAGTCAGTGTGGTATCTGTGATGCCCAGGGAGTTCGACCAAATCATAGAGGTCGAAGACACCGACAGCAATACAGAAAGAGAGATGGCTGCTCACAAACCAGTATGCTACTATGTGATGAACAATGGTTGCGTGGAGGAGCAAAATGCCTTCTTCAAGAGACCCGATGAGGCTATGAAGAGTCATCTTAAGGATTTTTTTATTACTGGAAAGATCGAAGATGTCCCCATTAATAAAATCTTAGTGGACTGCGGCGCAACAGTGAATTTTATATCGCATCATATGCTGAGAAAAATTGGCAAGTAAGATACATATGCCAAACCCCATAATATGGTGCTTCCCAATTATGAGGGAAAGGTGGGTTCCACTCTTGGTGTAATCCAGGTCGAGTTAACTGTAGGAACTGTCACCAGATCCACAATGTTTATGATTATGGAGATGAAGGCCAACTATGACATGTCACTTGGAAGAGAATGGATACATGGGGTTGGGGTTGTGCCATCCTAAATGCACCAACGAATCATCATATGGAGTCCATATGGTATTATGGAGAATATAGAAGCAGACCAAGGTTACTTCAAGACTCCTATCAACCATATCGACAGACGCCAGTTCGACAAATATTTGGCCAATATCTCTTTGTGTGATCCGACCAATTTTGCATTTACTCCAAACGATAATGCCTATTGTTCCCTATATTTGCACCCCAACAATGGCTTTCGCTAGGACAGATAAGTGGTAGGCAAAGACGAATTTGGATATCTAGGAGCGTCAGGAGTTGACCCCACAGGTTAGGGAAGCGAATTCAATGCTGATGACTGAGTTCGGAGCGCTAAAAAGGATTTCGGCTTACATAGCTGAAAATAAACAGCAATCGGCCTTGGAGGCTAAAGTCAAAAACATGGTTGTTGAATCCAGCAAGGAGTTCCATCAAATAGGTCCTGGAAAGGACTTCGATTCAGAGCCACCTAATAAGGTTCAGGACGAAGATCAAAGTCAGAGGCTCGACACCATCTATGATGATGAGCCTTTGGGTTTCGAGAAGGATTTGCTAGCAACAAATATTAAGATACTGGCTCAAGATCCACTTGAGGAAATAGACTTGGGAGGAGGATTGACAAAAATTCCAACTTACATTACCGACAATATCAACCCCTAACTCAAAGACGAAGTGATCTAGTTATTGAAGGAATTCAAGGAATGTTTCACATGGGATTATGATGAGATGCCTGGTTTGAGCAGAGATCTGGTCGAATTGAAGTTGTCAATCAAGCCTGTAAAAAAGCCTATCAAGCAGAACCCAAGGCGATTTACACCTGCAATCCTCTTGAAGATTAAAGAGGAGTTCGAAAGGATTCTTCGTTGTAACTTCATCCATATAGCCATGTATGTAGAATGGTTAACTAATATTGTGTATGTTATTAAGAAGAATGTTACTTTGAGGGTGTGCATAGATTTTAGAGACTTAAATACTGCAACCCCAAAGGATGAATATTCAATGCCGGTGGCGGAAATGCTAGTCGATTCTACCGTAGGCCATGAGTATCTTAGCATGCTCGATGGATATTCTAGATATAATCAGATATTCATTGTGGAAGAGGATGTCCCAAAAATGGAATTTCGATGTCCTGGAGCCTTAGGCACTTATGAATAGGTGGTGATGCCTTTTGGTTTGAAGAATGCTAAGGAAACATACCAGAGACCAATGAATTCGATCTTCCATGATTTCATAGATACTTTAATGCAAATTTACATAGATGATATTATCGTTAAGTCTGTTTCAGGGAAGATCCATATAGACCATCTTCGAATGTCCTTCGAATGGATGAGAAGACATGGTCTAAAAATGAACCCTTTCAAATGCGCTTTTTATGTGTTGGCAGGGGATTTCTTAGGCTTCGTGGTCCATAAAAAGGGAATTGAAGTAAACTAGAATAAGACCATAATGGAGGCGAAAACGCCATCAACAAAGAAGGAATTGCAGTCATTACTAGGCAAGATCAATTTCCTGAGGAGATTCATCTCAAACCTTAGTGGAAAAACTCAAACCTTTTTGCCTTTACTTCGACTCAACAAGGAAGGATTCAAATGGGGGCAGGCTCAGCAAGAAACGTTCGACAGGATTAAAGAATACATGAGTCATCCACCAATTCTGACACCACCTTGTGGGAATAGGAGTGTGAGATTATACATATCTGCATCTGACAAGACTGTAGGGAGCATGTTAGCTCAAAAGGATGATAATGGCGTCGAAAGAGCCATCTACTACCTCAGTATGGTCTTAAATGATGTAGAAACTAGGTATAGCATAGTTAAAAAATTGTGTTTATGCTTGTATTTCTCTTGTACGAAGTTGAAGCATTATATAAAACTTGTTGATGTTTATGTTTCATCTCACTTTGATATCATTAAACATATGTTGTCTAAACCAATTTTGCACAGTTGAATTGGAAAATAGGCACTAGCTTTAAATGAATATTCCTTAACGTATATGCCATTAAAAGTTGTTAAGGGACAAGTGGTAACAGATTTTATAGTCGACCATTCCATAACTGAGAATGCACTGGACTATCTCGAATTAGAACCCTAGAAGTTGTACTTCGATGGGTCTAGTCACAAAGATGGAACATGCATAGGAGTTCTAATCATTTCTCCTAATAAAATTCCAACAAAACTCAAATATAAAATGGAGGGCCTCTGCTCGAACAATGAGGCTGAATATGAAGCTCTCATAGCCGGACTTGAGATATTGTTGGAATTAGGGGCAACTCGAGTCGAAATAATGGGTGACTAAGAGTTAGTTATAAAACAGATCACAAAAGAGTAAAGATGTGTTAAAGAGAATTTCATTATGTACTTCATAATAGCCAGTTGATTGCTAAAAAGATTCGAGATGGCTAATATATGACACATACCTCGATTGGAAAATCAAGGGGCTAATGACTTGGCTCAAATTGCATCTGGGTATAAAATTTCAAAAGAAAAACTGCAAAAAGTCATCGAAGTCAGAGGAAAGGTTGTGTAGACTAGATTAGCCCCATCAGACCTGGAAAAGACAAAGCTGGGATACGCTGATAAAGAAAACTTCAAAATATTGGCAATAGACAATCTGACAGACGGAGATTGGAGGAAAGCGATAGTGGAATATCTATAAAATCCAATGGCGTATGCCGATCAAAAAACCAGGTATCGAGCTTTAAGTTATTTTCTTTTGGGGATGGAGTTGTTCTAAAAGACTCCTAAGGGAGTTTTGCTTAAATGCCTTAGTGAGTCAGAGGCATATTTAGCCCTTTCGACTGTCCATAGTGGGGCATGTGGGGCTCACCAAGTTGGCCATAAGATGAAATGGCTTTTATTTCTCCGAGGGATGTATTGGCCCACCATGTTGAAAGACTTCATCGAATTTGCCAAAGGATGCCAAGAATGTCAGGGATATGTAGGCATACAACATGTCCTTGCGAGCGAATTGCACTCTATAGTCAAATTTTGGCCTTTTAGAGGCTGGGCTTTGGATTTGATTGGGGAAATTTGCCCGTCATCATCTAAGAACCAGATGTATATCTTGGTTGGCATTGATTATTTTATGAAATGGATCGAAGTTATACCTTTATGAAATGTAAGCCAAAAATATGTGATCGAATTTATCCAGAAACATATTATTTATAGATTTGGAATCCCAGAGACTGTCACAACAGATCAAGGATCCGTATTTACTAGTCGAACGATGCAAAAATTTGTAAGGAAATGGGTATCAAATTGGTAACGTCTACGCCATATTATGCTCAGGCTAATGGTCAGGTTGAAGCAACTAATAAAGTGATTATTGGCTTAATTAAGAAGCATGTGGGGAAGAAGCTTAGAAATTGGCACAAAACTTTAGATCAGATTTTGTGGGCATGTCGTACCTCTCCCAAGGGAGCCCTTAATTCAACCCCTTTTCGTCTGACCTTTTGTCATGATGCAGTTTTACTAGTAGAAATTTATCTACAATCCACAAAATTCAAAGGCATTATGAAATTCCATCAGAATCATATTGGAACATGATGCTGGGTGAACAAGTCGATCTAGATGAAGAGAGACTAAATGCCTTGGAATTATTAAAAAGGTAGAAGAATAGAGTAGAGAACTCTTATAATAAGAAGGGTAAAATTAAAACATTTTCTCCTGAAGACTTGGTCTGGAAAGTTGTCCTTCTAATGGATCGAAAGGATATGATCTTAGGGAAGTCGTATCCCAAGTGGGAAGGACCTTTTCATATTTTTCAATTATTCTCTAATGGTGCCTATTGAAGCTAGCGAAAATATACCCGAACGTATCGCACGCTCGAACATCCAACAGAATCGCCATCGAACTTTATTTATCCCCAAAGGTAAGGGATAACATCCATAAAACCCGGGGGAAAGAGATATGTTGGGTAAGGAAGGCGGTTATGCAAGGGGAAGGTATTAGCACCCTAAACATCCATGGTACTCCATGGGAACCGTTTTGATTGTTCTCACTCGGATAGGTGTTATATCTAAAGATTACTCGTAAAATAATGGGGAAGGAAAAGAAATAGATAAAATGCTCGGTGAGGATTGGGCCCCTCATGCCTACGTATCCTCATAGTGGAATGAGGAATTCAGAGCTTCGTAGTTCAAGGAACTAGAGGTGGGAGGTGGAAAGAATTGTGATAAAGGTATGGTTTAAACCAAAGGAGAAGTATGACTTGAACTCCAACAAGGGTGAAAAGATGAATCCAAGAGTAAGGTGGCAATTACCACCACGTGGGCTAGTAGGACCGCCACTATATGGTAAAGCCGAAAAGACGAAGAAATAGGTGTTTGGGCGTAGTCCCTGTTGTACCCCTAAATTTTCCCTCCCCTTCATCACCTATGCATCCAATCACTTGATCAGGAGATGACTTGCATACATCCATAATTCATCAACATGCATCATTCAGCATGGATTCAGAAGAAACTTGGACCCATAAAGTTAGGGTCTACACATATATCAAAGTCCAAAGGCATGGTTTGATCATATCATCAACATGGGGGATGTAAAACCCTAATGATGATGGTGAAGGTTTGATTTCAACAAAGGTGTGACCAGACAATCTAGGGCCTTCAAAACCCTAATTCCTCAAGGCATGACTTCATGGAGCTTCACCCAGGCCTTATCTTGGTCTTCAAAACCCTAATTAGGAGATGGTGAAACAAATGAATTTGGTAGCTTGACTGTACATTTATGACCCCTCAATCTTCACCCATTGTAAATGTGCTTGACCTAACCTTGCTTGGATCATTGGTCTTGGTTCAAAGCCTTTGGTGTTATTCATTTGGTTATGGACACATCTTTGATCCTGGTCATCTGAACAACCAAATCCCATGTGTTTCAGGCCACTTGCTAGTCATGCTATGGATTCATAGATGTCATATCAAACCCTAACCTATTGGCCTCATTTCATGGCCTTGTTCATGTACATTATAAGTCAAGTTATTATTTTCTTTCCAAAAGTTAAACATTCAAGTCATGATTAAACCAATTGCAAAACCAATTTCAATCACTTTTTAAATAATTTCAATTCATTCCATGCCCGTTTAAACCACTACATGTGATTCTACACTAGAAAATACAAAATTTGACATTTTTAACCAATTGTTGATTTTGGTCAACCGTTGACTTTTTGGTCAACTTTGACCAAAAGTCAACCCAAACCCAGTGCCCTAGATTTTCACCCTAATCATCAATCCATTGTCCATTTACAAGGAAATCACCAAAAAATGAATTTTTGCAAATTGTTGACTTTGGTCAACAGTTGACTTTTTGGTCAACTTTGACCAAAGTCAACCCTAGGTCCTTGGTCACCCCTAATCACTAAATGACTGACCCTAACCCTCATTCTATTCTCCATGTCCATGTTGACCTTGATTTAACCATGTGGATTTGGTTCTTCACTTTAATGCCCATGTGGTCATGACTTGAAATTTGGAGTTCTTGCTTTGCCAATTCACTCCCATCCTATTGTATTTTCCCTACTGCATCAACTTGTTGTAAAGCCAAGCTTGCACAAACCTAAGTCCCAACCAACATGTTGCTAATAGGCATTGAATTAAAACTACAAGTGTGTCAAAGGTTAAGCCAGCAGGACCTAATGACAAGCAACCTACCAACACTCAACCTTGCCTTGCAAACACCTTGCAGTAAATTACACCAGCCTACACAGCAGAGTGGCAATATCTGGTCTACAAGCATACTTAGTCCTTTCCATCACAGCAAAGGTACAACCCTGTTGCTTTGTCACAAAACCTACATCTGCATCAAACAGCAGGAAGAAATACTGCAGCCTGCAGCATGGAGCATCCCTATTGTCTTAGATTAAGGCCTTGCTGCACCAATCTACTAGGGCAAGCAAGTTGGTCCTACCGGAATCTAATGCACATGTTCAAACCAAACCATGAGTCCTGCAGACTGCAAGCACTCCATGTGGACCTGCTAGCAAGAACCAGCCTGCATCAGGTTAAAAGCATGGTTAATCCAACATTAAGTGGTGCTTAGGACCAAGATAAAATGCAAAACAGGCCATGGAACTAAGTCAAGACTGGAACATAACAGGAGCCGTGCATCACCTGAACCATTGGATCAAGGTTCAAGGAACCACAAAACCTTCACAACCAAACGAAGCATGTTGCAAGCTTCATGAGAAACTTGCAGGGCAAACCATGAACAAAGACAATGCCTGATGTACCTGCATCAACCACCAGTTGCAGCAATATTGCACCAAACCTGCTACAACAAAAATCATATACCACAGGAACCAACATCTTGCATCATCGTCATGTATAACAAGCTGGGAAGAAATAAGGAAATTGGTTAAGAATGCAGCATAACACACCTCAAACTAGGACTACAATGATAGTGTAGCAGGGCCATGAGCAGAACTTGCAATATTTGAAACATGAGCCATTGCCAAAACAACATCAAGCAAACCACAATATATGTGCACCTGCAATAGATGTAAAAGTCAGTTCACAACCAGCTCATGAAAAAGCAATATAGCATGAGACGATTTCTTGGTCAAGCAGCAAACTCAACTCCATAAAAGTCCAATCAGTACACCTCACATGCAAGCATGACAACATGAAAGGTTCAGTAGGTTCAGCAAGCAATAAACATTAGCCCTGAGCTAACAAGTGACTTGTAGCTTTAACCTCCAATACAGACTGTTTCTCTTTATTAAGCACACCAATAATCACATTAAGCTGCTTAGCATACACCTAACCTACCTTCAAACTATTAACCAACCACTCAAATGTCATTCACCTTTTATTTGTAACTCACTAACAGTTCAAAATGCCGACTTTTGGTGGATATTAACCTAGCTGTTTCCAACGGTCTAGGTGAGGACTAACACATCAACTGACTCAGAATTAACTTACAAGCTAAGTCAGAAATCCTAACATGACACTGCACAAACCAACTCATTAATCACTAAAGGAAAACCTGCTCAGCAGGTCATCATCCATGATTGAGTGCAATCCCACTTAGATACTAACCTATGCTAACCAGTCACCAATGACCATAAGCCATGACATAACATTCACCCTAGTGCAGATCATTGACCATTGGTTTTGGAGAAGAACCTATGCAGCAGGTCATGACTGAAGATACTTGAACAAATCCATTTAAGTGATAACCTGCAGTAGCCAGTTTCGAATTCATTCATTCACCAACTAACATAACCTATCTAACTAACTGAGTCATTTCTAACTAACTGAGTTTTATTTAACTCAGTGAGTTGAGTCCATCTAACTCAAACCATGTTTAACCAACTCCAAACCTCAGTCCAAGCCTAACCTAACTCCAAACCTAAACTCTATTTAAACAATTCACCTCTCTCATTTTCAGAACCCTTGGAACCCTGTGAATTTGTGCACACTCTCTCTTCCATCTTTTCCCTCACCCTCACCAAAGCTCTCTCACTCTCTCACAGAAAAGCCATTGAAGCTTCATCTCGAAGCTTCAATTTCGCTTGAGCTAAGCCACAACATTCATATTTTAAATTGTTCTAATCCAGAAGAAGAAGAAAGAGATGAAAAGAGAAGAAGAAGAAGAAAAGACCAAGGTCAGAAAGTCTACCGGCGAATCTTCCGATCATCTTCTCCGGTATGTCATTTTCATTTATGTGGTATTTCCTTGCTTTAAGCTCACCTAGCTGTAGTATCTGAGGTAGGAAATTGAACCCCCATAGTATTAGGGATTGATTTGTAACAGGCACAATTTAATTTAACTTGTAGATCGTTAGGGTTCTTCCGCTTAGTTGTTTGATTTAATCGGTACAGGAACCATTTCGTAATTCCATTGCCATATTCATGCTCAGCTTGATGTTGCGCACCCAATGGTGTTGGTGTTTAGGTATTAGCCACTACCGGTGCCGGCAACAGACACCGGCACGACGAACCACAGTGAACGAAGAGGTGAGGACGAGCGCACATGTAATTTTCATTTTGATTTCTATTGACTTGGACAAGTCAACAGAAGGGTGATCTGGGCTCATTTTCCTTAAGGCCCATGGAATTACTGGCCATGCATGTTGTATTGCTAATACACACCCCAATGCCTGTTAGAAAGAAAGTAGGATTAGGCTCAAGAAAGCCCATTGGCCTTTTACTAATATCCCACGCAGTCAACCGCCACACCCCCCAGTTTTGGGCATTTTTTGCTGAATTTTTAAAGAAACAGCGTTAGGCTTATCTGGTGGCTCACCAACCTGATTTGGGTTCGCACCCCCCAGTTTTTTGTTTTCGCCAGTGGAACAAAAACTGTATTGGGCTCATTCTGAAGCCCACCAACCCAATTATGTTTTACACTCCCATTTTCAATTTACACCTCCTTTTAATTTGTTTTCTTAATTGTTTTTCTTGCAATATAATTAGGATTAATTCACATATTAGAATATAATTAGGATTAATTCACATTTTAGAATATAATTAGGATTAATTCACATTTTAGAATCTTAATTAGGATTAATTCACATTTTAGGACTTTTCATTTGAATTTAATTAGGAATTTTAATTAGATTAAAATTAGAAGCAAACAGGCTTTTGGTTGAACTTAGAACTTCACTATTCTAAACATTAGGATTACAATTCAACTTTAGGTTAGAATCCCTTTTAGGCCATGAATAAAATTAGACATATTTTAGTAAATGACCATTTTGCCCCTTATGGGCTTATTTTGGTATTTTTGTGTTGAAATTGCATGTTCCCCTTAGGATTAGAATTCGATCATTTCCTAATAATTGTAGGACTTAACATAGAATTTTTATCATGATTTTGATCAATATTTTGACATGCTCCATTAGGATTTCTAACTTCTAACTTAAAATTTTCAACCAAGTAACAAATCAATGCATGATCCCTTAGGATAACTTCTAACAATTACTAATTTTAACTAGTTCCAAAATTAGTCCCCCACAAAACTAAAACCAAACCCCCGATTAAATTGATCAAAAGCAATTTTGATTAATTAAATCCTTTGAACTTGTATAATCCATAGTCTAAATTGAGTGACCAAAAGACCCTTGGTCACTTAATAAGACTTTTCTTCAAAGCTGTGGAGCTCAAGGCCTCAAGTCAAGATCTTCAATCAAGGCATCCTCAATCATACCAAGCAGCGGATTATTCAAGCACATCAAAGGTGGCATCTTCAACACCTGTTAAATCAAATTTAGAAGAGTGTGACACGAGCCTTAAGCGATAGAAAAGGAGTGGGACTGGAGTATTCCTACCCCCATTATGAGTATCTTTGGGTATGGGACGTATGACCCAACGCTCATCATATTCACCTCTATTCATAGACTTTAGCACGATTCTAATCATACGATTAACAAGTTTATCTTCACAAAGCAAAAACAACAAAAGCAAGGATAACGTCAATGACTTATCAATCATGAATCAAGTTGTACGATACGAGCCTTAAGTAATGGAGAAGGAGTGGGACTGGAGTATTCCTACCCCCATTCTGAGTATCTTTGGGTATGGGACGTATGACCCATCGCTCATCGTATTCACCTCCGTTCATAGAATTTAATGCAATTCGAATCTAACGATTGATAAGGTCTTCGTCGTCAATGTAAGAAACAACTACAAAGACTCTTCTCTCTCCACTTGAAAGTTAGTGTGAGTCTCATCATCCAGTAACTATCAAGTCTATCCATTCTTCATTCTCAATTATTCCAATTCTAATAATTTCAATCTCAATCATCTTTTCTTCTTGCCTCAAATCAATTTCTTTTCAGCCCTAGTTGGCTGAACTACAAAAACTCTGATTTCCTTATTGCACTATAAGGATACGTAGGCAGGAGAACCCAGTTTCTTCGCGAGCTATCTTATTTATCGACTTACCTTCTCTATCCCATCAATCATTCATTCAATCTATTCCATCTTTTGAGATCAATCATACTTCTCCTTGGACTCCTTGCCCATCCTTTTAGGACGTCCTAATGACAATCCAACTCTTCAATCAAGAGTTGTTTGGGAAAATAACCCCAAACACTTAATTCAATCTTTCTTTTTGGCTTTACCTTATAGTGGCGACCTGCTAGTCCATGTATTGGTGAATGCCTACCTTGCTCTTCGATTAAGAGTCTATCCTTCTCTTGGATCCAAGATACTATCCTTATTTGATCTCGAACTGTCGATTCCCTAGCAAGTGACACACAACTCCTTGCACTCCTATACTACAATCATTCCTTGACTTGGTGTTTGTCTTGTGAGTCCCTGTTGCTTAGACAAACATCTCTCTCCCTTTGTTCTCGTAGTTCCGAACTACGATTGCTCTGACTTTCTCATTGCACAATGAGAATATGTAGGCACGAGGATGCGAATCCTTGGCGGGCATACTTCTAATTATTTCTCTTTCGCCTTAGGGCATCATTCATATCTTTCACAATCCATTATCTACCTTCAATCATAAACCGTTCACACAGTGATATATTATTCCTTTGACATCGAGATACACTTTCTTTGGAATTCCATACACATCCTTTTAGGACGCCTAATCAAAAGTCCACGTTTGTACCTAGAGTTGTTTGGCTTGTACCCAAACATTTAATTCCTTCTTTTTTGGCCAACCATATAGTGATACCATGTCTTAGACCCCTCACTTGTGGTTCATGCCACCTTTCCCTCTATGGTACAAATTCTATTTCTCCTATGGATTCCAATACACCGTGATTTCCGATTTCAAAATAAACCTCTCCAGTCACTTGTCACTAGATACTCTATTCTGTGACTTTTGGTCACTTCACTCCATTCATTTTCATGATACCTTCATACTCTATCTTCATTCACTTCATGTGATATACCTCTTATTTGAGCCAAATACACTATACCTTTGTGCTCCATCTTGTACCCCTATTTTTGAACCAAGAGCATATTTGTTTGTCTTGTCAGACCTTGTAGCTTAGACAAACATCTCCTTACATACTTTACAGTCGTATTTAGGCAACCATTTCTTTTCGGTTATTCCAATACAATGATACCATGTCTTAGACCCCTCACTTGTTGGTTCGCACCAGTTTTACTCATGGGTTCACATTTTCACCCCTTGTTGGAGTGCAAATCATATTATCTTTGGGTCAGACCATACTTCCCATCACAACTTCTTTTCATCTCCCACCACTAGTTCTTGAACTACGAAGCTCTGAATTCCTCATGGAGTGAAAGAAGGTAAAATATGGATGTGTCGTGGATATGAACGGAGCAAAGTGACCGAAGTCACAGAAATTGAATATTTGATGATGAGTGACTGGAGAAGTATTATTTGAAATCGAAAGGTGAAAATGTATTGGAAATCATAAGATAAATGAGATTCGTGCCATAGAGGGAAACAACTTTAACCGATATGTGGACCAACAGGCCACCACTATAGGGTGTTTAGCCAAAAATGGAAGGAATTAAGTGTTTGAGGTTGTAGCCCAAACAACTCTAGGTAGAAATTCATACTACATTAGGTGTCCTAAAAGGGTATGTATGGAATCCCAAAGAAAGTGTATTTCGATGTCAAAGGAATAATATGTCATTGGGTGAACGATTTATGATCGAAGGTAGATAATGAGTAGTGAAAGATATGAATGGTGCCCTAAGACGAAAGAGGAATAATTAGATGTATGCTAGCCAAGGATTCTCATCCTTGTGCCTACGTACTTTCATTGTGCAATGAGAAAGTCAGAGCAATCGTAGTTCGAAACCACGAGAAATAGAGGGAGACATACAGTGATGAAGAGTATGACTTGTACCAACAGAATGGTGTCAAAAAGTATTTGTCAAAGTGACAAGGACTCACAAGACAAACCCAATTTCAGAGGTTAACTGCCATGAAACAAGGAGAGGTATATTTGTCTAAGCGACGGGGACTCATAAGACAAACAACGCTTCAAGGAATGATTGTAGTACTGCAGTACAAAGAGTAGTATCACTTATTGAGGAAACAAATAGTTTGAGATCAAGAAGAAACAATATCTTAGATCCAAGAAGGAGATAGACTCTGAATTAGAGAGCAAGGTAGGCATTTGCCAATATATGGACTAGCAGGCCGCCACTATAAGGTAAAGCCAAAAAGAAAGACTGAATTAAGTGTTTGGGGTTGTAGCCCAAACAACTCTTGATTGAGGAGATGGACCGTCGTTAAGACATCCCAAAAGGATATACAAGGAGTCCAAGGAGAAGTATGATTGATCTCAAAAGGTGGTATAGATTGAATGAAGGATGATTGATTGATAAATAGGGTAGTAATAGATAAGGTAGATTGATAAATAAGATAGCTCGCGAAGAATCTGGATTCTCCTGCCTACGTATCCTTATAGTGCAATAAGGAAATCAGAGCTTTCGTAGTTCAGCCCACTAGGGCTGAAAACAAGGACGATTGGAGGCAAAAGAATGTGTTTAAATGATATGGAATTGAAGTGATATGAATGGAGAGAGAAGAATCTTCGCTATCACTTGTGTTGATGAAGACCTTATCAATCGTTTGATTCGAATTGCACTAAAGTCTATGAATAGAGATATGTGGTACCCCAAAATTTGTCCTCCCCCTTTCTTCACATCTCCATCTAACCAATCTGACTAGAATTCATTTGCATGTATTAATAACTCATGCATAGGCACTATTCATTAACATGGATTCCAAGCGTTTGGCTTACAGGGCTTTGGTTTGTTCATACAATAACTGAAAATGCTTGGTTTGGACTTGCCCTGAAACACCGAGGCCTCCAAAACCCTAATCTCAGGTGATCTCAGTGTGTCACACTCAGCACCCGGTACTTGGTCCGTCCATTTTGCCCCGTTTGGTGCTCGAGTCTTTGGGTTCTAACCCAAGTCCTTGGTCTCATAACTTCCATTCACATTCATTCATTCACTCGACCACCGTCATGCCACTATTGCTTGGTCCCTAGGGTCACATTCCCCGCTTCCATGTGTCAGTTATAGGTCTTGAGTTTGGGTTCATGGTCGTGTTCATGTATTAAGTCAGGTCATTTTTATTCAATTGGTCAATTCCATTCATTTTTATCCCTAAAATATTCATTACATGCAAAAAAAATGGGTGCAAAAAAGGTATTACATTGGAAAAAAACTCTTTTTTGGAGGTTTTTAGCCCTGTGAGTCGACTCATGACTCGGCGCAAAACCCCTGGGTCCGAACAGGTCGACCCATCGGTCGACTCAATTCTGGGAAACTTGAGTGAGTCGACTCACTCACTCTTCACGTTGACTCGTTCACCTTTTGTCTTTGAACCTTGTTTCCTCGGGTCGGAACAGGTCGACTCCCAGGTCGACTCAATTATGGGAATTCCTGATTGAGGCGACTCACCCGTCCCTTGCGTCAACTCATTTCCAATTTTCCTTTCAAGAATTTCATCGTGGGTCCGGACAGGTCGACTCAACCATGGGAAAATCACTATTTGAGTCGACTCATTCCCTATTTGAGTCGACTCATAGCTTGTTTTGCAGGATTTTTGCACTACTAATGTGAGGAGGGAACTTTTGGGTTGAAGCATGATTCTTTATCATGGAAGCTTGCAATCCAAGACCAATGTACACCTACATGAACACCAAGAAATTTGTGAGCACTCAACGACACTCCAAGGTTCGGTACTTCATCAAGCTTCAACCACATGCATTGTGAATACAATGATTCTGCAGCAAACCAAGTGCAGCAAATTCACAAACATTTCAACTTGCACAATCATAACCAAGACCAAAATCACATAACACGACCACTGTTAACCTACAATTGCAAGTCATGGTAGCTATATCTTGTGCCTTATCCAACATCAAAGCTAATTTCATTCAAATTGTCACCTGCAATAGGCAGTCATAAACCACCACTTCAACTAAAGTAACCAATTAACTAACTTCCAACTCAGTAAGTTAACTACCTAAACTTATTGAGTTCATCCCAACTAACTCCAGACCTCATTTAACTAACTCCAAGCCTAACTCCAAGCCACATTAATCCCAAGCCTAATCACTATAAATTTACATCTTCACCGTCATTTCAGGGTCCTCACCTTTTTGCAAGCATCACTTTCAACTTTTTGCATTCATCTTCTCCATTTCTTCACCCTACACCAAAGCTCAAACCACCATTGGATCAAGCTTCACATTGAAGTTTGTTATTAATTGAGATAAACCTCTTGCATTCAACAATCATCCATACATTGGCATGATCAACATCAACAACAACAATTCCGTTCAGAATTTTTTCAGAATTGATTCCTGAGGAGGAGGAATTCGTAGTAGAAGGAGAAGATTAAAGGTTTAAAGTAGCATATCTATGGGTTTCTCTTCTTCATCTTCATCACTTCCAAATTGTAACAAATTCCAAGACAATCCTCTGTCTCGTAGGTTGGTGAATGCTCATCTTTCATTTGTGCTTGTTTGCTGAATTTTTATAGCACATGGTAGCTTGTATAGTGGAGAATCAAAACCCCAAGGTTTGATGATGTGACTTTCCTCCATCTCCATTTAATTTAATATTTTGTTCTTAGGGTTCTTGACTTCAATTGCTCAATTTCCAGAATTAATTAATTTATGGTTAGAATGATTGAGAGATTAGGACAGAAGAGGTTGTGAGGAGTAAGAAAATGATGCTTTTCCT
Source organism: Lathyrus oleraceus (assembly GCF_024323335.1). Taxonomy (NCBI): domain Eukaryota; kingdom Viridiplantae; phylum Streptophyta; class Magnoliopsida; order Fabales; family Fabaceae; genus Lathyrus; species Lathyrus oleraceus. Next base: position 385,378,342 of record NC_066581.1, read on the forward strand.
TGATTCTGGCCAACTCTGCCGCCTCCGGCGCGGTGGTGCTGGAGCTCCGGTGGTGGTTCTGTTTTGACATGAAAATTGGAAGATGATGTGTAGAGATGAGGGAGTGAGTGCTTATTTTTTCACATGTCTCTTTGCAATTTCTGTTGGGCTTAGCCATTAAGCCCAATACTCTACTTTCGACACCCCTGTTTTGTGTGGCAACATAGTTGTTGAATCCAACTACATTTTTAGTATTTGGGCTTATCCTGTTAGGTCTAAAGCCCCTATTGCTGAATTCTGCATTCTTTATTCTGGGCATGCACCCCCTTGGCCCAACACGTTAATTACCATTTCAATTACCTTCAATTCTAAGTTTTCTTTGGATTGGTAATTTTACTGATTGTCTTGCTAACATTTTAATTAGGTCCAATTAGGCTTTGGAGTTTAATTATAATTAATTGGAGTTTTATATAGTTCTCTAAATTTGTGTTCATGATTTGATACTTTTAGAAGACCATTTTACCCTTTAGGAGTAATTTTAGACATTTCACTCATATAGTCACATGCTCCCTTAGGAATAGAACTTGACTTAGAATTTTATCCAAAAGTCTTAACTATAACATACTCCCTTAGGATTGCTAACATAAAATTTGCAATTAACCATGACATGATCCCTCAAGATTAGCTTGTAATTATTTCTAACCATTAGATTAGGTGCTAACCTAGTTTTCAATCACTTCAAACCCATGGTTCAAATTGATCAAAAGCAATTCTGATCAATTAAATCCTTAGAACTTGTATAATCCCACAGTCTAATTTGAGTGGCCGAAAGACCCTTGGTCACTTAATAAGACTTTTCTTCCAAGTTGTGGAGCTTGAAGCCTCAAGTCAAAATCTTAAATCAAGGCATCCTCAATCATACCAAGCAGTCAAAGGTGGCAAACTACAAGATCTTTTTAAATCAAAGTTGGAATTATGTGGCATGAGCCTTAAGTAATAGAGAAGGAGTGGGACTGGAGTATTCCTACCAACATTCTAAGTATCTTTGGGTATGGGACGTATAACCCATCGCTCATCGTATTCACATCTATTCATAGGCTTTAGCACAATTTAAATAATATGATTGACAAGTATCTCTCACTACGAATCAATGCAACAAGCAAGGACTACATCAATAACTTATCAATCATGGATCAAGTTGTACGACATGGGCCTTAAGCAATGGAGAAGGAATGAGGCTGTAGAATTCCTACCCCCATTATGAGTATCTTTGGGTATGGGACAATTGACCCAACCCTCATCGTATTCACCTCTATTCATAGACTTTAGCACAACTCAAATCGAACGATTGATAAGGTCTTCATAAATACAAGCGACAACGAAAATTCTTCTCTCTCTATTCATATCACCTCAATTCCAATCAGTCAATCCTCATCCATTCCATGCAAGGGTCACATGCACATTTCTCAATCATTAGCTTCAGGCATTGCCTATGAATTCAGACTATGGCTTACTTTGTTTCTTTCCCTCAAGGTGTAGACCTTGGAAACCTTCTAGCCCATGGAGTTCAAACTCTGGCTTGATCCTTTACCTCAAGGTGCATACCTTGGCAAACCCCTTCAACCCATAGAGTTCATACTCTGGCTTTGTTCTTTGCCCATAAGATACAGATCTTGGCATTCTTTCCTTAGGGATTTTGGACTCTGGATAAACCTCGTTTGTCCTTGTGATTGGTCACCATCTTTGGTTAGTACCACCTCCTTGCTTGTTAAGCAATCTACCTTACCTCTTGGCAATCCTATCAAATCCTCTTACTTTCAGCCCTAGTAGGCTGAACTACGAAAGCTCTGATTTTCTTATTGCACTATAAGGATACGTAGGCAGGAGAATTCAAATTTTTCGCGAGCTATCTTATTTATCAATCTACCTTATCTATAGTTACCCTATTTATCAATTTATAATTCTCCATTCATTCAATCTATACCATCTTTTTTAGATCAATCATACTTCTCCTTGGACTCGTTGTCTATCCTTTCGGGATGTCTTAACGACAATCCATCTCCTCAATTGAAAGTTGTTTGGGCTACAACCTCAAACACTTAATTCAGTTTTCTTTCTGGCTTTACCTTATAGTGGTGGCATGCTAGTCCACATATTGGTAAATGCCTACCTTTCTCTTTGATTCAAAGTTTGTCTCCTTCTTAAATCCAAGATACTATTCTTATTTGATCTTTAACCATTTGTTTCCCCAGCACTTGATGTGCTATTCTTCCTACTCCAGTATTACATTCATTCCTTGAAGTGGTATTTGTCTTGTGAGCCCCAGTTGCTTAGACAAACGACTATCCCTCTCCTCTCGTGGTTTCGAATTACGATTGCTCTGACTTTCTCATTGCACAATAAGAATACGTAGGCACGATGATGCGAATCCTTGGCGAGCATACTTCTAATTATTCCTCCTTCGCCTAAGGACAACATTCATATATTTCACAATCCATTATCTACCTTCAATCATAAATCGTTCACCCAGTGACATACTATTTCTTTGACATTGAAATACACTTTTTTTGGAATTCCATATACATCCTTTCAGGACACCTAATCTAGTCTGCATTTCTACCTAGAATTGTTTGGGCTACAACCTCAAACATTTAATTCTTTCCCTTTTTGGCTAAACACCCTATAGTGGCGGCCTTCCTGGTCCCCGTATCGATTACTTCACCAAATATCCAATTCTGTGACCTTGGTCACTTCACTCCATTCATTTCCACGATGCTTTCATATTCTACCTTCCTTCACTTCACGTGATATACCAGTTTTCTTTGATCCAAATACAATACCTCTTTGTTCTCCTTCTTGTGTCACCTTGTGAACCAAGAGATGTTTGGGACCATGCCCAAACACCTATTTCTTTGTATTTTCGGCTTTACCCTACAGTGGCGGCCTGCTGGTCCACGTATTGGTAATAGTCACCTTACTCTTGGGTTCATTTTTTCATCCTTGTTAGAGCTCAAAACACTATCCTTTGGTTCAGACCATACTTTGATCACAATTCTTTTCACCTTCCACCATTAGTTCCTTGAACTACGAAACTCTGAATTCTTCATTGTACTATGAGGATACGTAGGCATGAGGGCCCCAATCCTCACCAAGCACTTTATCTATTTCTCTTTCTTTTCCCATTCTTTTGTGAGTATTCTTTAGATAACACCTATTCGAGCGAGAACAATCAAAACGGTTCCCATGGAGTACAGTGGATGTTTGGGGTGCTAATACCTTCCCCTTGCATAACTGACTTCCTTACCCATTATATCTCTTTCCCCCATGTTTTATCTATGCTTTCCTTTCCCTTTGGGGATAAATAAAGTTCGATTGCGAGTATGTTGTATGTTTGAGCGTGCGATACGTTCGGGTATATTCCGCTAGCGTCAGCTGGCGACTCTGCTGGGGAAATAAATGATTCACCAGGTAGGAGTCGAGCCTAGGTTTGATCGCTTCTCCATTAGCTTAGGTGTTTGCTTTTATAGATTTACTCGCTTTATTTACCGCATTCCTTATTGCTTTAGATATTGTTTTATTTTGGATATCATATGCTATACTCCCTGTTAGGTTGGGTTATATTACAAGAGAGAGAAGCTATATAACCGAGCTTAGTATACATATAGGTTAGACTCGTGGATAGTCGTGTATGCCTGCGTTTCGCGCGTTGGGTTGTCACAAGAACCACACCCATACTAGATTCACTTGAAAGTACTTTTGTCCTGTGAGTATTCACTACGACAGGGTATTTTCATTTCGAGTCGATGACTCTGGGAGACCTTCTAGGGACCACCTTGGAGCATAGTCCACACCTGTGAGGGGGATATGTGATTTTTCTGCAGTAAACCATAGACTCTACATACCTTATTCTCATGGACGTCGGACCTTTGATCCTGCATCGGGCAGTGTACACAGATTATCCAGATTGTTTCATGGTGTTTACATACTCTTTTGCATATCATTATCGCATTGCTGTATAGATACCGAAGTTTTGACCTTGAGTTATTACACCATCAAGGTTTGGAATCTATGAGTGTTGCATAATTATTTGCATTCCATCCCCAACATGTGCATTCATGCATCTCACATCTCATGCCTATCAACCAGAAAAATCTCACTCTGTCCTTTCTCCAGCCTGAAAGACAGTGACTCTTTGACACCAGTACTTCGCAAGAGCTAACAAGTCGAGAACTATGGCAGATCTGGAACAAGAGAATGCTACATATAGGGAAACTTTGGCTCAAGTCCAAGGCAGAATGGATACCTTCCAAGGTAACATGAATAATATATTGGAGTACCTTCAAGCTCAAAAGGCCACTACCTCCACTTCTGTTGCCAACCCTGCTTCTGTTGTAGTTACTGATGCTATTGCCATCACCACTTTTGTCGATGTTGTTGTGGACACTGTGGTTCAACCTGTGAGCCAACCTATTTGTCAATCAGGTCCTAGTAGGCATATCATTGCTTATCCTTGGGGGTTGCCTCAGAATTTCACTCCCCAAGCTTCTAATGGGAATGCTTTTGTGCCATATTAACCATTTATTGTTCATCATGCCAATGGGAATCCTGTTGCCCATCCTTGGGGCATGACCACTCTTTCTCCTCAAATGGTTAATGATGACAAACGTGAGATCAACCCAGAACAGGTTCCTCAAACTTTTGTAGCGGTGATTGTTGAGACTCCTAATGATAATGAAGATGAATACAAAGGTCCTACCCTCCACTTCCGTCTTCCTCCTCGAGCTACTCAACCTACTATCCAGAATTTGAACCAAGGTGTTCAGATACCTCCGCCTCATCCTAGGGCATCTTCTGCTGTTACACCTCCGTTTGTGTATCCTGGGGCACCCTATGCTCTATATCAGAACCAGTATGGTCAGACTGTTGGTCAGATGGTAAATCAAGGTTTGATGTATCCTCAAGGGTATCCTCAGTTTGCTTCTCCTTCAGTTATTGCTCAAGCAGCTTCTCGGGGTGTTTAACTTTCCAATCATCAAGTTAATCCTCAGCCTGCGAATCAGATTGCTTTTGATTCAGATCAGAATAGACAAGCAGACTACCGATTACTAGATGAAAGGATTATAGCCATTGAAGGTTTCTTTGCTTATGGTATGGATGCTAAGGACTTGTGCCTAGTTCCCAATGTGGTGCTTCCTCCTAAGTTCAAAGTACCAGACCTACAGAAATACAAGGGTTTAAGCTTTCCAAGAAGTCATGTCATCATGTATTGTAGGAAGATGGCATCCTACATTGACAATGATGATCTTCTTATCCATTGCTTCCAAGATAACTTATCTGGGGCATCCTTAGACTGGTATATAGGCCTGGAACACTGTAAAATCAGATCTTGGAAGGACTTATCTGAAGTCTTTCTCAAGAAATACAAATATAACCTAGACATGGCTCCCACCATGTTACAACTGCAAAATCAAGCCTGCAAGAGCAGCGAAACATTCAAGGAATATGCTCAGAGATGACGTGAGATGGCTTCCAGAGTTAAACCTGCAATGATAGATGTTGAATTGGTTTATATCTTCATGGGCACACTCCAAGGGTTGTACCATGAGAAGATGGTTGGTAGCTCGTTGTCCAACTTCGCCGATGTGGTAACCATTGGAGAATGCATTAAAAATAGGCTGAAAACTGGAAAGATTGCTAGTATTGATAGCCAGCCAGTGGTAAGAAATCTCAGGGTTTTGCTAAGAAGAAAGAGGCTGAGGAAAACACCGTAACAACAAATGTTTATCCTCAAGTTCATACACATATGGCTCTTATGCCATACTATCCTTATCCCTACATTGCCGCTGCTCAATATCAGCAACCTCCACAGGCTCTAGCTCCGTAGAATCAGCAAAACAGCTGAAACCAAAATCAAGATCAATGTAGACGGTTTGATAAGAAGCGTCCTCAGCATGACCAGATCCCTGTATCATACACTCAGTTGCTGCCGTATCTTATCTAGTAAAGGGAAATTGTGCCAAAGGAGATTTCGCCTGCAATGACTCCCTACAATAACAAGCATAATCCCAATGTGTCTTGTGCATTCCATGCCGGATACATAGGGCATTCTACAGAGGATTGTTTGGTCCTCAAGGCCAGAGTACAAGAGCTTATTGATCATAATGTTTTGTCATTCTCTGAGGCATGACCTAATGTCATAACCAACCCGCTGCCAGACCACTGTGGACAGATTATGAATGCAATTAGTGGCGAGGATTACTCAGATTTAGTTGCTTCTTCAGAAGAGTACCAAGGCTAGCAATATCATATTGATTCAATCATGTCTCATTTGTAATGTTTTCTTGTATGTCAATGTATTGTTCAATTGTGAACTTGTTTGTTTTTGAATAATGATCATAATGAAATAAACGTGCATGTTTTTCTTAAATTCATTTGTGTTCACTCATATTTTATTCATCAGTATCAAATTGATTGTCAAATAAAATCAAAAGAGGAGGATGCAAATTAAAATACACAAGATCGTTGCCTGTATGCTTTTGAATAAGACTGTGCTAATGATGTAAGGCATTGTTCAATCCCTAAACACCAGAGATATAAGGAAGTTAATACCTAGTCAACCCCTTTGGACCTTGAAGTAGGAGTTTCTTTATTTATATATACAAACCCTCATGTTAAACCAGGGACAGGGTAGTCTCCAGTTAGTTTAGACTCGAATTTAAATTTCAAAAAGAGAATATCTCATCAAGTGGATGGAATCACAAACTCAACGGTTATCCCTTACCAATGAAAAAGAGTGAGACAATCACGAACCATGCAACAAATCGAGAAAGCAGTGTCACAAGATTTGCTCAAATACAAAAAGAAAAGATGAAACAAAATGAAAAAAAATCAAAAGCAAATAAAAAGCCCGCTAAGTCGAAAACTTGAAAACAAGTTTGACTTAGGCAAAAATTAGGGCATCCCGGTGGGCTGTAGACCCAAAGGATCAGCCCAGGCAAAAACAAGGATAAAGAAAACAAAGAATCAGAGGATCAACATCAAAATCCTCGACAAGAGCAAATTTCTGTGACTACAAACAAGAAAAGAAGTGGAGTGACTATCGCTCCAAACTCTCGTGGGTTCCTTAACCTTCTATGATATCATCCAAAATCCTTTTCTGAAAGATGAACGCTTATTTTAAGCTAACTGAACGTAGGACTAGATAACATCACGAAGAATGGGCGGGTTAGATTAGGTCTTGAGTCGTATATCATTTCCTTTTAAAAACCGTGAACCAGGCCACGTTACACCCTTTAAAAGACCTAATTGAAGTAGGGTTTATTTCGAAAGTATACTATGGTAAGATCGCATTAAGCTGACTCCTAAATATTTGTTTGTCGTCTGTATCGATACTGACATGACATTCTAATCAGTGATTCGTTCACTAGATGTCATAATCTTAGCGAACACACTTGGGTTTTCAAAACTTGCATGAGCATGACATTATAATTATCATTTTCAAAATAAGAATTTTACATGCGAGCATTCATTTGACGTCAAGGAAGCTTACACAATGGGGAAGTTGAACAAATCCCATAGCTCAGATCTCTTCAAGAGTCAGTCGATCTGGGGCAACCACGTCGAGATTCTACAAATCTCTCTTAATCAGCCAGATAGGGGCAAAAGATACTTCAAGGCTCATATTGGGGCAAGCTACCCCAAGTGCACGAGAAATCAATCCTTCCCAATATGGTTGATCGAGATAATACAATCTCAAGACGCTGGGGCAAACCAGGTTAAAATACTCAGATGATGAGACTGCTCCACGATCGGTGACTGGGACAGTTGGTGCAGATATGCAGTATATTGGGGCAGAGGCAGGCTGCGCAGGTACGAACTTTCTCCATTTTTCAGATATAATCTATAAGTGTTACAACAACTTTTGAGCTTGAAGTAGGTGTCGAAGAATCACGTCTGGGAGATCATCATCCTATCCCAAAATCCCCACCACCCTCTATATGAGCATCTGGCTTAACCATTGCATAAATCATTATCATGCATACACCATGTCGTTTCACTCACGCATATCATTCATAAAGCATAACATGAAGCCTTGCAAGAAAAAAAAAATCCCAAAATCAAATTTTATTGACTAAACCAAAGCCCAACCCTAGTTTGGCAAACCACAAAATTCTCATCATGTTACATCCGCTCTTAACGGGCAAATTTTAGGATACATTAGTATTTAATCCTCTTCCACCTTGAATACCTGAAAAGCATCCTCAATTCCCGTATTTAAGTTCAAGAAGATTAAATAGGGGCACTTGTTGAACCCCAAAATTTACCCTCCCCCTTTCTTCACATATCCATCTAACCAATCTGACTAGGATTCATTTGCATGCATTAACAAATCATGCATAACCAATATTCATTAACATGGATTCCAAGGGTTTGTTTTGCAGGGCTTTGGTTTGTTCGCACAATAACTGGAAATGCTTGGTTTGGACTTGCCCCGAAACACCGAGGCCTCCAAAACCCTAATCTCAGGTGATCTCAGTGTGTCACACTCAGCACCCGATACTTGGTCCATCCATTTTGCCCCGTTTGATGCTGAGTATTTGGGTCATAACCCAAGTCCTTGGTCTCATAACTTCCATCCACCTTCATTCATTCACTCGACCACCGTCATGCCACTATTTCTTGGTCCCTAGGGTCATGTTCCCCGCTTCCATGTGTCGGTTATAGATCTTGAGTTTGGGTTCATGGTCGTGTTCATGTATTGAGTCAAGTCATTTTTACTCAATTGGTCAATTCCAATCATTTTTAACCCTAAAATATTCATTACATGCAAAAAAAGGGTGCAAAAAAGGTATTACATTGGAAAAAACTCATTTTTGGAGGGTTTTAGCCCTGTGAGTCGACTCATGACTCAACGCAAAATCCCCGGGTCCGAACAGGTCGACCCACCGTTCGACTCAATTCTGGGAAACTTGAGTGAGCCGACTCACTCACTCTTCACGTCAACTTATTCACCTTTTGTCTTTGAACCTTGTTCCCTCGGCTTGGAACAGGTCGACTCCCAGGTCGACTCAATTCTGGGAATTCCTGATTGAGCCGACTCGCCCGTCCCTTGTGTCGACTCATTTCCAATTTTCCTTTCAATCATTTTATCGCGGGTCCGGACAGGTCGACTCCCAGGTCGACTCAACCCTGGGAAAATCACTGTTTGAGTCGACTCATTCCCTGTTTGAGTTGACTCATAGCTTGTTTTACATGATTTTTGCACTACTAATGTGAGGAGGGAACTTTTGGATTGAAGCATGATTCTTCATCATGGAAGCTTGCAATCCAAGACCAATGTACACCTGCATGAACACCAAGAAATCCGTGAGCACTCGACGACACTCCAAGGTTCGGTACTTCATCAAGCTTCAACCACATGTATTGTGAATACAGTGATTCTGCAGCAAACCAAGTGCAACAAATTCACAAACACTTCAACTTGCACAATTATAACCAAGACCAAAATCCCATAACACAACCACTATTAACCTACAGTTACAAGTCATGATATTTATATCTTGTGCCTTAGCCAACATCAAAGATAATTTCATTCAAATTGTCACCTGCAATAGCCAGTCATAAACCACCACTTCCACTAAATTAACCAATTAACTAACTTCCAAATCAGTGAGTTAACTACCTAAACTCCCTGAGTTCATCCCAACTAACTCCATACCTCATTTAACTAACTCCAAGCCATATTAATCCCAAGCCTAATCACTATAAATTTACATCTTCACCATCATTTCAGGCTCCTCACCTTTTTGCAAGCATCACCTTTAACTTTATGCATTCATCTTCTCCATTTCTTCACCCTACACCAAAGCTCAAACCACCATTGGAGCAAGCTTCACATTGAAGTTTGTTACCAATGGAGTTAAACCTATTGTAGTCAATAATCATCCCTACATTCACATGATCAACATCAACAACAACAATTCTTGAGGAGGAAGAGTTCGTAGTAGAAGGAAAAGATTAAAGGTTCAAAGTAGCATATCTCTGAGTTTCTCTTCTTCATCTTCATCACTTCCAAATTACAACAAATTCCAAGACAATCCTCCATCTTGTAGGTTGGTGAATGTTCATCTTTCATCTATGATTGTTTGCTGAATTTTTATACCACATGGTAGCTTATATAGTGGGGAATCAAAACCCCAAGGTTTGATGATGTGACTTTCCTCCATCTCCATTTAATTTCAGATTTTGTGCTTAGGGTTCTTGACTTCAATTGCTCAATTTCCATAATTAATTAATTTATGGTTAGAATGATTGAGAGATTAGGACATAAGAGGTTGAGAGGAGTAAGAAAATGATGTTTTTCCTTGATTCTGGTCAGCTCCGCCGCCTCCGGCGTGGTGGTGCCGGAGCTCCGGTGGTGGTTCTGTTTTGACATAAAAATTGGAAGATGATGTGTATGGATGAGGGAGTGAGTGCTGATTTTTTCACATCTCTCTTTGCAATCTCTGTTGGGCTTAGCCATTAAGCCCAATACTCTGCTTTCGACACCCCTATTTTACGTTGCAACATAGTTGTTGAATCCAACTACATTTTTAGTATTTGGACTTATCCTGTTAGGCCCAAAGCCCTTTTTTCCGAATTCTGCATTCTTTATTCAGGGCCTGCACCCCCTTGGTCCAACACGTTAATTACCATTTCAATTACCTTCAATTCTAAGTTTTCTTTGTGTTGGTAATTTTACTAATTATCTTGTTAGCATTTTAATTAGGTCCAATTAGGCTTTTGACTTTAATTATAATTAATTGGAGTCTTGTATAGTTCTCTAAATTTGTTTTCATAATTTGATACTTTTGGAAGACCATTTTACCCTTTAGGAGTAATTTTGAATATTTCACTCATATAATCACATGCTCCCTTAGGAATAGAACTTGACTTAGAATTTTAATCCAAAAGTCTTAACTATAACATACCCCATTAGGTTTGTTAACATAGAATTTTCAATTAACCATGACATGATCCCTTAGGATTAACTTGTAATTATTTCTAACCATTAGATTAGGTGCTAATCTAGTTTTCAATCACTTCAAACCCATGGTTCAAATTGATCAAAAGCAATTTTGATCAATTAAATCCTTTGAACTTGTATAATCCCACAGTCTAATTTGATTGACCGAAAGACCCGTAGTCACTTAAGAAGACTTTTCTTCCAAGTTATGGAGCTCGAAGCCTCAAGTCAAAATCTTTAATCAAGGCATCCTCAGTCATACCAAGCAATGGATAATACAAGCAGTCATATCAAGCCTCAAGTTGGAATCATGTGGCATGAGCCTTAAGTGATAGAGAAGGAGTGAGACTGGAGTATTCCTGCCCCCATTCTGAGTATCTTTGGGTATGGGACGTATAACCCAGTGCTCATCGCATTCACCTCTATTCATAGACTTTAACACAATTCTCATCATACGATTGACAAGTCTCTCTCACTACCAAGCAATGCAACCAGAAAGGACTACATCAAAAACTTATCAATCATGGATCAAGTGCTATGACATGGGCCTTAAGAAATGGAGAAGGAATGGGACTGGAGAATTCCTACCCCCATTCTGAGTGTCTTTGGGTATGGGACGAATGACCCAACACTCATCGTATTCACCTCTATTTATAGACTTTAGCGCAAATCGAATCCAACAATTGATAAGGTCTTCATCAATACAAGTGACAACAGAAATTCTCTCTCTCTGTTCATATCACCTCAATTCCGATCAGTCAATCCTCATCCATTCCATGCAAGGGTCACATGCCCATTTCTCAATCATTAGCTTCAGGCACTGCCTATCAGTTCAGACTATGGCTTACTTTATTGTTTTCCCTCAAGGTGTAGACCTTGACAACCTTCTAGCCCATGCAGTTCAGACTCTGGCTTGATCCTTTGCCTCAAGGTGAAGACCTTGGAAAACCCCTTCAGCCCATGGAGTTCAGACTTTGGCTTTATTCTTTGCCCATAAGATACAGATCTTGGCATTCTTGCCTTAGGGAGTTCATACTCTGGCTAAAGCTCGTTTGTCCTTGTGATTGATCACCATATTTGGTTAGTACCACCTCCTTGCTTGTTAAGCAATCTACCTTTCCTCTGGGCAATCCTATCAAATCCTCTTACTTTCAGCCCCAGTGGGCTGAACTACAAAAGCTTTGATTTCCTTATTGCACTATAAGGATACGTAGGCAGTAGAATTCAGATTCTTCGCGAGCTATCTTATTTATCAATCTACCTTATCTATTGCTGCCCTATTTATCAATTTATCATTCTCCATTCATTCAATCTATACCATCTTTTTGAGATCAATCATACTTCTCCTTGGACTCCTTGTCTATCCTTTTGGGATGTCTTAACGACAGTCCATTTCCTCAATTAAGAGTTGTTTGGGATACAACCTCAAACACTTAGTTCAGTCTTTCTTTTTGGCTTTGCCTTATAGTGGCGGCCTGCTAGTCCACGTATTGGTAAATGCCTACCTTACTCTTTGATTCAGAGTCTGTCTCCTTCTTGGATCCAAGATACTATTCATATTTGATCTCGAACCATTTGTTTCCTCAACACTTGATGTGCTATTATTCGTACTCCAGTACTACAATTATTCCTTGAAGTGGTGTTTATCTTGTGAGCCCCCGTTGCTTAGACAAACGACTCTCTCTCTCCTCTTGTGGTTCCTAACTATGATTGCTCTGACTTTCTCATTGCATAATGATACTACCTAGGCACGAGGATGCGAATCCTTGGCGAGCATACTTATAATTATTCCTCCTTCGCCTAAGGACAACATTCATATCTTTCACAATCCATTATCTACCTTCGATCATAAATCGTTCATCCAGTGATATACTATTTCTTTGACATCGAAATACACTTTCTTTGGAATTCCATATACATCCTTTCAGGACACCTAATGTAGTCCGCATTTCTACCTAGAGTTGTTTGGGCTACAACCTCAAACATTTAATTCCTTCCCTTTTTGGCTAAACACCCTATAGTGGCGGCCTACTGGTCCACGTATCGGTTAAAGCTTTTCCCTCTATGGTACAAATCCCATTTCTCTTATGGATTCTAATACACTTTCACCGTTCGGTTTCAAACAATACTTCTTCAATCACTTATCACCAAATACTCAATTCTGTGACCTTGGTCACTTCACTCCATTCATTTCCATGATGCTTTCATATTCTACCTTCCTTTACTTCATGTGATATACCACTTTTCTTTGAGCCAAATACAATACCTCTTGGTGCTCCTTCTTGCATAACCTTGTGAACCAAGAGATGTTTTGGACCATGCCCAAACACCTATTTCTTTGTCTTTTCGGCTTTACCCTACAACGGCGGCCTACTGGTCCACGTATTGGTAACAACCACCTTACTCTTGGGTTCATCTTTTCATCCTTGTTGGAGCTCAAAACACTATCATTTGGTCCAGACCATACTTTGATCACAATTCTTTTCACCTCCCACCATTAGTTCCTTGAACTACGAAGCTCTGAATTCCTCATTGTACTATGAGAATACGTAGGCATGAGGGCTCATATCCTCACCGAGCACTTTATCTATTTCTCTTCCTTTTCCCATTCTTTTGCGAGTATTCTTTAGATAACACTTATTCGAGCGAGAACAATCAAAATGGTTCTCATGGAGTACCATAGATGTTTGGGGTGCTAATACCTTTCCCTTCCATAACCAACTTCCTTACCCAATATATCTTTTTCCCCCATGTTTTATCAATGTTTTCCTTTCCCTTTGGGGATAAATAAAGTTCGATGGCCACTCTGTTGTATGTTCGAGCGTGCGATACGTTCGAGTATATTTTCGCTAGCGTTAAGATGAATACGATGAGTGATGGGTCATTCGTCCCATACCCAAAGATACTCAGAATGAGAGTAGGAATACTCTAGTCCCACTTCTTCTCTATTGCTTAAGACTCGTGTCATACAACTTGATTCATGATTGTAAGTTGTTGATGTAGTCCTTGCTTTGTTGTATCGCTTTGTGAAGGGGGATAGACTTGTCAATCATATGATTAAAATTGTATTAAAGTCTATGAATAGAGGTGAATACGATGAGCGTTGGGTCATCCGTCCCATGCCCAAAGATACTCAAAAAAGGGGTAGGAATTCTCCAATCCCATTCCTTCTCTATTGCTTAAGGCTTATGCCACACAATTCCAACTTTGATTTAATAAGCTCTTGTATTTTTCCACCTTTGAAGCATTTGTATAGTCCGCTGCTTGGTATGACTGAGGATACCTTGATTGAGAAATCTGACTTGAGACTTCGAGCTTCATAGCTTAGAAGAAAAGTCTTATTAAGTGACCAAGGGTCTTTTGGTCACTCAAATTAGACTGTGGGATTATACAAGTTCAAAGGATTTAATTGATCAAAATTTATTTTGATCAATTTGAATCATGGGTTTGATTTTATTGGAGAAACTAGGTTAGTACTTAATCTAATGGTTAACGTTGAATTAGACTATCCTAAGGGATCATGTCATGGTTAGTCAAAAATTCGATTAAAAGTCTATGTTAATAATCATAAGGGAACATGTTGTTGCTAAGACTTTAGGATTAAAATTCTAAGTTAACTTTTATTCCTAAAGGAGCATGTTATTGTATGGGTAGAAATATCCAAAATTACTCCTAAAGGGAAAAATGGTCTTTTGTAAAAAAAAAATCTAATTATGAACACAAAATTAATCAAAGTGTAATTAGAAAGCTACACAAAACTCCAATTAATTATAATTAAAGTCCAAAGCCTAATTAGACTTAATTAAAATGCTAACAAGACAGTTAGTAAAATTACCAACACAAAACAAAATTAGAGTTGAAGGTAATTGAAATGGTAATTAACATGTTGGGCCAAGGGGTGCAGGCCCTGAATAAAGAATGCATAATTCATCAACAAGGGTGTAGAAAGCAGAGTATTGGGGTTAATGGCTAAGCCCACTAGAAATTAAAAAGAGACATGTGGAAAAAAACCAGCACTCCCTCTTTCATATCTACACACCATCTTCCAATTTTCATGTCAAAACAGAACCACCATTGGAGCTCCGGCACCACCGCGCCGGAGGCGGCGAAGCTGGCCGGAATTAAGAAAGAGCATCAATTTCTTACTCCTCTCAACCTCTTCTATCCTAATCCCTCATCCATTATAACCACAAATTAATTAATTCTGGAAATTGAGCAATTAAAGTCAAAAACCCTAAGCACAAAATCTGAAATTAAATGGAGGTGGAGGAGAATCAAACCATCAAACCTTGGGGTTTTGATTCTCCACTACACAAGCTACAATGTGGTATAAAAAATTCAGCAAACAAACACAGATGAATATTCACCAACCTACAAGATGGAGGATTGTCTTGGAACTTGTTGAAAATTAGAAGTGATGAAGATGAAGAAGAGAAAACCAGAGATATGCTACTTTGAACCTTTAATCTTCTCCTTCTACTATGAACTCCTTCTCTTCAAGAATCAACTTTGAAATTCTGAATTAAATTGTTGTTGTTGATGTTGATCATGTGAATGTAGGGATGATTATTGAGTGCACGAGGTTAAGCTCAATTGATAACAAAATTCAATGTGAAGCTTGCTCCAATGGTGATTTGAGCTTTGGTGTAGGGAGAGGAATTGGAGAAGATGAATGTAGAAAGTTGAAGGTGATGTTTGCAAAAAGGTGAGGCCCCTAAAATGGCGGTGAATATGTAAATTTATAGTGATTAGGCTAGGGATTAATGTGGCTTGGAGTTAGTTATTGACAGGTTAGGGCTTAGCTTAGGAGTTAGTTAGGATGAACTCAGTGAGTTTAGGTAGTTAACTCACTGAGTTGGGAGTTAGTTGGTGGATTAAATTAGTGGAATGTGTTCAAATGGTTGTTTATGACTGGTTATTGCAGGTTAAAACTTGAATGAAATTAGGCTTTAATGTTGGTTAATGACCTGTTATCTATTTGGCTTAGGTGTGGGTGACCTGCAATTGTAAGTTACCAATGGTTATATTGTGTAAACTGAGATTTTGGTTAGGTTTGTGCAGGTTTAAGTGTTTGTGAATTTTGCTGCACTTGTTTTGCTGCAGATTTACTATGTTTAAAGTGTATGTGGTTGAAGTTTGTACCAAACTTTGAAGTGTCGTCGAGTGCTCATGGTTTTTCCGGTGTTTATGCAGGTGTGCATTTGTCATGAATTACAAGCTTTTGCTAACTTCGATGATGAGAGTTCAAGTTTTAATCCCAAAAGTTTCGTTCTCACAGCAGTGCAAAGGTCCTGCAAAACAAGTTATGATTCGACTCAAATAGGGAATGAGTTGACTCAAACAGAGTCTTTCCCATGGTTGAGTCGACCTAGGAGTTGACCTGTCCGTCCCCGCGATGAAATAACTCAAAGGAAAACTGGAAATGCATCGAAGCAAGGAGTGAATGAGTCGACTCAAACAGAAATTCCCAGAATTGAGTCGACCTGGGAGTCGACATGTTCGGACCCGAAGCAACTTGGTTCAAATGAAACTGAGAGATGATTCGATGCAAGGCTTGAGTGAGTCGACTCAACCAGATTTCCCAGAACTAGGTCGACCTATGACTCAACCTGTTCGGACCCGAAGGTTTTGCACCGAGTCATGAGTCGACTCACAGGGTTAAAACTTCCAAAAATGAGTTTTTGTAATGTAATATACCTTTTTTGCACCTTTTTCGTATGTAGTGGATATTTTAGGGATAAAAATGAAAGAAATTGGCCAATTGAATGAGAATGACTTGACTTAATACATGAACATGACCAAAACTCAACCCTAAGATCTATAATTGACATATGAAAGCGAGAAACGCGAACCTATGGACCAAGTAATAGTGGCACAAAGGTGGATGAAAGTTATGAGATCAAGGACTCGGGTCATGACCAATAGACTCGATCACCAAGGGGGAAAAATGGACGGATCGAGCACAGGATGCTGAGTGCGACACACTGAAATCACCTGAGATTAGGGTTTTGATGAATTCCAAATCCAAAAGTCAACCAAGCAAGGCACTTGAACATCCCTGGTTAGAGTTTCAAACCAAGCATAAAGCTCCACCAACAATATTCTCAAACCATGTGCCTATAACTATGGTTTAGAAGCCCCATTCGTGCACGGAGGTCAAGCAATAAGATTCCTCAAGTCCAAGAATTAAGGTTGCAACCTACGGGATGAGAATACCGAAATTTCCAATCCAAACCTGCTTTGTTATCCTGAAACCTTGAATCTATGATATTTGTTAGTCAATGTTAACCATGAATGAATGAGGATGAATATGTATGAGACATGAACGAGGTTAGGTGGGTCTCAGGTTATAGGTTAGATGAAAAGCAAAATGGAGGGAAAATTTTGGGGTACGACACCTATGAGATTGAGGAACTTAGTGAAGACAAAAGAATCTTGAGAGTAAATGGAAAATATTTGAAAATATATAGGCCAGCACTCCAAGAAATAAAAATAAGAAATGAGTAATTGTGTGTAATTTAAACAAAGCTAATATGATAAAGGGTGTTGAAATTGCTTAAATTCGCTTTAAAGGCCCAAAGGGCTAATATTCATTAAAACCAAAACTGATCAAATGGAAAAAATGGAAAAGGAGATTAGAACTAAAAAGGGAGATTAGCCTTTATATGGAGGTACTTTGTCTTGAGAAGTTCCAGGCATTTCTCACATAAGGACCATTTCGATCAGAGAAGCATGAGCTCTGACTCAAGTTTGCGCTCTTTTTCGACGAACTCCATACCAAACTCTAGCTCTTTAGCCATCAAGGCATCATCGAACTCCAGAAGTTCACTTTTGCGCTTTTCGGCTTCAAAATTGTTGGCTTGCAGTTCTTTTATCTGTTTTCTCCATGAATCAATGTCACTATCATAGCCTTCGATCTCCTCTTTATTCTTTTATTTTGCCTGCTCCAGTTTCATTGCCTTGTTGGTAGACTCAGTGGAGGCATCCCAAGCAGCTGCTTCAAAACCAGCTTTTTGTTCGATCTCCCTGGTTATCTGGGGTAATGGCTTATAATCTTCGACAACTTGGTCGACCATAGTGCCTAGCTCCAGGATGATGTTGGCAACTTCAGGACAAGCTTCTAGTAGATTGACTTGGTTAAGTAGAGCCTTCAATGTTAGAGGGGCATAAGGATCAGTCAGTAGGAGCAGGAATAAATCACCCTTGAAGACCTTTTCCTTGATTTTCGAGAGCACTTCCTCTGTAGGTGTACTCGAAGGTTGGTCATCAGATGTCGTAGAAGTGCTAAGGCTTTTCTCAGAGGAGATTTCCTTGTAGCTTAGCATAACTTTCAGGTATTCAAGTGGTTGGTTTCGTTTCAGAATTGCTAGTTCTTCTGAAGAGAAACCCCTAGTGCCTCCTGTCGAAACTCTGCCTTCTGAAGTAGCTGCAACGGTTGGAGTGGCAAGAGTTTGACTCTGAGTCTATCCTTCGCTTGTGTCCTGGTTATACTCACCATTGTTGTCCTCTTCTTTGAAGCCTCCATCATCATCACCAACATTGAGTGAGGTCTGGTTGCCTTTGTCTTCCTCCTCCATTACCATATCTTTGCCATCGTTACCCTCTTGGTTAGTGTCGACTGTGCCTTCGATGTTAGGCGAACCATCTTCAGGGTTGTCTCCAACTTGAACCTCTTCATCCACCACCATAGTATCCTGGTTTACTCTAGCTTGGTCCTCTTCGCTTGAATTAGCTTCGTGATCGGAACCGTTGGTATATGAATGTTGGGTAGTAGTTTTTGGTGGAAAAGTCTTAAGCTCACCAAGAATGGGTTGATTGATTTCACTCATGGAGCTTTTTTCGGATGATGGTCGATAGGTAGGTTTGCCAACGCTATTGAGGACATCGGCTATGGAAATTGGCATGGAGGAAGTTGTAGTTGTTGTTTGCACGGCAGTACCTGCACCATCCTGAAACCAAAACAATCGAAAGATAAGTGGTAGAAGATAATAAATCAACTAATCAAGATAGGGTGATGTATATTTTTACCTTGTCCCCTTCTACCCTAGGGCTGGAGTTATCACTTTTGCTCTAAGTCGTTGCTATCTTCTCCATAGCCTCAGGGGTAGGCTCTTGAATAGTTAATGTAGTAGGCCTTTTCTTGGCAAATTTTGTTTGAGGCTGGCTCAAAGCTTCAGTGATTTTTGGCTGTTGGTCTTGTTTCCTGGAAGTAAGGTCGAGAGCAAGTGACATGTCTTATGCGTCAGAGTCTATTATAACAGGAGCTTCTGTTGTTTTGGTTTGTATTTTTATTGGAGTTAGAGGAGGTATTTGAGAACCCTGAATTTAATACTAAAATAATAATACCATTAGACATAACAAAAGAGTAAAAAGGGTAAGACAAAGATATACCTTTGTGGGCTTGCTGCCTCCCTTAGTCTTCGATTCGACTAGCCTTTTGATTGTTGGCTTATTGGGTGGGACCCTGGTGGCTAAAAGAAAAAACAACTCAAAATAGTTAGTGCAAGCTAAGGGTGAATATCCTAATAGAGGGGTATGATTCAAGAAAACCCTCAATGTCACACCTTCATATATGTTTGATTCGATGAGAACATCTTCGATCCTTATACAAAGATGCCCTTTGAAACTGTTTAGAGTATGCTTAGTCGCAACCACCCGTTGGGCTTTTTTCTGTGACTATTGTCGAAGGATTTTAATGGAGTCCCCACAGATAAACCAGTTTGTAAATAGAGGGGCAATGGCCACTTCAAAGTCAGCATTTGGCAGTTGAGGAAATTTTGGAGGAAATAATTTGAAAGTCATTTCATAGTGTTTCTCATGAGGAACATACGAAGGGATTTTCAAATTTTCCATTTTCTTTGAAAAAATTTCCTTTTGTCTGACAGCTGCTTTGCGGATGGTTCGACTAAGATCATCAGATCTATAGGCAGTTTCAAAGAATTTTAGAATTCTTGAATCTCTTTGATGAGTGTATAAGTACCTTTCTTGGTTCTTTCCTGCACAAGAAGAAAAGCTTTATCAATGTGTTGGATAAAAGAGGGAGCGTCATAAAACTCTTTAGTATAGTATGCGTTCCACCATCTCCCAAATTCTCGAGTACAGAGGAAGCTAGTCTCAAAGTTGATAGGGGTAAGTTGTGTCTTGCCAGTGTATCTAGCTATCTGTTTAAGAGCGGTGGTTTCATTATGAACTGCGTTGTAGAGGAGAAGGTTGCCTTTTTGTCGTACATGCACTTTGGGAGAACCTGAGTTAACCCAAATTGTCGAGCCACAAGGTTGGGTTGATAGACCATCAAAGTAACCTAGATCTTTGAGGGGTTTAGTCGAAGGGTTAAGACTTTGGGAGTCAAAAAGGCCTCCCAAATCAGCAGAGATTCTGTCTCTCGTTTTTTGGAGGGAGATGGAAAGGTTCTTGTAAACCATTCTGGACCACACTTCTTGGCAGTGAAGGGGGCCATGCTCGAAATAAATACATGGTGTAGCGGTAAATTCATGACCATCAAGCTATGGATAAGCTAGACGTCAATTAAACCAGAGTCGTCACCTCACTTTTATTGTTTCCAAGGGAAAATGGAAAAGTACAAACAAACCCAAAAGATAAGAAGTTTTCAAATCAAAACTAATAAAATGCCAGAGATTACAGGTAAGGGGGTTTGTTACACAGAGGGAAGGTGTTCGCACCCAAAATGTCCTAGGTACTCCTAGGGAGCCCTTTTTTGTGTACATATGTGTTTTTATATAAAATGATGTTTGCAATAAAATAGAGTGGAGGGATGAGAAAAGAATTCATTAATTATATTTTTGTGTTTGACAAGACCTTCGAACTTGTGCCTAAGTACCAACATAAAAAATAAGGGATCAAAACCTCGTAGTTCGTGGTATCAATTTCAAAGTGAGTGAGTTGCTTTTAACAAAAAATTAAATTTAACAAAGGCACAAAAGGCCTAAAATAGTTTGAATGAGTGTTAGTTATTTTTGGATTTTTAAATTTTAAGTCAAGTATAGTTAAGTTTATTTACAAGTTTGATTAAGAAAATAATTTAAAAAAGCAACGGCATAAGGCTAGAGTTTCTAATTTGCAAAAATGGTCTAAGTTTAGAAAAACAAACACAAGCAAAGAGGATTTTAAAAGGAGGGAGAGATTTGAAATTAAAGAAATGGGGAGGAGATGAAGAGGCTAATCCTAAACCAAAATTTAAAAGTTAAGAGTTGAAAAGATCTGACCAATGGGTTGCAATCCAATAGACAAGAATGTCATATAGAAACCCAAATTTCCCATGGACTTTAGAATCAAGCAACATCAATACACAAATAGCAAGGTGAAAAGCAAGGCATCAAATAAAGATAGCCACATCCAAGCTTAGCAACCCCGTGATCTTCTTCAAAAATTACCCATATATCAGATGACTTCAAAAGATGGCATTAGACATAAGTTCAAGATAACAACTTCACAATGATCATGTTGTAGATGAACTCAAATGGATCTTCAATTTTGTATCAGATGAAAGTTCACTTCACAAGTACTTGGTTTCATGAAAGTTGGCATTGGCCAAGTCCTTTGCATAGGGAGTGTTGCCTAAATTTTAAGTCCAATAGTCTCAGATCAAACCAACAGCCCACACAAAGTGTTTTTTAGGGTTTTTGTTCTTATTAGGTACATTAAAGTCAAAATACCACACAAATACACAAGTATATACAAACACAATATATCACAAAATATGGCCCAAATGGGCAAAGTGAAAATGACTTTAAAGTAAACAACTTGAATGGTATGAATAATGGAAAATGGATAAAGCTTAAAAATTAAAGTGCATTAAAAGTAAATAACTTGAAATTAAATGTTAATTGTTAGTTGATTAGAAGTTAGTATTGCTTTTGCTTTATTTTTTGTTTAAGTCATTCTTTGGAGAACACTCAACTCACTTATCACAAGCATGGATCCTTGAACCAAGACATCTTCCAAAGGAAGGAAAAAAGACCAAGTTTCCACACAATACCATGAAAGAGAGGAGACTTACAATCTCACTAACTAGAATAATATGCCTTTTGTGTCATAAATTTAGCGCTATGTTAAGCAATCGTAATTGGACTTATGTAGAAGTCATAACTATTTGAGGTCGGGCAATATAATTTTGGTGTTAATGCATGTTAGAGACATAGTATAATGGACTATGCTCATGAAACATACCACACACAAAAAGAATGTGCAAAGAGGTGGACCTAATCTCATCCATACTCATGTTGATTTTTGCAATCAACTAGCCTTAAGATATAGAGATATCATAGGTCCATGATATGAATGAATGAAGAGGGAGGGGGAATGGATCAAACACAAATTGGTCAAAGGATGACTTTTACCAAGTTAAGATCATCCATTCATTTTGGGAGATGGAATGTACATTCCATCAATCCCCTAAATCCAATGATCTTAACCTAAGAAAGTCAAATCAAGCTTGACCAAGGCCCAACAACACAAGTCAAACTCAACAAGTCAATTAAAATGGCTCTACACAATTTATTTGGCATTTAAACAATTAAAAATAATCAAAATATGCATTAAATTAAATAATGGTTGGTCAATTTCCTAAAACCTCATCAAAACACCAAAAATAAATGGCCATGAGGTTTATCATAGGTCAAACAAGGTCAAAGGACCTTGGAGAAAAAAATTCATAATTTTTGGAAACTTAAAAGTATTTTTAAACAATTAAAAATATTCACAAAATCAATTAAATCATGAAAAATATTAATAATGATCCAAAAAATAAATTTAATTCAGAAAATGAAAGAGGAATTTATTTAAATTTTTTGTTGAAACTCTCATATTTTTTGGATCAATATTAAAATTAATATGAATTAATGAAAATAACACAAATAAAATGAAAATTGGAAAATCAGAAAAAAGGTGGATCAGTTGATCTCCCTCATTAATTGAGGTGGCAGATCAAGTGGATCCAAACACGCGTTCCACCTTGGACTTGAGTCAGCGCACCACAAACAAGGTATTCAGAACCAACGCTCGTGATTAGATTAATTCAAAAAGATCATGTGGCTCTGGACCATGCCAACTCACCACCGGAGCAAAACTCCAGTCACCTTCTCAGGCGAGCCTCGCCGGACTGGTCCACTCATCACCATTACTAAAATAAAAAAGAAGGACATGATTTTAAAGTAAAAATGGCACTGATCACGAATCTGACCTCAATTCATCCTAACTCCAAGTATATTGAGAGATACATGGAGTTGAAATTTGAGGTACATGATCTGAGTTGCTTCGATTTGACCTCAAAGCAACTCAATCTTCTTGCCTACAATGGTAGGACTTCACACAACCAAGGAACCAAGATAATTATGGAGAATTGAGTGAGAATCGAAGAGATGAAAAATTCTGGAAAATACCTTCAATGCAATGCAGAATTCGATTGCTCTTGCTTTGAGTCTTGCTTGATCTCACTCAGGAAGCTTGCAGAAGTAGATTAGAATCAACCAAAGGCTTTGGATCCCTGTAGTTTTGAATCTCAAAATAGTGAGATTCAAACTCAATTTTCAAACAAAATTCTCAGGTTTTTGCTTTAAATGGAAGGGTTTGGGGTATTGGAGAAAAATTGGCGTGAGGGGATCTTTAATTCTGAGCATATGGACCTCTATTTATAGCTGTAGCTCATGTTACTTGCACCTTCAAATTAAACTTCTAAATTTTGGCAATGGATGATGCATGCTTGCATGGGCGTGCACAGGCCCATGAAGTCACTCTCTTAGGTCCATAATCAAGTGTGAATGAGTCTGAAAGCAACTTGGAATGCAAGGAAATTGTGTATGGTTGTTTGAAGTTTTGATTTTGCCAAATGATGATGCCATGTTCAAGCCATGTGCAGCCCATTCAAATCTTGTCCAAAATGGATGAAATTGGACTTTTTGGAAAGGTTAGATCAAGAGGAACAACTTTATTGTTGAACACTTTTCCATTTGAAGATTGTATTATGATGAATCTTGAGGTGGAAGTTTGGAAATTTTAACATATCAAAAAAAATTCTAAGTGTCAAGCCATATGTTCACTTATTCCACCTTGCTAACTTTTTATGTGAGCTTCAAATGAGAAACGTTTATTCATCAATGTTGTAGAGCTTTCAAATTCATTCAAAATGGACACAGATTTGACCTTATTTGGATTTAAGATGAAGGAGTTATGCATTTTTGAAGTTGAGGAAAATCACTCGTTCAATGGTATTGGTCCAAAATGACCTATAATGTATCCTCATATCACATGCTCATAAAAGTTGAGTTAGCTCTTACTAAAAACATAAATGTTAAAGTAGACACATTGAATTTTATTGTGAAACTTGGAAATATTTATCTCATAAAAATTGAGCAAGTTATGGCCTTGGGAAGTTGACCTCCAAATTAGGGTTTAGACAAAATGACCTATAATCTGTCACCATAACAAATGACTTTCAAAGAAAAACTAGCTCTAGACCTAAACATGAAAGTTGTTTGGAATGCCATTTAGAGTAACTTTTCTCTTGGAATAATTTTCATATGATAAATATTGTAGGATATAGGGTCTAGGGACCCCAGTTTTGATCAGATGAATTCCTCTGGTAAACCACCATTAACCAATTTGCTAGCTTGCAATTCTATTGACTTTTGGGACTCATGGGAGATCATATATGCATAAGATAATTAAATTTAAGGTGTCCTTTGAAATATTTGACCATTTGTTGAAGAAACTTGATGAAGAAGTTGCACAAGATACCCAGATGAACTAGGGTTTCCAAGGCAAACCAATCCCAAAATTTTGATGATTTGATGATTAAAATAACATATGAAGCTCATGGGAACTCATATATGATGTCTAAAGCCATTGTGGATCATTCCTTGATTGTGCTCTTGGCAGATAGGGTCTTAAACCCTACATGTGAGCTTGATAGATCAAAAGTGATCATGTGTTTTACCTACAAAATAGTTAGACAAATACAAAAACATATTTTTGGTATTTTGGTTAGTAAAGATGATAAAATACAATCATATGGTTCTTGGTGATCTCTCTCAATAAAAACCCAATGAATGAGGGGTAAGGAGGATGCCAAGGTATGATCTCAATGCTAATGCATATGATGAGATAGTGTGAGGGATCTTAGGATCAAAATTGGGGTCTTACACATGGCACTTGACAAACATCATGATATAGCTCATGAAAGTTGGTCGAAGATCTTGTCCTTTGTGGTTAGGGGTTAGTTGGGCCAGTCGAATTCCTTTCATTCCTCTATTTTTCACTTCCTCAACTTCTTCATCGACAAGGCCTTTATTGGGGAGACTTGCCTCGAAATGGCATTGAGCCAGAGTTGTAGTAGCCAGAAGGGAACAAAGAGAAGGAGGTTTCTTTTTTACCCCAAGTTCTTTAGTTGAGTGACTCCATCACTCAGTGACTCATAAAGGCTTGCTAGTATCATTTTGCTTAAGAAAACATCATGTCCAACATGCAGTTGGTTCACCAGGGTAAGGTACTTCTTGGCGTCTTGTAGGGACTTCAAGTAGAACACAGAATGGGATAGCCATAGGGCTAAGAAGGCCATGTGTTCCACATCATAAATGGTTTTGGTGTCCTTGTCATGGTAGTGAGTAATATGGGTCGAATATGCTGCTCTGGAGGTAGAAAAAGCTATAGTGTCCTCAGAATCAATATCAGGGTCATATGTGTGTCCAGTAGGTTTTAGTCATGTGATAGCGGCTAGGTCGAAAAGAGTTGGTGTGTTCATGCCACATGGAAGGTGGAAGGTGTAATATGTGTTATCTCAAAAGTACAACGAAGAGACTAACATAGATGAGTTGTACTCTAAGCTTAATTTCGAGAGCATTATCAGGTTATAAATCCCCATATCTTTCCAATTTGGGGCTTTGGTTTTTTCTATTTTGTTTAGCCATTTTAAATAATCTGTTGGGTCTTTGACTGACGGAGTAGCACGAAAAACCCTAAAGTCGTTGTTCATAAATCTCAAATTTATGGTTTCGTTTGTTTTTGGGTCTTCGGTAGTGGTTAGTTCAATCCTAGGTTTCTTTCCTTGCCCTATGGGTTTACATTTATGATAATAAGGGAAGTATTCCTTAAGTTTTCTAAAATCAATATCTAAATCAACCAGAGGTCCAGATAATGCATGAGTTTTACGAGAAACAAAAATGGGGATAAGTACCTGAGAGGCGTAAATCCTGCGTTGTTCTTCAGTTTTTAGTTCTAGGATGTACTGTTGATTACCCACCATTGCTGGACCAGGTAATGTAGCGAAAGGAGGTAGTTTCGAAATCTTCTTAGGAGATTTTGATTTGGCAGACGTCTTGGTAGCTTTGCTTCTGCCCTTGGAGGTTTTGCTTGAGGTTGCCATTGTTGTTGAATGTTGAAAGAAGAGGAGATAATCTGGGTTTTGTTTGAAGATTGTTTGAAGATGAACAGTTAGAGTGTTTGAAAGTTCAGAAAGCGTAAATAATGGAGTTGGTATGAGTTTGTGTCTTTTATAAGCGTGTTTTGGAATAAAAAACGTTTCAAATCAACATTAATGGTTGACAAGTTAGTGGGACACATGTCTTTCCTGGATGGTATGATGAAGAGGTGGTAATTAATGCCTAAACCCACGATCTCCTAGGGTCTAGAAAACGTGATGATTAAGAAGATTCAGTTGTGGGCTGAAAAGAAATTGTTAGGAAAAAGGTAATGATGACTCTAATGTCACAAGACAGCTGGAAGAAACTGAAAAGTTTTTGTAACATTGGAACATTTGGTAACATGCCAGAGTTATCCAAGGCGTCGAAGCATGCTCTCAAAAAATGCCTTTTTCTTCTATGTGTCGAAAATGACATTTTTGGGGGGAAATTGGTTGGCTCCTAATTTCGACGCCCATTTTAGAGTTAAGAAGTGGAATTCCCTGTGAAGATGTTTCAATTGGATCTGATATTGGGAGCTCTAGTAGAAAGTTCTTGGATGAGAGGATCAAAATGCAACTGAGACTTAGAGATATTCTTTAGTGTTTGAAGACGTTTTCAATGAGAGATTAAAATTCAAATAAAAGAGGGAACTTTTGCTCTTATCTGAATTGCTGAAGGTACATGTGGAGCATAGTGGATAGTTGCATCCATGCAAAGCGCAATTTGTCTCGATATGGTAGAAAGGCCGTTAGAAGCAGTTATTTCGATTATTATAAATATAGGGTTTTAGTGCTAGGATCATGTGTGTTCAAAGTGTGTACAAAATCTGTAAAGTTTACCAAGTATCTGCGTGTAGAGAAATAGTAAATTGAGAAATGTACGTTGGATTTACACCATTGTTATTTACTTTGAAGTAATTCAATTCATCTTTATTTTTCAAAAATATTTCTTTATTTTAAGGATTCATCTTTGTTGCCATTTATCTTCGTTCTTACAACGTTTCTCTTTATTTTGTGTTGGTCTTTTACTTTTTAAGTATTTTCACGAATCACTATTGTTGCAAACACTCTCGAAGTGTTTATGTTCACTAGAATTCACTTTAACAAATAATTAGCATATGTCCTAGGATCAATCTGATCGATCCTGTAAGTAACAAAATTTAGTAATTTGGAAGATCAACGGTTGTTTACCAATTTTCATGGTAAACAGGCGGGTGGACTGGAGTAGCTTTGAGTTTCAAGCGAACCAAGATAAAAATAATTGTGTCTTTATCTCTTTGTTAGTATCTTTTAAGTGGTGTTCTTGAGTTGGTATAAAGCTTTTGTTTTGTAAAACCCAATTCAAACCCCAATTTCTTGTGTTTTTCACACCTTCAATTGGCATCAGAGCTCTGATTCTGATTGTTATAATAGTTTTATCAACACTTCACCATGTTCAGTGTCGATCCAAGTTTGTGTGAGAAACAATAGTCGCTGATAATGCTGCTAATATTGTTAACAACAACGAAAGAGATCATTATAGTGCAAAACCACCAATCTTTGATGGTGAGAAATTTGATTATTGGAAAGATAGAATAGAAAGTTTCTTTCTTAGTTACGATGTTGATCTCTGGGATCTTGTAGTCGATAGCTACATTCACCCAATTAATGATGAAGGAAATAGTATAGCAAGAAGTTCTATGACTGATCAATAGAAGAAAGATTTAAAAAATCATCATAAGGACATAAATATATTGCTAAATGTTATCTCTTATACTGAGTATGAGAAGGTAACAAATAAAGATTCTGCAAAATCTATTTTCGACTCTCTAAGGATGACTCATGAAGGGAATTCTCAAGTAAAGGAGACAAAGGCCTTAACCTTAATCCAAAAATACGAGGCATTTAGAATGGAGGATGATGAACAAGTTGAGACTATATTCTCAAGGTTTCAGATGCTTGTTATAGGACTGAAAGTTTTGGACAAAGGATACTCTACAACTGATCACGCCAAGAAGATTATCAGAAGTCTTCCTCAAAAATGGAGGACTATGGTAGCTGGTTTGAAGCTAACAAAGGATATAAACAATATCAGTCTTGAAGAACTTGTTAGTTCTTTAAGAAGTCACGAGGTTGATCTCGAGGAAGATGGACCTTAAAAGCAAGGTAAATTTGTTGCCTTAAAGTCTAATCCTGAGAAGACAAAAGCTTATCAAGCTGAGGAAGAATTAGAAGGTTCTAATGAAGACTCAGAAGATGATAATGAGTTGTCTCTGATTTCAAAGAGAGTCAACAGACTCTGGAAGTACATGCACAATGGTCAAGGGAAGTTCAGAAGAGCCAGAAGGACTGTTAGTCGTTTTGATTCTTCGTTTGGACAAAAGAAGCAAGGTTCTGGAAAAAAGTTTTCTGTTTTGAGTGCAAGGAGCCATGCCACTAAAAAAAATGATTGTACGAAGCTGAAAAAGGACAGAAGGCCTAAGAAGAGTGCTTATAAAGGCAAGAAGGGGATAATGGCTACATGGGATGACTCAGAATCAGAAGAAGAAGATTCTGAAGAGGAACAAGCCAATGTTGCATTGATGGCAACAACAACTGATCCAGAAGGTTCTAAAGAACCAAAAGACAATGTGTTATCAGAATCAGAATTAGACTCCTATTCTGAAGAGGTATTTTCTAACCTATCTTGTTCTGATCTTGAATCACGTCTCTTTGAAATACTGGAAAAGTATCAGAGTCTTCAGAGTAAGTACAGGGACCTTAAACAAGTCCAAGTAGTTGCTTTTTAAAATCGTAGTGAGCTTGAGAAATATATTTCCTCTCTAAATGAAAAAACATTTTCTTTAGAAAGTAACAACTCTACCTTGAAAAGCAAAATTTCAAAACTAGATGAGGAAATAGTCTTAGAAGCTTCTGGTACTGATTGCGTCATTAGATATGACATATCATTCCAGTACTTTCTGGTTAAAAGCATAGATAAAAGCAAAATGGCTTCTTTGATCTATTGAATTAGCAGAAATGGCAAGAAAGGTTTAGGTTGTAAAGACACTATAAAACCTGACGAAAGTCAGAAAGTAAAACCAAAACTTCTCTATGAGCATTTCGTGCCTGCTGGCACTGAGCTTGATGTCTTTGCACAAACACAAAAACATACAAAGGATAAAAACTCATTTCTGAAACCTAAGTATCACGCACAGATTCCCCATGATTATCCTCCTGCACAAAGACCCAAAGTTGTAATAAACTCAGGGAAAACTAACAAGAGAGGACCCAGAAAGTGGGAACCTAAGAATAAAATAACTTATGTTGTAGACATCCTTAGCAACTCAGTTGAAACACCAATCATGGTACCTGAACAATGGATACTCGCGACATATGACAAGCAGAAGGTCTATGTTCCAAGATTTTGAACTTAGTCCTGGAGGCTTCGTTGGTTTCAGAGGAACACATAAAGGAAAGATCATTGGCTCCGGAACTATTGATAGTCGTAAACTTCCTTCTATTACTAATGTTATTTTAGTTAATGGTCTGATGCATAACCTTTTGTCTATTAGTCAACTTAGTGACAATGGTTATGATATCATTTTTAATCAAAAGTCATGTAAGGTTGTCAGTCAGAAAGTTGGTACAATCCTTTTTAACGAAAAGAGGAAGAACAATATTTCTAAACTCAGACCTTTTACTCTTGAGGATCAAAATGTAAAATGTCTCATGTTATTTAATGAGGAGTAATGGGTATGGCATAGGCGTTTGGGTCATGTAAGCATGAGAAGGATTTCTAAGCTAAATAAGCTTGGATTAGTTAAAGGCTTACCCAATCCGAAGTTCGCTTCAGATTCTCTTTGTGAAGCATGTCAGAAAGGTAAGTTTCCTAAAACATCTTCCAAAGCAAAAACTGTTTTTTCTACCTCTAGACCGTTAGAACTTCTGCAAATTAATTTGTTTGGACCAATGAAAATTGCCTCTATCGATGGAAAGAAGTATGGATTGGTCATCATTGATGACTATAGTCGTTGGAAATGGGTAAATTTCTTGAAACACAAGGATGAGTCACAATCTGTGTTTTCAACTTTATGCTAATTAGTACAAACAGAAGTGAACTGCAAAATAGTCAGAGTCAGAAGTGATCATGGTGGCGAATTTGAAAATAAACATTTTGAAAACATAAATGTAGGCAAAGGATGCAAGCAAGATCCAAAACATTAATTTAAGTAATTGATAAACATTTCCCATGATTTCTCCTATCCTAGAACTCCACAACAAATTGGAGTGGTAGAAAGGAAGAATAAGACTTTGCAAGAAATAACTCGTACCATGATCCAAGAAACTGACATGGCTAAGCATTTTTGGGCAGAAGCAGTTAGCACAACATGTTATATTCAGAATAATATTTTATTAGACCTATTTTGGGTAAGACTCGTTATGAATTATGGAAGAACAAAAAGCCAAACATTTCTTACTTTCACCCTTTTGGTTGTGAGTGTTTTATATTGAACACTAAAGAAAATCTTGGCAAGTTTGATTCAAAAGCAAAAAAGCGTTTATTGTTAGGATATTTTGAACGCTTTAAAGGCTACAAATTCTTTAAACTGAAACAAGAATTTTTGAAGAATCAATTCATATTATATTCAATGATAAGCTTGACCCTGAAAAGTCAAAGCTAGTTGAGACATTTGCAGATTTGAAGATCAATCTTTCAGAATCCAAGGATAATGATTATGGAGAAAAAGACTAAGAAGGAAAAGCTAAGGAAATTGAAGCAAACGAATCAGAAGCAACTCAACTAGAAGTTTTCGTTGGTCCAACTCATAAGAAGAAAAGTAGACAAAAAACTTCTCATTCTGAAAAATTGATTCTGGGAGATAAAAATGCTCCAGACATAACTAGATCTTCATTCAAATCTTATGAAGAGACTCTTCTAGGATTTGTATCTCTGAGAGAACCCACATGTATTGATGAAGCTCTTCAGGATAATGAATGGATTCTGGATATGAAAGAGGAATTGAATCACTTCACCAGAAACGGCATCTGGGATCATGATCTGAAACCAAAGGGCTTCCATGTCATTGGAACCATATGGGTTTTCAGAAACAAGCTCAATGAGAAGGGAGATGTTGTCAGAAACAAGGTCGACTGGTAGCGCAAGGTTATAGTCAACAAAAAGGTATAAACTATACATAAACCTTTGCTCCAGTTTCCATGTTAGAGTCTATCCGTAACATGTCTAATGTTTGTTAATGAGGAGCAATGGGTATGACACAAACGTTTGGGTCATGTTAGCATGAGAAGGATTTCTCAGCTAAATAAGCTTGGATTAGTTAGAGGCTTACCCAACCCGAAGTTTGTTACAGATTCTATTTGTGAAGCATGTCAGAAAGGTAAATTTTCTAAAACATCTTTCAAAGTGAAAACTGATTTTTCGACCTCTATCTCGTTAGAACTTTTGCACATTTATTTGTTTGGACCAGTGAAAATTGCCTCTATCGATGGAAAGAAGTATGGATTGTTCATAATTGATGACTATAGTCGTTGGACATGGGTAACGTTCTTGAAACACAAGGATGAGTCACACTCTGTGTTTTCTAATTTATACTAATTAGTACAAACAGAAATGAACTACAAAATAGTCAGAGACAGAAGTGATCATGGTGAACAATTTGAAAATAAAGATTTTGAAAATCTTTTTGATGCAAATGGCATTTCCCATGATTTCTCCTATTCTAGAACTCCACAGCAAAATGGGGTTGTAGAAAGTAAGAATAGTTCTTTGCAAGAAATAGCTCGTACCATGATCCAAGAAACTGACATGGCTAAGCATTTATGGGCAGAACCAGTTAACACAACATGTTATATTCAAATAATATTTTTATTAGACCTGTTATAGGTAAGAATCCTTATGAATTATGGAAGAACAGAAAGCCCAACATTTCTTACTTTCATCCTTTTGGTTGTGAGTGTTTTATATTGAACACTAAAGAGAATCTTGGCAAGTTTGATTCAAAAACAAAAAAGTGTTTATTAGTAAGATATTTTCAACGCTTTAAAGGCTACAAAGTCTTTAACACTTAAATAATAATTTTGGAAGAATCAATTCATATTAGATTCAATGATAAGCTTGACCCTGAAAAGTCAAAGTTAGTTGATAAATTTGCAGATTTGATGATCAATCTTTCAGAATCCAGGGATAATGATTATGGAGAAAGAGACTAAGAAGGAGAAGCTAAGGAAACTAAAGCAAACAAATCAGAAGCGACTCAACTAGAAGTTTTCATTGGTCCAACTCATCAGAAGAAGAGTAAACCAAGAACTTCTCATTCTGAAGAAGTGATTCTGGGAGATAAAAATGCTCCAGACATAACTAGATCGTCATTCAAACCTTCTGAAGAGACTCTTCTAGGATTTGTATCTCTGATAGAACCCACATGTTTGATGAAGCTCTTCAGGATAATGATTGGATTCTGAATATGTAAGAGGAATTGAATCAATTCACCAGAAACGGAATCTGGGATCTTGATCTGAAACCAAAGGGCTTCCATGTCACTGGCACCATGTGGGTTTTCAGAAATAAGCTCAATGAGAAGGGAGAAGTTGTCAGAAACAAGGCTCGGCGGGTAGCAAAAGGTTATAGTCAACAAAAAGGTATAAACTATACATAAACCTTTGCTCCAGTTTGCATGTTAGAGTTTATCCGTAAACTGTCTGATGTTTGTAAATGAGGAGCAATGGGTATGACACAGACGTTTGGGTCATGTTAGCATGAGAAGGAATTCTCAGCTAAATAAGCTTGGATTAGTTAGAGGCTTACGTAACCCGAAGTTCGCTTCAGATTCTCTTTGTGAAGCATGTCAGAAAGGTAAGTTTTCTAAAACATCTTTCAAAGTGAATACTGATTTTTCTACCTCTAGACCGTTAGAACTTTTGCACATTGATTTGTTTGGACCAATGAAAATTGCCTCTATCGATGGAAAGAAGTATGGATTGGTCATAATTGATGACTATAGTCGTTGAACATGGGTAAAGTTCTTGAAACACAAGGATGAGTCACACTCTGTGTTTCCTAATTGATACTAATTAGTACAAACAGAAATGAACTACAAAATAGTCAGAGTCAGAAGTGATCATGGTGGAGAATTTGAAAATAAACATTTTGAAAATCTTTTTGATGCAAATGGCATTTCCCATGATTTCTCCTATTTTAGAACTCCACAGCAAAATGGGATTGTAGAAAGTAAGAATAGTACTTTGAAAGAAATAGCTCGTACCATGATCCAAGAAACTGACCTGGCTAAGCATTTCTGGGAAAAAACAGCTGACACAACATGTTATATTCAGAACAATATTTTTATTAGACCTATTATGGGTAATAATCCTTATGAATTATGGAAGAACCGAAAGCCCAACATTTCTTACTTTCACCCTTTTGGTTGTGAGTGTTTTATATTGAACACTAAAGAGAATCTTGGCAAGTTTAATTAAAAAGCAAAAAAGTGTTTATTGTTAGGATATTCTGAACGCTCTAAAGGCTACAAAGTCTTTAACACTGAAACAATAATTTTTGAAGAATCAATTCATATTAGATTCAATGATAAGCTTGACCTTGAAAAGTCAAAGCTAGTTGAGAAATTTGTAGATTTGAAGATCAATCTTTTAGAATCCAAGGATAATGATTATGGAGAAAGAGACTAAGAAGGAGAAGATAAGGAAACTGAAGCAAACAAATCAGAAGCAACTCAACTAGAAGTTTTCATTGGTCCAACTCATCAGAAGAAGAGTAAACCAAGAATTTCTCATTCTGAAGAATTGATTATGGGAGATAAAAATGCTCCAAGCATAACTAGATCTTCATTCAAACCTTCTGAAGAGACTCTTCTAGGATTTGTATCTCTGATAGAACCCACATGTTTGATGAAGCTCTTCAGGATAATGAATGGATTCTGGATATGCAAGAGGAATTGAATCAATTCCCCAGAAACGGCATCTGGGATCTTGATCTAAAACCAAAGGGCTTCCATGTCACTAGAACTATATGGGTTTTCGGAAACAAGCTCAATGAGAAGGGAGAAGTTGTTAGAAACAAGGCTCGACGGGTAGCACAAGGTAATAGTCAACAAAAAGGTATAAACTATACATAAACCTTTGCTCCAGTTTCCATGTTAGAGTCTATCCGTAAAATGTCTAATGTTTGTAAATAAGAAGCAATGGGTATGACACTGACGTTTGGATCATGTTAGCATGAGAAGGATTTCTCAGCTAAATAAGCTTGGATTAGTTAGAGGCTTACCTAACCCGAAGTTTGCTTCAGATTCTCTTTGTGAAGCATGTAAGAAAGCTAAGTTTTCTAAAACATCTTTCAAAGTGAATACTGATTTTTCTACCTCTAGACCGTTAGAACTTTTGCATATTGATTTGTTTGGACCAATGAAAATTGCCTCTATCGATGGAAAGAAGTATGGATTGGTCATAATTTATGACTATAGTCGTTGGACATGGGTAAAATTCTTGAAACACAAGGATGAGTCACACTCTGTGTTTTCTAATTTATACTAAATAAATCAAACAGAAATGAACTACAAAATAGTCAGAGTCAGAAGTGATCATGGTGGAGAATTTAAAAATAAACATTTTGAAAATCTTTTTGATGCAAATGGCATTTCCCATGATTTCTCCTATTCTAGAAGTCCACAACAAAATGGGATTGTAGAAAGTAAGAATAGTACTTTGCAAGAAATAACTCGTACCATGATCCAAGAAACTGACATGGCTAAGCATTTCTGGGCAAAAGCAGCTAACACAACATGTTATATTCAGAACAATTTTTTTATTAGACCTATTATGGGTAAGAATCCTTATGAATTATGGAAGAACCGAAAGCCCAACATTTCTTACTTTCACCCTTTTGGTTGTGAGTGTTTTATATTGAACACTAAAGAGAATCTTGGCAAGTTTGATTCAAAAGCAAAAAAGTGTTTATTGTTAGGATATTCTGAACGCTCTAAAGGCTACAAAGTCTGTAACACTGAAACAATAATTTTTGAAAAATCAATTCATATTAGATTCAATGATAAGCTTGACCTTGAAAAGTCAAAGCTAGTTGAGAAATTTGCAGATTTGAAGATCAATCTTTTAAAATCCAAGGATAATGATTATGGAGAAAGAGACTAAGAAGTAGAAGATAAGGAAACTGAAGCAAACAAATCAGAAGCGACTTAACTAGAAGTTTTCATTGGTCCAACTCATCAGAAGAAGAGTAAACCAAGAACTTCTCTTTCTGAAGAATTGATTCTGGGAGATAAAAATGCTCCAGACATAACTAGATCTTCATTCAAACCTTCTAAAGAGACTCTCCTAGGATTTGTATCTCTTATAAAACCCACATGTTTGATGAAGCTCTTCAGGATAATGAATGGATTCTGGATATGCAAGAGGAATTGAATCAATTCACCAGAAACGGCATCAAGGATCTTGATCTGAAACAAAAGGGCTTCCATGTCACTGGAACCATATGGGATTTCAGAAACAAGCTCAAAGAGAAGGGAGAAGTTGTCAGAAACAAGGCTCGACTGGTAGGACAAGGTTATAGTCAACAAAAAGGTATAAACTATACATAAACCTTTGCTCCAGTTTCCATGTTAGAGTCTATCCGTAAAATGTCTAATGTTTGTTAATGAGGAGCAATGAGCTTGACACAAACGTTTGGGTCATGTTAGCATCAGAAGGATTTCTCACCTAAATAAGCTTGGATTAGTTAGAGGCTTACCCAACCCGAAGTTCGCTTCAGATTCTCTTTGTGAAGCATGTCAGAAAGGAAAGTTTTCTAAAACATCTTTCGAAGTGAAAACTGATTTTTCTACCTCTAGACCGTTAAAACTTTTGCACATTGATTTGTTTGGACCAATGAAAATTGCCTCTATCGATGGAAAGAAGTATGGATTGGTCATAATTGATGACTATAGTCGTCGGACATGGGTAAAGTTCTTGAAACAGAAGAATGAGTCACACTCTGTGTTTTCTACTTTATACTAATTAGTACAAACATAAATGAACTACAAAATAGTCAGAGTCAGAAGTGATCATGGTGGACAATTTGAAAATAAACATTTTGAAAATCTTTTTGATGCAAATGGCATTCCCTATGATTTCTCCTAGTCTAGAACTCCACAGCAAACTGGGGTTGTAGAAAGTAAGAATAGTACTTTGCAAGAAATAGCTCGTACCATGATCAAAGAAACTCACATCGCTAATCATTTATGGGCAGAAGCAGTTAACACAACATGTTATATTCAGAACAATATTTTTATTAGACCTAATATGGGTAAGAATCCTTATGAATTGTGGAAGAACAGGAAGCCCAACATTTCTTACTTTCACCCTTTTGGTTGTGAGTGTTTTATATTGAACACTAAAGAGAATCTTGGCAAGGTTGATTCAAAAGCAAAGAAGTGTTTATTGTTAGGATATTCTGAACGCTCTAAAGGCTACAAAGACTTTAACTTTGAAACAATAATTTTTGAAGAATCAATTCATATTAGATTCAATGATAAGCTTGACACTGAAAAGTCAAAGCTAGTTGAGAAATTTGCAGATTTTAAGATCAATCTTTCAGAATCCAAGGATAATGATTATGGAGAAAGAGACTAAGAAGGAGAAGCTAAGGAAACTGAAGCAAACAAATCAGAAGCGACTCAACTAGAAGTTTTCATTGGTCCAACTCATCAGATGAAGAGTAAACCAAGAACGTCTCATTCTGAAGAATTGATTCTGGGAGATAAAAATGCTTCAGACATAACTAGATCTTCATTCAAACCTTATGAAGAGACTCTTCTAGGATTTGTATCTCTGATAGAACCCACATGTATTAATGAAGCTCTTTAGGATAATGAATGGATTCTAGATATGCAAAAGGAATTGAATTAATTCACAAGAAACGACGTTTGTGATCTTGATCTGAAACGAAAGGGCTTCCATGTCATTGGAACCATATGGGTTTTCAGAAACAATCTCAATGAGAAGGGAGAAGTTGTCAGAAATAAGGCTCGACTGGTAGCACAAGGTTATAGTAAACAAAAAGGTATAAACTATACATAAACCTTTGCTCCAGTTTCCATGTTAGAGTCTATCCGTAAAATGTCTAATGTTTGTTAATGAGGAGCAATGGGTATGACACAGACGTTTGGGTCATGTTAGCATGACAAGGCTTTCTCAGCTAAACAAGCTTGGATTAGTTAGAGGCTTACCCGACCCGAAGTTCACTTCAGATTCTCTTTGTGAAGCATGTCAGAAATGTAAGTTTTCTAAAACATTATTCAAAGTGAAAACTGATTTTTCTACCTCTAGACCGTTAGAACTTTTGCACATTGATTTGTTTGGACCAGTGAAAATTGCCTCTATCGATGGAAAGAAGTATGGATTTGTCATAATTGATGAATATAGTCGTTGGACATGGGTAAAGTTCTTGAGACACAAGGATGAGTCACACTCTGTGTTTTCTAATTTATACTAATTAGTACAAAAGAAAATAAACTACAAAACAGTCAGAGTCATAAGTGATCATGGTGGAGAGTTTGAAAATAAACATTTTAAAAATCTTTTTGATGCAAATGGCATTTCCCATGATTTCTCCTTTTCTAGAACTCCGTAAAAAAATAGGGTTGTAAAAAGTAAGAATAGTACTTTGCAAGAAATAGCTCGTACCATGATCCAAGAAACTGACATGGCTAAGCATTTCTGGGCAAAAACAGTTAATACAACATGTTATATTCAGAACAATATTTTTATTAGACCTATTATGGGTAAGAATCCTTATGAATTGTGGAAGAACCGAAAGCCCAACATTTCTTACTTTCACCCTTTTGGTTGTGAGTGTTTTATATTGAACACTAAAGAGAATCTTGGCAAGTTTGATTTAAAAGCAAAAAAGTGTTTATTAGTAAGATATTCTGAACGCTCTAAAGGCTAGAAAGTCTTTAACACTGAAAGAATAATTTTTGAAGAATCAATTCATATTAGATTCAATGATAAGCTTGACCCTGAAAAGTCAAAGCTAGTTGAGAAATTTGCAGATTTGAAGATCAATCTTTCAGAATCCAAGGATAATGATTATGGAGAAAGAAACTAAGAAGGAGAAGCTAAGGAAACTGAAGCAAACAAATCAGAAGCGACTCAACTAAAAGTTTTCATTGGTCCAACTCATCAGAAGAAGAGTAAACAAAGAACTTCTCATTCTGAAGAATTGATTCTGGGAGATAAAAATGCTCCAAACATAACTAGATCTTCATTCAAACCTTCTGAAGAGACTCTTCTAGGATTTGTATCTCTGATAGAACCCACATGTATTGATGAAGCTCTTCAGGATAATGAATGGATTCTAGATATGCAAAAGGAATTGAATTAATTCGTAAGAAACGACATTTGGGATCTTGATCTAAACCAAAGGGCTTCCATGTCATTGAAACCATATGGGTTTTTAGAAACAATCTCAATGAGAAGGGAGAAGTTGTCAGAAACCAGTCTCGACTGGTAGCACAAGGTTATAGTCAACAAAAAGGTATAAACTACACATAAACCTTTGCTCCAGTATCCATGTTAGAGTCTATCCGTAAAATGTCTAATGTTTGTTAATGAAGAGCAATGGGTATGACACAGACGTTTGGGTCATGTTAGCATGAGAAGGATTTCTCAGCTAAATAAGCTTGTATTAGTTAGAGGCTTACCCAACCCGAAGTTTGCTTCAGATTCTCTTTGTGAAGCATGTCAGAAAGGTAAGTTTTCTAAAACAAACTTCAAAGTGAAAACTGATTTTTCTACCTCTAGACCGTTAGTACTTTTGCATATTGATTTGTTTTGGCCAGTGAAAATTGCCTCTATCGATGGAAAGAAGTATGGATTGGTCATAATTGATGACTATAGTCGTTGGACATGGGTAAAGTTCTTGAGACACAAGGATGAGTCACACTCTATGTTTTCTAATTTATATTAATTAGTACAAACAGAAATGAACTACAAAATAGTCAGAGTCAGAAGTGATCATGGTGGAAAATTTGAAAATAAACATTTTGAAAATATTTTTGATGCAAATGGCATTTCCCATGATTTCTCCTATTCTAGAACTCCACAGCAAAATGGGGTTGTAGAAAGTAAGAATAGTACTTTGTAAGAAATAGCTCGTACCATGATCCAAGAAACTGACATGGCTAAGCATTTCTGGGCAGAAGCAGTTAACACAACATGTTATATTCATTACAATATTTTTTTTAGACCTATTATGGGTAAGAATCCTTATGAATTATGGAAGAACAGAAAGCCCAACATTTCTTACTTTCACCGTTTTGGTTGTGAGTGTTTTATATTGAACACTAAAGAGAATCTTGGCAAGTTTGATTTAAAAGCAAAAAAGTGTTTATTAGTAAGATATTCTGAACGCTCTAAAGGCTAGAAAGTCTTTAACACTGAAAGAATAATTTTTGAAGAATCAATTCATATTAGATTCAATGATAAGCTTGACCCTGAAAAGTCAAAGCTAGTTGAGAAATTTGCAGATTTGAAGATCAATCTTTCAGAATCCAAGGATAACTATTATGGAGAAAGAAACTAAGAAGGAGAAGCTAAGGAAACTGAAGCAAACAAATCAGAAGCGACTCAACTAAAAGTTTTCATTGGTCCAACTCATCAGAAGAAGAGTAAACAAAGAACTTCTCATTCTGAAGAATTGATTCTGGGAAATAAAAATGCTCCAAACATAACTAGATCTTCATTCAAACCTTCTGAAGAGACTCTTCTAGGATTTGTATCTCTGATAGAACCCACATGTATTGATGAAGCTCTTCAGGATAATGAATGGATTCTAGATATGCAAAAGGAATTGAATTAATTCGTAAGAAACGACATTTGGGATCTTGATCTAAACCAAAGGGCTTCCATGTCATTGAAACCATATGGGTTTTTAGAAACAATCTCAATGAGAAGGGAGAAGTTGTCAGAAACCAGTCTCGACTGGTAGCACAAGGTTATAGTCAACAAAAAGGTATAAACTACACATAAACCTTTGCTCCAGTTTCCATGTTAGAGTCTATCCGTAAAATGTCTAATGTTTGTTAATGAAGAGCAATGGGTATGACACAGACGTTTGGGTCATGTTAGCATGAGAAGGATTTCTCAGCTAAATAAGCTTGTATTAGTTAGAGGCTTACCCAACCCGAAGTTTGCTTCAGATTCTCTTTGTGAAGCATGTCAGAAAGGTAAGTTTTCTAAAACAAACTTCAAAGTGAAAACTGATTTTTCTACCTCTAGACCGTTAGTACTTTTGCATATTGATTTGTTTTGGCCAATGAAAATTGCCTCTATCGATGGAAAGAAGTATGGATTGGTCATAATTGATGACTATAGTCGTTGGACATGGGTAAAGTTCTTGAGACACAAGGATGAGTCACACTCTGTGTTTTCTAATTTATATTAATTAGTACAAACAGAAATGAACTACAAAATAGTCAGAGTCAGAAGTGATCATGGTGGAGAATTTGAAAATAAACATTTTGAAAATATTTTTGATGCAAATGGCATTTCCCATGATTTCTCCTATTCTAGAACTCCACAGCAAAATGGGGTTGTAGAAAGTAAGAATAGTACTTTGTAAGAAATAGCTCGTACCATGATCCAAGAAACTGACATGGCTAAGCATTTCTGGGCAGAAGCAATTAACACAACATGTTATATTCATAACAATATTTTTTTTAGACCTATTATGGGTAAGAATCCTTATGAATTATGAAAGAACAGAAAGCCCAACATTTCTTACTTTCACCCTTTTGGTTGTGAGTGTTTTATATTGAACACTAAAGAGACTCTTGGCAAGTTTGATTCAAAAGCAAATAAGTGTTTATTGTTAGGATATTCTGAACACTCTAAAGGATACAAAGTCTTTAACATTGAAATAATAATTTTTGAAGAATCAATTCATATTAGATTCAATGATAAGCTTGACCTTGAAAAGTAAAAGCTAGTTGAGAAATTTGCAAATTTTAAGATCAATCTTTCAGAATCCAAGGATAATGATTATGGAGAAAGAAACTAAGAAGGAGAAGCTAAGGAAACTGAAGCAAACAAATCAGAAGCGACTCAACTAAAAGTTTTCATTGGTCCAACTCATCAGAAGAAGAGTAAACAAAGAACTTCTCATTCTGAAGAATTGATTCTGGGAGATAAAAATGCTCCAAACATAACTAGATCTTCATTCAAACCTTCTGAAGAGACTCTTCTAGGATTTGTATCTCTGATAGAACCCACATGTATTGATGAAGCTCTTCAGGATAATGAATGGATTCTAGATATGCAAAAGGAATTGAATTAATTCGTAAGAAACGACATTTGGGATCTTGATCTGAAACCAAAGGGCTTCCATGTCATTGAAACCATATGGGTTTTTAGAAACAATCTCAATGAGAAGGGAGAAGTTGTCAGAAACCAGTCTCGACTGGTAGCACAAGGTTATAGTCAACAAAAAGGTATAAACTACACATAAACCTTTGCTCCAGTTTCCATGTTAGAGTCTATCCGTAAAATGTCTAATGTTTGTTAATGAAGAGCAATGGGTATGACACAGACGTTTGGGTCATGTTAGCATGAGAAGGATTTCTCAGCTAAATAAGCTTGGATTAGTTAGAGGCTTACCCAACTCGAAGTTTGCTTCAGATTCTCTTTGTGAAGCATGTCAGAAAGGTAAGTTTTCTAAAACAAACTTCAAAGTGAAAACTGATTTTTCTACCTCTAGATCGTTAGTACTTTTGCATATTGATTTGTTTTGGCCAGTGAAAATTGCCTCTATCGATGGAAAGAAGTATGGATTGGTCATAATTGATGACTATAGTCGTTGGACATGGGTAAAGTTCTTGAGACACAAGGATGAGTCACACTCTGTGTTTTCTAATTTATATTAATTAGTACAAACAGAAATGAACTACAAAATAGTCAGAGTCAGAAGTGATCATGGTGGAGAATTTGAAAATAAACATTTTGAAAATATTTTTGATGCAAATGGCATCTCCCATGATTTCTCCTATTCTAGAACTCCACAGCAAA
Organism: Lathyrus oleraceus; assembly: GCF_024323335.1. Lineage (NCBI taxonomy): Eukaryota > Viridiplantae > Streptophyta > Magnoliopsida > Fabales > Fabaceae > Lathyrus > Lathyrus oleraceus. The sequence goes on from NC_066581.1 coordinate 385,420,788, forward strand.
ATGGGGTTGTAGAAAGTAAGAATAGTACTTTGTAAGAAATAGCTCGTACCATGATCCAAGAAACTGACATGGCTAAGCATTTCTGGGCAGAAGCAGTTAACACAACATGTTATATTCATAACAATATTTTTTTAGACCTATTATGGGTAAGAATCCTTATGAATTATGGAAGAACAGAAAGCCCAACATTTCTTACTTTCACCCTTTTGGTTGTGAGTGTTTTATATTGAAAACTAAAGAGAATCTTGGCAAGTTTGATTCAAAAGCAAATAAGTGTTTATTGTTAGGATATTCTGAACACTCTAAAGGATACAAAGTCTTTAACATTGAAACAATAATTTTTGAAGAATCAATTCATATTAGATTCAATGATAAGCTTGACCTTGAAAAGTAAAAGCTAGTTGAGAAATTTGCAGATTTTAAGATCAATCTTTCAGAATCCAAGGATAATGATTATGGAGAAAAAGACTAAGAAGGAGAAGTTAAGGAAACTGAAGCAAACAAATCAGAAGCGACTCAACTAGAAGTTTTCATTGGTCCAACTCATCAGAAGAAGAGTAAACCAAGAACTTCTCATTCTGAAGAATTGATTCTGGGAGATAAAAATGCTTCAGACATAACTAGATCTTCATTCAAACCATATGAAGAGACTCTTCTAGGATTTGTATCTCTGATATAACCCCCATGTATTAATGAAGCTCTTCAGGATAATGAATGGATTCTAGATATGCAAAAGGAATTGAATTAATTCACAAGAAACGAAGTTTGGGATCTTGATCTGAAACGAAAGGGCTTCCATGTCATTGGAACCATATGGGTTTTTAGAAACAATCTCAATGAGAAGGGAGAAGTTGTCAGAAACCAGTCTCGACTGGTAGCACAAGGTTATAGTCAACAAAAAGGTATAAACTACACATAAACCTTTGCTCCAGTTTCCATGTTAGAGTCTATCCGTAAAATGTCTAATGTTTGTTAATGAAGAGCAATGGGTATGACACAGACGTTTGGGTCATGTTAGCATGAGAAGGATTTCTCAGCTAAATAAGCTTGGATTAGTTAGAGGCTTACCCAACTCGAAGTTTGCTTCAGATTCTCTTTGTGAAGCATGTCAGAAAGGTAAGTTTTCTAAAACAAACTTCAAAGTGAAAACTGATTTTTCTACCTCTAGACCGTTAGTACTTTTGCATATTGATTTGTTTTGGCCAGTGAAAATTGCCTCTATCGATGGAAAGAAGTATGGATTGGTCATAATTGATGACTATAGTCGTTGGACATGGGTAAAGTTCTTGAGACACAAGGATGAGTCACACTCTGTGTTTTCTAATTTATATTAATTAGTACAAACAGAAATGAACTACAAAATAGTCAGAGTCAGAAGTGATCATGGTGGAGAATTTGAAAATAAACATTTTGAAAATATTTTTGATGCAAATGGCATTTCCCATGATTTCTCCTATTCTAGAACTCCATAGCAAAATGGGGTTGTAGAAAGTAAGAATTGTACTTTGTAAGAAATAGCTCGTACCATGATCCAAGAAACTGACATGGCTAAGCATTTCTGGGCAGAAGCAGTTAACACAACATGTTATATTCATAACAATATTTTTTTTAGACCTATTATGGGTAAGAATCCTTATGAATTATGGAAGAACAGAAAGCCCAACATTTCTTACTTTCACCCTTTTGGTTGTGAGTGTTTTATATTGAAAACTAAAGAGAATCTTGGCAAGTTTGATTCAAAAGCAAATAAGTGTTTATTGTTAGGATATTCTGAACACTCTAAAGGATACAAAGTCTTTAACATTGAAACAATAATTTTTGAAGAATCAATTCATATTAGATTCAATGATAAGCTTGACCTTGAAAAGTAAAAGCTAGTTGAGAAATTTGCAGATTTTAAGATCAATCTTTCAGAATCCAAGGATAATGATTATGGAGAAAAAGACTAAGAAGGAGAAGTTAAGGAAACTGAAGCAAACAAATCAGAAGCGACTCAACTAGAAGTTTTCATTGGTCCAACTCATCAGAAGAAGAGTAAACCAAGAACTTCTCATTCTGAAGAATTGATTCTGGGAGATAAAAATGCTTCAGACATAACTAGATCTTCATTCAAACCATATGAAGAGACTCTTCTAGGATTTGTATCTCTGATATAACCCCCATGTATTAATGAAGCTCTTCAGGATAATGAATGGATTCTAGATATGCAAAAGGAATTGAATTAATTCACAAGAAACGAAGTTTGGGATCTTGATCTGAAACGAAAGGGCTTCCATGTCATTGGAACCATATGGGTTTTCAGAAACAATTTTAAAGTAGAAGGGAGAAGTTGTCAGAAACAAGGCTCGACTGGTAGCCAAGGTTATAGTCAATAAAAAGGTATAAACTATACATAAACCTTTGCTCCAATTTCCATGTTAGAGTCTATCCGTAAAATGTCAAATGTTTGTTAATGAGGAGCAATGGGAATGACACAGACGTTTGGGTCATGTTAGCATGAGAATGATTTCTCAGCTAAATAAGCTTGGATTAGTTAGAGGCTTACCCAACCCGAAGTTCACTTCAGATTCTCTTTGTGAAGCATGTCAGAAAGGTAAGTTTTCTAAAACATCTTTCAAAGTGAAAACTGATTTTTCTACCTCTAGACCGTTAGAACTTTTGCACATTGATTTGTTTGGACCAGTGAAAATTGCCTCTATCGATGGAAAGAAGTATGGATTGGTCATAATTGATAACTATAGTCGTTGGACATGGGTAAAGTTCTTGAGACACAAGGATGAGTCACACTTTGTGTTTTCTAATTTATACTAATTAGTACAAACAGAAATGAACTACAAAATAGTCAGAGTCAGAAGTAATCATGCTGGAGAATTTGAAAATAAACATTTTGAAATTTTTTTTGATACAAATGGCATTTCCCATGATTTCTCCTATCCTAGAACTCCACAGCAAAATGGGGTTGTAGAAAGGAAGAATAGTACTTTGCAAGAAATAGCTCGTACCATGATCCAAGAAAGTGACATGGCTAAGCATTTCTGGACAGAAGTAGTTAACACAACATGTTATATTTAGAATGATATTTTTATTAGACCTATCATGGATAAGACACCTTATGAATTGTGGAAGAACAGAAAGCCCAATATTTCTTACTTTCACCTTTTTGGTTGTGAGTCTTTTATATTGAACACTAAAGAGAATCTTGGCAAGTTTGATTCAAAAGCACAAAAGTGTTTATTATTAGGATATTCTGAACGCTCTGAAGGCTAAAAAGTCTTTAACACTGAAACAAGAATTTTTTGAAGATTCGATTCATATTAGATTCAATGATAAGCTTGAACATGAAAAGTCAAAGTTAGTTGAGCAATTTGCAGATTTGAAGATCAATCTTTCAGAATCCAAGGATAATGATTATGGAGAAAAAGAATAAGAAGGAGAAGCTAAGGAAACTGAAGCAAACGAATCAGAAGCGACTCAACTAGATGTTTTCATTGGTCCAACTCATCAGAAGAAGAGTAGACCAAGAACTTCTCATTCTGAAGAATTGATTCTAGGAGATAAAAATGCTCATGACATAACTAGATCTTCATTCAAACCTTCTGAAGAGACTCTTCTAGGATTTGTATCTCTGATAGAACCCACATGTATTGATGAAGCTCTTCAGGATAATGAATGGATTCTAGATATGCAAGAGGAATTGAATCAATTAACAAGAAACGGTGTTTGGGATCTTGATCTGAAACCAAAGGGCTTCCATGTCATTGAAACCATATGGCTTTTTAGAAACAATCTCAATGAGAAGCGAGAAGTTGTCAGAAACAAGGCTCGACTGGTAGAACAAGGTTATAGTCAACAAAAAGGTATATAGTATACATAAACCTTTTCTCCAGTTTCTATCTTAGAGTCTATATGTAAAATGTCTAATGTTTGTTAATGAGGAGCAATGGTTATGGCACAGACGTTTGGGTCATGTTAGCATGAGAAGGATTTCTCAGCTAAATAAGCTTGGATTAGTTAGAGGCTTACCTAACCCGAAGTTCGCTTTATATTCTCTTTGTGAAGCATGTCAGAAAGGTAAGTTTTCTAAAACATCTTTCAAAGCGAAAAATGTTTTTTCTACCGCTAGACCGTTAGAACTTCTGCATATTGATTTGTTTGGACCAGTGAAAATTGCCTCTATCGATGGAAAGAAGTATGGATTGGTCATCATTGATGACTATAGTCTTTAGACATGGGTAAAGTTCTTGAAACACAGGGATGAGTCACACTCTCTGTTTTCAACTTTATACTAATTAGTACAAACAGAAATGAGCTACAAAATAGTCAGAGTCAGAAGTGATCATGGTGGCGAATTTGAAAATAAACATTTAAGAAATCTTTTTGATGCAAATGACATATCGCATGATTTCTCCTATCCTAGAACTCTATAGCAAAATGGGGTTGTATAAAGGAAGAATAGGACTTTGCAAGAAATAGCTCGTACCATGATCCAAGAAACTAACATGGCTAAGCATTTCTGGGAAGAAACACTTAACACAACATGTTATATTCAGAACAATATTTTTATTAGACCTATTATGGGTAAGACTCCTTATGAATTGGTGAAGAACAGAAAGTCCAAGATTTATTACTTTTACCATTTTGGTTGTGAGTGTTTTATATTGAACACTAAAGAGAATCTCGGCACATTTGATTCCAAAGCACAGAAGTGTTTATTGTTAGGATATTTTGAATGCTCTAAGGGCTACAAAATGTTTAACACTGAAGCAAGAATTTTTGAAGAATCAATTCATATTAGATTCAATGATAAGCTTGACCCTGAAAAGTCAAAGCTAGTTAAGAAATTTGTAGATTTGAAGATCAATCTTTCAGAATCCAAGGATAATGATTATGGAGAAAAAGACTAAGAAGGAAAAGCTAAGGAAACTGAAGCAAACGAATCAAAAGCGACTCAACTAAAAGTTTTCATTGGTCCAACTCATTAGAAGAAGAGTAGACCAAGAACTTCTCATTCTGAAGAATTGACTCTGGGAGATAAAAATGCTCCAGACATAACTAGATTTTCACTCAAACTTTCTGAAGAAACTCTTCTAGGATTTGTATCTCTCATAGAACCCACATGTATTAATGAAGCTCTTCAGGATAATGAATGGATTCTAGATATGCAAAAGGAATTGAATCAATTCACCAGAAACGACGTTTGGGATCTTGATTTGAAACGAAAGGGCTTCCATGTCATTGGAACCATATGGGTTTTCAGAAACAATCTCAATGAGAAGGGAGAAGTTGTCAAAAACAAGGCTCGACTGGTAGCACAAGGTTATAGTCAATAAAAAGGTATAGACTATACATAAATCTTTGCTCCAGTTTCCATGTTAGAGTTTATCCGTAAAATGTCTAATGTTTGTTAATGAGGAGCAATGGGCATGACACAGACGTTTGGGTCATGTTAGGATGAGATGGATTTCTCAGTTAAATAGGCTTGGATTAGTTAGAGGCTTATCCAACACGAACTTCTCTTCAGATTCTCTTTATGAAGCATGTCATAAAGGTAAGTTTTCTAAAACATCTTTCAAAGTGAAAACTGATATTTCCACCTCTAGACCGTTAGAACTTCTGCACATTGATTTGTTTGGACCAGTGAAAATTGCCTCTATTAATGGAAAGAAGTATAGATTGGCCATAAATGATGACTATAGTCGTTGAACATGGGTAAAGTTCTTGAAACAGATGGATGAGTCACACTCTGTGTTTTCTAATTTATACTAATTAGTACAAACATAAATGAACTACAAAATAGTCAGAGTCAGAAGTGATCATGGTGGAGAATTTGAAAATAAATATTTTGAAAATCTTTTTGATGCAAATGGCATTTCCCATGATTTCTCCTATCCTAGAACTCCACAACAAAATGGGGTTGTAGAAAGGAAGAATAGGACTTTGCAAGAAATAGCTCGTACCATGATCCAAGAAACTGACATGGCTAAGCATTTCTGGGCAGAAGAAGTTAACACAACATGTTATATTCAGAGCAATATTTTTATTAGACCTATTATGGGTAAGACTCCTTATGAATTGTGAAAGAACAGAAAGCCCAACATTTCTTACTTACCTTTTGGTTGTGAGTGTTTTATATTGAACACTAAAGAGAATCTTGGCAGGTTTGATTGAAAAGCACAAAAGTGTTTATTGTTAGGATATTCTGAACGCTCTAAAGGCTACAAAATCTTTAACACTGAAACAAGAATTTTTGAAGAATCAATTCATATTAGATTCCATGATAAGCTTGACCCTGAAAAGTCAAAGCTAGTTGAGAAATTTGCAGATTTGAAGATCAATCTTTCAGAATCCAAGGATAATGATTATGGAGAAAAATACTAAGAAGGAAAAGCTAAGGAAACTGAAGCAAACGAATTAGAAGCGACTCAACTAGAAGTTTTCATTGGCCCAACTCATCAGAAGAAGAGTAGACCAAGAACTTCTCATTTTGAAGAATTGATTCTTGGTGATAAAAATGCTCCAGACATAACTAGATCTTCATTCAAACCTTCTGAAGAGACTCTTCTAGGATTTGTATCTCTGATAGAACCCACATGTATTGATGAAGCTCTTTAGAATAATGAATGGATTATGGATATGCAAGAGGAATTGAATCAATTCACCAGAAATGACGTTTGGGATCTTGATCTGAAACCAAAGGGCTTCCATGTCATTGGAACCATATGGGCTTTCAGAAACAAGCTCAATGAGAAGGGAGAAGTTGTTAGAAATAAGGCTTGACTGGTAGCACACGTTTATAGTCAACAAGAAGGTATAAACTATACAGAAACGCTTGCTCCAGTTTCCAGGTTAGAGTCTATCCGTCTTTTAATTTCTTTTACAATCAATCATAACATCATCCTTTATCAGATGGATATTAAGAGTGCATTCTAAAATGGATATATTTATGAAGAAGTATATGTGCACCAACCTCTTGGTTTTGAAAGTTCTAAAAATCATGACTATGTTTTTAAATTGAAAAAGTCATTATATGGTCTGAAACAAGCTCCCAGAGCTTGGTATGATAGACTAAGTAATTTCCTTTTGGAGAATGACTTTACTAGAGGGAAAGTGGACATAACTCTCTTTTGCAAAACCTTTAAGAATGATATCCTAGTTGTGCAAATTTATGTTGATGATATTATTTTTTGGTTATGCTAATGCTTCATTGTGCAAGGATTTTGCTAAAACAGTGCAAGCAGAGTTTGAAATGAGCCTGATGGGAGAACTCAAGTTCTTTCTAGGAATCCAGATTGATCAACATTTAAAAGGAACGTGCATTCATCAAAGCAAATATATAAGGGAACATATGAAGAAGTTTAACTTGTCAGAATGCAAGCAAGCAAAGACTCCAATGCATCCTACATGTATTCTAGAGAAAGAAGAGGTAAGCAATAAGGTAAATCAGAAGCTATTAAGAGGTATGATAAGCTCTCTCCTTTATCTAGCCGCTTCTATACCTGATATTTTATTTAGTATCTGCTTATGTGCTCGCTTCCAATCAGATCCTAGGGAGACTCACTTAATTGTTGTTAAGAGAATCTTTAGGTATCTAAAAGGTACTACTAACATTGGTTTATTTTATATAAAATAAAGTGAATATAAATTAGTAGGCTATTGTGATGCTGACTATGCTGGAGACAGAATAGAAAGGAAAAGTACTTTGGGAAGTTGTCAGTTTCTAGGAGACAATATGCTCTCATGGTCCAGCAATAGATAATTAACAATTACGCTTTCAATAGCCAAAGCTTAATATATCACAGCTTTCAGATGCAACACTCAGATACTCTAGATGAAGAGTCACCTGGAAGATTATCAGTTATATGAGAGTAACATTCCTATCATCTATGATAATACTTCTACTATCTATTTGTCTAAGAATCCTATCTTTCATTCTAGGGCTAAGCATATTGAAATTAAACATCACTTTTTACATGACTATGTTTAGAATGGTATTTTTCACTTAAAATTTATTGATACAAACCATCAATGGGTTAATATGTTTACAAAACCCCTTGTTGAAGATAAATTCGTTTTCATTCTGAAAAACTTATTTATGGATTTATGCCCAAAATGAAAAGATGAATTTCATAATGTTTAAGTCTTCAGAACTTTAGATTAGATTCTGAGAATTTATTTCTTGACTCTGAAACATGAGCTTTCTGAAGTAGGGAAGTTTCATGAGTCAGAAAGGTTATGATCAGAAGCAATATTATTGATTTGTCTTCCTGATTCTGAACAGTCATTGCATTAAATGATTGTCATATAATTTGACTTCATGTGGTTCTAAGTGGTGACAATTGTCCCATTTTCTAAGCATGTGTGATAATAGCGTGACACATTGGGTTTCGTAATTCTTAGAATTAGGTTAAAATCTCTTACGCTTCCCCTCATGACTGCATATTTTTACCTTGTCATCATTGCAAAATTTTCTATATAAACCCACTTCACTCACACTTTCACACTACGTGCATAATATTCCCAGACTTTCATCTTTCAAACCTAAAACACATTTATGCAACTGTTCATCCTCTCCTTCAACTTCAATAATGGATGCTCCTCAACAACAAATTCAATAACAACAATCTCCCATTCGCTCCATGGCTGATGAAAATCATCCCATTATGGAAGGAATTCCTGAGTTAACTCTAAATACTCTTGTTAATGAGTTAATGGTGCTTTGTGAGGCTATCATGGACTTCAAAAATCGGAAGGACAATGGTTTTGATTTCTATGAAACATGGAAGCTCCAAGGATGAAAGAGTTTCTTTCAAAGGTTAATTGGTCCTGTTTATCTAGTACTTGTGAAGCAGTTTTAGGTGCATGCTACTGCGGAAAAGGAAACGATAACTTCCAATGTTATCAACAGGAAGATCGTCATCACTGAAAATTCCATTGCTGATTTAATCTTGCACAATGGAATAGGAAAAAGAATCCATATTGTTAAAACCAATGGAATAGGAATTGATCCATTGGTTGATCCTTTAAATCTACCAGAAACTTATCCAGATGTTCATGGGAAAATGAAGAAGGAATCAATAAAAGAATGATCTTCAAGGCCTCAGAAGAAGAAGAAGAAAGTTGTTGTCCTTCTGGATGAAGATGAGGTGCCTCTTAGTGAGCCCCAGAAAGAAATGCTTCTAAAGGACACGTCTGGTGTTGTCCAACAACCTTCTAAAGCTTCTGAAACTACTACTTTTGGTAAGCTTCCTGAAGATAGTAATCTTGTTGTTTCTGATTCTGTTATTTTTTAGAGGACCTTACCAATTCCACCACCTCCCAATTCTCAACCAATGTCATTAATCTCTCAACCAATTTCTTCCCAAACAATTTCTGATACTATTTTACTTCCACCTCCCACAGAAACGCCCATTGTAACACCCCGATAAAAATAAGATAATTATTTAATTTAAGTTAATATTATATTTATTAATTTAATTAAATAATTGGAATTTTTGGATTATTATTATTATTATTATTATTATTGGAATAATAATTATTGGAAAATATATAAGTTGGAAATAAGGAAAAAGAGTTCCATTTTGGTAAAAAGAGTTTTCACGTGAAAACAGAGAAGCGGCTCAAAAAGAGGAAAAAGGGCAAAGAGGCAGAGCAAGAGGAAGAAGGTTGGAGAAGAGAAGAGCTTGAGGCTAAAGGATTGCCGGATTAACTCAGGTAAGGGGGGTTTATCGTCGTTTAATGGGTATTATGGATTAACATGTAATGGGTAGTGATAAGCCGTTGAATTGACCCTAATTGGGATGATGAGTGCTGAAAAATTGTGATGAATAAACTGTGTTAAAGCTGTAATTGAATCTGTATTTGTGTGAGTTGTGATTTCCCGAACGTATAACTTTTTACGGAATCGGAATCGGAGGTCCGGAAGTCCTCCAACGGCGGAAAATGCGGAGAATTCTGCATTCTGCTTCGTGTTAGCGCAGGAACAGCTTTCTGTCTTGCGTTAACCGGTTAACCCAGGGTGTTAACCGGTTAACACTGTTAGGAACTATGAAATATTGCTGTTTTGCTTGCGTTAACCGGTTAACCCAGGGCGTTAACCGGTTAACACTGTTGTGATTTCTGAGAAATTGTTGTTCTGTCTGCGTTAACCGGTTAACCCAGGGCGTTAACCGGTTAACACTGTTAAGTTTTGGCAGGAAGCGTGTTTTGGTCTGCGTTAACCGGTTAACCCAGGGCGTTAACCGGTTAACACTGTTGGAAATTGGAAAAATTGATATTTTAATATTGTGAACATAATTGGTGATTGGCCTATATCGGTGGGTGATATAGTAGGGATTATTTCCCGTTGTTTTGAGTAGGATAGGTATTAGTAGAGTGTGCTAATACTGTGATTGAATTAATTGGCATGACATGATATGATTATGTGATAAATATGCTGCTGATGTGTGAAAATATGCATAATGTTGTGAATGTATATATTATGTATGTAATTGTGGATGGACTGTTTTATGGCTTAGAGTATGAGCATATGTCCATTGTGGATTATTGTTGATGTTGCATGCTAGGTGATTTGGCATAGCATAATGTGGCCTTTATGGTGGTAGCTAATTCCCATGGTGAGGAATTAGTGATGTTAGTCATTTTGGACTGTTGTTGATGTTTGCATGCTAGGTGATTAGCGTGCATAGCATGGCCCTTGGGGTGGTAGCTAATTCCCATGGTGAGGAATTAGTGATGTGAGTCACTAGGTCTCAAATGAGTGGGACTAGTGAGCTTGGTAGCCGTACCTGGATTTGGTCAGTGAAGTTGAACTATATGTTCACGAATAGTCGGTACCGCATGCATGGAGTCTCATTGCATAATGTATGTATGGCGTGTAATATGAATGGATGCATTCCAATATTATACGTGTGTTTGTGTTGGCATTGAGTATGAGTATGAATTGTGTTGGTATTGAGTATGATAATTGAGTTGATGTGCCGTTACTGAACGTGTGATATGATTAGGGTGATTATGTGTTATTTACTTAGCATTACATGATATTTTATAATGCTTATTATATCGATTGAGGAACTCACCCTTACAACTATTTTTCAGGTAACGAGCAGTGATTGAGTAGAAGCTAGTGCTTGGAGTCTAGTGTAGTCTCCTTAGTGGGTCGTGCTCTGATAGATGTAACATCGGGACGGGATGTTTTACCTTGTTGAATAATTTTACATGTAATGTGTTACATGTTTTGAATGATTGATTTGATTTCTATCCGCTGCGAATTATGCAAATATTATTTTGATTAAATAAAGAGCATGACAGTTATTATGGTGTGAAATGAATGTGTGACACCCTTAATTGCATATCTACTCTGATATATGTTTGTTGTTTAATTAAATATTTGGGGTATTTTAGAAGGGTGTTACATTAGTGGTATCAGAGCATAGTCGGTCGAGTCGAGTCGTAATTATTCTGTTTCCCTGTATGTGATAGGTGTTGTGTAACCCTATCCGTACTTATTGTTTTAGCTTGTTGGGTTTTCAGAATAGAGATGGCTGGAAGAGGTAGAGACGATGCTGCGATTGCTGAGGCTCTGGGTATGCTAGCTGGAGTACTTGGAGGGAATCCGAATGTTGCGGGAATGGGAGCTGCTCGTCAACTGAGTGAGTTCCAGAAAGACAATCCTCCAATGTTCAAGGGAGCATACGATCCAGATGGTGCTCAGAAGTGGTTGAAGGAGATCGAGAGGATCTTCCGAGTGACTGAGTGTGCCGATAACCAGAAGGTCAGGTTCGGTACGCATATGCTGTCAGAAGAAGCAGATGATTGGTGGGTTGCTACCCGCACTGAGTTGGAATCTGCTGGGAATGCTGAGATCACTTGGGCGGTGTTCAGAGAGAGATTCCTGAGGAAGTATTTTCCAGAGGATGTCAGAGGAAAGAAAGAGATAGAGTTCTTAGAATTGAAGCAGGGCAATCGGTCTGTTACTGAGTATGCTGCTAAGTTCACAGAGCTGTCGAAGTATTACACTCCCTATGATGAGGCTACTGGGGAATTTTCGAAATGTGTGAAGTTTGAGAACGGGTTACGTCCCGAGATCAAGCAGGCTATTGGGTATCAACGGATTAGAGTGTTTTCTGATTTGGTTGACTGTTGCAGGATTTTTGAACAGGATACCAAAGCCAGAGCGGAGAGCTATCAGCAGAGGGTTGATAGGAAAGGCAAGAATCAGAATGATCGTGGGAAACCGTATGCAGCTGGCAAAGGTTTCCAGAGACAGAGTGGGATGAAGAGACCTAGTGGGGGAGACTCCAGTGCCCCTGCTAAGTGTTACAGATGTGGTCAGGCTGGACATCGTTTCCATGAGTGTACCAGTGTTGAGAAGAAGTGTTTCAAGTGTGGAAAAGGTGGTCACTTGGCTGCAGAGTGCCGGTTGAAGACTGTGACTTGTTTCAACTGTGGAGAGGTGGGTCATATTAGCCCACAGTGTCCTAAGCCGAAGAAAGAGAACCAGTCGGGAGGCAAGGTCTTTGCTTTGTCGGGTTCTGAGACTTCTGCAGATGATCGTTTGATCCGAGGTACGTGTTATATTAATGGCTTTCCTCTTGTAGCTATTATTGACACCGGTGCTACTCATTCCTTTATATCTTTGGATTGTGCTGTGAAACTTAAATTAGAGATATCTGAGATGCATGGAAGTATGGTGATTGATACTCCTGCGAAGGGTTCAGTGACTACTACTTCAGTTTGTTTAAATTGTCCTTTGAGTATTTTTGGTAGAGACTTTGGGATGGACCTTGTGTGTCTTCCACTAGAGCAGATTGATGTTATCCTGGGTATGAACTGGTTGGTGTTTAACCGAGTTTATATCAACTGTTTTGATAAGACTGTGATTTTTCCTGAGATTGAGGAAGGAAAGAGTTTGTTTCTATCAGCGAGGCAGGTGAATGAGACAGTAGTAGATGGGGCAGAGTTGTTTATGCTGTTAGCGACTTTGGAGGCTAAAGATAAACTGGTGATTTGCGATCTAGCTGTGGTGTGTGATTTTCCTGATGTGTTTCCGGAAGAAGTGAATGAATTACCGCCAGAGCGTGAAGTTGAGTTCTCGATTGATTTGGTACCTGGTACTAGGCCGATGTCGATGGCTCCGTACCGTATGTCTGCTGTTGAGTTAACTGAATTGAAGAGTCAGCTGGAAGATCTGTTGGATAAGAAATTTATTCGTCCGAGTGTGTCACCGTGGGGTGCACCAGTGTTATTGGTTAAGAAGAAAGAAGGTACTATGAGGTTGTGTGTGGACTACAGGCAACTGAATAAAGTGACGATCAAGAATCGGTATCCTTTGCCGAGGATTGATGATTTGATGGATCAGTTGGTTGGTGCGAGTGTGTTCAGCAAAATAGATTTGAGATCGGGTTATCATCAGATACGTGTGAAAACTGAGGATATTCAGAAGACTGCTTTCAGAACAAGGTATGGACATTATGAGTATTCTGTAATGCCTTTTGGTGTGACTAATGCGCCTGGAGTATTTATGGAGTATATGAATAGGATTTTCCATCCGTACCTAGACAAGTTTGTTGTGGTGTTTATTGATGATATTCTGGTGTATTCGAAATCTGAAGAAGAGCATGCTGAACATTTGAGAGTGGTTTTAGGAGTTCTACGAGAAAAGAAGTTATTTGCTAAACTGTCAAAGTGTGAATTTTGGTTAGAAGAGGTTAGTTTTCTTGGTCATGTGATTTCAAGAGATGGTGTTGCTGTTGACCCTTCTAAGATAGAAGCGGTATCTAAGTGGGAAGTTCCGAAGTCAGTTTCGGAGATAAGGAGTTTTCTTGGTTTGGCTGGTTATTATAGGAAGTTCATCGAGGGATTTTCTAAGTTGGCGTTACCGTTGACGATGTTGACTAGAAAGGGGCAAGCGTTTGTTTGGGACTCAAAATGTGAAGAAGGTTTCCAAGAGTTAAAGAGAAGGTTGACTACTGCTCCTATTCTGATATTACCGAGTTCGTCGGAATCATTTGAGGTTTACTGTGATGCTTCATTGTTGGGTTTGGGTGGTGTGTTGATGCAGAACAAGCAGGTTATAGCTTATGCTTCGAGACAACTGAGGGTTCATGAGAGGAACTATCCGACACACGATTTAGAGTTGGCAGCCGTGGTATTTGTTCTGAAGTTATGGAGGCATTACTTGTATGGGTCAAGATTTGAGGTTTTCAGTGACCATAAAAGTTTAAAGTATTTGTTTGATCAGAAAGAGCTGAATATGAGACAGAGGAGATGGTTAGAATTTCTGAAGGATTATGACTTTGGTTTGAATTACCATCCGGGTAAAGCAAACGTAGTGGCTGATGCATTGAGTCGGAAATCACTGCATATGTCTATGTTAATGGTTAAGGAATGAGATTTAATTGAGCAGTTTAGAGACTTGAGTTTGGTGTGTGAGAGTACTCACAATAGTGTTAAATTGGGAATGTTGAAGTTAACGAGTGGTATTCTGGATGAGATCAGAGAGGGTCAGAAATCCGATGTGCTTTTGGTTGATAAGTTGACTCTAGTGAATCAAGGTCAAGGTGGTGAATTCAGAGTTGATGAGAATGGTGTTTTGAAATTTGGTAATCGGGTGTGTATTCCGGATGTTACCGAGCTTAAGAAGAGTATTCTTGAGGATGGACATCGTAGTGGCCTGAGTATTCATCCTGGAGCTACGAAGATGTATCATGATTTGAAAAAGTTATTTTGGTGGCCAGGAATGAAAAGAGAAATTGCGAGTTTTGTTTATTCTTGTTTGACTTGTCAGAAGTCAAAGATTGAGCATCAGAAGCCGTCTGGGCTAATGCAACCGTTGGCTATTCCAGAGTGGAAGTGGGATAGTATCAGTATGGATTTTGTTTCTGGTTTACCGAGGACAATTAAGAATTTTGAAGCTATTTGGGTGATTGTTGACAGATTGACGAAATCGGCTCATTTCATTCCGATCAGAATGGATTATCCGTTAGAGAGATTAGCTGAGTTGTATATTGAGAGGATTGTAAGTTTGCATGGCATTCCGTCGAGTATTGTTTCGGACAGAGATCCTAGATTTACATCGAAGTTTTGGGAAGGTTTGCAGAAGGCTTTGGGAACTAAGTTGAGATTGAGTTCTGCATATCATCCGCAGACTGATGGTCAGACTGAGAGGACGATTCAGTCATTGGAAGATCTTTTGAGGGCTTGTGTTTTGGAAAAGGGAGGTGCTTGGGATTGTTACTTACCTTTGATTGAGTTTACCTACAACAATAGTTTTCATTCGAGCATTGGTATGGCACCGTTTGAAGCTTTGTATGGTAGGAGATGTCGGACGCCTTTATGTTGATATGAGTCCGGTGAGAGTGCTGTGGTTGGACCGGAGATTGTTCAACAAACTACGGAAAAGATTAAGATGATTCAGGAGAAGATGAGAATTGCTCAGAGTCGTCAGAAGAGTTATCACGACAAGAGGAGGAAGGCACTTGAGTTTCAAGAGGGAGATCATGTGTTTCTTCGTGTTACTCCGATAACTGGTGTTGGTCGAGCTTTGAAGTCAAAGAAATTGACACCTCGATTTATTGGTCCTTATCAGATTTTGGAGAGGATAGGGGAGGTAGCCTATCGTATCGCTTTACCGCCGTCACTTGCGAATTTGCATGAGGTTTTTCATGTGTCTCAGTTGAGGAGATACATTCATGATCCGTCGCATGTGGTCCAAGTAGATGATGTACAGGTGAGAGATAACCTGACTGTTGAAACATCACCTATGAGGATCGAGGATCGAGAGTTGAAGCAGTTGCGGGGTAAAGAGATTGCTTTGGTAAAGGTAGCTTGGGGAGGACCAGCAGGTGGCAATGTGACTTGGGAACTTGAGAGTCAGATGAAAGAGTCTTATCCAGAGTTATTCGCTTGAGGTATGTTTTCGAGGACGAAAACTCTTTTAGTGGGGGAGAGTTGTAACACCCCGATAAAAATAAGATAATTATTTAATTTAAGTTAATATTATATTTATTAATTTAATTAAATAATTGAAATTTTTGGATTATTATTATTATTATTATTATTATTATTATTATTGGAATAATAATTATTGGAAAATATATAAGTTGGAAATAAGGAAAAAGAGTTCCATTTTGGTAAAAAGAGTTTTCACGTGAAAACAGAGAAGCGGCTCAAAAAGAGGAAAAAGGGCAAAGAGGCAGAGCAAGAGGAAGAAGGTTGGAGAAGAGAAGAGCTTGAGGCTAAAGGATTGCCGGATTAACTCAGGTAAGGGGGGTTTATCGTCGTTTAATGGGTATTATGGATTAACATGTAATGGGTAGTGATAAGCCGTTGAATTGACCCTAATTGGGATGATGAGTGCTGAAAAATTGTGATGAATAAACTGTGTTAAAGCTGTAATTGAATCTGCATTTGTGTGAGTTGTGATTTCCCGAACGTATAACTTTTTACGGAATCGGAATCGGAGGTCCGGAAGTTCTCCAACGGCGGAAAATGCGGAGAATTCTGCATTCTGCTTCGTGTTAGCGCAGGAACAGCTTTCTGTCTTGCGTTAACCGGTTAACCCAGGGTGTTAACCGGTTAACACTGTTAGGAACTATGAAATATTGCTGTTTTGCTTGCGTTAACCGGTTAACCCAGGGCGTTAACCGGTTAACACTGTTGTGATTTCTGAGAAATTGTTGTTCTGTCTGCGTTAACCGGTTAACCCAGGGCGTTAACCGGTTAACACTGTTAAGTTTTGGCAGGAAGCGTGTTTTGGTCTGCGTTAACCGGTTAACCCAGGGCGTTAACCGGTTAACACTGTTGGAAATTGGAAAAATTGATATTTTAATGTTGTGAACATAATTGGTGATTGGCCTATATCGGTGGGTGATATAGTAGGGATTATTTCCCGTTGTTTTGAGTAGGATAGGTATTAGTAGAGTGTGCTAATACTGTGATTGAATTAATTGGCATGACATGATATGATTATGTGATAAATATGCTGCTGATGTGTGAAAATATGCATAATGTTGTGAATGTATATATTATGTATGTAATTGTGGATGGACTGTTTTATGGCTTAGAGTCTGAGCATATGTCCATTGTGGATTGTTGTTGATGTTTCATGCTAGGTGATTTGGCATAGCATAATGTGGCCTTTATGGTGGTAGCTAATTCCCATGGTGAGGAATTAGTGATGTTAGTCATTTTGGACTGTTGTTGATGTTTGCATGCTAGGTGATTAGCGTGCATAGCATGGCCCTTGGGGTGGTAGCTAATTCCCATGGTGAGGAATTAGTGATGTGAGTCACTAGGTCTCAAATGAGTGGGACTAGTGAGCTTGGTAGCCGTACCTGGATTTGGTCGGTGAAGTTGAACTATATGTTCACGAATAGTCGGTACCGCATGCATGGAGTCTCATTGCATAATGTATGTATGACGTGTAATATGAATGGATGCATTCCAATATTATACGTGTGTTTGTGTTGGCATTGAGTATGAGTATGAATTGTGTTGGTATTGAGTATGATAATTGAGTTGATGTGCCGTTACTGAACGTGTGATATGATTAGGGTGATTAATGTGTTATTTACTTAGCATTACATGATATTTTATAATGCTTATTATATCGATTGAGGAACTCACCCTTACAACTATTTTTCAGGTAACGAGCAGTGATTGAGTAGAAGCTAGTGCTTGGAGTCTAGTGTAGTCTCCTTAGTGGGTCGTGCTCTGATAGATGTAACATCGGGACGGGATGTTTTACCTTGTTGAATAATTTTACATGTAATGTGTTACATGTTTTGAATGATTGATTTGATTTCTATCCGCTGCGAATTATGCAAATATTATTTTGATTAAATAAAGAGCATGACAGTTATTATGGTGTGAAATGAATGTGTGACACCCTTAATTGCATATCTACTCTGATATATGTTTGTTGTTTAATTAAATATTTGGGGTATTTTAGAAGGGTGTTACACCCATCATAGTACCTGTTACAACAACTCCTACAATTTCTGAAATTTAGTTGCAACAACAACAGATACCACCAACACCACCTCCTTCACAATTACAATATTCACTCATTCCAACCTTCATATATTTCTGCTCCCCACACATAAAATCCAAAGATAACAACCCCAAGAACATATCCCTCGAGAGATTCTGGAAACCATATGTCTGAGGGTATTCCTGAAGGCATGTTCAATTTGAACCTGAACCAGAAGTATCTGATTCAGAAACACCCCCGATCATTTTCTCTACAATTCCAACTCTTTATGGACCTGATCATGATGAAACCAGAATAGACCTTTCTGTCAGAATCCCCAAACCACCAAAACCTAGTACCAATTTGGTAAGATTTTGAGGAAGTTTGAGTTAGAATCAAGACGTCGTCTGCATGAAGCTATGACGATCAGTCGTTCTTTAGCAAATTCGGCTAAAAGTGATTCTACTTGGGAAGCCTACACAAGATGGATTAACTCCAAAATCTTTGAGCTAAAGGATTTTGGGTATGACATATCTAAATTTATGTAATGGGTTTGTTCCCTTAATGGGACTCTGAACGTTAAGAAATGCTCCACAATGTCTTCCTGCTTCAAAGATTAAGGAATTTATTCAAGAAGTGGTTCAGGAAGTTGTTCAGGATGCTGAGGTAGATTCTGGGCATCCAGAAGGTGTTATGGAAGAAGTTGTTGTACAACCTGTTGTTTTTGAAGACCAACAAACTGGAGTTTCTCTTCATCAACAATATTCCAGAACTTCTTCTAGAGAAATTCCTGATGCGCTTTAGAAGACCATTGATGAGATAAAAGATGATAATGCTCTGGTCAAAGAACGTTTGGATTGACAGAAAATGATGTTTCAGCTGATATTATCCAGACTTCCACCGCCTCCTCCTCAGAACCCTTAGCACTTTTAAATACTTTTTTTTTGCTTTAAGTGTTTTTCTTTTTGATTGTATATTTCTGCCTTTTGGCATGTTTAATGAAAAAACATGTTTGTTTCTTTCCAATCTTTATTTTATTTTGTCTATGTCTTTTTGATTGATGATAAAGGGGGAGAAACATATCTAAGGGGAATAATAGTTATTTGATTTTGATATACCTGAATTCCTAACTAAGAACTCAGAAATTGTTTAATGTTTTTGCTAACAACTACTTCTAAGAATAGCGTTTTAATTGTTTTGCAGGGTTAAGTTCAAAGATCTGAATGGTTAAGTTCAAACATCAAAAGCTCATTTGAAGTTTCACAAATCAAAATGTAAGTTACCAGTTTCTAAGGAAATGGTATATTATCTGAGTCCGAAAAACTTTCATGCTGATGATTAAGAAAGAATCTCAACCTAGAATCAGATCCAATCATTTGAGTTTTCAAGGAATTAATAATCAGACTCTGAACTTGAAATATTGTGTATTTGGCTCCGAACTTGAACCATGGAAATCTCAAGAAAAATATAGTTCGGAAACCAAAAAACTAATTTTTAAAATTAAAGCACTAAAAATTTTAAATAAAAAAAACATCAAATTAGACCAAAAGTATAAGGTAATAAGAATATTGATTCAACCATTCTTTTTGGCATAGGTGCAGGTAGGAATTGATGCTCATTTTGGAGGCTTAAATACCCATTAGCTTTTGTTGTAAATCTGATGTATAACCTCTTACCTGATATATCTTGTGAAGGGGTCATTAAAACTTCATAGAAAAGAAATGTAAGAATAATATTGAAATGATTACTAAAATACTATTATTTTAATGTATGATACTAAAAAATAATCTCAGAATAATCCTTCCATTATTTGAGAATAATACAAATTGCTAATAAGAAAGAAAAAAAAACATAATTTAAAAGTTCCCTATGGATCTCAAGCTATCTCTCTCACATATAAATAAAATGGAAAAGAAATTAATCAGTTGAGGCTGCATGTTTAGTTTGAAGCTTTACTAAAGAGTAATAAGCACCAGAAGGTCCATTAGCCAACAAAGTTTTGTGAGTTCCAATCTCAACCATTTTCCCATTATCCAAAACAGCAATGACATCACAATTTTGTATTGTACTCAACCTATGTGCCACAACCACACTTGTCCTTCCAACCATCACCTTATCCAATGCTTCTTGCACCACTTTCTCTGAATTGTTATCCAGTGCACTTGTTGCCTCATCTAGTAGCAAAACTTTTGGATTCTTTAGCATAGCCCTAGCTATTGCTATCCTTTGTTTTTGTCCCCCTGAAAGTTGAACCCCTTTGTCTCCACACCATGTCTCATACCCATCTCTTAAACCAGCTATGAAATCATGAGCATTGGCTACTCTTGCTGCCTCTATGATCTCATTTTCATCAATTTTCTCACATGTTGTTCCATATGCAATGTTGTCCCTTATGGTTCCATTGATCAATGTTGGCTCTTGGCTCACAAGTGCTATGTGTTTTCTAAGTGACTTTAGGTTATATGATTTTATGTTCATATCATCTATTGTTACACTTCCTTTTAGTGGATCGTAGAATCTCTCTATTAATCCTATGATCGTCGACTTTCCTGAACCGCTTTGACCTACTAATGCGGTTGATTTTCCCGCTTCAATTTTAATTGAAAAATCTTGAAATATAATCACATTAGGCCTTGCAGGGTATGCAAAATGCACGTCGTGAAATTCTATTTGGCCTGTTAAATTAACAGGCTTAAACCCATCAAGATCGTCTGGTTCGATTTGTGTGTGTCGATCTAGGATGGTAAAGATCGAGCTCACGGTATCTGCACCTTTGGAAATATCTTTAGTCATGCTTCCAGCCTCACCTATAACCCGCCCCGTAGTCAACACAACCATAAAACTCTCAAATAATGCTTTCTTCGTTATCATCCCATCAACCAAAAGCTTCCCGCCGTACCAATAATTTAAGGCCCAAGAAGAAGCCATGAAGAATTGCGAACACCCAAGCCCAAGACCAGCAAACCATGCTTGTCGAAAATTCTCTTTGATTGGGCCTTGTTGGGCCTCTTCAAGCATTTTGAGTATTCTATCTTGAGATGAAAATGCAGTAATGGTTCTAAGATTTGAAACAGCCTCAGAAGCTAACTTACTACTTTGTTGTTGGGCCTTAATAGTCTTGCTTGAAAGGCTTTTGAGTAAAACACCTTTTGTATAATAACAAGCTATTATAATTGGTTGAGTAGCAATGGTAACAAGTGTGAGCCTCCATGAAATGATTAAACCCATAGTGTATGCTGTTGCTACTGCTGAGAAAGTTTGTACCAACAAAGACATTCTATCACCAACTAATGACCTCACCTGAACAAAAGATTATGCATCAATAATCATAGTAAAATTGATTAAAGATAGAAAGAAGTGATAATTTAAAAAATTCACAAAATAGAAACTTACCACATTAGCATCATTGGCAAGTCGAGAAGAAACAGCACCACTAGAATTTTCATCTTGATCAAACCATCCAACTTCAAAAGTGAGTATTTTAGAAAGCATGCTCTCTCTTACACGTTTAGTCAAGTACTCTCCCATGTAAGCAAAGTTATAGTGTTGTCCAATAGTAACCACCAAAGTTATCAACGAGAAACCGAAAAACACAAGTGAATAAACCCTAGTCTTGTTTTTTATCTCCTCATGATCGGTATAAAAATACACAGATATCATTGATCCTAGGGTAAATGCAAAAGTAGGTTGAATTGCACCAAACACCATTGCATTCAAACTCCCCAAAACCGCCTGCTTCCATTCTGGAGCATTCAATGCAAGTAATCTCCAAAACGACACTGTATTATCAGTAGCAACATCGTTGTTACTAATACTAACATTATTGTAGCTGTTAGTATTGATTTTATCTTCAACCAAATTGGTAGGGTTCACCACTGGGGACGCGGTTTTCTCTTTTGTGAAAGTGGTTGTAACGGTTTCTTCTGATTCTGTCTTGGTTTGTTGAAGACGAATGAGGGAGGCGTAGAGGTTGTTATCGTTTTGGAGAAGTTCGTCATGTGAACCAATTTCAGTAACTTCTCCACCGTGCACGACAGCAACAATGTCGGCATTTTGGATTGTGGAGAGACGATGAGCGATGATTACAGCTGTGCAACCTGTTGTTGCATTGTCGAGGGCTTGTTGAACAAGTTGTTCAGACTCGGTATCTAATGCACTGGTTGCTTCGTCTAAAAGAAGGATTCGTGGTTTTTTAATTATTGCTCTTGCAATTGCTATCCTTTGTTTTTGTCCACCTGATAGTTGAACCCCTCTTTCTCCTACCTGTATTATGACACAGATATATTAATTAGTGGTTCAAATATAGCTAGAGCCGTTTCAGAGAGAGCGTGAAAGACGGGCTACCTGAGTATTGTAACCGGAAGGAAGCAATGAAATGAAATCATGAGCATTACAAATTTGAGCAGCTTCAACAATCTCATCTTCAGTAGCATCTTCTTTACCAAACATTATATTCTCTTTAATGCTTGTTGCAAACAAAGCAGGTTCTTGACTAACCAAACCCATCATTGATCTAAGCCATTTAATATTTAATTTATGAATAGAAACTCCATCAAGACGTATCTCTCCACCAGTAGGATCATAAAATCGCTGCAACAATGATACCACTGTCGATTTCCCTGAACCACTTTCACCAACCAATGCAACTGTTTTTCCTGCTGGAATCTTGAGACAGAATTTTTTAAGGATAATGGTTTCTGGTCTTGTTGGGTATGAAAATTCTACATTGTCAAATTCCACATCCCCGGAAACATTTTCTAATATTTCTCCTTTTGTGCTGTTAGAATCTATCTTCGGAACTCTTTCTATCACTCTCTTGATTCTTTCACCGGCCGAAATTGCTTCAGAGAAATACTTCAAGTTGGACAAACTAGCTCCTAATGCTCTGATTCACACAAGTAAATGTCGACTATTCGATTACATGGTTGTAATTATCGATTTTTTAAAAAAATTTGTACACATGATCTACTCGATAAGAAAAAGATAAGGGAAGAAATATATATACTTACAATCCACCAACCGTTATGCTTGCTCCAACTGCAAAAACTGTCCCTCCTTGAGCACCATGATCCATGACCATTTTGCTACCATAATAGCACAAGAGAGCCCAAATAGCAAACACAAAACCATTGCTTCCAATGGCTAAACCTTTCGTTAATCCTTGTTTTAAACCCAACTCCACAGTACCTTCTAGAGCTTTAGAGAAAGCATTCATGGACTTCTGTTCCCCCACAAAAGAATAAACAGTTCTGATAGAAGATAGTGCTTGTTCCGCAACTGTACCAGCTTGATTATACTCTTCTCTGATATTTCTCGATAAACTCATCAAAGTCTTGCCATAGATAAATCCAGGGATCACTAGAATAATACAAAATGGTAACGCTACAATTGCCATTCTCCATAGTATTATAAAAGGCATCATGTAGCTTGCAATGAACCATGAAATGTTCATCAAGAAATTTGGAACCTGAATAACACAAAAATTTGTTTCATATATAAGAATTCAATTCTTAAATTTTTTTTTATCAATTCTATTTAGTCACGATTTAATTACGAGTATATAAATATAAACTCTAGCTCATGAATATCAATATTAAGCTAAGAGCAATACATAAATGAGAGAGTCACCACCTATTCATCTAAAATCTTAAGATGATATCTGTTTGGATTCTATCACTTATAAATACTCAAATCTTCACATTTATAACTATTATAGAACTCCAACTCACACTTAATTTATTATTCTTAACAAATATACATTCTATTTAATAACAATTTGATTGTGATAAATATGTTATGTAACTTTATTTACTTAGTGAATTTTGGATCTTGCGGCGTATTTTATTTTTGCACACGTTTTAAAATAGTGGGAAAAAATCATAATACCTTTTCACTAAGAATATCTTGAATTAAAAGAGTATCGTTGGAGACGCTAGTGATAATCTCGGAAGTACTTGTGACTTGTAAATCAAAGTAAGCAACATCTTGTCTAAGAACTGCTTTCAAATATCTGCATCTCATTTTTGCAGCTTGTCTTCCACTTGTCCTCGTCCAACAATAACCCTCTAAAAAACATGTCAAAAAATTAGGACAAAAGCATTGATTATTTTGTAAATTTTAAACAAAAAGAGTAAAAGAAAACTCACCAAAGAAACAAACAACAAAACATGCACAAGCCAAATAGAACCAAGCCATTGCGTTCTGCATCATGAATAAAAAAAACAAAACACAATTAGATATTATTTCATCTGTGAGAGAGAATGTTTAGAGAGAGATATACACCTTATTGATATTATGGATGAAAGTGTTACCATCAATGTTAGATGAATTTCCATAATTATTAATCATGCGGCTATTAAGAATCAATACCAAAGGTGCAGTAAAGCCTTCACCAATAGCTCCAATGGTACCTAAAATCATAAGGAACCAATCTTGTGTATCAGCATGCATGAAAATGGACCATATTGAACCATTCATGTTCTTCTTCTTTTCCTTTTTCTGATTCCAAACAACAATAAGGTTTCCAAGACCCACTTGGTTTTGAACAATGTTGTAGCATAATTAAGAATTTATAGAAATCAGTGTGGTGGGGGCAAAATTATTTGAACTAGAATAATACAAATGTTAATGGATTTTATTAATTTCTAGAAGATTAATTTCTAGAAGATTAATTTCATGTTCTTAATATTTAATAAATTATTTATTTTAGAATTGAAATTTATTACATAATATTTTTTACACAATTATTCTGAATATCATTTAATTGTGTTTAAATATTATTTTAAAATAATACTTATTTACTTCTAATAAATACCTCTTTAAAAATATTCCGTAATAGATAATTTTTAAAACAATTGTTTATATAATCATGTCATAAATTTTTAGTATTTTTAATGTTTAAAATATATCTTTAGTGTTTTATTTTATTATGAAATAAATGAGAAAATATTTACATAAATAAATATTATACCCTTGCGTCACTATTATAGGAAAAAAAGACTTTTTAGATTCATTGAATAAATAATCTATTTGATCATTATTATATATCAGATACATTAATTATTCAATAAATCTAAAAAAAAAATATTGTTTATAATATTGACCAGATGATGTATTTTTTAATAATACATAGATATTTAATTATATTTCGTTTTAAAAATAAATAGTCAAAAATAAATATTTCCTTAATAAAAATAAATATTATTTTAAATGAAAGTTAGATGATTATTAGATTTTTTAAAATAAAATAACCATTTTTTTTATAAAAATAATACCAAAATAACAAACTTTTTAAATTAATTATCAATATTACCACTTTTATAGAAATCAGTGTAGTGGGAGGAAAATCATTTGGATGAATAGAACTTTCTGTTTGAAAATTGTACTATGTTGAAATCGAGAAGTAAATGAAAGAAAAGAAAGGAAAAGAAAATAATGTAAATTAAAAGGAACGAAATCTAGTAGAAAGTAAGTAAAAAGTAAGATGATTATAAAGTTGTTTGTTATAAGTGAAAAGTGAAAGTAAAAGAAAAGTGATTGAAAACAAAAATATAAAGTTAATAAAGGATTAATATTCATTTTCCCATGTTCATATGAGAGTTTATTTTAATGATATAGATTGTGATGTTTACATTTTTTTTTCTTTTACATTCACATAATTTTTATTTTTATTTGTTTTAACTTTAGAGAATTTAAAATCTTGAAAGTTCAAAATTAAATTAACTATAACTCTTGACCTTTCCCTTAAATACCTTTCCCTTAAATGGGTGTTATTTTTTGTTTTGATTTATTCTCTTCTAAAATGTATATATTAGATAATAATTTTGCCATATTAGAAACAAATATATTTCAAACATTTCATATATAATTTTATTTAAAATCTTGACTTAAATAATTTTTTGATTTCAGTAAATTGACGTGTATTTTGCTTTCGTCAATGTATATTTTTTTCCTGGATAAAAGTCCTTCAATGTTGAATTACATTTGGTTTTAGTCCCTAAAATAAAAATTCGCAGGAAAATCCACAGGTTTCCTGCGGATTTTTCTACAAATTTTTCTGCAGATTTCAATTTTAAGGACTAAAATCAAAAAGATTTTAATATTTAGGAATTATTCTTAGGAAAAGAAAAGATACATGGACTAAAAAATAAAAACAAGTTAATTTAACGGAACCAAAAGACTATTTAAATGCATATTAACCATATTTAAAAACATCATGTGGCAAGGTTGCAATTTTTTAAAAAAAATTTATAGGGGGAAAACCAAAAGACCTCTAAATGGCAGGGGATAAATGCATATTAACCATATTTAAAAACATCAAACACTAAATATTTATTTGATGTTATTTAAATAATATTTATTTAAAAAATATACATTGCATATTATTTTGAAATAAGTATTTATTACATGTAAATAAATTTTATTTTAAAATAAAATTTATTTACATGTAATAAATACTTATTTCAAAATAATATGCAATGTATATTTTTTAAATAAATATTATTTAAATAACATCAAATAAATATTTAGTGTTTGATGTTTTTAAATATGGTTAATATGCATTTATCCCCTGCCATTTAGAGGTCTTTTGGTTTTCCCCCTATAAATTTTTTTTAAAAAATTGCAACCTTGCCACATGAAGATTCTCTTGACTTAAACCTTTTAGTGGTCAGATTCTCTTGACTTAAACCTTTTTGAGGTGCTGATCTGGCAAGTGGATGTTGACTGAATCTAAAGATTTATTGCCATATGTACCAAATCCTTGACACATCATATGACCATAGTTCATGTAATTCATCTTCTACATTAATCCTCTTTGCAATCCTAATTCACCCAATTCATTTTCTACATTCGTCGTTCACGCGTATCATGGCTTGGAAATGGCATATAACAAATCGTCCTTAATCGGTACTTCAAATGGAAGAAAAACGCCTAGATGTGGTTGCAATCAGGTCATGAAGATTTAGGTCTCAAATATGCCGAAAAAACCGAAGAGGAAATTTTGGAGATGTAAGAATTGACAAAAGGTATGAAAATCATATAACATTGTTTCTTATTTTTCGTTCTTCCCTAAATTAACAATTCGCTAGGTTCTTAATTGCAAAAAGGGACCAACTGAGATTTATTTATTTGGGATAATGACCTTGATGAAATAGAGTGGAAATCTGGAATTAAGACAGTTGACAATAACTTAGCAGGTGATTGCATTATTTGGGATGAGAGAGTTTGGCAAGGACGATATTGGGTCTGAGCTACCTAATTCATCACTCATATATTGGTTTTCTCCATCATCCTTGGATTTATGATATTTTTCTTCAGCATCATCTTTTGATTTCTTAGCAGGTGACATCACCTTCACCTTCACATTCATTTTCTTCTTTGGAGTTAATTTCTTCTTCTTCATAGGTGACTTACTTCCACACATCTTAATCCTATATGACTTTCCATTTATGTCAACTCTCTTTCAACCGTCTTTGGGCATGTTGACTTCAACATATTCAAATCCATCATTCAATCCAGTTGTTTTATCCTCCTCATTATCATCAAACCTAACATTCCTTGCACCATCATCACTTTCATCTGCATCTTATCACTTGATTCATTCATAACAGTAACATCAACACATTAAGGCTCAACCACTTTGACCTTGATGCTTCACATTGTGTTCAACATACAAATGACCTTCAATGGAGTTTCTGACAATATAAGTAGCAACATCAATAGCATGTATGTCGTTTTCACTGCAAGCTCGTCGTCTTCTAATTTAGGGAAAATATGAAGGACGGAAAACAAGAGTAAAATTCTCAATTATCTATGATCACATGATGTGTCAAAGATTTGGTACACGTGGCAATGAATTTTTAGATTTAACTAACACTCACTTGTCACATCAGCTCCTCAAGTGAATCTGACCACTAAAAGGTTTAAGTTAAGGGAATCTACAAATATTATAATTTTAAAAAAAAATTACAGAGAAAAATTCAAAAGAAGCTTAAATTGATAGGGATAAATACCTATTAACCATTTTAAACATATTTTTAATGTTTTATTTATAATGTCTCCTATAAAACATATGTATTATCACTAAAATGTAAGTATTTCCTTCTGAAATAAATAAGGAGATATTTAAATAAGAAAATAATATGTACTAATATTACATATATATTTCATTATATTTATTTAATAAAAATAAAATATAAAAAAATATTTCCTTAAATAAAAGTGAGATGATTAAAGTTGTTTGCTGTAGGGTTAATATTAGGGATGACAATTTGACTCATCCCAATGGGCACCCACAAATTTACGCACAACGGGTAGGATAAAAATCCGGAAAAATGGATACGAACATGAGCTCGGGCAATTACCCATAAAAATAAGCGGGTACGGGTGCGGGTATGAGCATCTTGGTACACAACCCGCCCCATACCCGCACACTATATATTTATGTATTTTTATTTTTATTTACATATTTTAATTTATATTATTATATAAAAATGTATGTCTATTAGTTATAAAACGTATATCAATGTCAAACCATTAAATATTTAATTAAGTGTTTGTTTATTTTAATAATAAATTGTTTGAAATTTTTTTAAATATTTTTAAAAACTTAAAATTATATGATATTTTATAATTGATCTATTTATTTTTAATAGGAATGCGGGTCACGGTACGGGCATAGGTACCTACATATCCATAGGGCACGGGTACGGGTGCTAACTTTGGCACCCAAGCGGATATGGACTCGGACACGATGATTTTTTCAAATTGCGGGCATGGGGATGGGTATTATAGTACCCTATCCAAACTCTGTACATTATCATCCCTAGTTAATACTTAATACCCATACTTTCCTGTCATATGAAAGTTTTTTTTTATTATTATTTTTTAATTATATGGATTATCAAGTCGGCAATTTTTTTTTTAATTTTTTTTTTAAAATCTAGTTTTTTTATTATTTTTAAGTTTGGAGAATTTAAAAGCTTAATAGTCCAAAATTTTGTTGTCAAGGGAAGGGGACTATGTCTACAACGGACGACGTTACCTTAAATGGAGTAGGCTCCCATTAGCCTAGTGTGCTTGATTTGATTTATTTTCTCTTCACATGTATATATTATATAATAATTTTGCCATATTTGAAATAAACATATCTCAAGCATTTTAATTACATTTTTATTTAAAATATTATATATTTCATATTTAATAATATTATTCTATATTATAAATTTTAATTGAACATTTAATAAATTGTTTATTTTAGAATTGAAATTTATTACATAATATTTTTTACACAATTATTCTGAATATCATTTAATTATGTTTAAATATCATTTTAAAGTAATACTTATTTACTTGTAATAAGTACTTCTTTAAAAGTCTTATGTAATAGATATTTTTTAAATAAATATTGTTTAAATTAACAATGATAAATTTTTAGTGTTTTAAATATATTTTTAATGTTTAAAATATTTTTTTTTAGTGTTTTATGTATAATGTATGCAATGAAACATATATTATCACTGAAACATAAATATTTCATTATGAAATAAATAAGAAAATATTTATATAAATAAAGATTACACCCTTGGGTATTATAATTCTTGTGCCACTTCTAATTTTTAAACCAGTACCCCAATAATATATTGTTAAAAAATATATGTTTTTTAATAATGTATGTTTTTTCAAAAATATAATATTATTAAAAAGTCTACTGTTTCAAAGTTGTTTGTCATCTTACCAATTATGCAGGTTGTGAAGAAGGGTGGGTGATACTAATTTTTATCAGTAAATACCTTTTTACAGGAAGAGAAACAACTTCTATACAGCTGGAGGTAATGCATTCGTAATTTAATCTTCAATGCATTTCAGATGGTTTATTAGGATTTAGTGATTATCTTAATAGTTTTAGTTGCATTAGTTATTGCAATACCTTTGTCTGACCTTCTTATGATAATTAAAAAATTCAATTCTAGAGATATGTAGTACACCAAGTCCCACATCGCTTGGGAATTAGTTAACTTGCATCTCTCTCTATATATTATTCACAAACTAATAAAAACATAAGCATGTGTATTGAAATCAGGGCTTTCAGCCCATATTATGTGTTTTTAAAATTTAATAATTGATTAATTAGTTTCCAAATGAATTTAAAAAAAAAATAAGAAATCTCAATTAATAATTTATTTATTAAAAGACCTGGATAATAAAAAAAAAAATATGTTTCATGCTACATCATCAAAAAGGTGTCACCTATACAAAAAATAAAATATAAATACTTTCGTGAATAAAATATAATATAAAATATAAATACTGATTTTGTGAATAAAATATAATAGTAAAATATAAATACTGATTTCGTGAATAAAATATAATAGGATAATTAAAATTGTAATTTAATTTTTATTATTTTAAAATAATATATATTTATCTATATATTAATTTTAAATTTTAAATTTAAGATAATTTATTTTAAATATATATATTGCAAAACTATAATATAAATAAGTACATAGTTTTGTAATATTATCTTTAATAATATTAGATTATTCTATATATATTATTTAATATTTAATAAATCAAATAGTATTAAAAAACAATTGAACATTCTTAAAAAAAAACCACCTAGCCATCTCAAATTGTAACAGAAGATTAAATAACTTTCATTGAAATAGTATTGAGAAACCTAGCCAATTTGAAATAAGGTTACGTTCTATCAAAAAATAACATTTTATAAATAAATGATCTCTGCCTTCATCCACGCCATAATTCACCACATATTTTGCCGTTCGTAGCAAGAATCCTCCGCCTGACCAAATTGTCCTTCATCGAAATACGATTCAATAACAATCGCCAGACAAAACTAATAACCTTAAGTGACACAGTTTTCAACAATTTTTTTTTGGGAATTAGCCTGATTGTTATTGTCAACTTCATAATTTTTTTTATAAGCACTGCTGACCAAGTAACAAGAAGAAGGATGTAAATTCCAAGCCCAACGATCTTTTACATCCATCTGCAAAATAATTGAAGTTAACCATTCAATACACTCTCCTACTAACTCCTTCTCCCACGCAAGCAACCTCCTACGCCATCTCCACACCTCATTATTCTTCCCCCACCCCTAACTCATTCATCTCTGCGATTGACGTCATCTTATTCTCCGCTAAATCAAACAACCTACTAAATCTTACCTTCAAAGGAATACCATCAAGCCAATAGCTTTTCCAAAACAAAGAAGAATCCCCTTCTCTTATATTCCGATAAATGTTATCAAGAAACCACCCTTCATCAACCAAACTGACGCCCTCCCTTATATTCTTCAAATTCCTCCACCAAACAGATCCCCCATATCCCCCAAAAAATAAACGACCCCTTCCTCACCATACCGATTACTCAATACCCTATACCAAAGACTTACCTTCTCATTTAGAATCCTCCAACACCATTTACCAAGTAAGGCTAAGTTAAATTCCTTCAACCTCCTAGTCCTCAAACCACCATTTCCTTTTATAAAAAAAAATAGTATCACATTTAATTCGGGAATTTTTTCTCACTTCCTCACTCCCCCCTAGAAAAATGCATTAAAATTAGATTCAAGAGGAGATATGATACCTGAGGGTGCCTTGAAGAAGGAAAGAAATTAGATTGGAATGGAAGACATGACAAACTTCTCAAGAACTAGATGACCCCACATAGAAAGAAAGAGACCTTCCCATCCCGACAGCTTTCTTTTGATCCGATCAATCAGAGGATACCAAAAATTAAGCTTCCTAGAATCACCATCAATAGGGATCCCTAAATACAAAAAAGGTAGGCGATCGTGCTTACATATCATAATCAGTGATGCCTCATGCAACCATGATTCAGAAACATTGACCTAAAAAATCATGCTTTTATGAAAATTAACTTTTAAACCCAATATAGCTTAAAAAAAGAATCAAGAATGCCTTCAAATCTCACACATTATCCCAACCTTTAAACCCCCCCCCCCCCCCCCCACCAATGGAGTGTCATCAGTAAATTATAAATGAGAAACATAAGCAACGCTTTGCACCTCCACTCTATAACCTGTATACATGCCTTTTTCCACTAAAGCATTAATCAAAACTGAAGGAGAAGGGCGATCCAAAACGCAACGGAATTTTAAAAAAAATTCTCCTTTAGTGATTCTTACGAATGGACATGATCAGTGATAGAATCGTTACCTCTTGTGACGATTGAAACCTTTGATGCAGATCTGCGGAGCGATCACGAACATTGAACGGTAACAACGCCTCTACTCAGTCCACACGAACATATTCCTTCAATCTCAGTGCTAGCTGCTACGAATGCAGGCTTTGAGTGAAAGAGAGAGAGAGAAACGGAATTACAACTGCAAAAATGCTTCTACACAAGGGTTCTATTTATAGAACCACTTATGTGAGTTGCAAGCTAAAAAGCCCACTTAAGTGTATGTGGCCCATATCTTATGATATGCCAAAATCACTTAAGTGTGTGGTACCTTACCATATTTCGTATTCTACTTAAGTACATTGTACCTTACGATGTTCTACAATTCACTTAAGTGCACCGTATCTTACGGTGTTCCTTAGTTTCTCTATCTCTCATCAATCCGTCCTTTTGTGTGTGACCCTGTAGGTTTTCACGACATTAGCAATTATATTAAATCACGTATTTAACATAATAAACAGTGAGCGGTATCTAGCAACATACTACTACCCAAGACACAAAAATGTCATGTGATCTGACAAATCCTTTTGTGATAATACTTATGTGTATAATTGTCCTTTTGCCCTTATGTCTATATTGAACACAAGGCATAGACCGTGTCATCCCTGTCTAATTCAATATTGGGCCTGCAGACATTTATCCTATTACGCAGGATGGGCAAATTCCATCTAGGTCACTCATGTCCCTTAACATGTTTCGTGGAGTACCCATCAACTGTCTTTATGGTCATCCAATTACGGATAATGTTTGATCAGCAATAAGGCACTCGACTCTACATCTAGGGTACATAGTGGTTTCAGGTCAAAGGGTGGTATACACCATTATCACCATGAGAATAACTTATGACACTTAGCATAACATTCTATATAGTATTCTCATAGCGGGTCAATCCAGTATAAATATTACTCTCAATATTCATACTTATGTTTAAGACTTGATAACTCCTTATCCATGATCCATGAGATGTGATCATCAGTCTATATACATAATAGTCTTAATGCTTTAATGTTATCCTACTTCACAACAAAACTCGACTACGGATACTTTAAGAATAATGTCCTTATGTTTAATGGGATCTCATGATTAAGTCACACTTGATACATTAAACGGACTAGCTATTCTAGGGACTTTATTAAACAAACATAATAAAGAAAAAGCCTTTTATTATTAATAAATAATTCGATACAAGTACCAAAAATATTGGCCTTTAGGGCTTACACCAACAATCTCCCACTAGCACTAAAGCCAATCAGGCATACCCTTAATGCCCATAGATCTAGTATGACCATCATGCTTCTACTGCGCAAGAGGCTTTGTCAGTGGGTTAGCAATATTGTCAAGTGTAGGTACTCTGCATATTTTCACATCTCCTCTATCTATTATCTCTCGAATGAGGTGATAACGCCTAAGTATGTGTTTGGATCGTTGGTGAGATCTAGGCTCCTTAGCTTGTGCGATAGCACCATTGTTATCACAATAGAGACCAATGAGATCCATAATGCTAGGAACTATGCCAAGTTCACTAATGAACTTTTTGATCCAAACAGTTTCCTTTGCTGCACTTGAGGCAACAATATACTCGGCCTCAGTTGTAGAATCAGCAATTGTATCTTGCTTTGAACTTTTCCAGCTCACAGCGCCACCGTTTAAGCAAAATATATAACCAGATTGTGATCTAAAGTCATCCTTATCTGTCTGGAAGCTAGCATCGGTGTATCCAATTACAACAAGCTCTTTCTGGCCTCCATATATCAAGAATGAGTCCTTAGTCCTTCTCAAATACTTAAGGATATTCTTGACAGCTACCCAATTAGCATCACCGGGATCAGATTGGTACCTACTCGTTGCACTTAAAGCATACGAGACATCTGGTCGAGTACATAACATGGAATACATGATAGATCCTATTTGCAGATGCATATGGAATCTTATTCATGCGTTCCCTTTCTTCCTTAGTTGAAGGGAATTGTGTTTTTGATAGACACAAGCCATGTTGCATAGGTATGAATCCTTTCTTGGAATCATACATATTAAAGCATCTCAGCACTTTGTCTATGTATGTACTCTGACTTAGGCCAAGCAGTTTTTATGATCTATCTCTATAGATCCTGATTCCTAATATACAGACTGCTTCACCTAGGTCCTTCATAGAAAAGCATTTCCCCAACCAAGATTTTACTTGTTGTAGGGTAGGGACATCATTTCCAATGAGTAATATGTCATCTACATATAATACCAGGAAAACGATCATGCTTCCACTAACCTTCTTGTAGACACAAGGCTCATCTTCGTTCTTGATGAATCCATATTGTTTTACCGTTTCATCAAAATAAAGATTCCAGCTTCTGGAAGCTTGCTTCAATCCATAGATTGATCTTTGTAACTTACATATATTTTGGGCTTCTTCTGGTATGTCAAATCCTTCAGGTTGTGTCATGTACACATCCTCAAGAAGACTCCCATTAAGGAAAGCAGTTTTGACATCCATCTTTCATATTTCATAATCATGATATGCAACGATAGCAAGTAAAATCTGAACAGATTTAAGCATTGCAACTGGTGAAAAGGTTTCATCATAGTCAACCCCATGAATTTGTTTATATCCTTTTGCAACCAGTCTTGTCTTATAGGTATGTACCTTACCATCCATGTCAGTCTTCTTTTTGAAGACCCACTTGCATCCTATAGGGTTAACTCCTACAGGAGGTTCTACTAAGGTCCAAACTTGGTTTGTGTACATGGAATCCATTTCAGATTTCATGGCTTCTAGCCACTTCTCAGACTCGGGACCAGTTATGGCCTCTTGGTAGGTCACAGACTCATCTTGATCCATGAGTAATACATCACCTTGATCAGTTATAAGATATCCATATCTCTCAGGTAGGTGATGTATCCTACTTGACCTACACTGGTCTTGTTCTACTTGAGCAAGTTGCTCTTCCACAACTACTTGTGTTTCCTGTTCTAATTCCTCCATAGGTGTATCAATGCTTTGTGATTCTTGAATTTCTTCAAGCTCTACTTTCCTCCCACTGATTCCTTTGGAAATAAAATCCTTTTCCAGGAAAACTCCAGTTCGAGCGACAAACACTTTGCCCTCAGAAGGATTGTAGAAGTAATACCCTCTTGTTTCTTTAGGATGCCCCACAAATAAGCATTTGTCAGATTTGGGCTCAAGCTAAGTTGAAATTTGTCGTTTCACATAAACTTCACAACCCCAAATCTTCATGTAAGACATATGTGGTTTCTTACCACTCCATATCTCATATGGTGTCTTCTCAACCTTTTTGGATGGAACACAGTTAAGTGTGTAAGCTATTGTCAATAGTGAATGTCCCCAAAAGGAGTTTGGAAGATTGACGTGACTCATCATGGACCGGACCATGTCTAACAAGGTTCAATTTCTTCTCTCAGATACACTGTTCCATTGGGATGTTCCAGGAGGAGTAAGTTAGGATAGGATCCCACACTCTTTCAGATGGTCATCAAACTCTAGGCTTAAATACTCACCACCTCGATTTGATCGAAGAGTTTTAATATTCTTACCTAGTTGGTTTTGTACTTCATTCTTGAATTCGTTGAACTTTTCAAAGGACTCTGATTTGTGTTTCATTAAATGCACATAACCATATCTACTGAAATCATCAATAAATATGATGAAGTACAGAGAACCTCCTCTGGCTGGTATGTTCAGTGGTCCACATACATCAGTATGTATGAGGGCCAAAAGATCATTAGCTCTTTCACCTTTTCCTGTGAATGGAGACTTTGTCATCTTTCCAATTAAACAAGATCTACATGTCTCATATGATTCATAATCAAAAGAGTCCAAGAGTCCATCTTTATGGAGTTTGGAAATGTGTTTCTCATTTATGTGGCCTAATCGACAATGGCAAAGGTAAGTTGGATTTAACTCATTAGGTTTCATCCTTTTAGTATTAATGTTATAAATAGGCATTTCAAGATCAAGGACATAT
The DNA here is from genome assembly GCF_024323335.1 of Lathyrus oleraceus. Classification (NCBI taxonomy): domain Eukaryota; kingdom Viridiplantae; phylum Streptophyta; class Magnoliopsida; order Fabales; family Fabaceae; genus Lathyrus; species Lathyrus oleraceus. The sequence continues at coordinate 385,456,965 of NC_066581.1, forward strand.
AGTCCATTGTTCATTTGTGCAGTAGCATAGAATATATCATTCAAATAAATGGAGCAATAATTGTTCTTTCTTATAAATGAAAAACCAAACTTGTCTAAACAAGAAACGGAAATAATATTCCTGCTAATTGCAGGTACATAATAACAATTCTCTAACTGAATTATTAAACCACTAGGTAAAGTTAATACATAAGTTCCTACGACTAAAGTAGAAATCTTTGCTCCATTGCCAACTCGTAGGTCAACTTTACCTTTTGCCAAATCTCTACTCCTTTTTAGCCCCTGCACATTGGTACAAATGTGAGAACCGCATCCAGTATCTAATACCCATGATGTAGAAGTAGATAAATTAATTTCAATAACAAAAATACCTGAAGTTGGAGTCTCTACTCCATTCTTCTTATCTTCCAGGTACTTTGGGCAGTTTCTCTTCCAGTGTCCGGTCTTACCGCAATGGAAGCAAGTTCCTTCCTTTGCTATGCCTCCACTGGGCTTTAAAGCAGGAGCACTGGGTTTGGGTTTGATAACTTCCTTTCCTTTCCCTTTATCACCCTGCTTGGTGGGTCTTTTGTTATGTCTCTTTCCATTTCCGATCATCAGAATGGACTTCCCTTTTGACTTCAGATTCTGCTCAGCAGTTCTTAACATGGCTAGCAGTTCAGGAAGAGATTTGCCCATATCATTCATATTGAAATTAAGGACAAATTGACTGAATCTATCTGGCAACGATTGCAAGATCAAATCAGTCGCAAGTTCCTTTCCGAGGGGAAAACCCAACCTCTCAAGGTTCTCCACATACCCAATCATCTTGAGCACATGGGGACCTAGAGGGGCTCCCTCAGCTAACTTGCCTTGAAAAGGGATTTTGAAACTTCAAACCTTTCATGCCTTGCTTGCTCTTGATAGAGCATCTTCAGGTGTTCGATCATATCGAATGCTGCCATGTTCTCATGTTGCTTTTGCAACTCTGAGTTCATGGTAGCTAGTATGAGGCAAGCAGTTTCATTGGCATCATCGACATGCTTCTTATAAGCATCTCTTTCTGCCTTAGGTGCAGAACTAGGAGGTTCCTCTTCAGGAACAGGTTTCTCCAAGACATACATCTTTCTATCATGTTTGAGGACAATCCTCAGATTTCGGTGCCAATCCAGAAAATTTGTCCCAGACAATTTTTCCTTGTCAAGGATTGATCGCAAAATGTTGTTAGAGGTGTTTGTTGTCATGGTAATCTACATGAAAATAATGAAAATATAAGTATCAATAACATATTTAATTAGGCCTTTAATTAAATATGCTCCCACTATTTTACTCAAAACAAATGACCCTCACCATTTGATTCGGAAAATCACGTTGGAAGATTTTCTAGTGGGTCGAGCTCCACATTTCACTTTGTTTTAAGTCCGCGTAGGCGGATTACACAAAACTAGGTTGTTTAGGTAGGAACTTCTTCCAATTGTATCTAATACAACTCTCGAATATTTTAGTTGGGTGAATAACTCCTTATTCTAATCCATCACATGGATCATTTCCAACTATTGCTTCTAAACATATATAATCTTATTATAATTTATTTAGTTAAGTTTGACCCATTGTTTTAGCAATTGGATATTACAATTATCCCATCACACCTTACTAATATAGAATATGCACCTCGCGTAGGCGAAACCTACATTATTCGATACTAGTCTTGATGAGTGCTAAAACTTGGAAAGCATAAATTTAATATTTAATTTGAGGGAATTTGCAATTATTCTGACCTCACCGGCTTATTTATCATATAAATCGTCTCTCACATGCATCAACATACATTCACGTGCATCAACATACATAATGAAATAGTTATGGCCCCTAACGCAATTGTTCTCCAAAGCCAATGAGAGAACCTAAGCTAACCTAATAACGATCTAAGCTTCTCCAAGCAAGATCTTCAAGGTTGTCCTCCTTTGATATTCTATTCTTCTCTTTCTTCATAACATTACATTACATAAAAGAAACTCGTTTTACATACGAGGGAGTGAGATGAAAAAAGAAGTTACATTAAGAGATTAAAAGAGAGACACGACACGCAAGTCGTATTTTAAAATCCCAAAACAAAATAAAGGAAAAATAAGGCCATAACCGATCACCACAAGACAATAATAATAAACACATTATTATTATTAATTTAAATTCTATTAATTAATTAAAACCAAATTAAATTTCGGCGACCAATCACACTATGCAGAGTTAGCCGGGGGTTTCGCTGCCTCGTCAGTGGACGGTGGGTTGCAGCCCGACGCAAAATTTTAATGAACAATTCATTTGAAATCAACGTCATTTTTCGCATCAACACTTGGTACTTTAAATCACAACTCTTGCGCAGTCACAACCCTAATCGCATAACTCTTTGACAGCACAACCCTTGTGCCATCATGAACCCTAATGCACCAATTTCAGACCGTCAAACACGCCTCAATTGTTAATTCAGTATGATTGATCAACACGTCATTGCTTCACCATACTATTGTCAGATCAAGAAGCAAATGACCATTGATCTCTCAAAGGAAAACAACCATTAAGTGTTTGAATGAACAAAACAGAAACATTATATCATATATACCATATTTTGCATCAGGATTACTTATATCATATATATAACTTTATCGATCTCAATTGCGAAACCTATGGACAATCGATGTATCGCTGCTTCACCATACTAATGTCGGATTCCAAAGCATAGTCAACATCAATCATCCAAATCGTACAAACATGATGCCAAATTTAATTACTCATTTATTCTTTGATTCATTCTGTCTTTTAATCATAGTAATACAAAAAATAAACAACTATTAGATGCATGGTTTCGTAAGTGGCTCTGATACCACTAAAGGAGAAGGGCGATCCAAAACGCAGCGGAATTAAAAAAAACTCCTTTAGTGATCCTTACGAATGGGCATGATTAGTGATATAATCGTTACCTCTTGTGGCGATTGAAACCTTTGATGTAGATCTATGGAGCGATCACGAACATTGAACGGTGACAACACCTCTACTTAGTCCACACGAACAAATTCTTTCAATCTCAGTGCTAGCTGCTACGAATGAAGGCTTTGAGTGTGTGTGTGTGTGTGTGAGAGAGAGAGAGAGAGAGAGAGAGAGAGAGAGAGAGAGAGAAACGAAATTACAACTGCACAAATGCTTCTACACAAGGGTTCTATTTATAGAACCACTTGTGTGGGCTGCAAGCTAAAAAGCCCACTTAAGTGTGTGTGGCCCATATCTTATGATATGCCAAAATCACTTAAGCGTGTGGTACCTTACCATATTTCGTATTCTATTTAAGTACATCGTACCTTATGATATTCTACAATTCACTTAAGTGCACCGTACCTTACGGTGTTCCTTAGTTACTCTATCTCTCATCAATCCGTCCTTTTGTGTGTGACCCTGTAGGTTTTCGCGACATTAGCAATTATATTAAATCGCGTATTTAACATAATAAACAGTGAGCGATATCTAGTAACACATCACTGCTATCCAAGACACGAAAATGTCATGTGATCTGACAAATCCTTTTGTGATAATACTTATGTATATAATTACCCTTTTGCCCTTATTTCTATATTGAACATAAGGCATAGACCATGTCATCCTTGTCCGGTTCAATATTGGGCCCGTAGACATTTATCCTGTTACTTAGGATCGGCAAATTCCATCTAGGTCACTCATGTCCCTTAGCATGCTTCATGGAGTACCCATCAACTGTCTTTATGGTCATCCAGTTATGAACAATGTTTGATCAGCAATAAGGCACTCTGTCGCATCCGCGAAAAACAACCGGCGGGAAAAAGCAAAACAAACAGAGTCGCCACCGTGCGTTATTTATCCCAAAAGAGGGAAAGGAAACACTCGAAGTAAACCTGGAAAGGAAATGATCTTACGACCGGAGATTACAAGGATCGGGAGTCAGTTACGCAAGGGGAAGGTATTAGCACCCCCTCACGTCCGTCGTACTCGACGGGATCCACGCTCAGAAAGATAGAAGAAAGGTTGCTAGATAACTGCTCAAAGAATGCACGCACACATGGAATAAAACACAGGTGGAAGGAGACGGAAGCGGACTCGGCAGGATGTCGCATCCTGGGCCTACGTAGTTTGTCAGAAACAAACATCAGAGTCGACGTAGTTCGGGGGAATGGGAAACGGGCTCGCTAGTGTCGCATCCGCGAAAAACAACCGGCGAGCTAAAACAAAAACACAAACAGAGCCGCCACTGCGCGTTATTTATCCCAAGATAGGGAAAGGAAACGCTCAGAGAAACCTGGAAAAAGCATGGTCTCGCGACCAAAGAGAAAGGGTAAGGGAGTCGGTTACGCAAGGGGAAGGTATTAGCACCCCTCACGTCCGTCGTACTCGACGGGATCCACGTTCTAAAAGAAAGAATAGGTTGCTAAAATAAACAGACAAACATCATACACACACGCTAAGACAACACGGGTGGGGTTAAGAAGAAGAGAGCTCGATAGGACATCGCATCCTATGCCTACGTATCTCGTCTGGAACGAGAATCAGAGCTGCCGTAGTTCGGCTCACGCACGCCAAACGAGCAAACACAAACACGGGCAAACTGGGAGCCTGAATGCCAATCACTGGGCTTACATCAACATCCGAACCAAACATACACAAGAAGATAACAAGCAAACACACACAAAAGAAAAAAAGTGCCCGGAGAGACCTCGCACGGTCTCCTGCCTACATACCTCGTCTGGAACGAGGATCAGGGCGATGTAGTTCCCCTGAAAGGGAAAGAAAGAACATGCAAACTAGTAGGGAGTCGGGAACTCGAGCCTACAAGTCATCAAGCAAGCCAGAAGAGACGCTGAGACGTCAGAAGAAACGGCACACACAGACTAACAGGGAGTCGGGAACTCGAGCCTGATAGCTGCCAAACAAAACACACGCAAAAAAGAAAAGGGTGCCCGGAGAGACCTCGCACGGTCTCCTGCCTACATACCTCGTCTGGAACGAGGATCAGGGCGATGTAGTTCCCCTGAAAGGGAAAGAAAGAACATGCAAACTAGTAGGGAGTCGGGAACTCGAGCCTACAAGTCATCAAGCAAGCCAGAAGAGACACTGAGACGTCAGAAGAAACGGCACACACAGACTAACAGGGAGTCGGGAACTCGAGCCTGATAGCTGCCAAACAAAACACACGCAAAAAAGAAAAGGGTGCCCGGAGAGACCTCGCACGGTCTCCTGCCTACATACCTCGTCTGGAACGAGGATCAGGGCGATGTAGTTCCCCTGAAAGGGAAAGAAATTCTAGCCAGAAACCAAGGGGAGACACACTACCAGGGAGTTGTACTCGAGCATAGTGTTATCATGCATCATGGCCCTATGTTCAGGTTTCTACCTACTTGCACAACTGCAAACTAATCCTATCCAGGAAGAAAGCAAGCATACAAGCATACAAGCAAACAGAGCAAACAAATATTCACAAAGCACACACTATAACCAGTCAAGTGAGGCTCAAACAATGGGTTTGACTGCCGAAGCAAGTCATCTGTACATGGGTAGTGTTCGCTCTTAACCTTGCCATTGCGAGGCTAAGGTGAAGCAGATGAAAGGTGAGTGAAGATTAGACTTCACAGCTCTTATCCCTGACCAGGGAGAGCTTCAGACAAAGGAGCGTGGGTCCAGAATGGAGGGACCCTTCTACGCTCAAGACTCTGACTCGATTGTGCAACAGCACAAGATCTTGGGTTTGTGTCCCAATGCATCAACACAGTGGTGTGAGCAGAGGGACGACTCAACAGAATAGCGGGGGATAGATTGCATATCCCTATGATCCGCCAATTGCCTCATAGAGGTCTTTACCTGCTTGGGGCACAAAAGTAAACAATCACAGACATCGCCTCTTAAGGAGGACTTCAGACAGTTGCCTGGCCAAGTAACAGGCCAGGTCTTCCAGACTACATGAAGTATAGAGATTCTACCTCAACTGGTTAAAAAAACCAAGCAGCAGCAAGCGAGTTCTTAAAGAACTGTAAGCGACTAAATGTACCTGAAATCAATCAAGTATCATCAGTACTCAGACAAACCAACAATAAACAGCAAAAGTCAATCTATACAGACAACACAAGTTAATGCACATAAGTGCAAGCTATAATCCCAAGCTCAAGCTTTAATCCCTACAACACAAAGTCAAGTTAGTTCATAAACATCAACCAAACTCAATTCAAATTGCCTTGAAGCAATCTCCTTAAGCATTGTGCATTTCATCCTGAAAATCCAAACCAAATGTGAGAAACTAGACCACTAGGCCAAGCCTAGGGTCCAAAGGGGATAAAAAGTTCTAAACAGCAAGTGCAAACCAACCAAAATCACATTAAAACAAATCAAAAGCAAATGCAATTGGTCCCATGCTCATATCATTCACGATTATCATTTCATGCACAATTTAACATCAATCATGCAATTTGCAACTTCAATTGACCAAACAGAACTATCTCACTCAAAAGCATACCAAATCAATTCAATTAATTCCATAAAAATTCATACCTAAACAGGACATATTCAATGTATGGCATGTCAATTTTCAGCTCAATTGGACAAAAGAAAGTAGGTCAATGAAAATCAAGAAGTCCAGACACATTTATACAAGCCAATTCAAGACATCCAAACAAACATCCACTTCAATAATTCATAAAACAGTGACAACAATTAAGAAATGAATGGGATCAAAACCATAATGTCCTATAATGTGTCTAGAATGCTCACACCAAATTTCATCTTCATCCAATACCATATGAGAATTTCACCAGCAAAATGCCAACATGTGTCACACAAGATCACCAAATGAGCCAACAGAGAAGAAAAATATCAATCAATTAGAAAATGACATCAAAAGTTCCAGCAAAAATCACATGTTATCTTGACATATCAATGATCATTCATGCAAAAAATTGGAGCAATTCAACATCTCTAGCTCAGGCAAATAAAATCAGAAAGTAGACCTAGCTAGGTGTGACACAAATTGTCACACCTCTATTCAAAAAATCATATCTAATCAACCAAGTATCCAAAAATCAAAAACTCTACATGAAAATAACCATCAACATGCCCAGAATAAGCACAAAAATTTTCATTCATTTCTTTACAAGTATGAGCATTTCATGATGGTTTTGGCAAAGCATACAAAATATGACACATGAACAAAATCAATAGGCCAATTAAATTTCCACACGTGCAAAAAATTCACAAAAATCACCATAAAATTCTACACATCATCATGAGAACAATGCAAAAAATCTCACCAAAATTGGATGAAAAATGAGTGAGATGTGATTTTTTGAAGTTCTTGAATCAAAAATGAAATAAAATAAGAAAAAGAAAATGAAATAATAATTAATTAAATAACGCAATGGCAGAAGCGTAATATTGAAGGAATTCGCCAAAATGGCGTCGTTTCCATAAGTGACCAGGAAATGTTTCTATTGGTCAGTCCGCGCGCCAAACATCTTTTGAAACCAGGCAATGCATCTTGAAGATCAAACACGCGATTTGTTCACGTTTTCAACAAGAACTCTCCAGAAAATTGCAGAAATCATGAACATCCAACATTAACCAAAATCAACAAAATTATAGTCAATAGAACCGTCTCTCCATGTAGATTAAGGATATGCAACTGAAATTTCCTAATTCCTAACATACCTCACGGATCGAGCATTTAAAGTCATGGCATCAAACATTCAAAGCATGATAACTCAATCTACGGTTAACTAAATCAAAAACCAAGCCTATCATGTTGATCTACATTGGAAGATCTACACAACGCACATAACAATTCACGCAATGATGAGATTCGAAAAAATCACCTTGTGAGATGGCAGTGATGATTCTTGAAGCTTTTGCGTACGATTATCCAAAACAGATGCAGATGAAGCTTTAGGAAGATGATTGGAGAAGCTATCTCAGCTCAAACACGATCAAGAAGCAAGAATTCTTAAATCACCATTATTGAGCTCCTTATGAACAGTCACGATTTTGATGTTGTTGGCATGAATCTTGATGAAACAGTTGGAGAAGAAGGCTCAAGGAACACGAAGCAACAAGAATTTTGCACTTTGGTGAAGAATTGATGAAGTTTGGATCAAAAATGTGGAATGAAGATTCTTGAGATTTTGGAAAATTGGAGGGAAAGTTTGTTAGATTTCTTGAGAATTGCAATTGTGATTAGCATTCTGTTATGATTATCCTCTTATACTTCAACTTAATCACTTTGTTAATCTCAAATTAGCACAAATGAAATGTAATTAGCATAATGTCATTCTTAAGTGCAAGGGCAAAAATGACATTTCACCTTGGGCTATGTGACAGCAAGGTGACAGCTCAGACATCTTCTAAATGCCATTTGGAATGTGTTGGCTTTGATCCCATATCAATTGGCCTTGTATTTCTCATTTTCACTATGCCATGCCAAAAATGCACTTAAAGTGAGAGTTCAAAAATAGCCTAGCCAAATATTGATCCTTGACAGCTCATGACAGTTGGAACAAGTCACATTTGGCATTTGTGATGTGTTGCAAAAACTCCCATTCCAAAATTCCAATTATTTCTCAAGTTGGACCATTTTGCCCTTGGACTTTAATTAGTGCACTTGAAAATTGACCTTTTGCATTGACCTTTTTGATGAATTTTGATTATGCACCATGAAAGTACATGTGAAATGGAGTTTTCTCATAAAAAGATCATCCATTTTGGACACTCCATGTGAAAGTTATGCCCCTTTGATTATAGGTCTTTTTTGAAATTGAATGGACCATAACTTGCCAACCATACATGGGAATTTCAAGTTCTTGGACTTTTTGGAAAGGTGAGACCAAGATCTACAACTTTCATGTTGAATAAATTTTCATTTGAAGCTTTCTTGGACATGTAATTTTGTGATGAAAAACTTTCATTTTGGGAAACTTCCATTACAAGTCACTTTCCATTTTTGGCAATTTTTGTCCTGACTTTATTTTCTCCATTCTTGAGCTTTGACATGTCAAATAACACTTGTTCCAACATGAATGAAGTGTATCCAACTCTCTCCCACCTCCAAATCCATAAAATCAAGCACAGTTGACCACAGTTGACTTTTCAACTGATAGATGAATTTGGCAATGCACTGATCAATCTGAGCCCCAATCCCCTGATGAAATGGCTCAAGGATGAAACCCTAGCCTCAATAAGCTCCATACAATCATGAAATGATCCTCATATCCATCATAGACCCCATCTCCTAGCCATGCCCTGATTGGCCCAATGCACCTGATTAGGGTTGACCAGTGGTCAAAACCCTAATCTCAAGGTATCCTGATCAAACACTTGATGATGACCAACCATGATGATGATGATGAATCATTTCAAACAAGATAATGACCAATCTCCTTGAGAATCACAAAACCCTAATTTGGACCTCCACATCCTCAGATGATTAATGACCAGTCCAAGGAAACCCTAGCTTGCACATGAGTCCTTTATCTTCTGACCAAGACTTTTGAGGGATGACTTGCACAATGTATCCACATGATATGCAATATGCAATGCCTAATGACCTACAAATGCAATGTAATATGTTAAGCTAGTCCCAAGAGAGGAGGGCAAATTTTGAGGTGTTACAGCTAGGATATCGCATCTTATGCCTACGTATCTCATCTGGAATGAGAATCAGAGCTACCGTAGTTCGGCTCACACACGCCGAAACAAAACACACGCACAGACTGAAACGTCAAAAGGAACACGCAAATGGAAACAGACTGCCAATGGCTGGTCTTACGTCCGACTCCAAACAACAAACACAAACAAGGAAACCGACTGCCAATCGCTGGACTTACGTCAGACTCCAAGCACACAAACAAACACAGGAAACCGACTACCAATCGCTGGACTTACGTCAGACTCCACACAAACAAACACAGGAAACCGACTGCCAATCGCGGACTTACGTCAGACTCCAAGCAAACAAGAGGTTAACCGGACCCTGAGTCGTCAAAAGCAACAAAAAAGTTGAACTAACTAACTAACAGGGAGTCTGGTACTTGAGCCTGCTAGCTGTCAAGCAAACACACACAAAAAAGGAAAAGGGTGCCCGGAGAGATCTCGCACAATCTCCTGCCTACGTACCTCATCTGGTATGAGGATCAGGGCAACGTAGTTCCCCTTAACAGGGAAGAAATTTCTATCCTAACCAGAGACTGGGAAATGACAAACTAGAAGGGAGACTGACTCGAGCCTAATAGTTATCATGTAATCCATAATAGTCATAGGTTGAAGTTTCTAACAAGAGTTTGACTCACAGAGGCAGTGAGTCAACTCAAGTCTATCTCTACGTACGTCAACTTCCTCAAAAGTTGATCATACGACTCCTACAGAAAGGAGATGAGAAGCTAAGCAGATAAACGTCAAAAGAAAATAACACACACTATACACAACCAAGGGGGCTCAAGCAAGGTTAGGTTTTAGTCAAGGGGTCATATCGACCTTGACAAACAAACCAACTGGAAATGGGTGTTTTGAGCTCTTAACCCTAACATTGAGAGTTAGGGTGAAGCAGATGAAATGGGAATGAGGGGTGTGCCTCATAGCTCTTATCCATGGCCTGGGAGAGCTTTAATCAGTAGAAAGTGTGGGAGTTCAGAATGAAGGAACTCTTCTCCACATGACTGACACTACAAGATTTTTGGTTTTTATTCAAAGTACATCAACACATGGTGTGAGCAAGATGAATGACACAACAGAATAGCAGGGGATGGATTGCACATCCCTTTTATCTGCCAATTGCCTCTTAAGAGGACTTAACCTGCTTGGCACAAAATTAAACATCCACAAACATTGCCTCTTAAGGAGGGCTTCAGACAGGTGCCTGCCAAAGTAACATGACAGGTCTTCCAGACTACATGAAGTCAGAGGTCATTACCTATGTGGTATGCCAACCACAAGCAAAGCCAAGCAAAGTTCAAATGAACTTAAAGCAACTTAAGTACCTGTGGAAACAGCTAAACCAGTCAGTACAACTTTCAAACAAATAGACAACAGTTAATAACCAACAGACAATCCCAATGTACAACACAAAAGCCATAAGGCAAACTCAAATGAGTTATCATCAACCTACAAAACAGCAATTGTTAGCAATCAAAAGCAAATATCAACATCCAAATGATGAAGCATCATCAACCATGGAACTTGGGTGCTTGATCCTGAAATTCAAAGCTCACATGTAAGCAACAAACCACTAGGTCAAAGCCTAGGGTCAAAGGTGAAGAAAAAATTCAAAACAGGATCTGAAATTCAACACAATGTAACTTCAAACATATATTAACATGTCCTAAAAAGGCTCACATCAAAATCAATCATCAAATGCATTTCATGATCAAAAGAAGTCAAAGGCAATTTCAAGGCTCATATATGGACATCATGAATGAAAATTTCAAATCAAAACAGAAATGATTCAAATAATTCTGGAAAAATTCATGAACATTCAACACATTCAACATGATCAACATACAAAAAATCAGAAGCATCCAAGATCATTTGGCATGGAAATTAAATGGTACAAATTGAACAACCAAATGTGTGACACAAATTGTCACACCATGTTAACACAAGCATAAAACAGAAATGGTAAATGGGAAAAATACCAAACTAAGCCTAAAACATCCATCAATGTGTCTAGAATCAGCATGTAAAATTTCAAGTCCATTGGATTAAAATCAAGCATTTCACAAAGGAAAGAGTAAGGCAAGGTCACAAATGCACCTATGGTCAAAGATTATAACACCAGAAAAAATCAAGCCATGCACAACTTTCAAACTTATGATCATAAAAAACTAGACATTCTAAGGATCATTATGCAAAAAATTGGGAGTGATTTGATGCATTTTTCAATTTGTTATGATTTTTACAAGTTGATGAAAAAATGTGAAATAAAAATGGCATAGCATGGCAAAAGTGAAAAAATAAATTCCAAAAAACGCCTGAAGCAGGAATCGAAGTGAGGTACGCGGATCTAACAAGCCTGGGCGCGTGTTACAGCAAGGCTAGTGAAAATCCAGATTATGATGAAGATCTTCATCTTCTTCATGAAGATGAAGATGAAGATGATGAACATTCATGCGCAATTTTCCGGAATTTTCAGAAACGTCCAGAATTTTACAGATTATATATCGTTGGAAAGCTCTTTCAATGTAGAATTCAAATATCATATTATCTAAGCCTAAATCTCCATGGATTTTCTGAATCGAAGCAAAGAAGTTTCTAGATCTAAACTTGAAATCATCATATCTCACTCAATCTTCATCCAAATTCCACAAAATTTATATCAAAACGATCAGCAAAGCAAGATCTACAAGAATATGTACATAAATTGCAGAATTAAAAGGTTCGAAAATTGCACCTTCTTGAAGCTTCAACAATGGCAGTGGTGGATTCAAGTGTCCAAAAGCATCCAAATCCCTTCTATCAACCTTGTAATGACCTTCGAAGTTGAAATTGAAGCTTGAGATGAACTAGATCTTGATTAAATTTGAATCTCCATCATCATGTTCATGATCTTCAAGTGCTCAATTCTTCACCAAATTTCACAATCAATGACTTGATCTATACTGAATTATGATTCAAGAACACAAATATGCAATAAAAATCAAGTGTTCTTTGAAGAATTTTTGTGTTCTTTGAAGAATTTTTGAATTTGGAAGAAGAGAAATTTTGGAGGGAAATTTTGGATCTAGATCTAGAATTGTGAAATTGTGAAAATTCTGTTATAATTAACTATTTATATGACATGTTAATCCATTTTCTAATCATGCTTAGGCTTGGCTAATTATTTTTTAATGAGAAAAGAGGTGTTATGCAAAATTTGGTTTTTTCACCCCATGCATGCAAGCATACGTGAACAGTAACAATGGCCATGCATTTTCACTTAAAACCATGCTATGAACATGTTGGAATGGTTAAAAAGTCCATATGATGCACCAATTTTGAATTCATGATTTTCCCTCCAAAATGGACATGAATATACATATGATCATATGATGAATTTTCATGCAATGTGATGAATGTTTTGGAAAGTTTATGTCATGAGGAGCAAAGTGCAAAAAGAGGCACTCAATTTGGAGCTATGAATCAAAAGTTATGGCCTTTTGAAGTTCCATGCATCCTTGACAATGATTTGATCCTATCTCCTCAACCGTTCATCACAAATTCGTGATCTTGGACTTTTTGGAAATGGGAGAAAGAGATATTCAACTTTCATGTTGGAAAAAATTTCATTTGAAGCTTCTCTGATGATGCGAGATCAAGTTGAATTTGAATCAAAAACTCTTCCATTTTTGGAAACTTTCAATTATGGGTCACTTTCCATTTTTGGCAACTTTTGCCATGACCTCAAATTCTTCAAGATATGCATTTGACATGATGAATAAGACCCCTTTGAACATGAATGAGATGTTGAAACTCATTTCTCCACCTCCTAGCCCTCAGTTGACTTTCTGTTGACTTTTATGGTTGACAGATGACTTGAACATGCACAGATGATTTTGAGCCTCAACCACTTGATAAATAACTCCAAAATGAACCCTAGTTTGTACAAGTTTAATAAAATCATATGATGACCTCCATCTCAATAAAGACCCCATCTCCTTGAAAATCCCTGGTTGGGAGAATGCCATTGATTAGGGTTGATCAGAGGTCAAAACCCTAATCCCAAAGAATCTGATCATGAATAATGAACCCCTTGAGGATGACATAACCATGATGATGATGATGTACCATTTCAACCAAGATAATACTCAACCTCCTTGGAGAACAAAAAAAAACCCTAATTGAAGAGCAACCCTCAGATGATTGATCATCAATTCAATAAGACCCTCAGGCTTGAATCTCTCAACCTTTCTATCTTCTGAGAAAGACTTAGGAGGATGACTTGCTTATTTTCACATGATATGCAATATGCAATGACTAATGTCCTACAAAATGAAATGCAATATGCTAAGCTAGTCCCAAGAGAGGAGGGCAAGTTTTGAGGTGTTACACACTCGACTCTACATCTAGGGTACATAGTGGTTTCAGGTCAAAGGGTGGTATGCACCATTATCACCATGAGAATAACTTATGACACTTAGCATAACATTCTATATAGTATTCTCATAGCGGGTCAATCCAGTATAAATATTACTCTCAATATTCATACTTATGTTTAAGACTTGATAACTCCTTATCCATGATCCATGAGATGTGATCATCAGTCTATATACATAATAGTCTTAATGCTTTAATGTGATCCCACTTCACAACAAAACTCGACTACGGATACTTTAAGAATAATGTCCTTATGTTTAATGGGATCTCAGGATTAAGTCACACTTAATACATTAAACCGACTAGCTATTCTAGGGACTTTATTAAACACACATAATAAATAAAAAGCCTTTTATTATTAATAAATAATTCGATACAAGTACCAAAAATATTGGCCTCTAGGGCTTACACCAACAAAAACATATAACCCTTCAACTACTAACAGGAAGAGAAAAGGGGAAAGAGAATCATCTTGTCGAAGACCTCTTTCCAACTTAAATTCATCAATTGTACTACCATTTACAAGAGCAAAAGCGGTTGCCATAGAAAAACATTCCAAATTCCACTTCCGCCACAGAGTCAGAAAAATCATTTTACACATAACATCATCCAACTACCGCCAATCCACCGAGTCATAGGCTTTTTCAAATTTTGACCTTAAATAATAATAGTTATTTTTTCAACCTACACGCATTGACCACCATCTCATTAGCTATAAGAATGCCATCCAAAATCCGCTAACCTTTTACAAAAGCTGACCGAGACTCAGAAATAACACTTCCAATCACATGCCTCAACCAATTAGCTAGAACCTTAGACAAAATTTTATACAGGAAGCTAACTAATGAAATAGGTTAAAAATCCGACAGGCGCTGAGGGCTCTCAACTTTAGGAATCAAAGAAATAAAAGTGTTATTTATACCTTTGGTTAACTTACCATTACGGTGAAACTTAGCAAAAAAGCGCACCAACTCGTCTTTTAAAATGTCTCAAAAATATTTTATAAAACCAAAATTGATTCCATCAGAAACTGGACTCTTAAAACTATCACAATCCCAGACTGTCTACTTAATCTCAACCTCTGAAAAAGGTAGAGTCAATACTGACCCCTCCCCCATAGTGATTGATTCAATATAAATATCTTAGATCACTGGTCGATCAATCACTGATGATTGAAAGTGATTATGAAAATGATCAAAAATATCTTTCCTCACAGTGTTGACGCCTACCTAAACACCATGAACTGAAAACGAGATTATATCATTCGACCTTCTCCTTAAAGACATAATACCGTGTAAGAATTTTGAATTAACCCCATTTTGTCAAGATTGGAGGTAGTAGCTATTCCTATTTGTTTATGTATTCCATTTGACTCTTGTATATGACAAAAGGTTATTGAGGTATTGAATGATATTTTTGCCCTATTTTGAATATTTAGATTTGAATAGTTATTGAGAAAGATTATTCAAGTCTTGACTTAAAATATACTTTCAAGTAGTGAATGAGTTGTAGAAATAGATTTATGCACTACTCTTCTTTTGTATCAAACATTAAAGATTGCTATATTGATAGTTAGGTAGAGAAATCATTTAACCATTAATATAGTGATTATCACAATATCATTTAGAGATAAGTGATATTGAGAGGATACTTGAATATCATCAATAATTTTAAGTCTATATAGTTGTCATAAGGAAACATAAGAAATTTGAATAGTGAACTCCAATCTTGCCAAGCCTTTTACATTTGATTAAAACTATTTTATTGTTTTAGTGACATTTTACTCAAAAGATAACTTTTCAAACAAAACAACTTGGTTACATTTTAAACTTATAACAATTTGGATTATAGAACGGCGGTAATAACAACCAATCTATGTGGATACAATATTAATATTTGCCGAAAATATACTTTTCAACAAATTGGCGCCGTTGTCGGGGATTGGTGTTAGATATTACAAGCATTGCAATAATTCATTGTTCTAAGTTTTTTTTACTTACTATCACTCTTGTGTTTCACTAGGTTTGTTAGTTTTGTAGATTCTAGTGCATGCGAGGAAAAGCTACCGAGGAGCAATTTCAATTCGACCCCGAAATTGAAAGAACACTTCGAAAGCTCAATAGTAAAACACGAAGAAGAAGGAAACTAGCCGAAGAGAGGAACTGGAGAGAGGAAGTATCTACTTCTTCACTTGTTCAAATCAAAGAAGTGGTTGTAGAGACTTGTCAAGGAAACATGGCGGATGATACTCCTATGGAAATGTCCGCTAATAGTCCAAGAAGGAATGCCCAATTTGCTCGCCGTGGAAGGAACACGGAGATGAAGACCGGAATCCTCCAACTCCTTTATGCAAATCCATTCACCGGAATGGACCATGAAGATCCGTATACCCATATCATCAAATTCTATGAGATTGCGGGTTCTACGGGAATAGAGGAAGCGGGTGAAGAAGCATTATTCAAGAGAATGTTCCCACACTCCTTAATGGGAAAGGCAAAAGAGTGGTATCTTGATCAAGCACCAAGAGTGATGACGGATTGGAATTTGTTAGAAGAAAAGTTTCTAGAAAGATATTTTCCTCAATCCCGATTCATGGAAGCCAAAACGGCTATTGCGGTATTCACTCAAGGAAGCAATGAGTCTCTAAATGAGGCTTGGGAAAGATTCAAGTCAATGTTGAGAAAATGCAAAGGCCATGGTTTTGATGAGCTCACTCAAATCCATATTTTTCTAAATGGGCTTCAATCAACTCACAAGACACTTTTGGATGCCACCGCGGGTGGCTCTCTTATGTCAAAGAATGCGGAAGAGGCAAAAGTCATTATTGACCGGATGGCAATCAATGATCGTCAAAGTCAACATGACCGTAGTCCTTCACAACGGAAACCGGGAGTTCTTGAATTAAATACCAATGATGCCATTCTTACTCAAAACAAGCTACTTTCTCAACAAGTGGGGTTGCTCACTCAACAAATGTCCAAACTTCCACAACAAATGAAGGAAATTCAAGGATCTCAACCTAGACATCAAGTAGCATGTTGTGAACTATGTCAAGGAGATCATCCAATCGGTTTTTGTCCTCCATTGGAAGAAGTGAGTTATGTGAACAACCAAAATCAAGGCTATCAAAGGCAACCTCCACCCCACAACAACTCATATCAAAGGAACAATCAAGGTTATCAACCATCAAGGTTCAACAACCAAAATTTTCAGCAACAAAGTCCTTATCAACACCTAAATTCTCAAGGACAACAATCGCAAGGAGGAAATTCAAAGCTAGAGGACACTCTCCAACAATTCATGCAAGCCTCCATGGCTAACCAAAAGAGTAATGAGGCAGCAATCCAGAATTTGGAGAATCAAGTAGGCCAACTTGCGAAGCAATTGTCGGAACAACACACGGGTTCTTCATTCTCCGCTAACACTCAAACCAATCCAAAGGAGCATTGTAAAGCAATTGTTACGAGAAGCGGTAAAGAGTTGACAAGTGGAAAAAGTGAGGAGATTATAGTAGATAATGATATGGATGTTGTACATGAAAATGAGGATGTGAAGTGTGAAAAGGAAAAAGAGACAGAGTCTGTTCAGGTCGCGCCGCGAGCACCCTTCACGCCACAAAAAGAGCAGAAACAACAAGGGTTAGTAGAGAAGCAGGGATGATACTCCTACCGAAATGTTCGCTAATAGTCCAAGAAGGAATGTCCAATTTGCTCGTGGTGGAAGGAACACGGAGATGAAGACCGGAATCCTCCAACTCCTTTATGCAAATCCATGGATGTTGTACATGAAAATGAGGATGTGGAGTGTGAAAAGGAGAAAGAGACAGAATCTGTTCAGTTCACGCCATGAGCACCCTTCGCGCTGCGAAAAGAGCAGAAACAACAAGGGTTAGCAGAGCAGCAGGGTGAAGTGGAAACGAAGAAAGAAGGCAAGCCACGAAAGAAGAAGAAAGGAGACAAAGGAGTGAGTGCCATCCCAACTCAACATCTACCTTATCCGTACGCACCATCAAAGAAGGATAATGCTAGACACTATGCACGGTTTATGGACATATTAAAACAACTTCAAATAAATATTCCATTTGCCGATGCATTAGAGCAAATGCCACGGTATGCAAAGTTCATGAAGGATATTCTCACAAAGAAAAGGAGATATGTGGAAGACGAGACAATCTTGCTTGATGCACGTTGTAGCGCCATAATCCAAAAAACTCTCCCAAGGAAGGAATCCGATCCGGCCGAGTTGTTTTACCGGTAACCATTGGAGGTACTTACATTGGTAATGGTTTGATCGACTTGGGATCTAGCATCAATTTAATCCCCTTATCCATTGTTAAAAGATTGGGGAATGTTGAGATTAAATCTACAAGGATGACTTTACAACTAGCCGATAAGTCTACCACTTCACCATATGGGGTTGCTCAAGATATGCTAGTGAAAGTGGACAAATTTTTGTTTCCGGTAGATTTTGTGATAGTGGACATGGATGAGGATCGTGATGTCCCTCTAATTCTTGGAAGACCATTCATGAAAACATCCTGAATGATGATTGACATTGATGATGGACTCATGAAAGTAAGAGTGCAAGATGAAGAGGTAACTTTCAATCTTTTTGAAGCCATGAAGCATCCTAATGATAAGCATGATTCTTTCTGAATCGATGCCACCGAGGAGGAAATAGTGGAAGTTGCAAACCAAGTTCATGTTTCTAATCCGTTAGAAAGATCTCTTATTGGAGCTTACAATGTTTTGACCGAAAATGAAGAAAAAGAGATTGAAGCAATTTTGCATGAATTGGAGTCTTGTGGAGAGATTGCTTATCATAAAGAGACAAATGAAGACTTGGATGTGAAAAAGAAAGTGGAAGAGCCAAAACTAGAGTTGAAAATGCTACCTTCACACTTGAAGTATGTGTTCCTTGGTGATGATTGTACTAAATCGGTGATCATTAGCAATATCTTGTCCATAAAAGAGGAGCATAAATTGATACAAGTGCTGAAAAAGAATGAAGGTGCAATAGGGTGGGTATTATCTGACTTGAAGGGTATTAGTGCGGCCTATTGTATGCATAAGATCATGATGGAAGAAAATTTCAAACCCGTTGCACAACCTCAAAGGCGCTTAAATCCATCAATGAAAGAAGTGGTTAGAAAAGAAGTTGTCAAACTCTTGGAAGCCGGAAAGATTTATCCTATCTCCGATAGTGAATGGGTGAGTCCGGTGCAAGTAGTTCCAAAAAAAGGTAGTATGACGGTTATCAAAAATGATAAAAATGAGTTGATTCCAACTAGAACGGTAACCGGGTGGAGGATGTGTATTGACTATAAGAGGCTAAATCAAGCTACAAGGAAAGATCACTTCCCGCTACCTTTCATGGACCAAATGTTGGAAAGGTTGGCCGGCAAAATTTTCTATTGTTTCTTGGATGGTTATTCGGGTTACAACCAAATTTCGGTCAATCCGGCGGATCATGAGAAGACGGCTTTTACATATCCTTTCGGCATCTTTGCTTACCGAAGAATGCCTTTTGGATTATGTAATGCACTGGCAACATTTCAACGATGTATGCAAGCAATATTCTCGGATTTGATCGAAGAATGCATTGAGGTGTTTATGGATGACTTCTCTGTTTATGGATCATCCTTTGATTTGTGCTTGAAAAATCTTGATGTGGTTTTGGGAAGATGTGTGGAAACAAACTTAGTGCTCAATTGGGAGAAATGCAACTTTATGGTCACCGAAGGTGTTGTTCTTGGTCACAAAATCTCTTCCGAAGGGTTAGAAGTTGATAGAGCAAAGGTGGAAGTCATTGAAAAATTACCACCTCCAACAAACATCAAAGGAATAAGGAGCTTTCTTGGACATGCCGGATTTTATTGGAGATTCATCAAGGATTTCTCAAAGATAGCAAAGCCCTTGAGTAATTTGCTCAACAAAGGTATGCAATTTCTTTTCGATGAGTCGTGTCTAAAAGCTTTCCTTGAGTTGAAAGAAAAGTTAGTCACCGCACCCATAATCGTTGCACCAAATTGAACACTTGATTTTGAACTTATGTATGATGCAAGCGATTATGCAGTTGGTGCGGTTTTGGGTCAAGAAGAGATAAAAAATTTCATGCCATCCACTATGCTAATAAAGTTTTAAATGAGGCACAAGTCAATTATGCGACAACCGAAAAGGAATTACTAGCTATAGTGTATGCATTGGAAAAGTTTAGAGCTTATTTGATCGGGTCTAAGGTTGTAGTTTACACCGACCATTCGGCAATCAAGTATTTGCTAACCAAGCCGTATTCCAAACAAAGATTAATTCGTTGGATTTTGTTATTACAAGAATTTGATTTGGAAATCAGGGATAAAAAAGGTTCCGAAAACTTGGTAGCGGATCATTTGTCCCGTTTGGTTAATGTGGAAATTACAAATAAAGAAGAAGAAGTAAGAGAAGAATTTCCGAACGAAAAGCTTTATGCGATTCAAGTGAGGCCTTGGTTTGCCGATTTTGCTAATTACAAGGCAACCGGTTTGACACCGGAAGACCTCACTAGTAATCAACGAAAGAAATTCTTAGCGGATGCAAAGTACTATGTGTGGGATGATCCATATTTGTTTAAAGTGGGTGTGGACAATATTTTAAGAAGGTGTGTGACACTTGAGGAGTCAAAGGACATCCTTTGACATTGTCATAACTCTCCGTATGGAGGTCACTATAGCGGTTTGAGAACAGCCACTAAAGTGCTCCAAGCGGGCTTTTATTGGCCGTCTTTGTTTAAAGATGCACATGAACACGCGAAGAGTTGTGACACATGCCAACAAAGTGGAGGAATAGGCAAACGGGATGAGATGCCTCTAACCAATATGTTAGAAGTAGAAGTTTTTTATTGTTAGGGGTATTGATTTCGTTGGCCCATTCCCCTCTTCCTTCTCAAATGAGTATATCCTCGTGGTCGTTGATTATGTTTCGAAGTGGGTGGAAGCAATTGCCTCACCTAAGGCCGACTCCAAAACGGTGATAATTTTTTTAAAGAAAAACATATTCTCACGTTTTGGTGTGCCTCGGGTGTTGATAAGTGATGGAGGATCACACTTTTGCAATACACCTTTGGAAAAAGTTTTACAACATTATGGTGTAAAGCATAAGGTGACTACTCCCTACCATCCACAAGCGAATGGTCAGACGGAAGTTTCTAACCGAGAAGTGAAGAGGATCCTTGAAAAAACAGTCTCGAGTTCAAGAAAAGATTGGTCATTAAAATTGGATGAAGCTTTGTGGGCGTATCGTACCGCCTACAAAGCTCCTAATGGACTAACTCCATTTCAGATGGTCTATGGGAAGACTTGTCATCTCCCGGTGGAAATGGATCATAGAGCAATATGGGCTCTCAAATTCTTGAACTTTGACTCCACTTTAGCTAGAGAGAAAAGAAAAGGACAGCTCCATGAATTGGAGGAATCACGGAACAACGCCTACCATTCAAACAAAATGTACAAGGAAAAAGTGAAAGCGTACCATGATGGAAAGGTCCGCCACAAAGAGTTTAAAGTTGGACAAATGGTACTGCTTTTCAACTCAAGATTGAAGTTGTTTCCTGGTAAGCTAAAGTCAAAGTGGTCGGGACCGTTTGTTGTAAAGGAGGTGCGAAACTATGGGGCCATCGTGGTTGAGGATCCAAAGTCACAGGAGAGCTGGACTGTAAATGGAAAAAGACTAAAAGTCTACCATAGTGGCGAAGTGAATCGGGATGTCTGTGTCATTTCCCTAACCGGACCGTGAAGATCATTGAACCGTCGAGCTTAAAACGATGTTAAACAAAGCGCTTGTTGGGAGGCAACCCAACGTTGTAAGTTTGCATTTCAAGTTTTATCAATTCAGTTGTTAATGTATTCTGTTTTGTTTCTTTTTATGTGAAAATTGAGTTCTGTCCACTGCCAACAATTTTAAAAAAATATATATATATTTCCTTCAGTTCTCCCCGCAAACAGCCTTCGCCTCGCGAACTGAATGGAAAAATCCAGGTTGGCACCGCGAACAAAGTTCGCCCAGCGAACTGAGCGTGGCAGAACCTTTTAAGTTCTGTTTTGGTGTTATTTCTATTTCATTTCCAAATTCACAATTTCACAATTCTCTTCATCACTTTCACTACCCCACTTTCAAATTCACAATTAATCCTCTCCACTTCAAAAATCCCAAACTTTTTAACAAGAATCAAGTCAATCCTCAACAAAGGTATGTGTAATCTCTTCCCTTTCCTCTTTGTTCCTCATTTAGGTGAAATAAGGTTTTGCTAGAAAATGATGTAGTTGCTGAATTTAGCCTTGCATGTCTATAGAGGATTCAAATTAGGATTGGGTAAGGGATTGTGGTTATGATTGAGGAAAGTTTTTGAGCAGAAGGAACCCTAGAGGTTGCTGATAATTTTCTGGTTCGCAGGGTTCGCGTCGTGAACGGGTCACTGCGTCGTGAACTGGGAATTTCAGTTCATGATTTTTGATTTTGAATGCTAACTTCTCTTATGGCTTTTGTGTGGTTGTTTCTGATTTTTGTTGCAGATGTCAAAACGTACCAAAACCACAAGCTCCGGTCCTTCTCGATCCGTGCGACGATTCACTAGTGATGAGCACGAGGAGAGATTCGAAAAATTGATCAAACGAACCATTCAACCGGAAAGATTCATCCGCTTGTCACCGGGTGGAACTTATAGGAAGATGGTGTCGAATTTTGAAAGAAGAAAATGGAACAAGATTTGTGAACCGGAGCCAGAGATAAATTATGACATTGTGCGTGAGTTCTATGCCAATGCTCTTCAGTTGGAGGAGGGAGTGGAATTTCACTATCAGACAAGAGTGAGGGGAAAGATCATTTCCTTCAGTAGGGATGCGATCAACGCGTATTTGGGTAGTCCTCTCATTTTGGCGGAGAATGGGCGGTGCGAGTACCGTGCCAAGGAAATGGCCAACGATTGGGACCTTCCTACTATAAGCCCTCACCTATGCCTTGAAGGAAGGACTTATGATTTGAATGATCAGGGATTCCCGAAGTCGTGGAAGGGGGAGAGTTTGAACTTGGAAGCAATGGCCTATTTGGTGCTTCTATTGAATAATATTCGGCCAAGGAGCCACACCACCATCATTCCATTGGATGTCGGATGCCTATTGTACTACATCATGATTGGTAAATCAGTAGATGTGTGTCGCATCCGCGAAAAACAACCGGCGGGAAAAACAAAACAAACAGAGCTGCCACCGTGCGTTATTTATCCCAAAAGAGGGAAAGGAAACGCTCGAAGTAAACCTGGAAAAGACATGGTCTCACGACCAGAGAGAGATGGGATCGGGAGTCGGTTATGCGAAGGGAAGGTATTAGCACCCCTACGCATCCGTCGTACTCGACGGGATCCACGCTCAAAAGAATAGAAGAAAGGTTGCTAAACACTGCTCACAAACTGCACACACACACTGGAAGGAAACACAGATGGAAGAAGAGGGGAACGGGCTCGCTAGGATATCGCATCCTATGCCTACGTAGTTTGTCAGAAACAAACATCAGAGTCGACGTAGTTCGGGGGAATGGGAAACGGGCTCGCTAGGATATCGCATCCTATGCCTACGTATCTCATCTGGAATGAGAATCAGAGCTACCGTAGTTCGGCTCACACACGCCGAAACAAAACACACGCACAAACACTGAAACGTCAAAAGGAACACGTAAATGGAAACAGACTGCCAATGGCTGGTCTTACGTCCGACTCCAAACAACAAACACAAACAAGGAAACCGACTGCCAATCGTTGGACTTACGTCAGACTCCAAGCACAGAAACAAACACAGGAAACCGACTGCCAATCGCTGGACTTACGTCAGACTCCACACAAACAAACATAGGAAACCGACTGCCAATCGCTGGACTTACGTCAGACTCTAAGCAAACAAGAGGTTAACCGGACGCTGAGTCGTCAAAAGCAACAAAAAAGTTGAACAAACAAACTAACAGGGAGTCTGGTACTCGAGCCTGCTAGCTGTCAAGCAAACACACACAAAAAAGGAAAAGGGTGACCGGAGAGATCTCGCACGATCTCCTGCCTACGTACCTCATCTGGTATGAGGATCAGGGTAACGTAGTTCCCCTTAACAGGGAAGAAATTTCTATCCTAACCAGAGACTGGGAAATGACAAACTAAAAGGGAGACTGACTCGAGCCTAATAGTTATCATGTAATCCACAATAGTCCTAGGTTGAGGTTTCTAACAAGAGCTTGACTCACACAGGCAGTGAGTCAACTCAAGTCTATCTCTACGTATGTCAACTTCCTCAAAAGTTGATCATACGACTCCTACAGAAAGGAGATGAGAAGCTAAGCAGATAAACATCAAAAGCAAATAGCACACATTATACACAAGCAATTGGGCTCATGCAAGGCTAGGCTGCAAAAACAAGCCAACTGGAATGGGGTCTGGTTAGCTCTTAACCCTAACATTGAGAGTTAGGGTGAAGCGGATGAAATAGGAAGTGAGGGTAAGACCTCACAGCTCTTATCCCTGGCCTGGGAGAGCTTGACTCAAATAGAAGGTGTGGGAGTTCAGAATGTAGGAACTCTTCTCCACAGATGACTGACACAACATGATCTTGGGTTCTTATTCACAATGCATCAACACATGGTGTGTGAGCAAAGTGAATGACACACCGAGTAGCAGGAGATGGATTACACATCTCTTTTATCTGCCAATTGCCTCCTAAGAGGTCTTTACCTGCTTGGCACAAAATTAAACATTCACAAGCATTGCCTCTTAAGGAGGACTTCAGACAGGTGCCTGCCCACATAACAGGACAGGTCTTCCAGACTACATGAAGTCAAAGGAGTTATACCTCAATGGTTAAGCAACCACAAGCTAGCAAAGCAAGTTCAAAATAACTCTTAAGCAACTTAGGTACCTGTGAAAAAATCTAAACCAATCAGTTCAACTGTACAGACAAACAGTCAATAGGCAATAACAAACAGACAGACAATGTTCACAATGTGCAAGCCACAAGGCAAACTCAAATGAGTTAGCATTAACCTACAAAACAACACAATGTTATCCAATCATAAACTAATTAATCAAACTCAAATGAATGAGCCACTCCAATCATGGCAATGTGCATCTGAACCTGAAATCCACAATCCAAACAGTGAGTCCAAACCACTAGGTCAAAGCCTAGGGTCAAAAGAGGGTCAAACATTCAAAACGGAACATGAAATTTAACATGAATCATCCTCATTCAATCAAGAACAAATCTCGAAAAGTCCCACATCAAAATCATTAATCATATTCATTTCATGAGCAAAACATGGCAAGGCATGCAAATGGTGATCACATTGAGACATCAGAAGAAACAAATGCACATCAAATCAAAAATGACTCAAATAATCTTGGAAAAATTCATGAGTAAACAAGACATATAACATGATCATCACATAAAAAATTAGAGGCATTGGACATCATTAGGCATGGCAATCACATAGCATAATTCAAACAATCACATGTGTGACACAAATTGTCACACCAAGTTAGCATGAGCATAAAATAGAATGGGAGCATGGGAAAAATCTCAAATCAAAGCCAAAATGTCACTCAACATGTCTAGAATCCACACACAAAATTTCAGAAGCATTGGATAAGAAGCAAGCATTTTATGATCAAATGAATAAGGCAATAGCATGCATGGATACATGTTCAAACACCCTAGGACAAATCAATTTTCCAGCCAAGCACAATTTGCAAATTAATGATCATAAAAAACTAGATAGGATAAGGAACACAATGCAAAAAATTGGGATCAAATTGATGCATTTTTCAATTTGTTATGGATTTTACAAGCTGATAGAAAAAATAAAATTCAACTATGAACATGCATGGCAAAAGAGGGGAAAAATGTGGAAAAAAAACTGAACATTTGAAAACTGCACTTGGTGAGAATCGAACCATGGTCAAATTCAAATGAGCGCGCTAATTACCAAAACGCCACCGTTTTCTCTAAGAACCCTAGCCAGCGAAAAATTCCAGAAAACGGCGTTTGAAACCGACGCAATTTACCAGAAACTGACGTAATTTTCCAGATTTCATGAATCTTCATCTTCTTCATGAGGAAAAAGATGAACACGAAGAACATCAATGGAGTTTTTTCCAGATTTCCAGAAATGCTCAGATTTTCAAAAACTTTATACCAAAACGAAACTCATGCAAAGGAGATAATAGATCAAGCATCAATTAATCCTAATTCAACATGATTCATGCAAATCGAAGCAAATAAAGTTTGACATGTGAAACTTCAATCAAGCATATCTCTCTTAATTTTTATCCAAATCGCACGAAATTTATATCAAAACGATCAGCAAAGCAAGATCTACAAGAATATCTACATGGATTGTGAAATTATGAAGCTCGAAAAACTCACCTCTTGAAGAACAGTTCCTTGTTTTGCGCGATTCAAAGCTCCATATGATCCAAATCCACTCCACAATGCTTGCGATGATGTTTGATGAAGAAAAGGAAGCTTGAGAACATGTAGATCTAGCTTAATAATCAACTTCCATCTTTGAGCTTTTGGCCTCAACTCCTTGGTTCTTGCACAAATTCTTCAATCAAATACTTGATTCACACTCTATTCAACTCAATGATCATGAATCTTTAACAAAAAACAAGGTGTTGTGTTGGAGAATTTTGAAATTTGATTTGAAGAAAATTTTGGAGGGAGAGAGAATTTGGATCTTGAAATGTGAAATTGTGATTAACCTCCTAAATTCTGTTAGGATTTAGTATTTATATGAAGTCTTAATCACACTGAAAATGTTAATTAAGCTTGGTTAATGGTAATTGGCAAAAATGAGGTGTTTTGACAAAACTTGAAAATTAGTGGTGCATGAAGTAATATGGACGTGACCAGTAGCCAATGCATGATCAAAACATAGTTATGGATTGATACAAAACTCGTATGTATCAATACATAGCACTTTTTGCCCTGCATGGATCGATACATAACTCGTATGGATCGATACATAGCACTTTTTGCCCTGCATGGATCGATGCATAACTCGTATGGATCGATACATAGCATATTTTGCCCTGCATGGATCGATACATAACTCGTATGGATCGATACATAGCACATTTTGGCCATGCACACTTGATGATGATTTGATCAAATCTCCTCAACCATTCATCAGAAATTCATGATCTTGGACTTTTTGGAAATGGGAGAGAAAGATCTTCAACTTTCATGTTGGACAAAATTTCATTTGAAGCTTCTTTGATATTGGAATATTGAGTTGAAGTTGGTCCAAAAACTTGCCATTTTTGGGAACTTGAAAATACAGGTCACTTTCCATTTTTGGAAACTTTTGCACTGGCTTCAAATTCTTTAATGTAGAGATTTGACATGATGAATAAGCCCCATTTGGACATGAATGAGATGTTGAAACTTATCTCTCCACCTCGTAGCCCTCAGTTGACTTTCTGTTGACTTTCTAGGTCCTCAGATGACCTAACCATGCTCTGATCAGCTTGAGCCTCAACCACCTGAGGAAATGGCTCCAAAATGAAACCCTAACTCAAATAAGCTCAATAATATAACCAAATGATCTCCATCCAAGAAATAAACCCTATCTCCTTGAGAAACTCTGACTGAAAGAACGCAATTGATTAGGGTTGACCAGAGGTCAAAACCCTAATCCCAAGGAATCTGAGCATGAATTCTGAAACCTTCGATAAGGACACAACCATGATGATGATGATGCACCCTTGTAATCAAGATAATACTCAACCTCCATGAGGAACCAAGACCCTAGTTGAAGCACAAACCCTCAGATGGCTAGTGATCAATTTATGAGACCCTCAAGCTTGAATCTCTTAACCTCTCTATCTTCTGAGAAAGACTTAGGAGGATGACTTGTTTATTTTACATGATATGCAATATGCAATGACTAATGCCCTAAAAATGAAATGCAATATGTTAAGCTAGTCCCAAGAAGAGGAGGGCAAATTTTGAGGTGTTACAATGTGGCATCCATTATTGCGGGGGAAATGCGCAAAGTGGCTACTAGTGGAACGAAGTTCGGTGGGAAAGCTGGTGTTCTAACATATCCGGGGCTGATTATGGGACTTTACCGAAGGGCAAATGTTCCCATTCCGGATGAGGTACACTTGTCTATCACCAGTATTATTAATGATGCTTATCTGAATAGGTTTTTCCAGAGCCAGATGGACAGAGCTGAAGGAGCTGGCACTTCTTCCGCTAGACCCCGAGCCCGCAGTACGCCAGCATTTGATCAGATGGCGCTCGCTACCTATTGCTATGAGAGTTTTGAGGCTTCTAGGAGGTCTCAATCATTCATTTTTGATGTTATGCAGCAGTAATTTCAGAACACCTTTCTTGCACCAGAAGCCCGCACGTTTCCGTTCCGGGCGGAGTATGCTGCTTATGCTAATTGGCTTGAGGGCAGGCCAGCTTTTATGGGGGTGTAGGAGGTGGTGGTGCGACCCATGATGATGAGATGGAGGATATCCTTGGATCCGTTGGTGGTGGTCATGATGAGGAAGATTGAGGATTTTGTTTGAGTAGTAGTAGATTTTTATTTTTTTGAGTTTTTATTATTATGGTTTTTGTTTAATTAATATTGTACTTTTGGTGGCTCTAGTTTCACCATAAACTTTTGTTTGTTAATTGCATGAATCTTTTGTGAGATTTAATTGTGTGTTACAATGAATTTGGTATACCCCATTTGTTTGTTTAATTTTTCTTATTCTTAAGTTAAGCTTAAAGCAACCAAGAAATGCTTGCAAAGAAGGAAGCGTAGGACACTTCGAGTGGTGATAATAAGAATTAGTGTCGGCATTTCAAGGTACACTTTATCGCGTTCTAGACTTAACATGAGTAGTTTGATGGTGTGTTGCAAATTCCATATCATAAATTCATTAAGATACATGTCATTTTTGAATCAAAATAGGACTTAACCAATTGTGAGATAGCTTTCCATTGTACGCTAAATGCAGGAAACCGAACATTATTTCAATTCATTCTTATCATGCTAAATCATGCATTAATCTATTTTTGTGAAAATTGTGAAAATGATAGAGGCATTGTTTGTTATGAGAAAAACCACTTGGCCAAAAAGTTTTGAATCAACTAACCTTGTGAGGAGTGATCCTTAGTTAACCCCATTTGAGCTTGTTTTAGGATTCATTTGATTGATAAGTGTAAAGTCAATTGAAAATTTGGTGACTAGATGAATCCTAATTTCTTTCGTTTCAACTGAACCTTCAAACCGAGTTTGTTTGCAAATTTTGCCTTTCGCCTATTGTCGCACCTCGAAAAAATGGGGATACGACTTCAAAGTGAAGCGCGATCGCACGCTCGCAATGATGGACTGAACAGAGTCGCCACCGAACTTTATTTATTCCTAAAAAGGAAAGGGGAAATATCGATAAAACCCAAGACAAAAGAAAGGATAAGATATGGTCATCGCAACCAATATCAGGGTTCGGGAGTCGATTACGCAAGGGGGAGGTATTAGCACCCCTCACGTCCGTTGTACTCAACGGGAACCATTAGGTTAGTTGTGTGCGTTAATGTTAGTTTGGAATGTTAGGCTTTTCGAATTATTAAGTGGGAAAGAAAGAAATAGAAGAAAGGAATGTTTTTTGGATTTTTTTAACGAAGGACTAAACCTAAGTTTTTTATTAGTGGGCCTGACAAGATTTAAAAATCATGCTCCTACGTATCTCAAAAGAGAAATCAAGGCTTACGTAGTTCTGGGTAGAAAAATGTTTGTTTGTTGGTCGATTTTAGCGAAAGCTATATTGTATTAATCGACAAAAACATTGTTTTACCCAAAAAAGATGAGGAGTGGACGCATACCACACATCGAACGGATTTATAAATCTATATTCGGAAAAGTGTCATTTATCTCTACTCAACAATCGTGGCCGAAACATTGTTTTGTATCACTTAAGACAAGATACGTTTCGTTTATGAAAAAGGTTTTTTGATTAGTCGCACGGAGGCGAGAAAGAATTTGATCGATTGGATGTATTTTGAGTGATGGCGAGAACTTGGATGAGCGAGATATACATCTCGAATCCTAGCCTCAGGAGTGCATGGTATACACCATGTTCCATTTCCATCTTTATTGAAAGAGGTTAAGATAGGAATTAAGTATTTTGGAATTTGATTGAGAAAGGGTTTGAAGAAACCGCATTGACGATTTTAGGCGATGGCGAGAGTTAAGATTGGCGAGGCATACGTCTCGAATCTTAACCTCAGGAGTGCATGGTATACACCATGTTCCATTTCCACCTTTATTAAAAAAAAGTGTTAAATAAGAATTAGGTATTTTGAGTTTTGTTGTGAAAATGACTTGACCTAGATCAAGTATTGATGGACGTTTAAGAGAAATTTGAATGAGTGTTTGAGAGAGCAAAGTGGATAAATTTAGATGATGGCGAGAGCTAGGATTGGCGAGATATACATCTCGAATCCTAGTCTCAGGAGTGCGTGGTGTCATACCCCAAAAATTACCCATCATTTTTCCTAAAAAAAAAAAAAAAAAAAAAAAAAAAAAAAAAAAAAAAAAAAAAAAAAATTAATTAATTAATTAATTAATTAATTAATTAATTAATTAATTAAATAATTAAAATAAATAAATAAAATATAACAAATTATTTTGGACTTGGGTCTCCCTCATTCCAAGCCCATTACCCACGAAATTAGTCTATAAATACTGAAGTTTCAGTAGGGGAGTGAGACTTGGAGTTACACTGGGAGATTCACTGGGGAAAAAAAAGAGGAGGAGAACAGAGAAGAACGAATAGAAGTTTTGGCATAGGAACCCTGCCTACCCGGAGAATTCAGAGTAAAGAAACCCTGAAGGCAGCCCATCTGCACCGAAGCCATCGCCGTCCAATTCCCGCTGCCTAACTTATTCCGATACTACAAGTGGTCAATCCCTTCAACCTTGAATTGGCAAACAGGTTTGCGTATCTCTATTGTTTATACTTTCAATTGGCCATATCTACATATATAATGCATCATGATTAAATGTTGATATATAATTTGCTTTCGTATGGGAATTTAAATATGCCTGAATACCCTGAATGTTTGATCATGTTATTCCTGTGATAAAATGCCATAAAATTCAAAGTTCCTAACGTGGGGCTGTTTTCAAATTCAAAATCCGTGGCCTATTCTGTTTTTTTTTTATGTTTTATCATAGCCATGCATTATTCATCCTATCATATTTATTGTTGTGATATTTCTCCGGTGTAATCTTCGATTGCACCCTGATTTGGTGTTCTGACATGTTTCTTTTTTTTGAGTTTCGTAAAGGTTCACATATCCCAGGAAAAGGTTATTGGCTAGGTATTCCACTTTATTTGTGGGATACCCTTGTGGAGTTTCACCCTAAATTAATTTTTAATGTATTAATTTCTAATGTATTAATTTTTTTTAATATATTATTTTTAATAATTTTAATGTGGAGTTTCATCCAAATTATATAATTAATTGTAAAACTTTGCCTTTGAATAAGTGATCTTGGACCTCTCTTTGTTGCCTTACGATTACGATATTACGGTCATGTCCCGCGAACGTGGGGATACCCTTAGCAAAGACCCTTCGGTTAAATCATCATAAAATAAATTATAGTCCCTCGGATGTTGCCTTCGAATATACAACTTTGTCCCTCGATGACCCTCCGATGTTGCCTACGGTTAAAAGATGATAGTCCCTTCGAATGCTAAGGTATCCTCGTAACTGTTGCCTTCAATGACCAATCGATGACCCTACGATGACCCTTTTACATCCAAAGGATAAAACTACTTATTTCTCAATAATAAGGACAATTTTACCCTCATAAGGATAGGAAATACTCATAAAGACCTTGGGTCGGTATAACTCTTAATTGCTGGCTCACAACCTAAAACATTTTTTCACACCTCACACCTTTCAAAATACCTTCAGAAAATCACCACTTGGTATACATTCATACTAGAATCATTACCGAGTTATATTTTTCTAAACAATTTTCAAAACTAAACGAGATAATCACTTTGTATACATTCATACAAGAATCATTACAAAGTTAAATTCTCTTTTCAAAACAATTTTTCTAAACAATTCACAAACACTTTTTTTTAGACAAAAATAATATAAGTGATCGAGCAATTAAGAGCCCATGGATAACCATGGATACAAAGGGTGCTAACACCTTCCCTTTGTATAATGTACCTCCCGAACCCAAAATCTAAATTAAGGTTTTTCCTGTTCTTTTCCACCTTTCCTTATTGGATAAAAGAAAAGTCGGTGGCGACTCTTGCTAACCGCGACATTGCGATTAAAACCACAAAAAAGTCCAGTTCACCGTATGACAGAACTGGCGACTCTGCTGGGGACCCTAAATATTTAAAAAGAGAGGTTACCTTAAAAACAAGATCACTTATTCAATTTGTCTGATTTATTTTTAAGGGATTGCTTGGGTATGTTATGCTTGAGTGAAAGATCCTACACCCGGATCTAGTGTACCTTAGGTAAGTAGCAAGAGATCATCGCGACTGTCTGGCGTATACTGGAATGGTCAAAATGATGGCTACGGTTAATGTGGCACTTTGGATGTCCTGATGTTCCTCATGTTAGTTGAGGAAATATTTGGCATTCGCGTGGTGTCATAAAAGCATTAACCAGACCTTTAGAACCCTAATTGACTCATCCTGGCCATTAGAAAGTAGTGAGATAACTGGCTTCGGTTCCGACTGGAGTTGGTTGAGACTCGATACTACACTCTTTGAGATTGGACTTTAGGGAAGCTTCGGTCAACCACTTGGTGTTGCACTGAAGTGGACTTAAGGAAAGGTCAATGATTTGAGATCCTTCTAGAACCCGGTTACTATTCTAAGACAGGTTGAACCAACCAAACTTCAGTGGGGAGGGTATTTACCTATGAAACTCACGCAAGCCTTAAAACCTAGGAATGATTGTTGTGTGACTTGCTTGTGCTTGTTATTTATCTAACAACATGACATCATAACAACATAACATCATAACATCATAACAACATAACATCATAACATCATGGCATTGTACTAACCATTTCAAGGATTTAGGGATTTAACTCTGCTAAAAAAAAAAACAAAAAACAAAAGCAAAAACAAAAGAGAAAAAAAAAGCTCTTTTTGTTAGTTTATGCAAAGTTAAATCCCGAAAGTCCTTGAAAAAATTTCATACATTGCATTGCATCGCATAACAGGTATTCTAAAGGATCAGTGTTCTCACGATTTTCCTATCAAACAGATTCCGGCAGATTCAAACAGATTGAACAATGGCTCTCGAACAAACTGTCAAAGATCTCCAGGCCCAGAATGCTCAATTCCAGGAAATGATGCTGAGCTTATCTAAGGGGCAGGAAGAACTGAAAGCTCTTTTGATGGAGAAGAAGAAGGACCAGAAACCTGTGGGTTACATCAACCCGGGGAGAAGGCTTAAGGGACAGGTTACAGGAGTCAAGATTAGAATTCTGAAGGATTCAGAAGAAGAGACCGAGAATGATTCGGAAGATGAGAATCCTAATCTCGTCAATTCTGAGGACGACGATGAAGATTATGAACATGAACAGTACTCTCCGAAGGATGATAAGTACAAGTTGCTGGAAGAACGTATGCTAGCTATGGAGGGGCAGAAAGTGCCCGGTCTGGATTTCGAAAACTTGGGTCTGGTCTCTGATGTGGTCATTCCCCGCTAATTCAAGGTTCCCATTTTCACTAAGTATGATGGTGCCTCTTGTCCTCAGATGCATCTAAGGGCTTATGTGAGAAAGATTCAGCCGCACACTACTGATAAGAAACTGTGGATCCATTTCTTCCAAGAGAGTCTGTCTGGCACACAGTTAGAGTGGTATTATCAGCTTGAGAGCTCTAACATCCGCACATGGACTGATTTAGCAACAGCTTTCTACAAGCACTACCAGTATAATTCTGAGTTAGCGCCTACTCGGCTACAGCTACAAAATATGACTATGGGCTCTAAAGAAAGTTTCAAAGAATATGCTCAAAAGTGGAGAGATTTGGCTGGCAGAGTCAAACCCCCTATGACTGATCGAGAGTTAGTGGACATGTTCATGGGTACACTGACTGGCCCATTCTACAGCCATCTACTGGGAAGTTCCTCGTCAGGTTTCACTGAACTTATCTTGACAGGTGAACGGGTTGAAAGCGGCATTCGAAGTGGAAAGATACAGGCAGCTACTTCTGCAAGCACCAAAAAGTCCTATCAGGGAAAGAATGAATCAAATGCTGTGTACAGTGAGAGGAAGCATAACAAGAAGAATCGTGACCATACTGTTGGGGCAGTTACAATTGCCGCACCGCCATCTCAGAACTTCCAACACAGACAAGACAGGTCGAGAAGACAGTTTACCAAGATCAATATGACTTTAACCCAAGCACTGCAGAGTATGTTAAAGGCCAATTTGATTACCCTCAGAGGCCCTCCTGCAAATCCCAACACTACTTCTCCTCGTTATAATCCCAACGCCAGGTGTGCCTATCACTCCGATAGCCCCGGGCATGATACGAATGATTGCTGGTTGTTGAAGAACAAGATTCAGGATATGATCGACGCTGGAGAAATTGAATTTGATCCTCCGGCGACCCCCAATGTCATCACAGCACCTATGCCTAATCATGACCAGAATGTTAATGTTGTGGACGACAATTCTCACGTTACTGACGTTGCTGATTTAGCATCTCCTCTCCTGATCGTTAAGAAGAATTTATTGCAAGCTGGTTTATTTCCAGGTTGTGCTGAAGATTGCGATCTCTGTGTACTCCGACCCAATGATTGTTTGAAGTTGAAGAACGGTATTCAACGGCTGATGGATGATCGTACAATTCTATTTGAAAGGGTTCCTAAGGTGGACAACTCTATTGAAGAGGTATCTGTGATTGCTAGGTCCAAAGCTCCAGTGAAGATTACCGCTACTAGAGTGCCTGTGAAGATTACCGCTGAGCCCAAAGTGGCTCCCCTGATTATTACCGCACCTGGCCCCGTGCCATATTCCTCCAGCAAAGCTATTCGTGGAACTATGGAGGCGACGTTTACATCCATGGCATAAAGCAAGTTGGTAGTTCTGCTAATCCTAATGATATTGTGGGGACTAGTAAAGTTACTCGAAGTGGAAGGATCTACTCCCCAGAAATCTCACCTCCCGCTCCCGAAATTCGAGGAAAAAGACCAGTCAATCCTCCTCAGTCAGAGACATCGGTCGAAGTTACTTCTGAAGATGTTGCCAAACAGGAAATGGAAGAGATGCTGAAAATCATCCGTAAGAGCGATTTTGATGTAGTGGAACAATTGGGGCATACTCCGTCTAAAATCTCAATGTTGTCCTTGTTATTATCCTCTGAATCCCATGCCAATGCATTGATGAAATTCTTGAAGACCGCTCATGTGCCTCAAGAAACATCCGTCGATCAATTCGAACATTATGTTGCTAATTTGACTGTTGACAATGGCCTAGGCTTTTCCGATGCTGACCTGACGCCAGCAGGAAAGAATCACAATAAAGCTCTGCATATCTCCATCGAGTGTGAGGGGATCACCCTGGCTCACGTGTTGATCGACAACGGCTCTTCCTTGAATGTGCTCCCGAAAGCTGTACTCGATAAATTTGACTACAAAGGCATTGAACTGAAGCCTAGTGATGTTGTGGTGCGTGCTTACGATGGTGCGAAGAGTGTTGTCTATGGTGAAGTGGTTCTCCCTATCAAGATAGGACCTCAAGTCTTCAACACTACCTTTCACGTGATGGGCATTCGTCCCGCCTACTCCTGCTTGTTGGGGCGCCCTTGGATCCATGGGGCAGGTGCGGTAGCTTCGTCGCTTCATCAAAAGCTGAAGTATCCAATAGCAGGCATGGTTGTCACTGTATGTGGAGAAGAAGAGTATATTGTCAGTAGTGTGCAAGCCTTCAAATACGTCGAGATGGATGGTGAATTCTTTGAGACTCCTTCTCAGTCATTTGAAGTGGTTCCTCCACCCAGTCCTGTCCTTAAGCCAACTCCCCTTGTGCCCAAGGTTGTTCGTGCTCCCCCTGTCATGATCTCTCTGAAAGATGCTCAAGCCGCGATTGAAAAGGGTGATCGTGCTGGTTGGGGTCAACTGATCAATGTACCGTACAAGTCTGATAAAGCTGGCCTGGGGTTTAACTCTGGAAAGATAGTCAAAAATCAGATTAATGCTATGGAAGATGCTGATAGTGATTGCGACTTGGATAGCTGGATTTTCCCAACAATTGGTGACGGACTCAACAATTGGAAGACTGAAGACATCATCCCGATTTCCTTTAGTCAGGAGTAATTGTTATTGTTTATTCTAGAATTGCAAATTTTAATTTTCTTTTACAATCAAACTTCTTAAAGCATTGTGTCTATGCCCGAGGCACAATGGCTAATTTGTTAGGGGTTTGTCATTTTCATAAGCATATTCATATTCAATAGATCAATGGACTTTTTGCATTCAAATATTGCGCTCTTTATCTTTCCTGTCATTTTTCAAACAAGCTATGTTTCTTGCACACACTCATGTAACAATTTGTCGATCCATATCCACTCTGGATCCTGTTGATAATAGTTCTACTACTGTTCATTATGACTTTGAAAATCCGATCTACCGAGCCGAAGATGGAAGTGAGGAAGATTGTGAAGTACCTGAAGAACTTGCCAGAATGTTACTACAAGAAGAAAGGACTATACAGCCGCATGAGGAATCAATTGAAATTGTAAATCTGGGTACTAAAATAAACAAGAAAGAAGTCAGAGGTTTCTTGGGGCACTCGAATTACATTGCCCGATTCATTCCACACTTGACTGCTACCTGCAAACCCATCTTCAAATTACTGAGACAAAATCAAGAGATGGTATGGAATGATGAATGCCAAGAAGCTTATGACAAAATCAGGAAATATCGCCAAGAACCTCCAGTTCCGATGCCACCAGTTGAAGGAAGACCTTTAATTACGTATTTGACCGTGTTAGAAAATTCAATGAGGTGTGTTGGGGCAACATGACGAGTCTGGTCGAAAAGAGCATGCCATATACTGCCTTAGCAAAAGGTACCGACTGTGAAACAAGATACTCACAGCCCGAGAAAGCTTGCTGTGCTTTGGCCTGGGCTGCTCGCCGACTAAGACAGTATATGTTGAATCATACCACCTTATTGACTTCTAAGATGGATTCTATCAAATACCTATTTGAGAAACCTGCTGTCTCCTGAAAGAGTTATCACTGACAATGGTACTAATTTGAACAACAAGATGATTACTGAACTCTGCACGCAGTTCAAAATAAAACACCATAACTCTTCTCCGTACCGGCCAAAGATGAACGGCGCCGTGGGGACTGCTAACAATATCAAGAAGGTCATGCAAGAAATGACAGTAACATACAAAGACTGGCATGAGATGTTACCCTTTACTCTTTACGGTTATCGCACTTCAGTGCGCACTACGACAGGGGCAACTCCGTTCTCTTTAGTCTATGGAATGGAAGCCATCTTACTAGTGGAAGTTCAGATTCCCTCTCTAAGAATCATGAAAGAGGCGGGCTTAGATGAAGATGAATGGATTCAGACTCGACTCGATCAGATAAATCTGATTGATGAGAAAAGACTTGCGGCTGTTTGTCATGGGCAGATATATCAGAAATGCATGACCCAGGCATTTAACAAAAGAGTTAAGAGACAGGTGTACCAACTTGGCGACTTAGTGATCAAGCGTATCATTCTACCACAAGGTGATCCCAGAGGCAAATGGACTCCCACATACGAAGGGCCATTTGTGGTTAAGAAGGTATTCTCTGGTGGAGCCATGATACTCGCTACTATGGATGGTGAAGACTTCCCACATCCCGTGAACGCGGACATAGTTAAAAAATACTACGCATAAAAGAGACCCGCTAGATCGACGTATCTAGGCAAAAGTAAGGGCATCCCGGCGAACCAAAAGGGTTCGGGCAAAAATTAGGGATATATAAAAAAAAATGTACACCCGGCAAGTCGAAAACCTGAAAAGGCGGCTTGGGCAAAAAAGGGTATCCTGGTGGACTGAAAACCTGAAAAGGCGGTCCAGGCAAAAATTAGGGATTAAAGCGTATGACTATGTCCCGTTCTCAGTCAACTTTCATCCAAGTTCGAGGGACTGACCAAGCCAATCACTTCTATCCGACAGCAAGGGATGAGATGCTCGAAGACATAATGACAGTAGTAGGCTTAAAATCAATAGGACTTCTTCCACATAGCTTTCTCTTTGTTTTCGACAATTTCCTCTTACTAGGATTTCTGTCTCCTTGTACACAAATTGCCTGTTTATAGGCCTCCTTTCAAAATCAATACAACCCTCTTTCAAAAAAAAGATGCTTTTGTTTTTACTTTTCTGTTTTGGTTGCGTAAATGTCCATTGATTTAATTTGAATTAATATGTGCATTTGAATATGATAAATGTTTACCAAAATATATGCGTAGAATAGCAATAGCAATTACTACCCGACTTCAGGATCGAGGAGAAGGTCTAACCATGCTTCCAATGAATCCGCTACCAATTCTATTCCCCCAGCAAGTCTGTTATTCCTCAGAAGAAATTAGCAGTATTCCCCGGCACAGCCAGTTACTCCCCAACAGAGGTCGGCATCATCAGACAGATTGATCATCTCATCCATCCTCAGCCAAGATCTGTGGAATATTTCTACCATCAGACAGAATCAAGAACCCCCTGCCGAGAAAGGGTCATCGTTACAAATATCTCCAATCAGTAGATGGGGATTTATTTTCCCCAGTAGAGTCCCCAAGCAGAACTTCTCATACGCATAACTCATTCATTACATCATTTCACAGCATACGCATGCATACAACATTCACATTTATTTTAGCATAACACGAAACATCTCATACATCATGACATAGCATGAAGCTAACTTTTCTTTGCAGGTTATTTATCCTCCTGATATAGTCAAAATAAAAGGTTCATTCAGACAGACACCTTTATCAATCACATTCAAGATTCAGATACATATTTCAAATACAGTTCATGGGAACATTCATTCTGACAACACTTCGATATCCTCCTAACGATGGCATCTTTAAGCCCATCCCAGACATTTATTGCAAGTACAACATATACAGGTTATCAGATACAGCCTAACGTACGGTTCATTCTGATTCAGCCCAACATATGACTTCTTCAGCAACTCCAATGTGGTCTAACGTACGACCCATTTGGACCTTCAAATCCTCAGATGCTGCCTAGCGTACGGTACATTCAGGGGTGTAGTCTAGCGTACGACTACTTTCTTTTTCAGATGCAGCCTAACGGACGGCTCATTCTACAACTCGGATACGATCTAACGTACGATCCATTCTGAACTTCAACAACCCCAACGCGGTCTAACGTACGACCCGTTTGGATCTTACAACCCTCAGATGCTACCTAACGTACGGTACATTTCTGAAGTGTAGTCTGGCGTACGACTACCGCTTTCATCATCAGATGCGGCCTAACAGACGACTCATTCTGCGACGGTCTAACGTACGACCCGTTCGGATGTCCATCCCCTCAGATGCTACCTAACATACGGTACATTTCTGAAGTGTAGTCTAACGTACGACTACCCCTTTTGTCATCAGATTCAGCCTAACGTACGGCTCATTCTGCAACTCAGATACGATCTAGCGTATGGTCCATTCTGATCCTTTATCCCCAACAGCATATGACACACTCCGACTCCCCAGCGAAGTCGGCAGCCTAATGGATGACTCATTATACGGTCTAACGTACGACCCAGTGTGGCACCCATGTCTTCAAATTGGCCTAATATACGGCGCGATCTGAAGCTTTCGTCATCAAACCTCTCGGATGGCATCTTTAAGCCCATCTCCATCAAGACCAACTGTCGATTCTCAAGTGCAAATTTTTGGGGCATTCTAGTGTTCAATAATCTTCCACCTCCAGACCACGAATGGCATACACGCCATCCTAACTCTCTCGGTTCAAGAATATTGAACAGGGGCAGCTGTCATACCCCAAAAATTACCCATCATTTTTCCTAAAAAAAAAAAAAAAAAAAAAAAAAAAAAAAAAAAAAAACGAAAAAAAAACGAAAAAAAAAAAAAAAAAAAAAAAAAAAAAAAAATTTAATTAATTAATTAATTAATTAAATAATTAAAATAAATAAATAAATAAAATATAACAAATTATTTTGGACTTGGGTCTCCCTCATTCCAAGCCCATTACCCACGAAATTAGTCTATAAATACTGAAGTTTCAGTAGGGGAGTGAGACTTGGAGTTACACTGGGAGATTCACTGGGGAAAAAAGAGAGGAGGAGAACAGAGAAGAACGAATAGAAGTTTTGGCATAGGAACCCTGCCTACCCGGAGAATTCAGAGTAAAGAAACCCTGAAGGCAGCCCATCTGCACCGAAGCCATCGCCGTCCAATTCCCGCTGCCTAACTTATTCCGATACTACAAGTGGTCAATCCCTTCAACCTTGAATTGGCAAACAGGTTTGCGTATCTCTATTGTTTATACTTTCAATTGGCCATATCTACATATATAATGCATCATGATTAAATGTTGATATATAATTTGCTTTCGTATGGGAATTTAAATATGCCTGAATACCCTGAATGTTTGATCATGTTATTCCTGTGATAAAATGCCATAAAATTCAAAGTTCCTAACGTGGGGCTGTTTTCAAATTCAAAATCCGTGGCCTATTCTGTTTTTTTTTTTTTTTATGTTTTATCATAGCCATGCATTATTCATTCTATCCTATTTATTGTTGTGATATTTCTCCGGTGTAATCTTCGATTGCACCCTGATTTGGTGTTCTGACATGTTTCTTTTTTTTGAGTTTCGTAAAGGTTCACATATCCCAGGAAAAGGTTATTGGCTAGGTATTCCACTTTATTTGTGGGATACCCTTGTGGAGTTTCACCCTAAATTAATTTTTAATGTATTAATTTCTAATGTATTAATTTTTTTTAATATATTATTTTTAATAATTTTAATGTGGAGTTTCATCCTAATTATATAATTAATTGTAAAACTTTGCCTTTGAATAAGTGATCTTGGACCTCTCTTTGTTGCCTTACGATTACGATATTACGGTTATGTCCCGCGAACGTGGGGATACCCTTAGCAAAGACCCTTCGGTTAAATCATCATAAAATAAATTATAGTCCCTCGGATGTTGCCTTCGAATATACAACTTTGTCCCTCGATGACCCTCCGATGTTGCCTACGGTTAAAAGATGATAGTCCCTTCGAATGCTAAGGTATCCTCGTAACTGTTGCCTTCAATGACCAATCGATGACCCTTTTACATCCAAAGGATAAAACTACTTATTTCTCAATAATAAGGACAGTTTTACCCTCATAAGGATAGGAAATACTCATAAAGACCTTGGGTCGGTATAACTCTTAATTGCTGGCTCACAACCTAAAACATTTTTTCACACCTCACACCTTTCAAAATACCTTCAGAAAATCACCACTTGGTATACATTCATACTAGAATCATTACCGAGTTATATTTTTCTAAACAATTTTCAAAACTAAACGAGATAATCACTTTGTATACATTCATACAAGAATCATTACAAAGTTAAATTCTCTTTTCAAAACAATTTTTCTAAACAATTCACAAACACTTTTTTTTAGACAAAAATAATATAAGTGATCGAGCAATTAAGAGCCCATGGATAACCATGGATACAAAGGGTGCTAACACCTTCCCTTTGTATAATGTACCTCCCGAACCCAAAATCTAAATTAAGGTTTTTCCTGTTCTTTTCCACCTTTCCTTATTGGATAAAAGAAAAGTCGGTGGCG
Source organism: Lathyrus oleraceus (assembly GCF_024323335.1). NCBI lineage: Eukaryota > Viridiplantae > Streptophyta > Magnoliopsida > Fabales > Fabaceae > Lathyrus > Lathyrus oleraceus. Next base: position 385,498,966 of record NC_066581.1, read on the forward strand.
ACTCTTGCTAACCGCGACATTGCGATTAAAACCACAAAAAAGTCCAGTTCACCGTATGACACGTGGTATACACCAAGTTCCATTTCCATCTTTATTGAAAAAGTCTTGAATATGAATTAATATTTTTTGAGTTTTTTTATTAAGAAAAAGTGGCTTGACGTTGAATCAAGCGTTTGATGAGAGTTTGAAAGAAATGGAATAGAATAGGAGGGAGAAATGAATTGATTTGTTTATTGAGAAAATACTCGACGTTGGATCGAGTCATATTTTTTTGATATTTTGAAATTGTTGATTTTATTCTTGTGTTAGTAGCTAACTACACAGTCAAGCAATAAAGAAATAAAATAGTACAAGATTATTACACATCGGGGGAGTGGAGTACATTTTGTCAAATGGGGATTAAAAAATCATTAAATCGATCCCAAACAACAAATAATGCATGAGTGTAAGTGCAAGAGAACCGGCTCATTGTAAGAAAGCCCAAGAGTAAGTTATGTGAGGTTGACGGCGATGCTTAAAAAGCAATCGACTTACAAGGGTGTGAAAATGGGCTCGATATTAAATCGAGAAAAATATGATTTTTATAGTTTTCAAATGGTTTCGAACACATGATGCAATTAAAAGAAAAACAAATCTATATTATTAAACAATAATAAAAAACTATGAGTAATAAAGCATAAATATAAAAGAAAATGTTAAAAGAAAAAAAACTACACATAGGGGAATCAAATCCACTACACTAAAGACCTAGACACCACTCCCCTCCACCAGACCACTTACTAACTAGTTGTTATTTACAATGTCAAATAGGCTTTATAAATCAAGAAAAGATTGGAACAAAAAAAATCTAAAGCAAATAAAACCAAAATAATAATAATAATAAAAAAGACTGTTGGATTACCCAAAAAAATCCAGCCGCCTGGCTGTTGGATTTTAGAGGTTAGGAATTGGGAATATTAAAAACATTTAACTAAAACCTAAACCAATAAATCATAGTTAATGACTACTTAAAAAACTCTAAACATCCACTTAATGGGATTTAAAAGTCTGTTTTTTTACAAAAAAAGGAATAAAGCATTGAATAATAAAATAAAAAAATAAATAAAGAAAAAGAAAAAGAAGTGAGGACGCAAAACATTACTCAATCGTCTTCCTCTCTCATTCTCTCACTGCTCACGAACTCAATCTCTCTCAATCTCACAATGCTCTCTCAATCTCTCACCCAAAACCTTACGTTTTCAACCTCCCATCTCTTTCGATACGTCCCCAATCGCACGGCGTACCACACAATTTCTTTCACTCTAAAATGCAAGGGTCCAAGGTTTTTAAGGATAAACAAGAAGAAAGGGGCTCACCTTTGGCGAAAACGACGGAGACGATGAAGATTCAAACCTCCCCCCTTCGCCTCTTCAAAAGGTTTGTTTTTGATTTTTTTGGATTAGGGTTTTCTGTTTGGCCGCTTTTAATTCCGCCTCCGATTAGTTTTTTTCGTCCCCGTCTCACTGATTTCTTCTGTCTATTTATGTCTCCTGATTAGGGTTTACAATTTTGTCTTTGGTGATCCCAACAAGTTCAATGGAGAAAATTTACAGAAGCGCTTTTGTGTGCTCAGAATCACTTTTATCTTGTTTTACGCTACAATCCGGAAACGGTACTATGAACTCAAACTTTTCTCTTTGAATTTCGTCCCTATTCCAATTTGGGAAATTTTTGGATTCTAACACTTGCCAATTGCTTTTGTGTTACTGCAGTAAAACATTGAAGATTCCAAAAGCATTTCCGTTTTTTTTTTTATCACAGCTCTGGTTTTGGGTGATTTCTGGAACACTACTTTGAGCAACAGCTTTTAATAACAGTCAATGTGAAAGCTGTACACTGCTAGAATTTTGTAGAAGTGCTTCAATCTAGAGGCAGTAGTCTTGTGGTGGACGATGGAGAGAGTATCAGCAATCACTACTGAATTTGCAGGGCAGTACCAAAATCACCATTGTCTAACGCTTGACAAAGCTGAAGGAGCTTATCAGAAGCATTTTTGGAGATGTCCCCACTGTTCAATTTTGCAAACAACCCACCAAGTCTCTTTGAGTTGTCTTCTATTTCCCGCCTCTTTGCAGGATTTGCACGTGAACCTCCAAGTGCTTCCGATGTCTCATTGAAAAGTCTGGTCAATGTTGAAACAATGGGCATTTGGTGTGCAGGTACTTTTGAAGTATCAGCAGTCTGCACAGTAGGTGGTGGAGAGGAATTGAAAGAGGGGTTTTGTTGCTATGATGAATGGTTCAATCACCGGTGCAGATGGATGTGAATTTCGATACCATTCAGGATACCTATTCTTAAAATTTAGTTTCGGTTTCTCAGCAGATTTCAGCCAGCATTCCTGATGTTTGTGCTGATAGACATCTGGTGAATGACATCCAAATTCTGATGGGCAATAAACCCAAATATTGCATTTCTTTTCACCTTCTTTGGCGCGTTTAGCATGGTCCAAACAAGCTTGACAGCAATCAGCTGCACTATCTTTGTGGTGAGTAAGTCCCCATTTTACTGCTGAACCATCATAATCCGTATGAAGTTCAGGTTTGCACTCATGTGGAAGGACCCTGCCAGGAAGAACTTCCTCCTCTGAATCCTCTGTCCCATCAGGTTTGTCATCAACTGTTCTTTTGTCGTTGTACTAGACTGATCACCGTATATGACAGTATCAAGATACTTCAGCGGGAATTCTTGAAGAAGACGAATCACGCAAGGGTTTCAGAGAAGGATCAGATATGGAGATCTCATTATACATATCCGATATCGCTTTGGCAAAGTACTCCTTCGCCTGAGGCCTCTTAATCTTCATTGTCGGAGTCAGCAGACCATTTTCCATCGCAAATGGTTTAGCCACTAAAGTGACCGCTCTTGCAAATTCAAAACCTCTAAGATGAGCCTCACGTCCAACAGCGTCCATCTCAGCTAAAAAAGCCGCCTTTGCTTTTGGATTATTACAAAGTGGTGTTAAATCATTATGCACTATGCCTTGTGAAGCAGCCCATGCTTTCATGACATCAGGATCCACCGAGACAAAAGCTATCAAATAAGAAATAAAGCTGTCGCCGTATATAAAGCACTGTGCCACAAAATTGCATTTGACATATACATTTTCTATCTTCTCTAGAGCAATGTACTCGCCTTGTGCCAACTTAAAGATATTCTTCTTCCTATCAATGATTTTGAGACGACCGCCAGCTATCCATGTGCCAATATCTCCGGTATGCAGCCATCCCTCTTCGTCAATGACTTCTCTCGTTTGAACTTCATCTTTGTAATATCCTTGAAAAATAATGGGACCCCTGATGCAAATTTCACCACGGGGTTCGGCTGATCATCAGATGTATAGTTCATTTCCGGAACATCTACAAGTTTTATCTCACAGCATGGACTTGGGGAGCCAACGTGACCACTAAGTCTGTATCCCTCATCAATGCAGCTTATAGTATTTTAACAGCATTAATAATACCAGCATATATTCTGTTATATAGGCGGGGAACACTACAGAAAATAGTAGGCCTTAGAACTGCAAGGTCGTCTATTAATTTCGTATTATCCCCCTGGAAGAATCCCACCGCAATGCCAAAATATACTGTCATGACTTGATTTGCTCGCTCATAAATGTGTGCCAAAGGGAGATAGGATATATAAACATCATTTGGGTTGAATTTTTCACCCAAAGAGGTCCCAGCAACATCTGCAATAAAGTCTTGATGTAGTTTGGAACCAAATCAATGCAGTGTAAAGCATGTAAGACATGGTTGGAATTGTATGGAAATGTGAATTGGTGTAGGTTGGATCAAGTGAATGCCAAGTCCATGTTTATGGTTTTAAAATGTTTGTCCTTTGGAAGATGACTTCGTAATTTATGAAAATGTTGTAATGCTATTTTGATTTTGAAATGTACTATGGATATAAAATGGATTTTTTTAGAAATTATCCAAGACTAATTTAAATATCAATTTAAATAATAATAAAAAATCAGTAGAAAACCCAATTAAAATCAAATTAATCCAATAATTTGTTAAAATTACTTTTGACATCAATTCTAACATCTATTTGAAAATTAAAATCAATTAGAGTTTGAATCATTAGTAAAAATAACAATTAAAATTAAATTGAAATTTGGAATTAAACTTAATTTGAAATTAAAATCAAATTGAAAAATTAAAAAAAAAATCAAATAATTAAAATCCATTTTATAATCAAAAGCACCATGATCAAAAAGGCATAGATAATGACCAATGTGTAACAAAAATATGGATTTGGGAATGAATGTATGCAAATGAACCTTAGGCCAAGTGCCAAAAAAAATGAAAAAATGGAAAAAATTCATGGTCAAAATCGGGGTATGACACTTATGTCTAAGTAGGGAGCATTATTGAATAAATTTAGTTTTGAAATCTAAAGTTGGGGAGAGTAAATTAGAAGAGTTGATTAGAAACTTGGAAAAGTGATGTTTTATAAAAGGGTGAAAGTGTGAAAAGAAACAAGAAAAAGAAATCACCTTTGAAACTATAGAGCAAAGAAAAAGAAAAGAAATAAAAAGCAAAGAAAAAGCTCATGGTTGTGTGGATGTGAAAAATAAGAAAATAAGAAAATAAGAAAGATGGGGATCAAAGACACAGAAATTGTTGTTGAGTTGAATGTATGGGAATGCTCCCTTAGGATAGGCATTTTTGTTGAATTCTCTTAATCATATCCTTTCTTGTAACCCAAGCCACATTACAACCTTTGAAAGACCTCTTGATTCTCATTTTTCACATGAGTTAGTATTTGCTTTGATGACCGCATGATTCGAGTTATTGTTGATTTAATTGTTTGGATGAGTGAAAGTAAACCTTCATGTTTATTCATCATTATTATGATATGTGTGTAAGTTTGATTCAATTTTGACATGTATTGCTTTGAATTCTTTGGTATGATATTTGCACCCAACCATTGCTCTTATTCATGTTTTGTCTAGCATTGAGATAGGTGGATTGAGAAAACGCCATACACTTTTGAACCATTTGAATGTCCTCGGTTAATCCTTGTTTTAATCTATTGTTTCATTGCTTTGGTTGTTTTGGTGAAAACTTTTGTTTAGGGACAAACAAAATGATAAGTTGGGGAGAGTTGTTAGGGACCAATTAGTACTACTTTTCATATAATTTTATTGGTCCCTTTTACCATTTTCTGATTGAATTACACACTTTTATCCTCACAATTTTACATAAATGCAATTAAGTTTAAGTGATTATGTTTTAAGTAGATATTTCACGTATTTGTTAGTTTTGTAGAGTTTTTGGACAAGAGAGCATTGGAGTGCATAAGCATAATTTGGAAAAAGTTTCAATGGCAATTTGGAAGCATAATTTGGAAGAATAACACTTGGGAGAATTGTTGAATGAAGCTTGCAAGGCAAGGAAGCTGAAATTGCTTCAGTTCGCGCCGCGACCAGGGATGGCGCCGCGAACCTTGCGAAACCAGCAAGCATTTTGTTTGGGCCAAGTGTTCTGTTTTCAACCCAACTTTAGTGTGACAGTTTTGTATCATTTTTAGAGTGCTTTTCAGTTTGAGATGAAAATGAACATTTTAGGAAAGGTTAAACTCTTTAAGAAAACAGAATGGAAAAAATAAAAAAAGACACATTGTGGAAGAAAAACAGAGTTAGTTTGCTATTGCATTTCGCTGTCCAAAATGATGATGAGGAGCTAAACCCCATTTTGTCAAGATTGGAGGTAGTAGCTATTCCTATTTGTTTATGTATTCCATTTGACTCTTGTATATGACAAAAGGTTATTGAGGTATTGAATGATATTTTTGCCCTATTTTGAATATTTAGATTTGAATAGTTGTTGAGAAAGATTATTCAAGTCTTGACTTAAAATATACTTTCAAGTAGTGAATGAGTTTTAGAAATAGATTTATGCACTACTCTTCTTTTGTATCAAACATTAAAGATTGCTATATTGATAGTTAGGTAGAGAAATCATTTAACCATTAATATAGTGATTATCACAATATCATTTGGAGATAAGTGATATTGAGAGGATACTTGAATATCATCAATAATTTTAAGTCTATATAGTTGTCATAAGGAAACATAAGAAATTTGAATAGTGAACTCCAATCTTGCCAAGCCTTTTACATTTGATTAAAACTATTTTATTGTTTTAGTGACATTTTACTCAAAAGATAACTTTTCAAACAAAACAACTTGGTTACATTTTAAACTTATAACAATTTGGATTATAGAACGACGGTAATAACAACCAATCTTTGTGGATACGATATTAATATTTGCCGAAAATATACTTTTCAACAATATGTTCATCCTAACCGATGACAAATATTTTCTTCCCCTATTTGAGTTTATCCTTGATATGTTCATCCTAACTGATGACGAATTTTCTCCCCTTTGCAGAGTATATCCTTGATATGTTCACTTTAACCAGTGACGAATATTCTCATCTTCGGTCTTCTGCCCAGTAACTGGTAGTTGTAAATCACTTTCCTGCAGTTTTCCCCCATCAAGGTTATTCTTACCCAGTAACCGGTAATGAATACTCCCTCCTGGCGGTGTTTCCCAGTGATTCATCCTTGATATGTTCATCCTAACCGATGACGGATGTCCTCTTTGTCTGCTTTTCCTGCATGATTCAAGTATGTCAGTTTTATTCTGACCTGCTTGTATCACCTGCAGGTGTCTTGTTTTCCCGTCTGAGCCCTTCCATTTTCATGGAATTCCTCTAGTCTCCCAGCAGTTTTTAAGTCGTAGCCTGACCTACGCATAACTCTTCTATCCCCCTAGAGTCTTTGTCTCCCTAGTGAGTTTCCTTATGGAATACATTGTGCTCCTACGGATATTCGATCTCTCTGGTTTCTTTTCCTTTGTGGCAATATTTCCCCACAGAGAATTCGCTTTTACATTCATATCATATGCATCATGAGGTCTCTTAGGGACCAAAATTTGTTTCTATATGTTGTTATTTAAGCACATTCTACTAAGTCGACATGAAGATTTTAACCTTCACCTCCTCAGTTAGAATATCCTTAAATAGGGGCAGCTGTAAAACCCCAATTTTGACCCTAAGATCCCTCATGCAACTTCATCATATGCATTAACATTGGGATTATACCTTGGCATCCTCCTTACCCCTCCTTCATTGGGTTTGTTTTGGGAGAGATCACCAAGCACTATGTGATTGTATCATCCTTGTATATTATCATTTTACTAACCAAAATACCAAAAATATGTCTTTGCATTTGCCTAACTCTTTTGTGGGAAGGGCATGATCCCCCATTGATCTATCAAGTTCATACCTAGGGTTTAAGACCCTCATGGATAAGAGCACAACCAAGGAAGGAGCCACACTGTCCCAAAGCACCATATATGAGTCCCCATGATCTTCATATGTTACTTTGATCAAGTATTGTTCAAGAATTTGGAGATAGTTTGCCTTGGAAACCCTAGTTTGTTTGGGTATCTTGAGTAACTTCTTCAACAAGCTTCCTCACCAATTGATCAAATATCTCAAGGTACACTTCAAAATTAATCATCTTATGCATATATGATCTACCATGAGCCTAGAAAGTCAAGAGAATTGGAAGTTAGCAAGTTGGTTGATGGTGGTTGGCCAGATGAATTAATCTGATCAAAACTGGGTCTCCCTAGACCCTATCTCCTACACTTTTCACCATATGAAAATTATTCCAAGATAAACGTTACTCTAAATGACATTCCAAACAACTTTCATGTTGATACCTAGAGCTAGGTTTGCTTGGAAAATCATTTTCTATGTTGAAACATTATAGGTCATTTTGTCTAAACCCTAATTTGAAAGCCAACTTCCCAAGGCCATAGCTTGCTCATTTTTTATGAGATGAAATATTTCCAAGATGCACAATCAAATTCAATATGTATACTTCAACTTTTATGTTTGGAGTGAGAGCTGATTTAACTTTTATGAGCATGTGATATGAGGATACATTATAGGTCATTTTTGCCCTATACCATTGAACAAGTGATTTTCCTCAACTTCAAAAATTCATAACTCTATCATTATAAATCCAAATGACATGAAATTGGTTACCATTTTGAAGGTATTTGAAAGAGATACAACTCCGATGAAGACACTTTTCTCATTTGGAGCTCACATAAAAAGTTAAGCAAGGTGGAATATTGAGATATATGACTTAACACTTAGAAACATTTTCAACATGTTAAAATTTCCAAACTTCCACCTCAAAATTCACCATGATCCAAGTTCCAAATGGAAATATGTCCAACATCAAAGTTGTTCCCCTTGATCTAAGATTTCCAAAGAGTCATATTTCATGCATTTTGGATGAGGCTTGTTAGGGCTGCACATAGTCTTAACATGTCTGCATCAAGTGGAAAAATCAAATGTCCAAAACTTCACATTGCATTGCCTTGCCATTCAAGCATCATTTGAACTTCAGTACAGTTGGAATTGGATCAAAATGGATTGCTTCATGGGCCTGTACACGCCCATGCAAGCTTGTGCATGATATTGCCAAATTTAACAAAATTCCAAGTGTGAAATTATCAATCCCAAATGCTATAAATACATGGCCTCTGAGCTCATTTCAAGAACACCTTGCGCGCCAGCTTTGCCCCCTCTCTTCAAACCCTCACAATTCAAAGGAAAACCTGAGAATTTTCAACTTGAAAATTGAGTTTGAATCTCACTGTTTGGAGATTCAAAAACTCCAGGATCCAAAGCTTTTTTCCATTGCCAAACCACTTCTGCAAGCTCCTCGAGTATGATCAAGTCAAGTTTGAAGCAAGCAAGATCCAGTTTTGCACACATTGAAGGTATTTTTCAAAAATCTTCTTCTCTTTGATTCTCACTCAATTCTCATCAATTCTCTTGGATCTTTAGTTTTCTGAAGTCCTACCAATGTAGGCAAGAAAATTGAGTTTCTTTGAGGTCAAATCGAAGCAACTCAGTTGACACACCTCCAAATTCAACTCCTCATATCTTTCTATATATGTGGAGTTAGTTAAAATTGAGGTCAGATTCGTGCTCTACACAATTTTTTCTTTTAGATCATGTCCTCCTTTTTCATTTATGTGATGGTGATGATTGAACCAGTCCGATGAGCCTCGCCTGAGAAGGTGACCGGAATTCCAGCGCCAGTGGTGTGCTGGACCGGTTTTGAGCCATTGATCTTGTTTAAATTGTTTTAATCTTGAGTGTTGCTTTTGAATACCATTGGTGTGGCGCGCTGGCTCAAGTGTACCATGGAACACGCGTTTTAGACCACTTGATATGCCACCTCAACTAATGAGGGAGATCAAGTGGTCCTCGTTTTTTCTGATTATTTGAATTTCATTTTTTTTATTTTTTTTATTAATTTATATTAATTTTAATATTGATCCAAAAAATATGAGAGTTTCACCAAAAAAAATTAAATAAAATCCTCTTTCATATTTTGAATTAAAATCATTGTTTGGATCATTATTAATACTTTTCACGATTTAATTGATTTTGTGAATATTTTTAATTGTTTAAAAATACTTTTAAGTCTCAAAAAATTCTGAAATTTTTTCTCCAAGGTCCTTTGACCTTGTTTGACCTATGATAAATCTCATGGCCATTTCTTTGATGTTTTGATGAGATTTTAGGAATTTGACAAACCATATTTAATTTAATGCATTATTTTTAGTGTTTTTAAATTAAATAAATGCCAAATAAATGTGTTGAGCCATTTTGATTGTTTGTGTAAGTTTGACTTGTGTTGTTGGGTCTTGGTCAAGGTTGATTTGACTTTGTTAGGTTAAGATCATTGGATTTAGGGGATTGATGGAATATACATTCCATCTTCCAAAACGAATGAATGATCTTAATTTGGTAAAAGTCCTCCTTTGTCCAATTTGAGTTTTGATGCATTCCCCTCCCTCTTCATCTAATTCCCCTTCTTTATGCATCCATTTCATTTGACCTATGATATTTCAATATCCTAAAGCTAGTTGATTGAAAAATCAACATAAGTATGGATGAGATTAGGCCACCTCTTTTGCATATTCTTTTTGTGTGTGGTATGTTTCATGAGCATAGTACATTATACTATGTCTCTAACATGCATTAACACCAAAATTCTATTGCCCGACCTCAAATAGTTGTGACTTCTACATAAGTCCAATTACGATTGCTTAACATAGCGCTAAATTTTTGACACAAAAGGCATAGCATTCTAGTTAGTGAGATTGTAAGTCTCCCCTCTTTCATGGTATTATATGGAAACTTGACCTTTTTTCCTTCCTTTGGAAGATGTCTTGGTTCAAGGATTCATGCTTGTGATAAGTGGGTTGAGTGTTCTCCAAAGAATGACTTAAACAATAAAAAGTAAAAACAATACTAACTTCTAACTCATTAACAACTAACATGGAATTTCAAGTCCTTTACTGTTAGTGCACTTTAATTCATTTTCCATTATTCATACCATTCTAATTGTTTATGTTAATGTCATTTTCACTTTGTCCATTTGAACCATATTTTGTGATATATTTTGCTTGTGTATATTATGTTTGTTTGTATGGTCTTTGGCCATTAATGTACATAATAAGAACAAAAACCCTAAAAAACTTCTTGTGTGGACTGTTGGTTTGATCTGAGACAATTGGACTTAGAATTTAGGCAACACTCCCTATGCAAAGGACTTGGCCAATGCCAAATTTCATGTAACCAAGTGCTTACAATTTGAAACTTCATCTGATACATCATTGAAGATCCCTTTGAGTTCATCTGCAACATGATCATTGTGAAGCGGTTACATTGAACCTGTGACTTGTGGAATTCACCTGTTACAAGGGCAAATTTGAAGAAGATCATGGAGTGGTTAAAACTTGGATGTGGCTATCTTTATTTGATGCCTTGCTCTTCAAGTTAATATTTTGTGCATTGTTTGTTGCTTGATTCTAATGTCCAAGGGAATTTGGGTTTCTATATGACATTCTTGTTTATTGGATTGCAGCCCATTGGTCAGATCTTTTAAAGTCTCAACTTTTAAATTTATGCTTATAATTAGTATCTTCATCTCCTCCCCATCTCTTTAATTTCAAAATCTCTCCCTCCTTTTAAAAAAAACTTCTTTGTTTGTGCTTGTCTTTAAAAAAAAAACTTAGAGCCTTTGTAAACTAGAAACTTTGGCCTTATGCCATTGCATTTTCAAGCTTTTTCTTAATCAAACTTGTAAATAAACTTAACTATACTTTGACTTAAAATTTCAAAGAAAATCCAAAAAGAACCAACTCATTCAAACCATTTTCTAGGCCCTTGGGCCTTTCAAACTTAATTTTTGATTAAAAGCAATGCACCCACTTTGAAATTTGTATCACGAACTACGAGGTTTTGATCCCTCATTTTTATGTTGGTATGTAGGCACAAGTCCGAAGGTCTTGTCAAACACAAAAATATAATTAATGAATTCTTTTATCATCCCCCCGTTCTATTTGTTTGTAAATATTATTTCATACAAAATACATATGCACACACAAAAAAGGGCTCCCTAGGAGTACATAGGACATTTTGGGTGCTAACACCTTCCCTCTGTGTAACCAACCCCCTTACCTGTAATTTATGGCATTTTATTAGTTTTGATTTGAAAACTTCTTATTTTGAGTTTTGTTCGTACTTTTCCCTTTTCCCTTGGAAACAATAAAAGCGCGGTGGTGACTCTTGTTATTTGATGTCTTGCTTATCCATAACTGGATGATCATGAATTTACCGCTACACATAATTACAACCCAGATCCTAATGTCTTTAATATTTATAAGATTAAAAATGGTAAGAAATCTAAAGACCCTATTGTACAAGTTAACAAATATATAGAAGTGTTCTTGTGTGTATAAGATCATCTTTGTGTTGTATGGTTCTATTAATATCTTATTCAAAGACTTCCACAATATTTCAATCTTCAGCCCATTCATATTTTTCAATCAAAGTCAACGAACCTATAATAATAAACTTGATCAATCATTTTTCTGCATCTTCTTCAAATCCTTGAACTTCCTTTTAAAGGACTAGGAAAATAGTCGTTGGAGAGTTTGAACATAATGAGCAGGCTTGTTGAAGAAGTATGCAAAGAGAGCCGTTGGAGATTAACATCTGGTATGAAGCTATGTCCATTGAATAAAAGTAACACGCCTAGTACCTTTGAAGATACTATATATCTATCAAAGGATGGACTAAATTGAAGATATCACATCTTAATTTCTTGAGCCCTGCAACATGAAACCATAGTAGACTTTGTCCAGAACTCTAGAGCTTTGATAAGACAAAGATACTTTGGTACAATGTATGGATCAGATGCTCTTCAGTCTTTTAGAAGCTGAGTTGTCCTCAGAGGTTAGATCGAGACTAGAGTTTGAAGCCTGCAGATGCTGATGAATAACTTATAGATTATGATCAATCAGAATCAGAATCACTTCTTTTTGGAACTAAGTCTTTTGATAGGCTTGAAACCTTGATGTAGTTTGACTTCAAGTCCTGCAGGCTTGGTTCTGATCCTTTAGATTTAGACCAATATTGCTTCTCTTTAATGAATCTTCTAAGTGATTAACTTGATTTATATAAAAGGTTAATGTATTTTGATCATGTAGACTAGAATAACCATTATTAAAGCCTATTGTTCTTTAAATACTTTATTATCTTCAAAACCTTTTAAGGGCATAAACAAATCTTGTTCCAACAAAGACATTTATCATGTTTTGTTTCAATCTCCTTTCTCTGTTTTTGTTTGGCAGCAAGTTTACTCTTGGCTAGATAGGGCACCCCGAAGGAGAATAACGATCCAAAACGCAGCGGAAATTAATTTTTTATCCTTTAGTGATCCTTAAGAATGGGCTTGATCAGTGGTAGAATCGTTACCTCTTATGGCAATTGAAACCTTTTATGTAGATCTAAGGAGTGATCACGAACTTTAAATGGTGACAACGCCTCTACTCAGTCCACACGAACGGATTTCTTCAATCTCAGTACTAGCTGCTATGAATGAAGGCTTTCAGTGAGTGAGAGAGAGAGAGAGAGAAATGAAATTTCAACTGAACTAATGCTTCTACACAAGGGTTCTATTTATAGAATCACTTGTATGGGCTGCAAGCTAAAAAGCCCACTTAAGTGTATGTGGCCCATATCTTATAATATGCCAAAATCACTTAAGCGCGTGGTACCTTACCATATTTCGTATTCTACTTAAGTACACCGTACCTTACGATGTTCTACAATTCACTTAAGTACATCGTACCTTACGGTGTTCCTTATTTACTTTATCTCTCATCATCCGTCCTTTTGTTTGTGACCCTGTAGGTTTTCGCGACATTAGCAATTGTATCAAATAACGTATTTAACATAATAAATAGTGAGTGATATCTAGCAACACATCACTGCTACCCAAGACACGAAAATGTCATGTGATCTAACAAATCCTTTTGTGATAATACTTATGTGTATAGTTACCCTTGAACACAAGGCATAGACCGTGTCATCTTTGTTCAGTTCAATATTGGGCCCTTAGACATTTATCCTGTTACATAGGATGGGCAAATTCCATCTAGGTCACTCATGTCCCTTAGCATGCTTCGTGGAGTACCCATCAACTGTCTTTATGCTCATCCAGTTATGGACAACGTTTGATCAGTAATAAGACACTTGACTCTACATCTAGGGTCCATAGTGGTTTCAGGTCGAAGGCTGGTATACATGACTATCACCATGAGAATAACTTATGACACTTTGCATAATATTTTATAATATTATCATAGCGGGTCAATCCAGTATAAATATTACTCTTAATATTCATACCTATGTTTAAGACTTGATAACTCCTTATCCATGATCCATGAGATGTGATCATCAGTCTATATAGATAATAGTCTTAATGCTTTAATGTTATCCTACTTTACAATAAATCTCGACTATGGATACTTTAAGAATAGTGTCCTTATGTTTAATGGAATCTCATGATTAAGTCACACTTGATACATTAAACGGACTAGCTATTCTAGGGACTTTATTAAACAAACATAATAAAGAAAAAGCCTTTTATTATTAATAAATAATTCTATACAAGTACCAAAAGTATTGGCCTTTAGGACTTACACCAACAATCTCCCACTAGCACTAGAGCCAATCAGGCATACCCCTAATGCACATAGATCTAGTATGGCCATCATGCTTCTGCTGCACAAAAGGCTTTGTCAGTGGGTCAACAATATTGTCAAGTGTAGGTACTCTGCATATTTTCACATCTCCTCTATCTATTATCTCTCGAATGAGGTGATAACGCATAAGTATGTGTTTGGATCGTTGGTGAGATCTAGGCTCCTTAGCTTATGCGATAGCACCATTGTTATCACAATAAAGATCAATGGGATCCACAATGCTAGGAACTATGCCAAGTTCACTAATGAACTTTTTGATCCAAACAGGTTCCTTTACTGCACTTGAGGCAACAATATACTCGGCCTCGGTTGTAGAATCAACAATTGTATCTTGCTTTGAACTTTTTCAGCTCACAGCGCCACCGTTTAAGCAAAACACATAACTAGATTGTGATCTAAAGTCATCCTTATCTGTCTGGAAGCTAGCATCGGTGTATCCAATTACTGCGAGCTCTTCATGACCTCCATATATCAAGAATGAGTCCTTAGTCCTTCTCAAATACTTAAGGATATTCTTGACAGCTACCCAATGAGCATCACCGATATCAGATTGGTACCTACTCGTTGCACTTAAAGTATATCAAGACAATTACTTGATGATCAATTACCTTTCTTTTTAAGGCTTCTAGATTATGAGTTGTTCCCTTGCATTTTTTGGAGTTATGACCCAAAAAAACACATTTGCCCTTGCATTTTACCCTCACTTCGTATCTTTCATTTTTCTCAAAAGTAATTTCCCTTCCATTCAAGACTGACCACTCAATTATAGCATCCTTGAAATCACTCAAGGAACTAAATTCCATTCCAAGCTTAAACTCATATTCCTTCCCTAGTTGCTCCTTCATAAACTTTTCATACTTTGGAGGTTTTTCATCTTTAGATGCATCTGGATCTGAACTATCCAACTCATCACTCATGTATTGATCTTCTTCCTTATCACTTCTTTCACCATCTCTTCTTTCGTTATACATTCTTTCCTTATCCATTGTTGACCTTTTTTCCTTACCCCTTATTTCAGAATCCTTTGTTTTATTTTCTATGGCTATCTTTGTAGGTGCAACAACAATAACCTTATCCTTCTTTGTAGGAGATTTCTTTATGGGTGGCTTAGAGGAACACATCTTAAATATATATGACTGACCATTGACTTCATATCTCAGTTGCACCTTATTTGGGCTTGTCCACTTCAAATACTTCAAAACCATCATCCATTGCAATTGTTCTTTCATCCTCTATATCATAAAACCTAACCCTATATGCTTCATCATCACATGATTCGGTTCATGCACTTATTTCAATGCAGTGAGGCTCAAGAAACTTGACTTGGATGTCCTTCACATTATGTTTAACGTATAAATGACCTTATGTGTTCTTAGCAACAATAAAACTAGCAACATCCAAAGCACAACCATCCATGTTAACTTTAAAATAACATTCATATATACCTTTAAGTTTGCTTCAAACCTTAAACTCATTTCTTTTATAACCCCACTCAAGTACCAGTTTCAACACATCATAGACACCCCATTTTCAATATCTAGGTCATAGACATGCGTTTGAACCCCACCCATATAAAACATTGTATCCTGTCTAACAAACACCCCTCAGTGATGAACAATAACATTGAACTTACCCATTATTTGTATCAGAAATGGTTTTATCATTAGAATGATGTTCTAAACTTAACAAAAGAAAAGACAAAAAAGGAGTAGATTGAGCGATTTCGTATCTTGATTTGTGTTTCTTCGCAGAATGTATCAATGGAGTTGCTTGAACGATGACTTGAACCTTGAACAATGACTTGATTGCTTGGAGCTCTTCAATGGCGTTTCCACTTAGGGAAAAAATTGGGGAAGACTAGAATAAAACTTCTATTGTAATTTTATAAACCTAAATTCCAAAGGTGGCATAAGTTTATCCATATATAATGTAAGAGAAAAATAAAAAATAAACAAACATGTCACTTATCATGACACATAGGAATCAGACGTGTGTCATTCTCCCCAAAGGTTTAAACAACTAGAATCTCTATATGACAAGGTTGTTTTTGTAACAAAGTTTTTACACGGATGTAAATCAAAACTCGCCTATATGACGAGGGATAAAATGGTATTAACCCAAAATTAAATGCATGTAGTATTTTATAGAATATTATGTCCCATCATTTTATATCAACATATTTTAAATAAAATTATATATTTACCAAAATAATTTTAATAATTTTATATACTAATAAAAGTTGAAAGAAAATCATGCGCATCGTGCGCGTCAAAATTTTATTTTTGTTAATTTTTATTTGCTAGGTTCATGTCTTTGGACTAATGTTTCAAACGCCTAGCTCTAAATTTTTTGATATATATATATATATATATATATATATATATATATATATATATATATATATATATATATATATATATATATATATATATATATATATATATATATATATATATATTCAAAATATTTTTTATATTAGTGTTTTAATGTTAAACCTTGGGCTATTAAAACTTGGATGTGATGCCTATGCGCCTATGCACATATATTGGAATGGTGTGCACATTTATTTTTAAAATACAATAAAAATAAAATGAAAGAAACATACATTTATTTTTAAAATACAATAAAAATAAAATGAAAGAAACATAAAGTTGCTTAACCAAAATAGTTCATTATTTCTAAAAGAAAGACATAATTTTATTTATATTTGGATTATAATCTTTTTTTCATATATACAAATATTTGAATGAAATATTATTATTTTTTGATATTATTTATAAAAATATTTAAATCAATAAACAATTTGTTAGGGGTAAAAAAAAAGATTCACTCATTAATTTAAAAATATTAATTTATAAAAAACATATATATTTTCTCGTATTTGAATATTTAAATAAATTTAAAAGAATTCTTTTTTTGTATTTGAATATGTAGTATACTTTTTCTCGTATATATAAAAATTGATATAATACAATATTAAAATACACACTCTCTTCTTTGTTATAAGCACTTTTAATTTGATTCACATATTTTTGTTCTATCCAACAAAGTTTTAAAGTAATCTTGAAATTAATTTTATTTGTTAAAAAAATTCAACTTTGGCACATGTAAACTAAATTTAATTTTAAAAAATGAAAAATTATTTTAAATTTTAATTGACAATCATTTATAATAATCATAATAAAAAATATATATTTTAAAAAGTAGTAGACTTTTTTTAGTAGATATATAAATTTCCCTTTCAATCAATATCAATTAGTAAAGTTAACATACTTTTTTTCCATGTTTGATTCAATAGTTCATTTTTCCTATTGGTTATAGTGTGAGTTTGTATCAATCAAATAAAAATAATAATTTAATTTCAACTATCACTATTTTCTTTTCAAATTACTAATCATTTCAATTATATATATATATATATATATATATATATATATATATATATATATATATATATATATATATATATATATATATATATATATATATATATATATATATATATATATATATATAAACACAAATTATATTACATCAAATTTCATCTAAATTCAATATAAATATGTCAATTTTTTTATCTTTGATATTAATTTAACCTAAAAAAATAAAATAGAAGAGAGATTAATATATCAACATGACACAGTACTTTAACATTTATTCCTAATAAAACATATTTACATTTTTTACCTACTTTATTTCATAATAAAGAAAAATTAATGTATTGATGTAAAATGATTAATATAATATTAAAATTGAATTATCAAAATGAATGTTAAGCTTGATTTTCATCTATTTTAGTAGGATAATAGTTCAAATTTAATCTCATCTTTATTATCTTTAGCTACTCTACTCTATAGATCATATCTATATTCTAAATTGGTAATTATCAAAATATATTTCTGAAATATTTTTTAGACTCCATTACTATGGAATTATAATAGTAAAATATAAATTATTAAATGATCCAATATCAAAATTAAATGGTATCTAAATAAAATAAGAAATATATTGTCATTCTTAATTTGTTTTTCTCTTTAGGTATATCTTTTATTATGGAATTTTTTCAATATCCTTATCACTTAATTTTTTCCATTACACGCTTTTTTTTTCTTCGTGTCACCTCAATCACTTAAATCTCTATGTTTCATACACGTGCTACCATCAAGATTTTCTTCATCAACTTGGTGTCTATAAATCATTGATTTTTATCTTATTTCTCCAACATCCAACTAATTTCTTTTTCACAAAATCAAAAATTTTCATATCTTCTACTTTTCATATCTTCTTTTTAAAAAGGCATAATTCATTCAATCTCAATCCTGAAAACCCAAAAACCTCATATCCAATATCCAACTAATTTCTTTTTCATAAAATCAAAACTTTTCACATCTTTCTTATTTCAAACCCAAAATTCATTCAACCTCAATCTCAAAAATCTAAGAAAACACAGAAAACTCATAACTAAGCATCAATTCTTCATCCTTCAATGTTTTCTAATCCGTTCTTCTTCTCTATTTTCATACTTGAAAAAAATAAACTTTAGATGTTAGTGATGGTAGAGTTGAAAATGTGCTAAGTTTGAAAGTATGACAATATTAAAGGAGATCTGACTGATTAAAAAGAACTTGCAGAGTGTATGTAGTAGGGTGTTCATGATAAAAGGAGGATGTTACCGGTAAGATTAAAATCAATAAACAAACTTAGTTGAAAAAAATAATTAAAAATTAGACATAAATTAACGTGGCAAAATAAGATCAAAGGGTAAAACTTGAACACAAATTGTGGGGTGGCAAAAGAAAAGAACACCAAGGGCAAAGACATTCAACTCCATATTCAACACAATTCAATTTTCAGAGAGTTCCGTTCATAAAGTCTACACAGCATTAACCATGGTCTAGGTTCAATTTCAAGAAATTAATAGAATCCATTAACCATGGTCTAGGTTCAATTTCAAGAAATTAATAGAATCCACTAACCATGGTCTAGGTTCAATTTCAAGAAATTAATTAACATTCCTAGTATTCCAAAATTTATTCTAGTCCAAATAATTTTGCCCCACCACACTGATTTCTATAAATTCTTAGTTATGCTACAACATTGTTCAAAATCAAGTTGGACTTAGAAATCTTATTATTGATTGTTTCTAAAAAAAAGTGTGCAAGAAAATGGGTGATGTGGATCAGAAAAAGGAAAAGGAGAAGAACACGAATGGTTCAATATGGTCCATTTTCATGCATGCTGATACGCAAGATTGGTTCCTTATGATTTTAGGTACCATTGGAGCTATTGGTGAAGGCTTTACTACCCCTTTGGTTTTGCTTATTAGTAGTCGCATGATGAATAATTATGGAACTTCATCTACCACTGATGGAGACATTTTCATCCATAATATCAATAAGGTTCTCTCTCTCTCTCTAAACATTCTCTCTCACATGAAATAATAGTTAACAGTGTTTTGTTTCTTTGATTCATGATGCAGAATGCAATGGCTTGGTTCTATTTGGCTTGTGCATCTTTTGTTGTTTGTTTCTTTGGTGAGTTTTCTTTTACTCTCTTCCTTGAAAATTTACAAAATTATCAATGCTTTTGTCCTCATTTTTTGACATGTTTTTTAGAGGGTTATTGTTGGACGAGGACAAGTGGAAGACAAGCTGCAAAAATGAGATGCAGATATTTGAAAGCAGTTCTCAGACAAGATGTTGCTTACTTTGATTTACAAGTCACAAGTACTTCCGAGATTATCACTAGCGTCTCCAATGACACTCTTTTAATTCAAGATGTTCTTAGCGAAAAGGTATTATGATTTTTCGTCACAGATAAATCATAACTAACCTACACAGAGCCGTCAAAATTTTAAGACGGTCCTATTCATAATTATTTAATATCCTAACGTAGAATTGATTTATTATACATAAAAAAATGCAGGTTCCAAATTTTTTGATGAACATTTCACTGTTCATTGCAAGCTACATAATGCCTTTTATAATGCTATGGAGATTGGCAATAGTAGCATTTCCATTTAGTTTTCTTCTAGTGATCCCTGGATTAATATATGGCAAGACATTGTTGAGTTTATCAAGAAAGATCAGAGAAGAGTATAATCAAGCTGGTACAGTTGCGGAACAAGCATTATCTTCTATCAGAACTGTTTATTCTTTTGTGGGAGAGCATAAATCCATGAATGCTTTCTCTAAAGCTCTAGAAGGTACTGTGGAGTTGGGTTTAAAACAAGGATTAGCGAAAGGTTTCGCCATTGGAAGCAATGGTTTTGTGTTTGCTATTTGGGCTTTCTTGTGCTATTATGGTAGCAAAATGGTTATGTATCATGGTGCTCAAGGAGGGACAGTTTTTGCAGTTGGAGCAAGCATAACGGTCGGTGGATTGTAAGTATATATCTTTCCCTTATCTTTTTCTTATCTAGTAGATCATGTGTACAAACTTTTTAAATAATCGACATTTACTTGTTTGAATCAGAGCATTAGGAGCTAGTTTATCCAACATGAAGTATTTCTCTGAAGCAATGACGGCCGGTGAAAGAATCAAAGGAGTGATAGAAAGAGTTCCGAAGATAGATTCTAACAGCACAAAAGGAGAAATATTAGAAAGCGTTTCCGGGGAAGTGGAATTTGACAATGTAGAATTTTCATACCCAACAAGACTAGAAACAATTATCCTTAAAAAATTCTGTCTCAAGATTCCAGCAGGAAAAACGGTTGCATTGGTTGGTGAAAGTGGCTCGGGAAAATCAACAGTTGTATCATTGTTGCAGAGATTTTATGATCCAACTGGTGGAGAGATACGTCTCGATGGAGTGGTTATTAATAAGTTAAAGATTAAATGGCTTAGATCGATGATGGGTTTGGTTAGTCAAGAACCTGCTTTGTTTGCGACAAGCATTAAAGAGAATATAATGTTTGGTAAAGAAGATGCTACTGAGGATGAGATTGTTGAAGCTGCTAAAATTTGTAATGCTCATGATTTCATTTCTTTGCTTCCTTCTGGTTACAATACTCAGGTAGCCCGTCTTTCACGCTCTCACTGAAACGGCTATGCATGAACCACTAATTAATATATTTGTGTGGCATTAATACAGGTAGGAGAAAGAGGGGTTCAACTATCAGGTGGTCAAAAACAAAGGATAGCAATTGCAAGAGCAATAATTAAAAAACCACGAATCCTTCTTTTAGACGAAGCAACCAGTGCATTAGATACCGAGTCCGAACGACTTGTTCAACAAGCACTCGACAATGCAACCACAGGTTGCACCGCCGTCATCATTGCTCATCGTCTCTCCACAATCCGAAATGCCGACATTGTTGCTGTCGTGCACGGTGGAGAAGTTACTGAAATTGGTTCACATGACGAACTTCTCCAAAACGATAACAACCTCTACGCCTCCCTCGTCCGTCTTCAACAAACCATGACAGAATCAGAAGAAACCGTTACAACTACTTTCACAAAAGAGAAAACCGCGTCCCCGGTGGTGAATCCTACAAATTTGGTTGAAGATAAAATCAATACTAACAGCTACAATAATGTTAGTCTTAGTAACAACGATGTTGCTACTGATAATACAGTGTCGTTTTGGAGATTACTTGCATTCAATGCTCCAGAATGGAAGCAAGCAGTTTTGGGGAGTTTGAATGCGATGGTGTTTGGTGCAGTTCAACCTACTTTTGCATTTACCCTAGGATCAATGATATCTGTGTATTTTTATACAGATCATGAGGAGATAAAAAACAAGACTAGGGTTTATTCACTTGTGTTTTTCGGTTTTTCGTTGATAACTTTGGTGGTCAATATTGGACAACACTATAACTTTGCTTACATGGGAGAGTACTTGACTAAACGTGTAAGAGAGAGCATGCTTTCTAAAATACTCACTTTTGAAGTTGGATGGTTTGATCAAGATGAAAATTCTAGTGGTGCTGTTTCTTCTCGACTTGCCAATGATGTTAATGTGGTTAGTTTCTATTTTGTGAATTTTTTAAATTTTCACTTCTTTCTATCTTCAATCAATTTTGCTATGATTATTGATGAATAATCTTTTGTTTAGGTGAGGTCATTAGTTGGTGATAGAATGTCTTTGTTGGTACAAACTTTTTCAGCAGTTGCAATAGCATACACTATGGGTTTAATCATTTCATGGAGGCTCACACTTGTTACCATTGCTACTCAACCAGTCGTAATAGCTTGTTTTTACACAAAAGGTGTTTTACTCAAAAGCCTTTCAAGCAAGTCTATTAAGGCCCAACAACAAAGTAGTAAGTTAGCTTCTGAGGCTGTTTCAAATCTTAGAACCATTACTGCATTTTCATCTCAAGATAGAATACTCCAAATGCTTGAAGAGGCTCAACAAGGCCCAATTCAAGAAAATTTTCGACAAGCGTGGTTTGCTGGTCTTGGGCTTGGGTTTTCACAATTCCTCATGTCTTGTTCTTGGGTGTTAAATTATTGGTATGGCGGGAAGCTTTTGGCGGATGGGAAGATAACGAAGAAAGCATTGTTTGAGAGTTTTATGGTTGTGGTGAGTACGGGGCGGGTTATAGGTGAAGCCGGAAGCATGACTAAAGATATTGTCAAAGGTGCAGATACCGTGAGCTCGATCTTTGCCATTCTAGATCGGCGCACAAAAATCGAACCAGACAATCCGGATAGGTTTAAGCCCGTTACTTTAACCGGCCAAATAGAGTTTAACGACGTGCATTTCGCATACCCTGCTAGGCCTAATGTGATTATATTTCAAGGTTTTTCAATTAAAATTGAAGCGGGAAAATCGACAGCATTAGTAGGTCAAAGTGGTTCAGGAAAGTCGACGATCGTAGGATTAATAGAGAGATTCTATGATCCACTAAAAGGAAGTGTGACAATAGATGATATGAACATAAAATCATATAACCTAAAGTCACTAAGAAAACACATAGCACTTGTGAGTCAAGAGCCAACATTGATCAATGGAACCATAAGGGACAACATTGCATATGGAACAACATGTGAGAAAATTGATGAAGTTGAGATCATAGAGGCAGCAAGAGTAGCCAATGCTCATGATTTCATAGCTAGTTTGCAAGATGGGTATGAGACATGGTGTGGAGACAAAGGGGTCCAACTTTCAGGGGGACAAAAACAAAGGATAGCAATAGCTAGGGCTATGTTAAAGAATCCAAAAGTTTTGCTACTAGATGAGGCAACAAGTGCACTGGATAACAATTCAGAGAAAGTGGTGCAAGAAGCATTGGATAAGGTGATGGTTGGAAGGACAAGTGTGGTTGTGGCACATAGGTTGAGTACAATACAAAATTGTGATGTCATTGCTGTTTTGGATAAAGGGAAAATGGTTGAGATTGGAACTCACAAAACTTTGTTGGCTAATGGACCTTCCGGTGCTTATTACTCTTTGGTAAAGCTTCAAACTAAACATGCAGCCTCAACTGATTGATTGCTTGTGATCCATAGGGAACTTTTAAATTGTGTTTTTTCTTTCTTTCTTATTAGCACTTTGTCTTATTCTCAAATAATGGATGAACATGTAGAACCAGGATAATCCTGAGTTTAATTTTGAGTATATCATGCATTAAAATAATGGTATTTTAGTAATCATTTCAAGTAAGAACAATATTTTAATGATTACAAACTTAAACCAAATAACATAGCTATAAAATCTCACACCTTCTAGTTGTAAATGACTTTAGGATGACAATAACTTTTTTGTTTTGAATTGGAATGTGAGTGAGGTTTCAGGAAGAAAATATATAGAATATGTTTACTAATTAGAATATAAAAAAGGCCTAATATAATTTTTTAACATAAAACTTAAGGACAAACTGCGTACCTTAAATTAAGACTGATAAATGTTTAAACATATTATTCATAAGATAAAAAAAAGGACAATTTCATTTTTATAAATTCAAAGTAAAGAGTCGAATGATATGTGATCTTTGAATTTAAGATAAATACCAAGTCCTTAGTTTATAACTTTTTTGACCTTGAAGTTTTATTTTAGAGCTCAAAAACTATAGTGCTAAAAATTGTAGTGTTATATGCAATCACACACTCTAAATATGCTCCAAATCGCCACTGTGTGAGATTCTATTTGTTTTTTTTTTAAATTAAAATAAAGGCACAAGAAATATTTTTGGTTTGTCTAGCTCTTCAGTTCAAGGTTGGAATACTTTTGTGTTGTTGAAAACGTTCAAAGCCTTTAAATTACATTGAAAGGTTGGAGTAAGTAGGTGTTTGATAGTTTAGATTTTTATATTGACTCTTTAAGGGAAGTCAGGAAGTTTAATGTTTTGACTAATCAAAGATCTCTTACTGAGGAGGAAATACATACCCTTTCTAGTACCTTTGTAGATTGTTGGTCTTTATTAAGGGATAAAGATTCTTAGTTACTTTCAAAGATTCAAGTCTAGATGGCTTAAGGAAGGTGATTTTAATTCAAATATCTTTCATGTTTCAATTAAGAGTAGTCATAGAAGGAATGCTATCTTAGCTTTGAAGGTCGGTGAAGTTTAGTTGAAAGGGGTGTCTGAGATCATACAAGAAGTGTTTAGTTATTTCTCTGAGATATTTAAGGAGTCTAATTTTCATTGGCCTTGTTTGGATGGCATTGTCTTCCTATCTTTTTTTGACAAAGACAATTTTGTCTTGACTACTCCTTTTTCCCTACAAGAGTTAGATGGTACTATTTGTTGAGAAACAAGTGTGAGTTCTAAGTCCCACATTGTTTAGAAAAATAAAGATTGAGCACTTTATAAGTGAAAGGACTCATACACCAATGCCATTTTACGTGTGATGCAAGTTGATTTTTCAATTGTCTCCACTACAAGACCAACACTACTTATGGTGATCACGTCCAACGCTAACTACAACCTACTTCTTGGATGTGAATGGATTCACGAGATAAGTGTGATGCCTTCGACTCTACACCAGGGGGTTATTATCTGGAGAGCAGATGGCATAGTTGAAAATATCGATGCTGACCAGAGCCATTACAAGGCTGAAGTCAGCAAGGTCGGCAAAAAGGACTTTGACATAAATTTGGCGAAGATTGCGCTATGCTATGCAATTGAGGAAGTCTATACTCCTCAAAACGACGATACCTACTTTTTGGACCTACATCCAAACTATGGTTTCATTTGGGACAAGTGCAGATGGAAAGTCAGGTTGTCGAAGAAGGAAGTATGTCCCCCACAGGGTGGACAATAGTCGATGAAAATGACTGTTGAGTCAAATTCATTGGCTCGAATTTCGATTTACATGGCCGAGAACAGAATAAACTCAGCCATGGAGGCTGAAACTCTCGAGAATATGGCTTTTGAAGCCAATGTCGAAAACTCTGATAATCTTAGAGGTGGCCAAATGGCTAGACAACAACTTCAGAAAGTCGGAGGCTCGATTGCATATATGACAACAGACCTTGGGGGTTTGAAAAGGACTCACTTGAATCAAATAAGAAAATATGGGCCTAAGACCCCCTAGAAGAGGTAGATTTGGGTGATGGAGCAGTAAAAAGGCCAACATATATCATCGCTAAAGTTGAACCAGACATGAAGAACAAGGTGGTTGTACTACTCAAAGAATTCAAAGACTATTTCGCTTGGGATTATAACAAAATGTCAGGATTAACTCGAGATGTGGTGGAGTTAAAACTGTCAATTTGACCTGGTAAGAAATCGGTGAAACAGATGCCAAGAACGTTCATACCAAAGATCATGTTGAAGATCAAAGAAGAGATCAAAAGGATGCTCATGAGTAAGTTCATAAGAACGACCAGATATGTCGAATTGTTAGCTAATATTGTTCCAGTTATTAAGAAGAATGGAACTCTTAGAGTTTGCAGAGATTTTAGGGATCTAAATAATGCTACACCTAAATATGAATACCCCATACTTGTGGCAGAAATGCTAGAAGATTCAACCATAGGTCATGAATACTTAAGTACGCTAGATGGGTATTCTGACTATAACCAATTTTTTTATAGCTAAAGAAGATGTCCCTGAGACGGTGTTTTGATGCCCATGCGCATAGGGAACTTATGAATGGGTATTAATGCCTTTTTGTTTAAAAAACGTTGGGACAACCTATCAAAGAGAGATGAATTCTATGTTTCATGATTTCATCGAAACCTTTATGCAAGTTTATATTAATGATATATTTATAAAATCCCAATCAGAAAATGGTCACTTAGGCCATCTTCGACACTCCTTTCAAAGGATGAGGAAATATGGATTGAAAAGGAATACATTAAAATGTGCTTTATGTGTGCATGTAGGAGAGTTCTTGGGATTTGTGGTGCATAAAAAAGACATAAAGATCAATCAAAACAAGACAAAAGCAATCACTGATCTCAAGCCTCCTTCGACAAAGAAGCATCTTCCGTCTTTGTTAGGGAAAATAAATTTCCTAAGAAGGTTCATCTTTAACTTAAGCGGAAAGACTCGGTCCTTCTCACTGTTGCTTCGACTCAAAAAAGACAGCGAGTTTGTTTGGGGGAGCGAGCAACAAGAGGCTTTTGACAATATTAAAGAATATTTGATGAAGCATTCAATATTGTTACCTCCAAGTAGAAATAATAGTATCAAGTTTTACATAGCTGCATTGAATTTGACCATAGGAAGTATGTTAGCACAATAGGACGAGAATGGCATCGAAGGAGCCATTTATTACCTCAATAACGCACTTGAAAAATTATGTTTTTGCACGTATTTTCTTATGTACCAAACTCAAGCATTATATAAAACTAGTGGATGTTTATGTTTACTCTCACTTCGACGTTATTAAACATATGTTATCAAAACCTATACTACACAGTCGAATAGGAAAATGGGCATTGACGCTTACTGAATATTCATTGACTTATTGGCTTTTGAAAGAAGTAAAAGATCAAATTGTTGCAGACTTCATTGTCAACCTTTCAGTGGTCGAATCAATAGAACGTAGGAATTAGGCCTTGGAAATTGTATTTCGACCGTTCTAGGCATGAAGATATACCAACATGTTGTACCCCTAATTTTGACCATCCTTCATATGTTTTCAAGTGCCATTTTATTTCGAATAAATGAAATGATGTATTGGATAAGAGAGCATGTGTAAGGAGCATGATCATACGGTCTTGGGTTCAAGTCCTAATTGTTGTATTAGCACATTTTCATTGTTTTTACCTTTTTGTTTTTTACAAAGAAAAATATAGTATTAATATCATTTATAAGAATAGTCAAAATGGGTAATCAAGTTTTCTTTAGCAAATTACCCTTCAGGTTCTATTCTAGGTTGAATGAACATAATAGTCCAGTTGGTAAAGATGCATTTCTAAGAGTTTCAAGGGGGAGGTCTTCAAATCCAACATTTCTCACTTTTAGTGCATTTTTTCTCTTTTATTTATTTTTTTCCCTATTTTTAACTTTTTGCATTATTTTCAAATCATAAAAATAGTTTTTTTTAACATTTTATTATTATTTTTCGTATTTCTTATTAATTCATTTTTTAAAATATTTTTTTTTTCCATTAAATTCATGATTTTATGCATAAAATAGTAAAAAAATCACAAAATAAAAATATTTGGAAAGATTTTGTTTTTTATTTAGGATAATAATTTAATTTGACTTTCATTTAAAATATAATAAAACTATTTAAAAGAGGGATTTTGTTCATTTTTCATTTTAAGATAGTTTATGTTAATTTTAGAATAAACTTAATTCCTAAACAATATAAATAGGATAGGTAATTCTCATTTTTAGTGCATAAAATGTTAATTTTCAAAATGGGCATAAATAAAAAATTAAATAAATTTGATTCATAGATTTTTTATTATTTTGATTAATTGTAATAAGATTTAATGTATTTTTAGAATTAAACCTAATTCCTAAACAATATAAATAGGATAGGTAATTCTCATTTTTAGTGCATTTTCCTTTTTTCATTTGTTTTTATCTTTTTACCAAAAAAATCAAAATTTCAAAATCATTTTTTTAATTAATTTTCGTGTTTTCAATTTATGCATTTTAATTTTTTTCAGTTTTAGCATTAGTTTTAGTAAAACAAGTATCCAAAAAAGGTAAAAAATATATATATCTTATTTTAAATGCATTTTTATTTAGATTTAATTAGATTAATTCTACTTTTAGTTAATTTAATTATATTTAAATTAGTTTTTAATTAACATGATTTTATTTGATTTTTAACCTAAAGATGTTGCTCTTCACACTAAAGAACAACAAAACCAAAATCCTAGAAAATCGCCATCATCATTGATCTTTTTAAGAAGGCACCGGAAAAGAAGAAGGATTTCGAGAAGGCTATCTTGAGTGTGTTTTTATTCCATATTAATAGTTAAATTTCTAATTGTAATTATTTTAATCATTATAAATTTTTTCACAAAAGGAGAAACCATTTTTAACTATTTCAAATTTAAATCATATATTAACCTTTTATAATTAATATCATGAAGAAAAAAAATTAAAATCAATTTCTTTATAATCGTAAAACATCTTCTTTTTAAAATCAGTTTACTTTTCCCCTTTCCATTTTGTTTCTAACCATTTCTTTAAGGGCATAAAGCTTCTTGTTTTTTAAAATCAATTTAATTTTAAATCATTTTTTAAAAAAAATAACCTTTTAAAAACCAAGTAAAATTTTACTAACATGAGTCAATTTTTTTTAGAAAAATTATTACATATTCAAATAAAAAAAAAGTTTATTAGGTAAGGTTTCCTTATTTTATAAAAAAAATACAAAAAATATATATTTAATTTCATATTAGATCATTAATAATTAAGTTATTATAATTAAAATAAAAAGACAAAAATATAATTAATTAGTGAATATTAATTAATTATTGTTAATTAAGTTGGATCTACGGAATAATTTTGGAATAGTAGGATCACTTCTTGGGATAAGTTAATGGTTGATTAGTTTAATTAGGGATAATAATTAGGGTTAAGGGATAAAGTATACCATCAATCTTTATAACTAATTGACTTAATAATTTTCTTGTTTAATATAAAATAACACATATTTAATTAATTAGGGATTAATAAAATGAGGAATTAGGGTTAATTGAATATAAATTTTTGTGATAAATATGATATAAAATCCTAGGATTTTAAGGGATAAAAACAATGGATAAATCAAGGAATATAAATCGGGGATAAAAATCGAAATAAAGGATATGTCATATAAATATATAATATTTATTTTCATAAATAAATTAAGTATTATATTTTTTTAATCAATAATGCGAATAATCATGTGATAAATCTCTAAGGAATGAGTTGAGTTTCAGGGATTAAAAAAAATCAGGAATAAGAGATATAATACTTCGGTTTATATAATTAACATTTTAATATTTTTATTAAGTAAATACATAATATCATTGCTAATTTATTTTCTTAAATAAATTAATCATTATATCTTTGCAAATAAACCAAGGGATAAAATCAATTTAAACTCACCTTAAACTATAAGTCCTCTGCCAAAGTGCATTGAGGCGTTTTTCCAAAATCAATTACTTCTCCGTCCCCGATGCATGAGAACCTTTTAAGGGATAAAAACAACAAAATAAACCATCATTTTTACAAGAACTACGGTGCTCTGATCCTTCATCTAACGTGATGGTACATATGCATAAAGTTGTAAAACCTCGAGTCTTTGACTTTGGTCATTCATTCCATTCATCTCCATGATACATTCATATTCTACCTTCATTCACTTCATGTGATATACCCTATTATTTGAGCCAAATACACTATCACTTTGAGCTCCATATTGTATCTCTTTATGAACCAAAAGTCGATTTGTTTATCTTGTTAGTCCTCTTGTTGCTTAGACGAACATATCCTTACTTACTTTGCAGGTGTATACATGCAATCCTCTTTGTTTTCGGTTAATCCAATACAGTGATACCATGCCTTGGACCCCTCACTTGTTGTTTCATACCAATTTTACTCTTGAGTTCATATTTCACCATTTGTTGGAGTTCAAATCATACAATCTTTTGGTTTAGACCATACTTCGATCACAATTCTTTTCATCTCCTACCATAGTTCTTTGAACTACGGAGCTCTGAATTCCTCATTGCACTATAAGGATACGTAGGCATGAGGGCCCCAATCCTCACCCAACACTTTATCTATTTCTTTTCTTTTCTCCATTGTTTTACGAGTAATCTTAGATATAACACTCATTCGAGTTAAAACAATCAAAACGGTTCCCATGGAGTACCATGGATGTTAGGGGTGTTAATACCTTCCCCCTGCATAACCAAATTCCTTACCCATCATATCTCTTTCCCCCGTGTTTTATCGATGTTTTCCCTTTCCCCCGGGAATAAATAAAGTATGATGGCAACTCTATTGTATGTTCGAGCATGCGACGCATTTAGGTATATTTCCGCTAGCTTCAATGGTCCATCGGGATGCCCTAACTTTTGCCTAAGTCAAATCCTTTTTAATTTTTGACTTAGAGGACTATTTTTGAAACATGATGCCCTAACCTTTTCCTAAGTCAAATTTTCATGTTTTTTTACTTAGCGGGTTCTTTTTGGAACAACTCATGTGTGATTTTACTATTGATTTCGAAAGTTGTGACTGCCATATTAGCTAATGAGCTTTTGTATTTTCACTACTTCCTTGACGTTGGATAATGTATGTGAGGAATAGGATATGCTTAATCCTCTTATTCATGTGATTATATGGAATAATTCCCTTGAGATCAGAATGCATCATTGACTTAATTGAACAACTACTATGCCCTTGGTTAAGATTAAGGGTTTTAATGAATAGAAAATTAACACCGACTTCAGGATCGAGGGGGTTGACTATGGATTAACTCCTTATTTCTATAGTGTTTGAGAAATGAAACAATGTCTTACATCGTTAGCAAGGTCTTACTATTAAAAGCATAGTCAACAAATTCGGTTATATTATTTACATCATTCTCCTCCTAAGTTTGTTAATAGGTGAAAAACAAAACAAAAAGGCATTGATTTTTTTAAAAGATTTTTATGATGGCATAAGAATGAGTGAAAATGAATGGATTGATTCCAAAAATGCCTGCTCATTTTTTTAGAATTACTTTTCAAAGAGTACAAATCTTAAATACAAACAACCCTTAGAACTTCTTTGAAAGTCAACTGCAGGTCTTATGCTTTATACTCATAACTTGTAGGATATGGACCAGGGGTAAGATCAAGTGATTGCAACTTCACTATGGCGCTTCCGAGTAAGTCATGAGACATTAGTATAGGATCCAGTTTCCTTCCATACTTTCTTTGTTGTGATTGATGATGTGCACGAGGTTGTTGCTTAAGTAGATACTGGTATAAACTTTGTTACAGAGATTATCATCTAGGGTTGTATTTGAGGTTCTAGGTAGGTCGTGGATGGCATGAAAAAGGGTTACCTTCTCTCTTCAATGGTACTTTCCCTTATTGAGTCCCTTTATAGTTTTTTGAGACATCATTCGAGTTCGTTCGTGAGTATCACGAAGTCTGCTAGCTAGATAGTTTGAGGAAGGTCGAAAGCAGAAAGGGAATGCAAATGTATGTGTATGTATGCAAATGCATGGGTATGCAAAAATATTTGTCCTTCGTTTTATAGGTATGCTAAAAAAAATCATGGATATGCAATACAATGTGGTGTTAGGATAAATATAGACCTAAGGAAATCCAAATGGGTTTAGGGATAGTGCCAGACATAAGGAAACCCCTACGGGTTTAGGATATTGATGGATATAGAACCTACATATGGGTTTAAGGATAATGCTGAAGAAGATTGAAATCTGAAGAATGAAGGTTTGTACTTATAGATTTTTTCCAAATTCTGTTATGAAACTACTTTGAAATTAGCTCCAAGTTCAATTGAAATTCCCTTGTCAGTTAGAGATTCAGATTTGGTTAGTTGTGAGGTTATAAAATGATAATTTCCAGGTTCCGTTACAAGCCTTTTTGAAATTGGTTAGAAGTTGTTACAGTTGATTTTTCTGTTAGGATTTCTGTTTGTTATCAACTCTGTTAGCATTTGTTAATTGTTTGCAATTTTGTTATGGGTTAGTAGTGGTAGTTAAAATGAAGTTAGTTTAGCATTGAGAAAATTCTGTTATTCAAAATATATTGCTAGTTGTAGTGTAAATTAAGTGAAGTTAGGTTGATTGTTAAAGATTATTTGAAAAGTTTTAAAAAGGAATTTGAAATGGACTTCAGTTAAACTGGAAATGAACTGGATTTGCAGGGCCAAAGTATGTACAACATTCCCGCTTGCTTGTTGAAGACTTATTGGATCGCGTTTGGAACTAACTCGGCAAATGGAAGAGTTACCTGCTTGGATTCAAATCCATCAGTATGAACCTGCATAAGGACTTTGTCTATGTGGACACATGAATATCTACTTATTACTTACTAACACAATGACATGCCTTTTAACAACATCAGCAAGGCCAGAAGTCTCCAAGGCATAAGCAACAATATGGTCTTTCATATAAGCAAGGAGGCACCACATATAGGCATGGTTTCCCATAATAGAGAATCATAACATTTCCTGGAGTTAAAACCACTATGTCTGAACATGGAACTAGTCCATTTTTTATCTCTGGACGAGTCACCATCACAGGTGAAGCTGCAACCGCAACTATGACAGCAGGAGCTGCACCGTCACCAATATCCGTGAAGACCTTGATGATTTCTGTAATTCACAAAAGTGTTGCATCTATGTTGATGCTATTACCAAATTATGATGCTTGGGGGATTTGCTTCTTGTTCTTGGGCTTGAGTTGTCTTGGATTAGATTTGCATCCGTCGAATTGTTCAATAGCTTCTTATCACCACAAAAGCTATTGCAAATCAACATGGTGAAGATGATGAGGAAAAAATGAAGATGAAATTTAGGATTGTTAGATGGTGCTTGGACATATTATGAATTGTCGTTCTTTTTTGTAATTATTTATGAATTATATTATAACTTTGTAAAGTGGGATTGTGAATTGTAACTTTGAATGGAAATATTGGTTTGAAAAAATATGAATGGAAGTTGAATGAATTATGCATGGATTTGAATATAATTGAATAGAAAATTGATTGAACAATGAAAGTTTTGAATGTGTATTGAATGAGCATTGAATGTTATTTGGAAGGTGCATTGAATTACAAGTTGAAAATGTGGATTGTTTGAATATTATTGGATATGGTATGCTCAAATTGAATGAATGTTATTGGATATGGTATGCTCAAATTGAATGAATGTTATTGAATATGATTAATTGTGTATTAATCTCGGATTGAATGTATTAATGTTTGAAAATATGTGAAATTAAATTTCTATGGAGATTTAATTAGGCAAGTTTAGAATGAATGAAAACTATGAGGTTGGTTTTTAGGAAGAGAAAACCTTGACTTTGGTCAAAGTTGACCAAAGTTAACTTTGGTCAAAGTTGACCAAAGTTAACTTTGGTCAACGTTTTTTTTTTTTATATATATATATATATATATATATATATATATATATATATATATATATATATATATATATATATATATATATATATATATATATATATATATATATATATATATATATATATATATATATATATATATATATATATATAAACTATGAGGTTGGTTTTTAGGAAGAGAAAACCTTGACTTTGGTCAAAGTTGACCAAAGTTAACTTTGGTCAACGTTATATATATATATATATATATATATATATATATATATATATATATATATATATATATATATATATATATATATATATATATATATATATATATATATATATATATATATATATATATATATATATATATATATCGCTTGTGATATAATTAATGAACGAAAAGGATTCCCAAAGTTTCTCACAAAAGAAAACACATTCGAAAAGGTTATGAATATGGATGAAAAACATTACTAAACCAAATGGATATGAATATGGACTAAAGTTTTATGGATATAAATAATGAACTATAGAATCCATAATATGGGTCAATGTATTATGAATGAACCACGAAATGCACCACAAATAATGAAGTCAAATGAGCAAAGTTTAATAATAATGAAAACCCTAATCAAATGGTTAATGATAAATGACATGATGTAAGACAAAACGACCAAACGTCCCCCAAGTGAAGTAGGGCTCCAATCACCCAGTCGATGTGCCCAATCATGATTGCCAAAGGTTAAATGCCCATAACTAGGGCTTAAGTATCCAAAACATGGCCCGAAGACCATCCACTAGGTCTCATAATCACATCTATAAGAATTAGGGTTTCACTCCCCATATGATCAGATGAAAAGAGAAATCACATTCTAGGAGTCTAACCCCTGCACAAACCCTAGTCTTGCAAGTCACTGAACTTTGAATCTATAGATTAACAAGTGTCAACATGAATGAATGCATATGAATAAAATATGAATATGTAAAGATGAATCTTAAGTCATAGGTTGGATAAAATATGGAAAAGGGGAGGGCAAATTTTTGGGGTACGACAACCACAAATTCAAAAGAATTGGTCCATGTAAAAATAGGGATTAAAAAGCAACAAAAAAAGAAGAAAAAACGGAAATAAGCTTGTAAGTGAAAGTTGGTGACTACTACCTCAAGAATCTCATAAGTGCTTGAACCGTTACATCCATCATCATTATCTATCAAAATCCTCTTGCAAACTAAATGCATTTTCTTGAATTAATTGGATTTAGGAATGTATATCATCAAGGAGAAGGGGTGAGTCTTAATCAAAATTTGAGCCTTATAATCTTTTTGTTTCATAAACCGTGAACCAAGTCACGTTACAACCTTCAAAAATCCTAATTGAAGTTAGGTTCACTATGAAAGCATACTCAATAAAATTTACGTTAAACTGACTCTGAATGTTTGTTAAATCATCACTAACCACATTTTCACATATTCATTTGTACCAACCTCATGGCCATATATCATTTGTATACACCATATCCGTTTTCCATAACAAATTTAGATTTCAAAAAGTTGCATGAGCATGACGTTAGAATTACTTTTCAAAAAGAACATTTTTCTCACAGATCAATACTTAGCACCAAGGAAATATCAACAATGGTTTGATTAGGGGCATACCACTTTAAGACATTACTGACTAAGGGAAAGTCACCTAAGTATCCTTCCAATTAGGGGGAAAATCCTTATAATCATGGGAAGATCATCTAAAGATCATACTAACTAGAGGCAAAACATCCCAAGATTTGACCCACTGATGTTGAAACACCTCTCTGACCCTGATGATAAGGGGAGAACCTTTCAAGAGCTCATACAGGCCACCTTAGGAGCACAGTGGAGCCAACCACTCCGAAAGTCAGTTAGTTAGGGACATACTTTTCAAAAGTTCAAATACTGGGGAAATTCATATAAAGGTCACATCGTAGCATTGTGGGACACGTCTTTTTTCATGCAACTCTTCCAAATCCTAGTGTCATGGGGCAAATCATTCTAAGAATTGGTTAAGCACCAGTTAATCAGGGTCATACCTTGCAAGATTCAAATACCAGGGGAAGTCCGTATTAGTGTCATATCACAACACGATGGGATCTAAGTTACTTCTCAAGGCACTCCTCCAGACCCTAATAATCAGAGGCGGACCTTGCAAAACTCAAATATTGGGGCAGCCCATATGTAGTTTATAACACATCATGGCAAACTCCAGGTTCCTTTTCAGGAAACACCTCCAGATCCTAATTGTTAGGGGCATTCCTTTCAAGATTCAAATACTAGGGCAAGTCATATAAATGTCACAACATTGTGGGATCCAATTTCATTCTCAAGCATTCCAAGATTTGACACACATATATAAAAAACCTCTATGAACTTAATGATCAGGGGCATGCTATTTTAAGTCTCTCATACTAGGACATACAAACTCAAGGGCATAGTGAGGCCAATCACTCGAAAAGTCATCTAATAAGGGGCATACTTTTCAAGATTTATACTTTGGGGTGGTCCATGACAAAGTCATACAAAAGCATGGTGCAATCCAAGTTTCTTTTCAAACAAATCTTCCAAGAAGACATACAAATAAGGGCAATACCCTTCAAGGCTCTATCAATATGGGGAAGACCGCCGCAAGTCTTGATCAAAAGAGACCGCTTCAAAAGAACAATTTATCAGGGGGGAAATCATTCAAAGGGTCGATTAGTCAAGGAAGAATCTCTGCAAGGCTAATACTACAACAGGTTGTCTCAAGTGTATGGTATGGCTAAGCCCCTTCAAATTCATATTGAGGATAGTTTCTTCAAAGATCCAACATGTTAGTGCAACTATAGGATACTGCAGGGACAATCCCTCTCAATACTTTCAAGATGCATATACAAGCTCTACCATACATAAACAATCGTCAAGTCCGAAATGAGTATCAGGAAGTCATGTTGACATAATACCCTACCACCTTTTTACAAACAACCTTGTTGCACAAGAAACCTCTCTAAGTCTTAACCATTCTATTATCCACCATAGGGGAACTTGTTGAAAATTTAAGTCATCATCATGCATCAATCATGCCGTTTCACTCTAGCATCTAATCATGCATATCAGTTCATTCATCTGACCTATTCCCACAATATGAATTTGACCTCCTCATAAAGCCAAATCTTACTTGGCACCTCACAAAAGCCCAATCCTACTTGGCACCTCACAAAAGCCCAATCCTACTTGGCACCTCGCAAAAGCCCAATCCTACTTGGCACCTCACAAAATCCCGATCCTACTTGGCACCTCAATAAATCCCAATCTTACTTTGCACTGCGCAAAATCCCAACCTTACTCGGCATTCAATGTTGAAGCTAGATGGAATGTACTCGAATGTGACGCACGACTGAACATACAATAGAGTTGCCACTAAACTTTATTTATACCAAAAGAGGGAAGGGGGAATATCGACAAAACCCAAGGGGAAACATAGAAACAGGTAAGGAAGTCAGTTATGTAAGGGGATGGTATTAACACCCCTCACATCCATGGTACTCCATGGGAACCGTTTTCAATGCTCTTACTTGGATGTGTGTTGCTATCTTCATGTACTTGCAAAATAGAAATTGGGTTAAAGAGAGTGCTCGAAGAGGATTAAGGCTCTCATGCCTACGTATTCTCATAGTGCAATGAGAAAGTCAGAGCCTCGTAGTTCATGGAAATAGAGAGAGAAAAGGGGGGAAAAGAAAGAAAAGTGCTTGCCAAGGATTCACATCCTCGTGCCTATGTATCCTCATAGTGAAATGAGGAAGGCAAAGCTCAGTAGTTTGGAGGACTAAGACTGAAAAAGAGATAAGGTTAGGGATGGTGTTTAAACCGGAAAAGGCCGAAAACCGACTAAAATGGTGTTTAAACTAAAGGAAAGAGATTGTGGTGTTTAAACCAAGAAAGGGGTGTATAACCATGAAGGTGTCAACCCAAAGTTGTGTTGTTTAAACCAAAGAGAAAAGGAAAGTGGGTGTCAAAACAAAGAAAGAAGTGTATAACCATGGAGGTGATTAACCCAAAAGAGAAAGGTAAAAAAGTGTATAACCCTAAAGGTGTCAACCCAAATAATGGTGTGATAACTAATAAAATGGAAGGGGGTTAACTAGAGAGGTGTGTCCCAAAAATAAGGGGGTTAACCATAAAGGTGTGTCCCAAAAAGAAGGGGGTTAACCATAAAGGTGTGTCCTAAGAAGGAAGAGGGTTAACCATAAAGGTGTGTTCCAAGAAGGAATGGGGTTAACCATAAAGGTGTGTCCCAAAAGGAAGTTGCAATGGTGTTAAAACCCTAAAAGAGTTGGAAAGAGGAGCCACAAGGCTAGCTGCATACTTGACAGTGAATTGACTTGAATTACACTATGTCATACCCCAAATTTGTCCCTACCCCATACAATTCTCATCTTATCCATGGCCATATTGCACATGCATGCTTTCATAATTTCATCATCATAATTTCGTTGAACTTTCATAACCAAATACATATTACACGGACTCAAGGCATGGTGTTTACACCCCGGAAAAAACTGGGGTTATCTAGTTAAAGTTCTGGAGGCAAAAACCAATAAAATAAAGGAAAAAATCAATTTTTGGAATGGGTAATTGATTACCCTAATCATGGTAATCGATTACACAGACAAAAATTGATTTCCAGGCCATTTTGGACTGTGTAATCGATTACCCTAATCATGGTAATCGATTACACAGACAAAAAATTGATTTCCAGACCATTTTGGACTGTGTAATCGATTACCCTAATCATGGTAATCGATTACACAGACCAAAAATTGACTTCCAGGCCATTTTGGATGGTGTAATCGATTACCCCAATCATGGTAATCGATTACACCTGCGCAGGTAGCTGTAGTAGCTCTGTTTTTTTTTACATAGAGTACCTTTTGGTTCACCCACTTCAACCCCCTTGCTTCCTCTATAAATAGAGCACTATCCCCACTCATTTTTCAAGCTTGAAAACAAAACCTCTGTCCAAATCACATTCAAGCTCCCTCTTTTCAACCTAAACCCTAACTCACCCAAACCCTCTTTTCTTCTTTGAACCACCCAACCACCATATAAAAATGCACAACCTCCACACAACAAAAACAATAGCAAACTTGTGACATTCACTTACATAATCATTCACCACCACCATATAAACATACACCTTCCTTATCTTCCATTTTCCTACTACAACAACCATAGCCATCCTCTTCCAAGCTTTTTGCTTCATTCTCAAACCCAAACACAACAACAACCTAGTTTTGACACCACAATCTTGGTAATATTTTGGACTCAAACTCCTTGACATTTTTGGTTTTGTTTTGTGTTTGAAAATGGATTTTTACTCTTGGGTTGTGTTTTGAGAGAGATTTGAGTCAACTTTGAGACAAGTGGGTTTTGTTGGGTTTACACCCTTTTGGGGATTTTTTGCTCTTACTACTTCTTATCCACCATTTTCAATCAAACTTTGTTTCTTGTTATCATTTAATATTTATTGTTGACTTGTTGTTACATTTATTTGGTTGATGAGTTCTATTAGATCATGGCCATGGTTGTTTAGAGTTGATTAAATCTTCAATGTTTCAAACCTACTAATGGTTGATCAACAGATCATTCATGATACTTTGAGGCATTAATAGATTGCCTCTATTTCACCCATATTTGATTCATTTGATGCATAGATGAAACAATACTCTCTATATTAACTTGCTAAGGATCTATTTGTAAATATTTTGAAAATATTGAACTTTTTGAGACATATGTGGAATACTCATAGCAATATAATATTTGGAAACTTTTTACACCAAAGAAGTAGTACAGTCTCGGTAACCAAATACAATACAAGAGAAAAGGAGAATAAACATCCAATGGAGCCCTAAAAGAAGTCGTCTAAAGCCTTCGAGATCGAAAGATACTTCGCATGAAGCTTCTTCACCTTTCTCTCATAAGCTGCTTCCATGTCGGCCTTCTCCTTGGCGAGCTGATCATATCTCTTCTTCCAAAACCTAAACGAGTGAGACAGGAGAGAAGTAACCACATCATCGGGCTCATCAATAACCTGATGCTCTAGAAACTCGATCAATGCATTCTTATCCTTGAGTTACTGAAGAAGCTCCTCACGCTCACGAATCCAAGCACGCGAACGGTCTTCGCCTCTCAACTCCTCTACTCCTTGATTAGGGAGGGTTGAAGGTCCAACCATAACCATAGGGGTAGGTCTCGGATACTCATACGGCATGTGGTACTCGAGGGCTCTCTTCCATACCCAAGAGGTGTAAGGCTCCAAAGCAACACAGTTCCTCGGACCAAGCTCATTCCTCCCTTTCCTATGAACCTTGCGCCAGGCGTGGACCATCCTATCCTTCAGGTTTTGGGGATCTTTACCCTCTTGAAAGAATAAGCCTGAAGGAGAATTGCCATCCAAGGCGCAGCGGAATTTAAAAATTTCTCCATTTAGTGATCCTTACGAATGGGCATGATCAGTGATAGAATCGTTACCTCTTGTGGCGATCACGAACGTTGAACGATGACAACGTCTCTACTCAATCCACACGAACAGATTCCTTCAATCTCAGTGCTAGCTTTTATGAATGAAGGCTTTGAGTGAGAGAGAGAGAAACGAAATTCCAATTAGAGTTACAATGCTTCTACCCAAGGGTTCTATTTATAGAACCACATATGTGGGCTTCAAGCTAAAAAGCCCACTTAAGTGTATTTTGGCCCATATCTCATAATATGCCAAAATCACTTAAGTATTTGACACCTTACCATATTTCGTATTCTACTTAAGTATACTGTACCTTACGATGTTCCTTAGTTACTCTATCTCTCATCAATTCGTCCTTTGTGTGTGACCCTATAGGTTTTCGCGGCGTTGGCAATTATATTAAATCACGTATTTAACATAATAAACAGTGAGCAGTATCTAGCAACACATCGCTGCTACCCAAGACACGAAAATGTCATGTGATCTGACAAGTCCTTCTGTGATAATAATTATGTGTATAATTACCCTTTTGCCCTTATGTCTATACTGAACACAAGGCATAGACCGTGTCATCCTTGTCCAGTTCAATATTGGGTCCATAGACATTTATCCTATTACGCAGGATGGGCAAATTCCATCTAGGTCACTCATGTCCCTCAGCATGCTTCGTGGAGTACCCATCAACAGTCTTTATGGTTATCCAGTTACGGACAACGTTGGATCAGCAACAAAGCACTCGACTCTACATCTAGGGTCCATAGTGGTTTCAGGTCGAAGAGTGGTATACACCATTATCACCATGAGAATAACTTATGACACTTTGCATAACTTTCTATATAGTATTCTCATAGCGAGTCAATCCGGTATAAATATTACTCTTAATATTCATACCTATGTTTAAGACTTGATAACTTTTTATCCATGATCCATGAGATGTGATCATCAGTCTACAAACATAATAGTCTTAATGCTTTAATGTTATCCCACTTCACAGTAAAGCTCGACTACGGATACTTTAAGAATAGTGTCCTTATGTTTAATGTGATCTCATGATTAAGTCATACTTGATACATTAAACGGACTATCTATTCCAGGGACTTTATTAAACAAACATAATAAAGAAAAAGCCTTTTATTATTAATAAATAATTCGATACAAGTACCAAAAGTATTGGCCTCTAGGGCTTACACCAACAATCTCCCACTAGCACTAGAGCCAATCAGGCATACCCCTAATGCCCATTGATCTAGTATGGCCATCATGCTTCTGCTGCGCAAGAGGCTTTGTCAGTGGGTCAGCAATATTGTCAAGTGTAGATACTCTATATATTTTCACATCTCCTCTATCTATTATCTCTCTAATGAGATGATAACGCCTAAGTATGTGTTTGGATCGTTGGTGAGATCTAGGCTCCTTAGCTTTTGCGATAGCACCATTATTATCACAATAGAGACCAATGGGATCCACAATGCTAGGAACTATGTCAAGTTCACTAATTAACTTTTTGATCCAAACAGCTTCCTTTGCTGTACTTGAGGCAGCAATATACTCGGCCTCGGTTGTAGAATCAGCAATTGTATCTTGCATTGAACTTTTCCAACTCACAGTGCCACCATTTAAGCAAAACACATAACCATTAGAATCATTCATATTAAAGCGTCTCAGCACTTTGTCTGTGTACTCTGACTTAGGCCAAGCAATTTTGTGATCTATCTCTATAGATTCTAATTCCTAATATATAGGATGCTTCACCTAGGTCCTTCCTAGAAAAACATTTCCCCAACCAAGACTTCACTTGTTGCAGGGTAGGGATATCGTTTCCAATGAGTAATATGTCATCTACATATAATACCAGGAAAACGATCATGCTTCCACTAACCTTCTTGTAGACACAGGGCTCATGTTCGTACTTGATCCATGAGTAATACATCACCTTGATCAGTTATGAGATATCAATATCTCTCAGGTAGGTGATGTATCCTGCCTGACCTACGCTGGTCTTGTTCTACTTGAGCAGGTTGCTCTTACACAACTATTTGTGTTTCCTGCTCTAATTCCTCCATAGGTGTATCAATGCTTTATGATTCTTGAATTTCTTCAAGCTCTACTTTCCTCCCACTGATTCTTTTGGAAATAAAATCCTTTTCAGGAAAACTCCAGTTCGAGTGACAAACACTTTGCCCTCAGAAGGATTGTAAAAGTAATACCCTCTTGTTTCTTTAGGATACCCCACAAATAAGCATTTGTCAGATTTGGGCTCAAGCTTAGTTAAAATTTGTCGTTTCACATAAACTTCGCAACCCCAAATCTTCATGTAAGACATATGTGGTTTCTTACAACTCCATATCTCATATGGTGTCTTCTCAACCTTTTTGGATGGAACACGGTTAAGTGTGTAAGCTGCTATCAACAGTGCATGTCCCCAAAAGGAGTTTGGAAGATCGGTGTGACTCATCATGGATCGGACCATGTCCAACAGGGTTCGATTTCTTCTCTTAGATACACCATTCCATTGGGGTGTTCCAGGAGGAGTGAGTTGGGATAGGATCCCACACTCTTTCAGATGGTCATCAAACTCTAGGCTTAAATACTCACCACCTCGATCTGATCGAAGAGTTTTAATATTCTTACCTAGTTGGTTTTGTACTTCATTCTTGAATTCCTTGAACTTTTCAAAGGACTCTGATTTGTGTTTCATTAAATACACATAACCATATCTACTAAAATCATCAGTAAATATGATGAAGTACTGAAAACCTCCTCTGGCTGGTATGTTCAGTGGTCCACATACATCAGTATGTATGAGGGCCAAAAGATCATTAGCTTTTTCACCTTTTCCTGTGAATGGAGACTTTGTCATCTTTCCAATTAAACAAGATCCGCATGTCTCATATGATTTATAATCAAAAGAGTCCAACAGTCCATCTTTATGGAGTTTGGAAATGTGTTTCTCATTTATGTGGCCTAATCGACAATGCCAAAGGTAAGTTGGATTTAACTCATTAGGTTTCATCCTTTTAGTATTAATGTTATAAATAGGCATTTCAAGATCAAGGACATATAGTCCATTGTTCATTTGTGCAGTAGCATAGAATATATCATTCAAATAAATTGAACAACAATTGTTCTTTATTATAAATGAAAAACCAAACTTGTCCAAACAAGAAACGGAAATAATATTCCTGCTAATTGCAGGTACATAATAATAGTTCTCTAACTTAATTATTAAACCACTAGGTAAAGTCAATACATAAGTTCCTACGGCTAAGGCAGCAACCTTTGCTCCATTACCAACTCGTAGGTCGACTTCACCTTTTGCCAAATCTCTACTCCTTTTTAGTCCATGCACATTTGTACAAATGTGAGAACCGCATCCAGTATCTAATACCCATGATGCAGAAGTAGATAAATTAATTTCAATAACAAAAATACCTGAAGTTGAAGTCTCTACTCCATTCTTCTTATCTTCCAGGTACTTTGGGCAGTTTCTCTTCCAGTGTCCGGTCTTACCGCAATGGAAGCAGGTGCCTTCTTTTGCTATGCCTCCACTAGGCTTTAGAGCAGCAACGGTGGGTTTGGGTTTGGCAACTTCCTTGCCTTTCCCTTTATCACCCTGCTTGGTAGGCCTTTTGTTTTGTCTCTTTTCATTTCCGATCATCAGAATGGACTTCCCTTTCGACTTCAGATTCTGCTCAGCAGTTCTTAACATGGCTAGTAGTTCAGGAAGAGATTTGTCCATATCATTCATATTGAAATTTAGGACAAATTGACTGAACCCATCTGGCAACGATTGCAAGATCAAATCAGTCGCAAGTTCCTTTCTGAGGGGAAAACCCAGTCTCTCAAGGTTTTCCACATACCCAATCATCTTGAGTACATGGGGACCTACAGAGGCTCCCTCAGCTAACTTGCCTTGAAAAAGGGCTTTTGAA
Source organism: Lathyrus oleraceus (assembly GCF_024323335.1). Taxonomy (NCBI): domain Eukaryota; kingdom Viridiplantae; phylum Streptophyta; class Magnoliopsida; order Fabales; family Fabaceae; genus Lathyrus; species Lathyrus oleraceus. The sequence continues at coordinate 385,543,058 of NC_066581.1, forward strand.
ACTTCAAACCTCCCATGCCTTGCTTGCTCTTGATAGAGCATTTTCAGGTGTTCGATCATATCGAACGCTGCCATGTTCTCATGTTGCTTTTGCAATTCTGAGTTCATGGTAGCTAGCATGAGATAAGCAGTTTCATTGGCATCATCGACATGCTTCTTATAAGCATCTCTTTCTGCCTTAGGTGCAGAACTAGGAGGTTCCTCTTCAGGAACAGGTTTCTCCAAGACATACAGCTTTTTATCATGTTTGAGTACAATCCTCAGGTTTCGGTGCCAATCCAGAAAATTTGTCCCAGACAATTTCTCCTTGTCAAGGATTGATCGCAAGATGTTGTTAGAGGTGTTTGTTGTCATGGTAATCTACATAAGGATTAATGAAAATATAAGTATCATTGACATATTTAATTAGGCCTTTAATTAAATATGCTCCCACTATTTTACTCAAAACAAATGACCCTCATCATCTGATTCGGAAAATCCCGTTGGAAGATTTTCTAGTGGGTCGAGATCCATATTTCACTTCGTTCTAAGTCTGCGTAGGCGGATTACACAAAACTAGGTTATTTAGGTAGGAACTCCTTCCGATTGTATCTCATACAACTCTCGAAAATTTCAGTTGGGTGAATAACTCCTTATTCCAATCCATCATATGGATCATTCCCAACTCTTACTTCTAAACATATATAATATTATTATAATTAAGTTTGATCCATCGTTTTAGCAGTTGGATATTACAATTATCCTATCGTACCTTACCAATTTAGAAAATGCACCTCGCATAGGCGAAACCTACATTATCCGATACTAGTCTTGATGAGTGCTAAAACTTGGAAAGTAAACATATATAATATTATTATAATTTGTTTAGTTAAGTTTGACCCATTGTTTTAACAGTTGGATATTACAATTATCCCATCGCACCTTACTAATATAGAACATGCACCTCGCGTAGGCGAAACCTACATTATCCGATACTAGTCTTGATGAGTGTTAAAACTTGGAAAGCATAAACTTAATATTTTAATTTGAGGGAATTGCAATTTTTCTGATTTCACCGGCTTATTTATCATATAAATCGTCTCTCACATGCATCAACATACATTAACATGCATCAACATACATACATACATAATGAAACAGTTATGGCCCCTAGCGCAGTTGTTCTCCCAAGCCAATGAGAGAACCTAAACTAACCTAATAACGATCTAAGCTTCTCCAAGCAAGATCTTCAAGGTTGTCCTCCTTTGACACTGACTTCTTTGCTTTCTTCATAACATTACATTACATAAAGAAACTCGTTTTACATACGAGGGAGTGAGATGAGAAAAGAAGTTACATTGAGAGATTAAAAGAGAGGCACGACACGCAGGTCGTATTTTAAAACCCAAAACAAAATAAATGAAAACTAAGGTCATAACCGATCACCACAAGACAATAATAAACACATTATTATTATTATCAATTTTAATTCTTTTAATCAATTAAAACCAAATTAAACCTTGACGACCGATCACATTACGCAGAGTTAGCCGAACGGGTGAATTTTGCCTTGCGTTAACCGGTTAACCAAATGCGTTAACCGGTTAACACTGTTTGAAATCTGTTCAAAAATTGTTTTCTGCCTTGCGTTAACCGGTTAACCAAATGTGTTAACCGGTTAACACTGTTTAAAAATCTCTTGGAAAACTATATACCGTCTTGCGTTAACCGGTTAACCAAAAGCGTTAACCGGTTAACACTGTTTGAAAATCTCAAAAAATTTATTTCGTATTGCGTCAACCGGTTAACCATATGCGTTAACTGGTTAACACTGTTCGAAAAAGTGTTTAGAAAGCACAACTCTTGTGCAGTCACAACCCCAATCGCATAACTCTCTGACAACACAACCCTTGTGCCGTCACTAACCCTGATGCACCAATTTCAGACCGTCAAACACATCTCGATTGTTGATTCAGTATGATTGATCAACACGTCATTGCTTCATCATACTAATGTCGGATCTAGAAGCAAACGACCATTGATCGCTCAAAGGAAAACAACCATTGAGTGTTTGAAATGAACGAAACAAGAACACTATATCATATATAATGTATTTTGCATCAGGATTACATATATCATATATATAACTTGATCGATCTCAATTTAATCTTTGATTCATTCTGTCTTTAATCGTATTAATACAGAAAATAAATAGTTATCAGATTCATGGTTTCGTAACCAGGCTCTGATACCACTGAAGGAGAATTTCCATCCAAGGCGCAGCGGAATTTAAAAATTTCTCCATTTAGTGATCCTTACGAATGGGCATGATCAGTGATAGAATCGTTACCTCTTGTGGCGATCACGAACGTTGAACGATGACAACGTCTCTACTCAGTCCACACGAACGGATTCCTTCAATCTCAGTGCTAACTGCTATGAATGAAGGCTTTGAGTGAAAGAGAGAGAGAGAGAAACGAAAATCCAATTAGAGTTACAATGCTTCTACCCAAGGGTTCTATTTATAGAACCACATGTGTGGGCTTCAAGCTAAAAAGCCCACTTAAGTGTATTTTGGCCCATATATCATAATATGCCAAAATCACTTAAGTATTTGGTACCTTACCATATTTCGTATTCTACTTAAGTATACCGTACCTTACGATGTTCCTTAGTTACTCTATCTCTCATCAATCCGTCCTTTGTGTGTGACCCTATAGGTTTTCGCGGCGGTGGCAATTATATTAAATCACGTATTTAACATAATAAACAGTGAGCGGTATCTAGCAACACATCACTGCTACCCAAGACACGAAAATGTCATGTGATCTGACAAGTGCTTCTGTGATAATAATTATGTGTATAATTACCCTTTTGCCCTTATGTCTATATTGAACACAAGGCATAGACCGTGTCATCCTTGTCCAGTTCAATATTGGGCCCATAGACATTTATCCTGTTACGCAGGATGGGCAAATTCCATCTAGGTCACTCATGTCCCTCAGCATGCTTCGTGGAGTACCCATCAACTGTCTTTATGGTTATCCAGTTACGGACAACGTTGGATCAGCAACAAAGCACTTGACTCTACATCTAGGGTCCATAGTGGTTTCAGGTCGAAGAGTGGTATACACCATTGTCACCATGAGAATAACTTATGACACTTTGCATAACTTTCTATATAGTATTCTCATAGCGGGTCAATCCGGTATAAATATTACTCTTAATATTCATACCTATGTTTAAGACTTGATAACTCTTTATCCATGATCCATGAGATGTGATCATCAGTCTACAAACATAATAGTCTTAATGCTTTAATGTTATCCCACTTCACAATAAAGCTCGACTACGGATACTTTAATAATAGTGTCCTTATGTTTAATGTGATCTCATGATTAAGTCATACTTGATACATTAAATGGACTATCTATTCCAGGGACTTTATTAAACAAACATAATAAAGAAAAAGCCTTTTATTATTAATAAATAATTTGATACAAGTACCAAAAGTATTGGCCTCTAGGGCTTACACCAACAAAGCCTTCCAACAAAGTGTTGTTAGGTTTATCCTTTAAGGGGAACCCGGGCTGACGGCAAGCCAAAGCAGGGTTGTAGTTAATTCCACCACATGTACCAAGAAGAGGTACATTGAAGAACTCACCACTAGAATCAATAATCTTAATGCCATCATAAACATGATTGTACCAAGAGATATCATCATTAGTGAGAGACATAAGTCTTGTGGACCACCGTAGACATCCCTTATTCTCCTTGAAGGCAAGCGTCTGAGGCAAGTGCGAAATAAACCACTTGTACAAAAGAGGCAGACAACATACAATGGAACCACCACCCTTTGCATTCCTCATATGCAAAGAGAAATAAGTGTCACCCAACAGAGTCGGAACGAGATTAAGAGAAGAGAAAATCCTAATAGCGTTCACATCCACGAAGTTGTCAATGTTGGGAAATAACACTAGCCCATAGATGAGGAGTACAAATATGGCTTCAAAAGTTTCCTTACTCATGGCCTTCCCAAACAAGGTAGCTTTGGCAATCAGAAAATCAGACGGGAGACCTTGAATTCCACCCTTGGTAGTCATATTGGCAACAATGTCGGATACCTCCACGTGAAGCATGTCAACAATCTCTTGAGAAGACGGAATCTTCTCCAAACCACTGAACGGCAATCGATCAAGAATAGTTATACCCATATGATAAGCTTACTCCTCCAATGTAGGCAAAAGCTGGAAATCCGGAAAAGTGAAGCACCGATATAGAGGATCATAGAACTGCACCAACACACTCATCAGACCCTCATCCACCTTGGTAGAGAGAATAGCTAGAATCTTCCCATGGAGAGCTTTGAACAACAAGGGCTCTAATACATAAGATGTCAGACGCCTTAACTCTCTCAAGTTGGGTTCTCTGAAACTGTACTTCTTCGTATTCCTTCTTTGCTTATCCATGTCTGAAAATTTACAAATAGACCTTTTAAGTTTCTTGCAAAAATCTTATTGTCGATGGCATGAATGCGGATGAATGCATGGATGTATGGATGCAACAAACACACTTAAGGATCAAGCAAGTCACACCACACAAAGGTCACAGGATGGCTCAAGTCATCACCAATATCAATCATCTATCTTGGTGGATTAGATTTTACACCATATCAACACCCAAGATCCATTTATTTTGAGGATATACGAGAACGGATCGACCGCGAATCACGGGTTTGTTGTGAGTCACAAGCATGGAGTCTCGGTTAAGAACCACCCAATGGGAGTGTATTACGGTTAAACCTGACAATCATGTTCTAAAAGGTTCCCGTAGTCATCATCCCATCTTTCGGATATTATCGGATAAAACGACTACTCGTCCTCCAAAAATATTCTCGAGAGGGACTCTTATGAGTGTAGTATCGCGTAACAATCGCATCAAGTCTTACACTTGAACGACCTTCGCACTACATCCTAAAATAGGCCAAGATGGGCTAGGTATCTAAGGTCCTTGGTTTCTAGGGTTCATATTGGAAAGAGTAATGCCTAACCACGACTACTCGTGTGACATTAGCGATCCCAATAAGACCTCCACCAAGTGAATGGACTTGCAAGTTAACTTGTTAAGGACTAACTTCACACAAGTCAACAAGACTATGCCATTCTCTTATCATAAGTGCACTCGAGTTCGGGTATAAAACTCATCTCACAAGAAACCACCAAGCATACAAGCAATTAATATATCAAGCAATTCATACATTGCAAACAATACATTCATCCCAAATTTGCAAAAAAATATGCCATAAATAAATAGGAACATACAACACATACAAGCAAAAAGTAGGCTAAACCCACGGGTTTTGGCCTCCCCAGCAGAGTCGCCACTTTTCTGTAGCGGGGTTTTTGTTACCTTTAGGTTTATTGACTAAACCAAAAGTCAACATACAATTCGAGTCGCCACCTCACTTTTATTTATCCAAAGGAAAGGCTAAAAAGCGAACAAAAGCCAAGTAAGAAGTTTTTCAAATCAAAAACTAATAAAAATGTCAGAGATCTAGGTAAGGGGGTTGGTTATGAAATGGGAAGGTTTTACGCACCCAAAACATCCTTAGTACTCTAAGGGAACCCTTTTTGCAAATATGTGTTGTAGGTTGATATTTGGGAAAAGATTTGTGTAAAAGATTGGAGGGATGAGAAGAGAATAAATTATATTTACAAATTTTATTTTTTGAATGGATGAACCCATTGCCTACGTACCATCACAAAGGAGGATCAAAACCTCGTAGTTCATGGTAAAAATTTCAAAGATTGGTGAATTGATTTTAATCAAAAGCCTCAAGGTATTTTGTTATCAAAGGGAGAAAACTCAACCTAAACCAACAATACACCATGCGAGGAAGGCTTCAACATGCTAGTGAGGGGTTGGCCCTATAATAAGCATGGAAGACTTATAATCTAACACTAAGGATGAGGTGAGATTTACATCAACCACTATGATAACTCAAACCTATGACTAATGTTTTTGAAAAGAGTTTAACAAGTGGCCATTGGAACCACAAAACAACTTGAAATGGGTTATATTTACAAGTTGAATTTATTTACAAAAATGAGGTCAAAGTTGGATTAAAGTTTATTTACAATGAGTATTTATAAAAATGGTTTTGAAAGGTCAAAGGCCTAAGGCCTAGGTTTCTAATTTGAAATAAAGTCAAAGTTTTAAAAATTATTTTTGGCTTGGTTAGAAGGGTGAGAGGAGAGAAGGGTTATTCCTAAAGCATACAAAGATAAGAGTGGAGAGATAACCCTTGGAGTTCCTTTTCTTGGAGTCATAGAGATGACTCAAGATGCTCCTTTCCTTTGGATTTAGCACACAAAGAAAGCAATCAATAATTTGAATTCAAGCTCCTAGGATCTTCATTTGGCTTGGCTCTTAACTTGGCTACTCATGGCAATGGTCCTCTTTTCCCAATCTTAAGATGAGATTCATATCACACAAAAACACACATTAAAAAGCTCACAACATAATAAAGGGAATGAACAAAGAATAAGTTTGAGGAGAAGTCCTTTGAGGTCAACTTTGAATTTTAGCATTCTAAAGGCATGAGGCCTAGTTGCTCTTCAAAATATTTTGCATTCTAAAGGCATGAGGCCTAGTTGCTCTTGAACTCCTTTAAGCATGGGTGAATCCTAATTCTAAGTCCTTTCTCCTTTTGTATTTTTAGTTCACATCAAAACAAACACAAAACAACACAAAATAGCAATATATTTATATACAATAATGGGCTCAAATGAGCAAAAGAAAAATGACTTAAACATAAAATATGTGCTCAAGTGAGCAAAATGAAAATCAAGATGAATAATGAGCAAGAAATAAATGACATTAAAAGTAAATGACAAGAATTTAAAAGCTCAAATTAAACTTAGTAGTTAGTAGAGTTATGTTAGCTTGTCATAAGACAATGTAGCGCTATATTAAGCACTCGTAAGTGGACTAATATAGTAGCCACACCTATCTGAGGCCGGTCAAAAAGAATATAGGCAAAGAACACAAGTTAGAGTTCATGACTAGTAAGACAAGCTCCATAAACTTGTCATGCCAAACAAGAGGGGAAGGGTCTTGTATTGACTTTTGGTTATTTGCTTGACCAAGAAGTAACCTATCTTTGACACAAAATAACTCACTTGATCATGGATCAAGTTGAGTTTGGTTTGGATCAAAGAAGATTAAACTTCTATTTGTCAAGACCAACCTCAAGACTTTAACTCATCGGCCATTAAGGGAAAGAAAAGGATGAAGATGAAAGGGAGGGGGGTAAAAAGACAGCAACCAATCCCAATTGATCAAGGGATAACTCATCCTTAATCAAATTCATTCATCTCTCTAGGTGATGATCCTTAAGGATTCTCAAACCACAAGATCCAATGAATTTGATCAAAGTTGAATCAATTCAACCTTGATCAACACCAAACAGAAGAGGAATGAATATAACAAGTCAAAAAGTCAATAATATTTTTTTTTGGTAATTTTTGAATTAAAAGAAAATACAAATAAAAAACAAACAAACAAAGTTGAACCTCAAATTCAATTCAAAACAACTTCAATAAGTCCAATTAAATTTTCATAGGTTCAACATAGTCAAACAAACTTTGACTAATTTTCTCACAAATTTTTAAAGCCAGAAAGCAATTAAAATCAATTAAAAATAACAAAAAATAGCATAATATGAATTACAATCTCAAATAATCTCAAAACAAACAAGAAATTATTGAGACTATTTTTCGTTGACTTATCATGATCCATAGATGCTATGAAAATATTTTTGTATTTTTCTAAAGTCATAAAGCATTTTAAATTGAATTAAAATCATTAAAAACCAAACAATTCATGAAAAAATATCAAATGAGGTCACAAAATTAATTAAAAATCATACGATGAAACTAAATTTTTCAAGAAAAATTTTAAAGTTGGTCTCATATTTTTCTGACCTCATATGACTTTTTTATGAATTATTGAAAATAGAATGAATTAAAAGAAAATAAAGAGAAAATGAAATAAAGCGAAAAAAGCTGAGCCACCGGATCCGTCTCATTAAATGACGTGGCGTATTACATGGCCTGGATCTGAGGGTGCATGATGTACTCAAGTCAGCAGCGAAACACAATGAATTAAAAAAGTAATTAGAAAGGATGCACGAGATTAGATCGTGAGGGAGAGATCCAATGGTTGTGATCAGTACACGTGATGATGGTGGTGGTGGAAACCACCACCTTCTCCGATAAGCAGAATCCGACCAGAAATTGCAGGAAAACGAATCTCATCAAAAATAAAAGTAAGGGCATGAAAATGAAGCTTATGTGATATTGATCATCATTGTACCATTAGATTTCTCTTATTCTTCCTATATTTAGAGAAAAATGAAGGAGAAAATCATGGTGTCCACATGGATTGATCTGGAAATGGAAAATTAAATGCACCAAAAGTTTGCCTCAAGTATGAGGACTTCAGAGAACCACAAAAACACAAGAATACTACATTGAATTGTGAGTTTTAGATCCAAACAGTTTGAGCTTATACCTTCAAAAATGGTGAGTTTCTGGCCACGAATCCTTCAAGCTTTTTCCTCCTTTTTGATCTCTGAATATAGGGAAGATGACTGGCTAAGGAATCTAGCTTTGGAACTCAACTAATGTTGCTGAATTTCAAGCTCAAAAATAATGAAAAAATGGTGAGTGATTCCATTGGTGAGGGTTGTGGTTTCAATTCAGCAGCATGTGGGATCTCCAAAAGGGTTTTTTTTCGAAATGAAGGAGAGGAATCCCTTATTTATAGGTAAATGCATTTGATCATCACACTTTGCTCATGTGCATGGGAATTACAATTTTGAATGCACGGGCCTTTGTGGATGTGTGAGTGGCCCATGAATGGTTGAAGGGACTTGCTGAGCTCATATGGAAAGCATGTGGCCGTGCACATGGAATGGAAAAGGGTTGCATCTCAAGTTTTAACATAAAATGTCAAAAATACACATAAATGAAGAAAAATTTGAATCTCTCAAATGGTAGATCCAAATGACTATTGTGAGTAATGGTTGGAAAGCTCTTTAAATAAGGAATAAAAGTCATGTTGGGCAAAAAACCATTTGACATGTACAAATTGATCAAAACTGGCTTGGAAAGTTCAAGTGTAAAACATGTTCAAATCACTTTGAAAAAGTCAACCAAAAGTAAGCTTGGTCAAACCCCTCTGACCTCATGATACAAGATTCAAATGAAAACCTCTACAACCTCAAAGTTGTATATCTTTTCAAGATAGTAAATTTAGACTCAATATTTGCATCATTTGGATTTTCTATGACAAAGTTATGGGCATTTGAAGTTGGGTACTTTTTCAAATTCAATGAATTAGGTCAAAGATGACCTATAATGTTTTGCAATGGCACATGTATTTCCCTTAAGATTATGAAATTTTGTACAATATAACATTTGAAGTATACATCTCAAGATTTCCGATGCCTTTTGTCCCACCTCAAAATCATAAAAATTGAGAAAGTTATGTCGTTGGCAAGTTGTCCCAAAATTTGGATTTCGGCCAAAATGACCTATAATGTTTTGAAATTAATGATGACCTTACAAGCTTCAAATGGATTTTTTTATGAACATGAAAGTTGTTCATATGGTTCTTAGTAACATTTGGGATTTTGGGGTCATCTTCATTTGACAAACACATCAAAAGTTATAGCTCATTGAACCTCAGATTAGTCAGATGACTTGACTAGTCAACTTTTCAAAGTCAAACTTCCAATCTTGATGAATAAATTATTGAGGGGCCTAAAATAGGCTCATACATTCATAAAATGATAAATTAAAGAACTTACCTTGATTAAATTTGATCAGAGGTTGAGATTGCTTCATGGGCAAGGCACACTCAAAGCACAGTGAAATTAGGGTTTCCTTGGGAAACAATCTTCAAGCCCTTTGGGTTATCTTGATTAAATTGGAAAATTGAGATACTTTGGAGACATATATGATGATTAGGAGCTTTGTGGACCATTGTCATGCTTTTTTCTCATCTTCATCTAGCCATTGCATTGGGCTTAGGAGCATTGTGGAGCACATGATCACTTGAGCTTCAAAACAAAAAAGAGTTAGTGACATATTTTTGTGCTTTTGGTTAGTAATCAAATAAGAAAAACAATAAAATACAATACAAGCATGCCTGGTGATCTCAAATCACTCAAACAAGTCCCAACCCTAGGGTTAAGGAGCCAAATATGCTATGATCCTTGAGGCAATGCACTTGTGCAATAACATGATGCCATGAGGGATCTTAGGGTCAAAATTAGGGTCTTACACATACCAAACTATATCATCATTAGTGAGAGACATAAGTCTTTGAGACCACCTTAGACATTGTTTGTTCTCCACGAAAGCAGGCGTCTTAGGCAAGTGCGAAATAAACCACTTGTACAGAAGAGGAATACATCACATAATAGTTCCACCACCTTTAGAATTCCTCAAATGCAAATAGAAGTACATATCACCCAATAAAGTAGGCACGGGATTCCCAATCAAGAAGATTCTAATGGTGTTAACGTCAATGTTAGGGAACAAAGCCAAACCATAGATGAGAAACACAAAGGTGACTTCAAAAGCTTCCACACTACCGGCTTGAGCAAAGATAATAGCTTTCCCTATGAGAAACTCAGAAGTCAATCCAAACATTCCTCCTTTCTTCATCCAATGAGCCTCAATCTCAGATTTCTTCAGATGAAGAGCTTCAACTATAATACGTGATATGAGGATCTCCTTCAATCCACCAAAGGGCAACTTGTCCAAAATGGGTATTCCCAAGAGATGGGAATACTCCTCTAACATAGGCATAAGCTGATAATCGGGAAAAGTGAAGCAACGGTAGAGAGGATCGTAAAACTGAACCAAAACACTCAAGAGTCCTTCAACTACATCAGTAGATAACACAGACAAAAGCTTCCCATGACGTTGCTTGAAGTCCAAGGGAACTGATACAAAAGATGATAGCTTCCTTAGCTCTTTTAAATCAGGACATCTGAAACTGTACTTCTTAGTGCTCCTTCGCCCATAATCCATGGTCTGAAAATATTTACAAATAAAACCTCAGTTCCTTGAAGTTATTTTTCATGTGATGAATGTCATGATGTGTATGAATTCATGAATGCAACAATCACAAATAAGGGATCACTCACAAGGAAAACAAACAAAGGTCAAGGGATGAATCAAGTCGTTGTCAAGATCAATCATCCATTTTGGTGGATTATGGTTTTCACCTTATCAATACCCAAGTTCCATTGATATTTACAAAACTTGATTGGATCAACCAAGAATCAAGGGTTTATTGTGAGTCACAAGCATGGAGTCAGGTTAAAAACCATCCCAAAGGAGTGTACTAAGGATAAAAAACTATAGATCATGTTCTAAAAAGTTCCCAGAGTCTTGATTCCATCTATCGGATATTACATGTTAGGATGACTGACTCATCAATCCATAACATTCTCAAGAGAAACTCGTCTGAGTGTAGTATCGTGTAACAACTGTTATCAAGTCTACACCTGAATAGTCTTTGCACTACGTTCTAAATAGGCTAAGAGGGGTTAAATGTTCTACAGTCCTCATCTTCTCGGACCCCAAATCAGAGAAAGTAATGCCTAACCATAAATAACTTGTGTGACATCAATAACTCCAAAAGGGTCTCCACTGAGTAGATGGGTCTCAAGCCAACTAGTTAAGAACTACTCCACACAAGTCGAACATGACTATACCATCCTCCTATCTTAATTGCACTCAAGTTCGGGTTAGAACTTATCTCACCACTCAGAGATCACCAAGCACAACAAGCAAATTATATCACACAAAAAAATACAAACAACAAATATAAAATTATATACACATAAAAAAGTAGGCTAAACCCATTGAGGACTACTCCCCAGCAGAGTCTCCACTTAATTTCTATAGCGGTAAATTCATGATCATTAAGCTATGGATAAACTTAACGTCAATAAAACCAGAGTCGCCACCGCGCTTTTATTGTTTCTAAAGGAAAAGGGAAAAGTACTAATAAAACCCAAAGATAAGAAGTTTTCAAATCAAAACTAATAAAATGCCAGAGATTACTGGTAAGGGGGTTGGTTACACAGAGGGAAGATGTTAGCACCCAAAGTGTCCTAGGTACTCCTAAGGAGCCCTTTTTTATGTGTGTATGTATTTTGGTATAAAATGATGTTTGCAATAAATAGAGTGTGGGGATGAGAAAATAATTTATTAATTATATTTTTGTGTTTGAGAAGACCTTCGGACTTGTGACTACGTACCAACATAAAAATGAGGGATCAAAACCTCATAGTTCGTGGTAACAATTCCAAAATGAGTGGATTGCTTTTAATCAAAATTTAAGTTTAAGAGAGGCACAAAGGGGCTTAAAAGAGTTTGGATGAGTGTGTTCTTTTTGTCTTTTGAAATTTTTAAGTCAATATGATTAGATTCATTTACAAGTTTGATTTAAGAAAAGATTTTTAAAATGCAATGGCATAAGGCAAAAGTTTCTAATTTGCAATAAAGTCTAAGTTTGAAAATCACAAGCAAAGAAGATTTTGAAAAGGGGGAGAGATTTTGAAATTTAAGAAGTGGGAGGAGATGAAGAGACTAATCCTAAGCATAAAATTAAAAGTTAAGAGTTGAAAAGATCTAACCAATGGGATGCAATCCAATAGACAAGAATTTCATTTAGAAACCCATTTTTCCTTTGGACTTTAAATCAAGCAATATCAATAAGCAAGTAGCAATATGAAGAGCAAGACATCAAAAAAAGATAGCCACATCCAAGCAAGTAACTTCTCAGTCTTCTTCTTAATCTTCCCATGTATCAGATGAATTCATGTGGATCCCAACACTTGCATCAGATGGAAGTTCAAATCCCAATAATTTGGTCTCAGAAATGTTGGCATTGGCCAAGTCCTTTTGCATAGGGAATGTTGCCTAATTCTAAGTCCAAAGCTCAGATCAAATCCAACAATCCGCACAAACATTTTTTATGATACTTGTTGTTTATTTAGTATTTTAAGGTCCTAAGACCATAAACACAAATAAAATATACAAACAAATATATACAATCACAATATATAGCTCAAGTGAGCAAAGTGAAAAATGGCATAAACATAAACAAGTTAAATGATATGTAAAATGACAAATGAAATGGTAAATGGCTTGAATTTAAATGGTATAAAGTAAATGACTTAAAATTAAAAGCAAGAATAATAAAAGTTAGTCGAATGTTATTTTATTATATGTTAGTGAAGTTTTGCTTTTCAATCGATTTAAGTCATTCTTTGGAGAACACTCAACCCTCTATTCACAAGCATGGATCCTTGAACCAAGACATCTTCCAAAGGAAGGGAAAAAGGCCAAGTTTCCACATAATAACATGAAAGGGGGGAGACTTATAATCTCACTTACTAGAATGCTATGCCTTTGGGTCAAAATTTAGCGCTATGTTAAGCAATCGTAAATGGACTTATGTAGAAGTCACTACTATCTGAGGTCGGGTAATAATTTTTTTGGTGTTAATGCATGTTAGAGATATGGATAATGAACCATACTCCTAAAACATACCATACACAAAAAGAAAATGATCAAAGGATGGACCTAATCTCATCCATACTTGTATTTGTTCATCTAACACAAGGTTATTGATGAACCAATTAGCCTTAGGATATTGAGACTTCATTGGTCAATGAAAGGGATGGGATAGAATGGGATTGAAGACGAAGAGGAAGGGGAAATGAGAGAAACACAAATTGGTCATGGGAGGAATTTTATCAAATTAAAATCATTCATTCATTTTGGGAGATGAAATGTACATTTCATCAATCCCCTAAATCCAATTATTTTAGTCCAACAAAAGTCAAATCAACCTTGACCAAGGCCCAAACACATATTCAAACTTCACAACTCAATAAAAATAACTCAACATAGTTTTTACATAATTAATCAATTAAAAATCAAATTAAAATGCATTTAAATTGAATTATGTTTGATCAAAAACCAAAAACCTCTTCAAAACACCAAATAAATGGCCAAGAGATTTATCCAAGGTCAAACAAGGTCAAAGGATCTTAGACAAAATATTTCATATTTTTTGAAAAGTCAGAAGTATTTTTAAACAATTAAAAATATGCACAAAAACAATTAAATTATAAAAAATATCAAAATTTAGTCCAAAAAATATTTTTAATTCAGAAAATGAAAGAGGAAAATATTTGAATTTTTTTGGTGAAAGTCCCCTATTTTTTGGATTAAAAATTAAATTGATATGAATTAATCAAAATAAAAGGATTAAATGAAAAAATCAGAAAAAAAATATAAATAAAAAAACAAGGGCCATCAGATCTCCCTCATTAATTAAGGTGGCAGATCTGATGGCCAAACACGCTTTCCACCAACGCCTCAGTCAACTGTGCCACATGCGTGGTAATCAATTTGGATGGATGAGATTAAAAAGTGAGAACCAAATCAAATGACTTGGATTGTTCTAGCGCACCGCCGGAGCCCTAGCTCCGGTCATCTTTTCCGGTGAGCACCACCGGTCTGGTCCAAGCTCAACTCAATGGAAAATGAAAAGTGAATACACTAATTTGAAGGAAAAATGCTCAGGAGCACGAATCTGGCCTTAATTTTCTCCAATTCCAAGTATATAAAAAGATACAAGGATTTGAATTTTGAGGATCATGAACCAAGTTGCTTCGATTTAACCTCAAAGAAACTCAATCTTCTTGCCTACATTGATAGAACTTCAGACAAGCAAATATTAACAAGAATGGTGAAAAATTTAGGGAGAATTGAAGAGATGAAAATTCACAAAATTCACCTTCAATGGAGCTTTAGATTGGCATGATCTTGCTTTCAATTATGCCTGGCCTTGCTTCAGATGCTTGTTGGAAGTGAAATGGATCAAGGAAAGGTATGAACTCTTGGAGTTTCAATCTTAAAACAGATAGAAAATTGAAACTCAATTTACAAAGAAAATCTTCAAGCTTATCATTCAATGGTGAGGGTTTAGGGTTGCAGGTTCAAAGCTTGGGCATGAGGTCCTTAATTCTGAGCAATGAGGGTCTTATTTATAAGCAATGAGATTGATTTCCACACACTTCTAATTTTGGAAAAATTTGAAAATTCTCTTGCATGCTTGCATGGGCGTGTGATAGGCCCATCAATCGATGCAATTGGAACCAAAATTGAGTGAAAGTCATGTTAAATTCATGTTGGAAGGCCATGCAATTGTGTATGAAAAGTGGAAGTGGAAAACATCCAAATGGTCCTTCAACTTACACCCATGTGCAAGTCCTTAATTCTTTGGCCAAATGAGATGATCTTAGACTTTTTAGAAAGGTGAGATCAAGGGCAACAACTTTCATGTTGAACACTTTTTCATTTTAGGATTGGATCATGATGAATTATAAGGTGGAAGTTTGGGAAATCAAACATATTTGAAAATTTTCTAAGTCCCAAGTCAAATGTTTAATTCTTCCACCTTGAATAACTTTTTCTATGTACTTCAAATGAGACAAGTTCCTTCATCCAAGTTGTAGCTCTTTCAAACCTATTCAATTTGGTCACAAATTTGACCTCATTTGGATTTGGCATGAAGGAGTTACGCATTTTAGAAGTTGAGGAAAATCACTTATTCAATGGTATTGGCACAAAATGACCTATAATGTTTCCTCTTGGAACATGTATTTTCAAGTCAAATTTGAACTTCCTCCAAACATAAAAGTTGATGTAGGCATCTTGAATTTGATCATGGAATTTTAATGGATTTCATCTCATAAAAATTGAGCAAGTTATGATCTTGGGAAGTTGACCTCCAAACTATGGTTCAAACAAAATGACCTATAATCTTTCACCATAAAAAATGACTTTCTAAGAAAAACTAGCTATTGACTTAAACATGAAAGTTCTTTATAATATCATTTTTAGTAACTTTGATCTTGGAATAATTTTCATATGATAAAAATTGTAGGAGATAGGGTCTTGGGAACCCCCAGCTTTGACTAATTGACTTTCTCTAGTCAACCACCATGAACCATCTTGCTAGCTTGACATTATATTGACTTTTGAGACTCATGGAGGATCATATATGCATAAGATGATGTAATATGAAGTATCCCTTGAAATGTTTGATCAATTGTTGAAAAAACTTGTTGAAGAAGTCACACAAGATATCTAGATGAATTAGGGTTTCCAAGGCAAACAAACTCCAAACTTCTGATGATTTCTTGATCAAATTATCATGTGAAGACCATCAGGATTCATATATGATGCCTAGAGCCAATGTGAACCATTTCTTGATTGTGCTCCTTGCATTAAGGGTCTTAAACCCTATATATGAGCTTGATAGAGCATAGGTGAGCATACACACTTCCTAAAAAAGCAACAAACTATACATTGACATATTTTTGATATTTTGGTTAGTAAACAAAGAAAAAATGAAGTATGACACAATCAAATATGCTTGGTGATCTCTCCCAATGCAAACCCAATGGATGAGGGGTAAGGAGGGTGCCAGGGTGTGATCCCAATGCTAATGCATATGATGAGATAACATGAGGGATCTTAGGGTCAAAATCGGGGTCTTACAGTGTGCTAAGTAAGATCATTACTGATAATGGATCGAACTTGAATAACAATATGGTGGAAGCTCTTTGCAAAGACTTCAAGATTGCACATCATAATTCTTCTTCCTACAGGCCTAAGATGAATGGGGTTGTTGAAGGTGCGAACAAGAATATCAAGAAGATTATCCAAAATATGGTTGTGACGTACAAAGATTGGCATGAGATGCTCATGTTTGCTTTGCATGGGTACCATACATTCGTCCGCACCTCAATAGGGGCAACCCCTTTCTCTCTTGTTTATGGCATGGAAGTTGTGCTCCCCGTGGAGGTTTAGATCCCATAATTGTGTGTATTGATGGAAGCCAAGTTGATAGAAGCTAAATGGTGTCAGATCAGGTTTGATCAGCTAAATTTGATTGAAGAGAAGAGAATAACTGCCATGTGTCATGGTCAGTTATATCAGCAGAGAATGAAGAAAGCTTTTGATAAGAAGGTTAAGCCTCGTGTGTTCCGAGAAGGTGACCTCATGCTCAAGAAGATCTTATCCTTCAAACCTGATTCTAAGGGCAAGTGGACTCCTAATTATGAAGTCCCATGTGTTGTTAAGAGAGCCTTCTCAAGTGGTGCATTGATTCTTACAACTATTGATGGTGAAGAGTTCACTCGTCCTGTGAATGCCGATTCAGTCAAGAAATACTTCTCCTAAAAAAGAAAATAACAACTCGCTAAGTTGAAAACCCGAAAGGACTGCTTAGGCAAAAATGAGCATCTCGGTGGATTGAAAACCCAAAAGGGTGATCTAGGCAAAAGTTAGAGACATAAAACAAAAAAATTATCCTGGTAGATTGAGTACCCCACCTTGGGGCAATCTAGGCAAAAATTAGGGATTATGGCAAGTAACTGCATCCGGCTAGATCTGATCATGGAAGCATCTTTGTCAGTTTGGTTTTGATTCATCATTCTCAATCGAAGACAAGCATATTGGATTTCGAAGTTGGTAGGGAGAGTAGTGGTCATTGTATTCAATGTAGCCCTTTTCCATGTAAATTACCATTTTCAAACTTTGTAAAGATCCATGGAGTCCCGCTATTTGTGGACTACCATTCTATTAAATAAAGTTGAGCCTTTATCCAATTATTCGCAATTCTGATTTATTTCTGTTTAATAAAACTCTATTTTTATAATGATAATTTTAAAATAAATAAATCAATGAGTAAAGATTTTTCTGAAATAATTAGGCATTTACTTTAAGAACTCTGAATTCAAAAAAGGAATGTCAACTGCAATCTAAAGAATGATAAGTCGTAACATGTGAAGCATTATCTTCCCCAAGCAATTATCATTCATCCCCAGTATTAGTAGATGTGTTGTTCTCTTTGCAGTTCACCATCCCTCCCCAGTTGAGTCCTTCATTAATATTTCATCCTTAGTTTGCATTTTTTTGATTGAATCTTGGATTTCTGGTAAGACCTTTATTTGGTTTTCGGATTCCCAACACCTTCATTTTGGTGGTTGCATAGCCATGGCAGTGTTTCCCCTCAGGGTCCCCAGCTATTTAGTTGATATTTTTTTGGTACCTTGGAATTGGTTTATTTCTCAATCTCCAAGAAGAGTCTCATGAATGTTGTTTTCCTTTTTAAAGGAATATGTTGTTGTTTGCATCCTCGTGTGACGCTTGATTTGTCATGGAAAATTTTATTCCCCAATAAGGCTCCCTGCATAACTCAAGGGGGATGGTTTCATCCAGATAATGAACTAGGGAGAAAACAGAAATAACAATCATCCACGAGGAAATAGCTCAGTGTGGAAGAAGAAAGGATAAACTCTTTCTGCTTAAGGGGTTGACACTCTACAATTGAGGGAGGAAAGACACACTAAATTTGCATGGGGAAATGATATCACCAAAGCAGGGGATCAGAAAAAATTAGGTCAATGTGTAAAATTCACAATGAAATATTTGATGTTATGCTTATGCATGCATATGTATGAGTATGTATGTGATTATGCTGACAAATGAGCATAAAGGGTACAGACAAGAAGATCCAATCATCACAACCAGATACTCGGCTAATCTCAAACAAGATGGAAACACTAATTGGAAAACCTGCTAGGGATGAAAATAAATCATCGAGGATATAAACCCTAACTTCAAATATATTCAATTCCCTGGGAGCAACACATAAACAAATATACTCAAGGAAGATTGGGGATATAACAATCCAAACCAAATGCTCAACTCTGGTTAGGGAAACCATGGAGAACATGCATCCGTCCAAAAACTACTGAAGACTCAACGCTCAGAGGAAATGCAGAATATATATATATATATATATATATATATATATATATATATATATATATATATATATATATATATATATATATATATATATATATATATATATATATATATATATATATATATATATATATATATATATATATTGAGTCTTCAGCAGTTTTTGGACGGATGCATGTTCTCCATGGTTTCCCTAACCAGAGTTGAGCATTTGGTTTGGATTGTTATATCCCCAATCTTCCTTGAGTATATTTGTTTATGTGTTGCTCCCAGGGAATTGAATATATCTGAAGTTAGGGTTTATATCCTCGATGATTTATTTTCATCCCTAGCAGGTTTTCCAATTAGTGTTTCCATCTTGTTTGAGATTAGTCGAGTATCTGGTTGTGATGATTGGATCTTCTTGTCTGTACCCTTTATGCTCATTTGTCAGCATAATCACATACATACTCATACATATGCATGCATAAGCATAACATCAAATATTTCATTGTGAATTTTACACATTGACCTAATTTTTTCTGATCCCCTGCTTTGGTGATATCATTTCCCCATGCAAATTTAGTGTGTCTTTCCTCCCTCAATTGTAGAGTGTCAACCCCTTAAGCAGAAAGAGTTTATCCTATCGTTCTAGGAGGTCAGGTCCCTTCGAAATTACCAACGTCTTTCCAAATGGAGCGATAGAGATAAAGGGAAAAGCGAGCGAACCATTTACAGTAAACGCGCAGCGCTTGAAATACTACCATAACATTGACAACATTGATTTCGTCGCGAGTCTAAAGCTTGCAGAGCTGCCCACTCATTCACCAAATTAACATCTATTCTATTTCTGTCGAGCTTACAATAATAAACAAAGCGCTTGGCGGGAGACAATGCACACTCTATTTTTAACTAT
The DNA here is from genome assembly GCF_024323335.1 of Lathyrus oleraceus. NCBI lineage: Eukaryota > Viridiplantae > Streptophyta > Magnoliopsida > Fabales > Fabaceae > Lathyrus > Lathyrus oleraceus. Next base: position 385,562,872 of record NC_066581.1, read on the forward strand.
TAATTCAATTACCTAAACTTCTATTTATTACTATTGCTTATTTTTCATTTTCTTTCTTTCTTATTTTTCATAAAGTCAATCAGTGTCTTTCTTTATTATTGACCAATACTAACTTAATGTTGTTATCTACTTAAATTTATCTAGCTACTGACCATCACAATGCAACAAGTAGATTACATGGACATAGTCTTCAGAGCAGAGGTCAAAGGAGACGTTTTGAGGCTCTAGCTCAAAGAGAAATGGCACTAACCTTATACCCAGATGGACGTACTATGACCAAATTAGGTATAAGAGACATTGTTATGTTCCTAATTAACCAACTAGGCTAAAACACCTTTGCTATCAAAAGAAAATTTAGTTCCTATAGTAGGTTGACTTTAGAATTCCTAAGCTCCCTAGTCTACCTGCCAAACCATGGTATGGGATTTAACAAAGGCCTCATCACCTTTAGGTTATTCGATAATGAGTACCTCTACACCCATATAGAAATAGTTGAACTCCTAGGATGCCCTAATGGCCCTGACACCTTTACCATTACCCAGGAAGACATGCTTGTAGACCATGAATTAGATTACTTTTGGGGTAGCATCACAGGAAACAACCATCCCGAGCCAGATCTTATGCATTCCGAGAACATCCACAACCCTGTCATTCGTTATTTTCATAAGATCCTAGCTCACACCTTATTTGAAAAGGAACATAACATAACCTATGTGTCCAAAGACTAACTCTTTATAATGTATTGTGCATCACATGCCCGACCTATTAACGCCGCTGCATTTATGATAGCTAATTTGGACCTATGACACAGGATAACCATGGACCAATCTTAGTGGGGGGCTTAGTGACCATGATAGAAAATGCCATCAGACTGAAACACCCACTCATCAGGGTTATACGACCTATGAACATCTGATTCTGTTTTAACACCGGTATCATTAGGAACATAGGCTCGAATATGTTTGAATTTTTAATTAACCGCCAAGTAGTACACCTATTTACCCTGCCAAACCATAGGACAAGTGTACATGATAGGAACAACTGGCTCTATGATTTGGATGGACCACCAGATGCACCACCTTCTCCTCTAGAGACACCCCAAATCTACGACCACTATGAAACTTTTCTCTCTGACGCTGAATCACACCTCCCAGCTATACCTGCTATACCTCCTACCGATCATGTTGCTGCCATCGAAGCTATCCAGACAGACATCGCCAACCTGAGAGGCGAGCTGAGCACTTTGCGTGTGGAATTCCACGGCTTTATGGATGTAGTGAGTGAGAACCTGGATCATATCTACCAGCACTTCTACTCGTTCGCTCCTCCTACCAGCAGCCGCCATAATGGCTAATTTATTGGAATATTATCGATTTACTGATATTTATTTTATTTTCTTGTTTGAAATTTTATTGTTGTTTCTTTTTTTTACATTGGGAATTTTTATTTACTTGATTTCTTTTTATTCTAGTAGACGAATTATATCATCTTTTCCTATCCACCTCATTCTTTTATTTTTCAATTTTGCGTTTCAATGTCATTTGACCATATCTTGTTTATCATTCCTACTCATATATTATGTTGGTTTTCTTCTACCTAATTATACAACCACTTTTTAATGTCGGTCAATCAAAATTCAAATGGAAAAATTATGGTCAAAACCATAAAGAGGTTCACACATGGGAACACACAACACTGCATGGGGCGCCTGCCACACACAGGTTGTGGCGCCCATGTGAAAACTGAGGCGCCCGCCACAAGTCCCTAGTGGCGCCCGCCACACACATAAAAAGTGGCGTCAACCACTTCACTAACGTTCACATGCACGATGTTGTACTAATGTCACATGATTGCTTTAATTGCCTTGTCCCTTGCATGTTGGACACTCTATTAAAAATCTTCAACCCCTCTCACATCCTTTGACCACGACATTGAAGACCATACATTTTTTTTATTTCATTCATCAATTCCCAACCACAATCATCTATATATAAACCACCAACATAATCTCACAAAACCACACCTCTCATTAGCATAACTCTCCTCTCTCTTGCTATATTCTTACCACATTACACGAGTACTGTGAAATCCAGTCATGGCACAGATGAGGGAATACGAAATAGTGTTCAGAAGCGGAGAACCAGATGAATTGTAGGAAGAGACATACACAACTCTAAGCGCAAGAAAAATTGAATCAACAAGGTACATCGATGAACCCTGCTTATTTCCCTTAGGAATTTTAGATAATGTTAACTACATGCTAGACACTTTAAATTTAAATTATTTCCTATCTTTTAAGGACCCAGTCTATGCTCAATTAACACTAGAATTCCTAAGTTCGTTAATTTTTAGTCCCACACCCAACACAAATTGTTCCAGTGGGACTGTCCAGTTTCGTTTGTTCAACATTGAATATGCCTTTACATTTTCCCAACTAGCGGACCTGCTACAATTTCCCCATGGGGACGGCGTAGTAAGTGAGGTCCCAGATACTGAGGGTTGGTATAGCGCCTTTCAACCATTTTGGAGGGAAATAACAGGTAGAATAACCCATAGTTTTGAGGGAAACATAGCCACTTTAATTCATAACCCGACTATTCGATATTTCCGCCAAATATTGGCATCCACCATTTTTGGGCGAGCAAACTCTAACAAGGTGAACGAAAAAGAACTCTTTTATTTGTTCGCCACTTTTCTGCCACAAAAGGTGAATACCGTCCCTTTTATGTTCTCTCACATGCAGGCCATTATCAATGCAAAGAGAGGGTCAGATATTTTTGGAGGTTTAATAACCTCCATAGCCAGAGTCCTAGGACTCGAAGAAAAATTCTCCCGGCTAACCCCGCTCTCGCATCATGCCATTGACATTGACATGGTGAGGAGCATGAAATTGGTAAATCGAAGGAGAGACGGTAAGTTTAATCTAATAATTGCAAATAATGTGTTACAAGATTTCATCCTTCCAAATCCAACTCGCACAGATGTGCGTAACCAGAAATTTTTTCGTTATATTAATGATCTAGTCCCCGCGCATATTCCTGAGAATGTAGTTGCTGGCGGGGACACCGACGAGGATTATATTCCGGAGCAAGCTGCTCCCACTACTGATACGCACCCATACACCACATACATGTCATCTGAAAATGTTGCAGGTACATCATTCAGCCAAAGACCCAGAAGAAGAAATATGGCACCTGCCACTCTTGATGAGACCTATGTTGAACCGCTGCAGCGTAGCGAACTAGACGCTCAACGCGACCTACAAATCCAAAACATGGAAGCTCAGCAAACAAAAATGATGCAAATACTTCGCCAGATGCAGAATGATCATCACAATTACGCTTTTAGAACCTAACATAACATGTCTGGCTTGATCGATGAAATGACAGCATTGACAGTGCGTGTGAAAGATCTACAACACTACGTGCTACCTCACTAGCCTGGGAATGGTGGACGCGCACGAACACGTGGCAGAAGGCGCCAGTAGTAGGCTACCTAGGTTCTACCTTTCTTTCCTATCTTATGTCGTTGCGTTGGGGATAATGAAAGGTTTAAGTATGGGGGAGGAAGCTTTACTGCTTTTATCTATCGCTTTCTAGGTATATTTAAATTATTGTTATGGTTATTTCCTTTTGTTATTTTTGTTAAGTGTCAGTCGAGTCAAATATCAATGTGCTGTCGAGTCTTTATGCGTGGTTTCCGTTATTTACTAATTCTCATGTTTGCTTAAGCCATACACAATTTTTTTTTGCAAAAATCTAGACTTAGAGATACAGTACATCTTTTGAAAATTCTAACCTATAAATAAAACTGAGGTTGAATTGTAGAGATTTGGGAAAACTTTACAAGATCGGTATCGTTTTAACACCTTAAATCTCCCAAGTATAAGATCGATTTGAGTACTTGTCATGCCATAGCCTTAAATTCCATCCTCTAATATTCCTTAAGTAGTTTATCTAGCGATCAGCACCATCCTAAGCACACACTACGTGAGAAGTCGATGCAAATAAGTGTATGATCTCAGGCTTAAAAGAAGAAAAGATTATGAAATGTATGAAAAATATTGTTCCTTCTAAGTTAGGTGACCCTCACCCGGTCATTTAGCCCAACGATATAACCATCTTTAACTGTTATTTGAGACAAAGTGCAAAAAAGAAATAAATAAATAATGATGAGATCATAGTCACTAACAGATTATCTTGCTATGAATGTGAAAGGATAACGAGCTTAATGTGATTGCGCCAGAATGAAAAAGGATAGTGAGAAGGATTAGTAAGCTAGGCTTAGGCATGACGACATGATTCAGATTTGTTTGTATAGGAGGGAGACTTATGGTTGCACTATTGTAACTATGTGTTCCAACGATACCCTTAGTATGGAAGTTAGTACCTGTTGATGCAATTTTTGACCAAAGTAGATTTTATAGACTAGAATGAGTATTCGAATGCAATTGTGTCTTTTACGAATCTTGATACTTTATGTTGCAAAGATATTACTAAACTTTTTATTCATGTACAAAGAATTTGCTTGAGGATAAACAAAGGTTTAAGTATGGGGGACTTTGATAACGCGAAAATGTGCCATGTATTTGGCTTCATATGCATTGCTTTTTACTTGATTAACACTTATTATTATGCAATATTTTATTTTTATTGCAGGTATTTATCGAATAAGAGATGTATAAGCAAGCAAAGTGGAAAATAGCAAAAAGGAAATAAAAAGAAAAGAAAATGGAGAAAAATAGAGAGCATGGGGCCCACCACACCAAATGGACATGTGGCATCTAACACTTGGATGTGTGGCGCCCGCCACATGACCTAAAAGGAGTCGTGGCGCCCACCATAAAGCAAGGAAGTGGTGGCGCCCATCCCTCAAAAGGTGGCGCTCTCCACGAAGATCATACTAGGGTTGTGGCAACCGCCATCAACCCGGTCTCCCCTATTTTCTCTCCACCTTTTTAGCCACGACCTCCACAATTTATCCATGACTTCCACTTACCTTTTCAACCAAAGAATGCTACAATTAAGGGAAGTGAAAAGTATATATAGGAGGGTCGGTTTTCTTTTCAAGGTGTGCATTTTTTCAGTCAGATTCTTTTGGTTAGATTTTCTTAGGCATTTTCTTACTTTGTAAAAGCAATATATTCTCCACATCAGGGACTATTGCAACTTATTGTTTACGCATCTGAATTTGATTGTAACGGTGTACTCGATTGCCAAAGCTTGTCGGCATTGTTTAATTTGAAGAATCAGGATTTATTTCAAGTTCTCGATTTAATTGCCATTTTAATTATTTATGCCTTATTGTATGCTTGATTGTCTGAATACCATGTCTGTTATTGGATCCATGTTCGGCTAAACCTCTAGGTATCGATATGTAAAGACCGTCGAAACGACGAGATTCGTAAATAATTGGTGTTGGCTTTTATAAAATATAATTTTCCGATTTTAGTTTCTTGTTTTTATTCAAAATGGTTTTTCGTACGAGAGTACAAAGCAAACAAAGGTTACAGTCAATAAAAACGAGAGTGTGAGACTTTAACCGGATAGCTGAAACTAGGCATTAATCCTAAACACAGCGAAAGCGCTTTAGGATAATTAGACTCTATTTATATTAAAAAATTACTTTTAAATTCATAATGAGATCGCGAGAGCCAAGCATTCTGGTTTAAGAGTATGGTCAGAGTCAATAAAAATGAGAATGTGAGACTAAGACCTTTTTTTTAAATAGTTTCTACTGAAGAATATTTTGATCAATAAGATTACACCAACTATCTATCGAATCCCCGAAGTTTGATGCATTACATACCGATATCCTTTTATAAAATATCTTTATTAATCTTATGTTTACGTTATAGTTATTTCTCTTCATCCCTCCAATCTTAGAATGATCATCAGCCTTAGATTTACATAGTAACATTAGATAATGATACGTTCGACTATTAGTCCTTGTGGGTTCGATAATCTTTAAAACTACGCGATACGACTGTGCACTTGTATTCACGATTCCCATAGACTTACTAAGTCACGATCAGGCATTTGGGCCTAGGGTTTCCTTGGAAAAGATCACCACCCCCAAGTCAATAGAAGACCGTTAAATCTATATTTGCTAGGGAAACATGGACCAAATACTAACCTAACTTCTTTCAGCCCAAGGAATATCTTTTCCCATGTTTTCTCACATGTGGGCGAGACAAAGACACATGGGGATAAGGCGATACCTCTTGGAAGGCGAGGTGAACCTCCCGGGGGTGACATACAATCGTCACCCTCTTGGAGCTTATGAAGCTCTCGCCTTTACCAAGCCTTTTACAAATATAAAACTACAATGTCCCTCAAGCACACGGGGCTTTTATGAAGGACGCAGTGTTTTTATACCACATAATGGGGGGAGTATCCCGAGGCCCTAGGTTCCCGCTGATACCCGTGAAGACCAATGTATAAGTAATTTTATAAGTCTCTAAGGAGAAATTGGACATAGCCTGGCCAATGAGACTGCAAGTTCCTCAGGCGAGGAATGAACCCTCTCATGCGAGATTTCTATTAAACCCTCAAACAAGACTTAAATCTAAGTTTCTAAGGTCATACTTTATTCACACCCCTTAGGCGAGATATTTGTGGTTTGATCCCACCCGAGGAAACTCTGAGTCCCTCAGGAAAAAAGTGGGATAACCCAGAATCTTAGTGCCCTAGGCAAAATCATATGGGCTTCGACAGATGAGACTGCAAGTCCCTCAAGCGAGGTGTTAATCCTCTCGAGCGGGACTTCTATAAAACCCTCAAACAAGACTTAAAACTTAGTCTTTAAGATCAGACTTCAGTCTCGCCCCTTAGGCAAGATATATATGATTTGATCCTTCCTGAGGAAACTCTGAGTCCCTCAGGCGAGTATAATTAATTTGTTTTGCCTTAATAAGCGGTCATAATCCTCGTTATGAAATCCAGTACACTCAAGATTACCATGATAGGCGACAAGGATTGTTTCCATGAAGCCTAACATATAAATATTTTCTTAAGAGCATAATGCTCTTGATTACCAATGAAGAGCATCACCTTTTCATTTATTAAAGGACCAAGATTGGCAACCACTTTCACTCTACCTAAATCAAAGTGAATGGTTACTTTGGTGGAGGATTCTACTTCCAACACTCTACAAAAGAGACTACCAATCCTAGTGAAGACTTCCACAATCCAAGCATGGATTGGAATGCATCTATATGATAACCATGTATCTTTCTTAAAGGGGAGAAGGAGGGGGACCAGGATTTAAGAGAGAGAAAAACTAAGACCAAAAAGCCTTCTGCAAATTCCAGAAAGAGATTAGGACTGCTTCATCCAGATAACTTAAAAGAACATAGTCCACACCAAGCTTAGAAAGCTTAAACAAAGAGAAAGAAAATAGGATAAAGCTATCATATACCTCCTCAAAAAAGAGATATGATTTTAGAATGCCTACCAAACAAGAAGAGGGCCATAAAAATTTGGACAATCTACTCCAAAAACCATTTTTTTTGTAACCACCATGGACCTCAACTACATGATTGGCACCAATTACACAAGTGTATCTAACCAAAACCTCTTTGAAAGATTCCTTTCCTAATGTCAATAAAGGATTATATTCTTGAGGTACATTCTTTTCAAACTTGTGAGGAAGCTCTCTATCATTGGATTTGGAAAAAAAGCTAAATGACTTCTTAATTTAAAGCTTCCAAACCAAACATCATTGAGTTGAGAATGAAGTTTTTTGAGGTTCTTAACTTCCTCAAACCTCTCAAAGCCAAACCTAGTTCCAACCTTATTCCTTTTACCATTAAGAAAAACCTCTATGACACCCCCAAACTCAGAGAAACAACATTGAAACACCACGAGATTGACATGATTTGGGAAGTTGGAGAAGTAAAAAGAGTGAATCTCCTTAGAGAAAGCCATATGAGGCTAGAGACTAAACCACCACTATAAAAAAGATCCAAAAATTTATGGTAAATACTTAATGCACCCTATGCATTTCTATAACACCCTAGTGAAAATACAATAATACCCCCATATTCTTGAGATACATCTCTGAACGCACCCCAAAACACACATGACCAATGCTAATTTTGAGTCACACCACAAATTTGTGTATGTTTTGTTTCAGGAAATACATCTTCGTACACCTTACGGAGGTGTATCTATGGAGTGTACTGAAGCAAAATGCATACAGAAAACCAGGATGTTGCAGTTTAACAAAATAAAATTAGCATTGATAACATAAATCAATATTACATAGGTGATGTTAACATAAGTCAAACATTACATTTCAATATCCAGGTGGACGTTTCAACATCTTCGTAATATCTTTGACCAATCTTGAAATCGTCGCATCCACCTCGATTATAACTTTTGTTTCTAAACGGAAAAAGTATTCCACGTAGCCCTTAAATCTACATCCGTCTTCAGCTCAAAGTTGCTAAACTTAATCTTCCATTCGTTGTCAATCGACGGTGAACGATACTCGAGCTTCACAATTTTTTTATTGTCTCTGTAAGGTAGAAGATTCTGTAGTATGTATTTTAGATCTGCAAAAGGGGTGTACTCATTGAACTTAAATTCAATTGAGGGCTTCACGCTGTTGAAATAGACATATGCGACATGCCAATCGATGTTCATTCTGGTGTAATGTGTTTTGGTATGAAACATGAGACAAGAGCCCATACTTATAGTAATTGTAGACAAATACGAACCACTGGAGTTTTATCTTGTACTAGGGGATATGTCCGAAGATGCATCTCTGATACCACCATGTTCTATTATTTCAGAGATGCATTTCCAGAAGTCAGAACGTAATGAAATTATGTTCCAAACAAAAAATAAACCCGTATTAAATGCATAATTTTTGGGAAAACTGAAAAAATGTATAGAAATATTCAAAAAATGTTTCTGAGATGGGGCGGTGCGTAGTGGAAAAAATGTTTCTGAGAAATCATATCTTATAAAATCAATACACACTATATCATACACACTTTCTATGAGATGACCAATTTTCAGAGAAGCACATCCATTTATCCTCTAGTGTCGGTCCACTAATGCAAGGACCAAGAGATTCATAAATTGCATCGAAAATTCTTTTTTCCCTGTATAGCCGTGTGTATGATTCATTATGGCCCCTTAAATCTCGGATAAGTTGGTGGCAGAAAAGTGTGTGATCCTCTTCTCCTTTACCCAGCAAAGCATAAACAACTCAAAAACCGCAGTTACTATCACCCTTAATATTGATGATCCATTCAATGTATGCATAAAAACCAATATCTCTTCAATGAATGGGATTTTTAGTAAAGATGGTGAAGGAGGTGGTTTGCTAATGCGAGCTCATTTGAAGACATTTTTTTGGGCTTTTGGATTTGGAGAATTCGGAAAAAGTTTGTCAACATGTTCAAAATATGAAGGAGATTGTATCGTTGAATTGTCACTCAGTGTAGGTTTGGCCTTCTTAGAAGCACCTTTTGTTTTTACCAGTTGAGAGGATGGTTTCAAGTTTATGGTTTCGGGATAAGCAATCTTGATCAATTTCTCTTTGATGTGGAGTTTCATATTGTCATTGGCTTTAAAAATATCCCTCTTGTAGCACTTCATATTCGATCAAGATAGAGATATTCGATTTACCGTCTTTCATGACACCATCATCATCAAACCTGAGCCTTTTCCAGTTAATGCAAACTTCATCTATTCGTATCGAGCTATCTAGTTTCACCTTCTTAGATATAAGACAGGCATATGTGAGACCATAGGTTTTCATAAGTTTGCAACCATACTTTGAGCTATTGGAACCTATATTATCAGCTCGTTTGGCTTCGTGAAAAATATAATTCAGTCCTGCTCGAGATATGTTGTCGACCAACTTAAAATAAATATTGTTGTCTTTGAATCTGTGTTCCAACATCGTGATGCTACAACCAAATGATGTATGTATCTCATTATGCTGATTTTGGCTCATTTGGTTCACATAGTCCTAATATCTACATAAATCACCCTTACTATTTTCCAACCAATTCTTCAGTGTAGTATGGGTAGACTCAAATCGGTTTGTTATTATATTTCTAAGGTGTCTATCTTGATCGATTCAAACACAAACAATATTCTCCTTCACCTGGTCCAAAATTGTACTTTCAACATATTTCAACAAACCTCAGTTTGGATGCCTCCGTATGAATCCATTGAAGCATGTGATCATGAACTTCAAACTCTTGTCTATTTTTAAATTGGTTGCCAATATCTACCTCCTTGACAACAACATATTTGACATTAGGAGACACAATATGTTTGAGGAAAAACATCATATCTAATGAAAAGAATAACATAAAATACTCAAAAACAGCTAAAATTGAAAATAAACAATTGAAAAATGAAAATAGATAGACTCCGGAAATGCATTTCCGGAGGAATTTATATAGAACCCAGAACAACATTTTCAGATTAAACGTACATTTTTTTAGCTTCAAAACAAGATTAATGTGAGAAATGAGGCTTGAAATAAACGATCTTTACTTTGAAATCCAACTTCTTTTGCTCCTTTTGGTGTGATGAAACACAAAAATAAAGGTTTAGATTGAAAATCTTGATTGAGAATGAAAGGATTTTGAACAAAAAATGGATATGAGGTCTGATCATGCAGATGACTGTATTATTAAAATCACGTTTGATATTTCCAAAAATGCATTTATGGAAATTATTGACATGCAAAAGTGTCAGGTTTTCAAATTCTCGCTTGAAACTCCACTCGAATGCTCAATAATCAATAAATTAAATGGACATGCCTAAAGATTCATCTCCGAAATAAAATTTTGTTTTAAAATGAGATGACACTTATTTAGTGTATCATTCAATGATGCAAAAGATGCGTTAAAAGATATATCTCCAAAAACGGAAGAACAATTTCAAATTGTGCAAAGTGTTTTTCATCCTTATAGATTATGATTAATATTTTCCAAATTTATTTAGATAAACACTTTGGTACCCAATAATTTTAATGAGGTAGTAATAATACCCATGTGAGTTGTACCAATTAAAAGAATTCACGTATATGAACTACAAGTTATTTTAACAATTATTAAAATACAATATTACTATTAAACTATTTGTTTAATTTATTTGTTTAATTTATTAAGCTGCAAATTGATGTTTCTTCCTCTTTCTAAATAAGATATTGTTAAATTATTTGTTTAATCTTTTAAACCTTAAATGGATGCTTCTTTCTCTTTCTCTTGCCTCTCTCTTCTAACCTTACTATTCTCTTATTGCAGTTTCTTCATTACAGTGAAAATATTATTTATAATTTTTTTAATTCAAAAAAGTATACGGTTTGGGCCATAAATAAAAATAAGTGAAGGCCCAAAATGGTTAAAATACACGAACACCCTTGAGAGCTGTAGTATTGGGTTTGCATCTCTTTCTCTCCTCTAGACACAGATTCACTTTCATTCCCAAAATCATCACCCCCTTCAATTCTACGCAGCATAAGATGTTCAAAAAGTACGCTTACTCACTCTTAACACATGTGTATATATGTATATTTCCATGCGATTCATTCACCATTTGCTTCTGTATTTTTTTCCTATTTTCTTTTTTCGGAGTTCTGTCATCAATTTCACCATTGCCTTGTACTGGTAACCTAAACCCTAAATCCCAAAACATGTATATGATTTGGTATAGAAACTTCCATTGCCCACTTTTTTTGTCACAATTGATAAATAATTCTATTTGCACATGTTCTATTTTATGATTTGTTGCTTCACCCTATAATTGTTTATTCAATTCATGTTTTTTCAGATTTTCATCTGAAGAGGTGTCTGCACAGAATCAAGTGAAGGCTTCTGTTCAACGAAGAATAAGGCAAAGTATTGCAGATGAGGTAATGCCAGTTTTTTGGGTTTGCTTTTTATTGTTCAAAGTATTCATTTTTTTAATCACATGAATTTCTATTAACCTAACTCACTATAATGCAGTACCCAGGACTTGAACCAGTTTTGGATGATATACTTCCCAAGAAATCCCCTCTTATAGTTGTTAAATGGTTTGTTTCTCATTGTGATTCTAGATGCCTTGAGTTTTTTTTTTTGTTGCCGTATCGCAATTTTTTTTAATTTTTATGTCGGCTAACTTTTGCTCTTTTTTTTTTGCTCTTGTAGTCAGAACCATCTCAATCTCGTTGTGGTGAACAATGTGCCTTTGTTTTTCAGTGTTCGTGATGGCCCTTACATGCCTACCTTGCGACTTCTCCATCAATGTAAGGTTCATATTACTTACAATTTCCGTAATGCATATGCTGGAGCCTGGAGTGAAATACTTATAGAATGCAACTTACCTGGGTTCAGCACATATGGTGAATATTGGACAGTATGTTGAAATACATTATAGGGAAAACAATAGTAGCTTGTATGAGTTTTTCTAGAAACTAGAGCATAAATAAAAATGCTGATCAGTTGGATTCTAACTCTTTAATTATACTGTTTGTGCCAAAAGGCTGTGAGGTTGAGCAGCATCAAAATTCTGATTGGTATGTTTTTCACAAGTCATGACAGAGTGAATTCAACTAGTCTCACTTACTTACTTTGCATCTTTGTCTCAAGCATAGTGACAGAAGTTATGTTGTGATTTTTTCAACTTATAGTGAAACACTAAACTCATTCTGTTGTCTTATTGAGTGGTAGGATCCATAGAATGTTTGGAATTGTGTCCAATAGTTTTGCTAGTCATCATGAACAAGAGAAAACATGAAGATCATATGGTTCTTCGTCTATTAGTGATCTCATATTTACTTGTTAGATTCCCCTGAACCTTTGAAAATTGAGAAAACTTTCTTGACCCACCCTTATTTCCACTCCTCAAACCTTTTAATCTATGTTGTCAATAGCATCGTTATAAGGGAGTAACATAGCGGTGGTAAGGTTTGGGGTGACACTTTTGGACTAGTGTCTTCGTCCCCAATAGGTTATGTTCTTCATTATGTTATGTTTTTTATCACAAACAATTGTTAACTTCTTCCTACTTTTAGATCAGACTATGTTCTTTGTAGTTTTTATTGCTCTGTGCTTTAGGTTCTTTAGTTATAACGTATGATGGTGATAGAATCCAGAAAATTAAGATAACAAATGTGTATATATTATGAATGGGAATGGATGAGATTAAGATCTCTACAATGGTGGCAAAATAAAGGAAATGATAAACCATCAGAGTCGGAGACTCCTATCCTAGAGCAAAGCTCCTATCCAACTCTAACAATATTTCTCAATGACTTTCCTCATCCCCCTATCCGACTTCTAGTACTCCCTCTCACTAATCACGACACATGGCTCGTAACACCTCACTAGCTAACTCCGATTGGCCCCACTTTCTTCCAGAATATTCCCAAGTGTCTAGGTGTCCTATTAGATGGTTTCCTTAATTTTGTGTATTTTACTATTTTTCCATTTTTCTATTTTTGAGTATTCATGTTTACTTTGTACATTGATTTTTAGACTTTCAATAGTGGCTATCCCTCTATCACCTATAGCATTTTTGGAGGGAGGTTGGTGCTACGCGATGCAATCTAGGATTATCAACATGGCTTTTAATCAAGATATTATGTGTTTTGCTGACACTATTATTAGCCCACAGTATAGAGAACCTTGGATATAGAGAGATAGAGCTGGTGGGAAGGGGGGAAAAACTATTGCTGTTGCATTGGTGGTTCCATTTTCTCACTTTGGTCATTACAATTCACATCTATCCTCATTTTTAAAATGTAGGGTGTAGTCAGGAACTTATCAATTATCATTTCCTTCCCTATGCTTTGACAAAAAGCACTTATGAGACATGGACAGAGTTTTTAGGCTCACATATAGATATTATGCTCTGCAGTTTGTCCTTTCATATATTGCATGTGAACTATACTATTGTTTTTAATTTTACAGATCCAGATATAATGAAGAAATTACAAGTTGACCGTGGTGCAATAAGATTTGTTTTGGCTGGTGCAAACATAATGTGTCCTGGTCTTACATCTCCTGGGGGTGTTTTGGATGAGGAAGTGGGGGCAGAATGTCCTGTGGTACTTCCTTTATGTTTTGTAGATTGTTTGTAATACACAAAAAGTGAGAATTTTCTAGTGAATTTGTATTCAAACAACATGTATTCTTCTGATTTCAGGCTATCATGGCTGAAGGAAAACAGCATGCCCTTGCCATCGGGTTTACAAAAATGTCTGCGAAAGAGATGTAAGAAACTTGTCTCATCGCATGTTTTGTCTAGGCATGATTGTCGAATGAAATAAATATGAAGGTTTTCCAGAATAAATGGAAAGACTCTTTCAGAAATTCCTTTTCTATTTACATTGATAAACAGTCAATAGAAAAGTTGGCATAAATAATTTTTTATGCAAATTTTTCATTATCAGCCACAACCTCAACACAATCAGAGGCGGGTCTACTTGTTTAGGCAAGGGTGCTCACTATTTTTCAAACTTAGGCCTTATCTGGAAATAGAGATAAATTATGGCTTGCCTAGTTTCAGTTTCGTTGATTTATTGCTGTACTCAAGGAGTTCCACTACTTTCATTGTTTCAGAAAAGCAATCAACAAGGGAATTGGGGTCGACAACTTGCATTATCTCAATGATGGTCTTTGGAAGGTATTGATTGAGATATGATTTCCTTTGTATTCACGTCCATATTATTAAATCAGTTTCGTAGTGGTCATACTTATGTTATTCACTTATTTGATGTGCTACTGTCATGGTTTATCTTATTTCTTTTGTTTATCTGGACAACATAACTTATTGGGTTTACCACTGATTTTTAATATTGTCATCATCTTCATTTCTGTTCAATATTGTAGATGGAGAAATTTGATTGAAGATGTTGCAATGCCAACTTAGGGATGCAGTCCTGTTTTCTGGAACTTGATCCAGATTTTAGGGATCATAAGCGAACCTCGTGGTTTATTTATTATACTCGTGTAAGCAGTAAAGGAATTTTTGTTCACAAGTTGCTCTCTTAGATATTTATGTAGATTTTATGTAACTTATGGAATACACTGGGTGTTGACAAATACAAAGTTTTGTTGAGTTCTGTGCTTCATGTTGTCTATGTTCTCCTTCTGGGTTGAGGGAAATAGATTATTTATAGCTCATCAAATGTTACAACCCATATATAATTTGTATCACTTTATTATTTTAATATTGTCAATTTATAACTTGAGACAATGTTTTATTCCTGAAAGAATCCTTTCGATAATTGGGGACCAATTAAAGGGTTTCTCATTATTCTTTGTTCATGTGCCTAATTCAAGACTACATGCAGCTATTGGACTCACTCCAACTATTATTTGAAAAATTCCTCTCGTCCTAAAACTGATTCCTATCACATACACTGCGTCTGGATTTACAACTTAAACCTATATCCAATTGCTCATTTTTTGAGCTGTAGTCACTACCTTCCTTCATAAATTACCTCTTTATTATAGCTGAAATGAATTTCATTATCCATTTGAGAGTCAAAACATGCATAAACACACTCACATGTAACACTATTTTTTACCCAAGAATATGACATGAATGGTATGTAATGGTTGCAGAATCATTACATTTGGATGCAAAAGTTTACTTGCATATGGTTCCGACGATTTATAGTTGCTACGCCGAGGTTGTCATCTATAATTCTTACATACTTATAAGGCACAATAAGCGCCACACTAGAAATAGTGATCTGTTTATTATAGATTTCACCCATCACAACTCCTTCCAACTATACTATTGCAATAAGTTAAAAATGGCAATCATGCTTACCCTAGTAACTAACGAGACTCATAATGTATTTCGAACTTGTTATGTAGTTATATGTCAAAAAGAAAAGATACACATAGGAGATTAACAGAGGTACTCTTAAAGCAAAACAATAATTAGAACAGCCGGAAAACAAGACAAGGTCTTCCTAAACTTAGAAGTCCTACCCATCCACTCCCAGAACATCCGGATCCATGATGTGTAAAACAAATAAATAGGAAATTGCTCTTTAGATTTTTTTTTTTGGGTGTTCTTCTACCACTGTGAAAAAAGTCGCAACTGTTTTTAGATTTCAGAAATTTATTTTTACACGCACCCTTTTTACACAAACATCAACACAAATTGGTGTCACCTTTATTTTGTCTAACATTTAATTCGGAGATGCATCTTTGTACCAATAATAGGGTGAGTCTGGAGATGCATCTTCGTATCAATAAATAGGATAAGTTCGGAGATACATCTCCGTAAAAACCTTAATTCAAAATTTAGTGACTTTTTCAGAGATGCATCTTCGGACGCGTTTGTTTCATATACTCGCGTCAGACCCTTCCATCTTCCTCCATTTTCCACAAACAAACAAAAAAATTTAAGCTTCTTTGCTGCAAAGACATTTACAAACTCATTTCTACTTCATTTGTTGCAAATTCACTCACGCATTCAAGCTTCTCTTCCACAACTCTAATTTGGTAAGATTCTCATTTTTTTTTAAACTTTGAGTGGAGTTTTAGGTAACATAGGTTGTTTAAGATGCATTAGATAGTAGTACATTTCAAATAGGTAGCTACTATAGACATGCATTTTCACTTGGTTGGAGTTTAGGGCATCAATGAAGTTTCTTGCGTTGTTGAAAATCGCGAGTTCATCCGGAGATGCATCTCCAAATTTGGTTTAGACTATTTTCGAAGATGTATCTCCAAATTTTGGATGACTGCATTTTGGTTGCATTTTGATGTGATTTTTTGGGTTTTATTACAGGTGCAATGACTGAAAATAACCAGGATAGAATTAGGCTTTGTCGTGTGTCCCAACACGCATCTGTATGACATGAGAGGGCTAGGGCAGGGCCACAAGGCCACGAGTCGATAATACCTTGTTTGATGGTTCACAAGGTCAAGGTTCACAATCATCTGGTTCCACTTCCTGTAGTTACCTGTCTCAAGCATCTACTTCATGGGGCCATGTGTCCCTTGCTTATGAAGCCCCTGAAGCCTAGGAGGAACTCTCTGCTACTTCCATTATAGATAATTATCTAGGAGGTTCATTTGACACCTCCTTACTTCATCTCTATGGACACCACACTGCTTGGGAAGGAGATACATTTTTATTTACTTTTGCATAATATATGTTTTAAACTAATTTAATGGCGATAAATGGTGATATTTTTTTTACAAGAGCGTCAATGTTTAAAATCTGTAAACCACAGAAGGGAGATTTTGGAACTAGAATAACTCGACGATGACTGGTTCAAGAATGTTATCTAATACTATGGGCTTGCCGATTCATGTGTTGTTGCGTACACTACCATAAACCATGATATGCAAGAGGCATTTCCATAGAGATGACATTCAGACACATCATATTTCCACCTTCCTATTGGCAAGATGAGCATCACCCTAGATGACGTCTCATGCCTTCTACATCTTCCCATCAAGGGAAAGTTACTGGACCACAAAAGGCAACCTACGTCGATGTGGTCTAACTTAAATAGTTCATCGACTTAACATTGATTCACGAGTACAACTAGGGGACGCCTGTTTGGACTAACTGTACTCGAAGCTGGGCAGAGGTTGTCTTTGGAAGACAAAACAAATGACAAAAAGTTGCACGATGGTTATGGTAATTTACTGTTACTAATATTTTCATAACTCTTATATTACATTTGTTACTAATATTTTATCCGCACCATTTTCAAGGATGGATCATCTCTCACTTTCCTCGCATTTTCGGGTGGGAACTTGTGCCTGACTACACTAAGGATTGACCACGTGCTTGCGCCTTTGCCCCGCTCAGAGGGAGTCGGTGATTGAGCCATTCGGGGTGTGTCTTGATCGTCATGTAACACATGACATTGCCTTCTGCACATACAGAGGTCACCACGAGACGCGTCAGATGGACGTTATTTCGTTATACTCCATATGGATGGCTTGCGGGTCAGCTCTGATGTATGCGTATATGCTCGAGTGAGTGATGCACTTGTTTGGGTATTTGCAGGTTATTCCCAGACACCTCTCAAAGTTTGCACCTCCCACCGTCCTCCGCAGAGATCTAGATACCATACTTGAGCATTTCAAGAGTTATTTGGTACTATAGGACTATCGCAGGGTGTCAACTCCTGTACATTGGGCTTACGTAGACGACTATATGACATGGTTCTATAGGGTGTCACATCCTATCATGACACCAGACGCTTCTAGAAGACCACCTTGGTCATCTAATTAGGAGATACTATATGCTAGGGATGACCAAACCCAAGACGTAAGCAGCATCAGTCGACGTATTGTGGATATGGCGAGAACGGGCATAGAGGTAGAACTTTTTAAGGATGTGTAGTATTGGACCAAACTCCAGTCTCGACAAGGGTAGTTTTAGTCTTGTCAAGGTCGAATGTGCATGTTGAAGTCGAAGTTTGTTCAAGCATACAATAGTCTAAAGTAGTTATGTATTATGTTATGTAATAACTATGTATGTCATGTATAAGTATTATCTTCATACATAACATACATATGCTAGTAGTCTATAAATATACCACTCTCTCACTTGTTAGGAGAGAGGTTAGTTGTTATTTTTCACTTGTAATCATTTAACGCTCTTTGAGAAAGTGAATGCAATAACTCTTATTGCAACTTTCCGTTTAGCTATGTTTTGTATGATGTCAAAATTAGGAGAAACTTTAGCGTTTTTTTACATTGGACGATATCAACTAATTCTAGGTGCGCATTGTTCATTTTAGCATTAGGAAGCATGTCAACATGTTTGGAAATGGTTTAGAAAGGATTTATACATCAAGAAAATACTTTCATACATCAAAAATTGAGTTTTTGTGTGAAAAACACTCTTTAGGTCGACACATACGACTATAGGTCGACCTATAGAAGATTTTCTTCAGCATAGGTCGACACATAAAATGCATAGATCGACACACATGCTTCAATATTGAAGCCTTTAGACATTATCCATGTGCCGCCTCTTATAGGTCGACCTAAGACCTTTATAGGTCGACACACAACTTTGATAGGTAGACCTATAGACCTAAAATCTTGAATATTTGCATTATTTTCATTTTCTTTTGCATGTCCTTTTCTTCATACTTGCATATATATATATATATATATATACTTGATACATGCATGATTTACTAGTAAAATTTCTAGTGAGTAACCTATACGAAATCGGGATTTCAAAGCGTTCTCATCATCATCAACCTCTCTTATATGCATACGCATAATCAAACTACACATAATCCTTTTTTGATTCGGTGACCATCTAGACTAGAGTTGATAACGTCCAATTAGGTTGTTGTACCAAAAGTATTGGGTTAAGAACTTTGATTATTTTAAATAAGAAAACCGAGTTGGGGTTTTCCTTCAAGGTCCTGAGGATTTAAATGTTTTGGATAAGATTACGCAATTCGGATCCAATAGAGTAAAAGCCTTGGGACAAGGGGTTCCTTGAAAGGGAGTAGCATGAGACGGTGGATCGTGTTGGTAAATCTTGGGTTTCAACAAGTGTGCGCTTGGGATTAATTCGACAAAGTGAAAACCTTAAGGCAAGGAGGTCTTGCAAGGTAGTAGCAAGAACATGAAAATTGAAGCGGCATTGTTGGTTACTTGATCATGCGATTGAGATTAATTTCGCCGGGTGAAAGCCTTGGGACAAGGGTGCCTTGCAAGGAAGTATCAAAAACAGGTGAATTGAAGCGGCATGGTTGGTTACTTGATCAAGATCAATCAAGGGTTTTGGAGGTGGTAGAATAAAAAATAAACCTAGGGTTTGTAGAATTAGAGTTCTTCATCTTCTGTATGCATATTTACAAAGTAAGATATATTATAACATCTCAATTTGTATTCGAATTGAGTGAAGGAGAAGAGCGATCCAAAACACAGCAGAATTTAAAATTTCTCCTTTAGTGATCCTTACGAATGGGCATGATCAGTGATAGAATCCTTACCTCTTGTGGCGATTGTAACCTTTGATGCAGATCTACGGAGCGATCATGAACAGTGAACGATGACAACGCCTCTACTCAGTCCACACGAACGTATTCCTTCAATCTCAGTGCTAGCTACTACGAATGAAGGCTTTGAGTGAGAGAGAGAGAGAGAGAGAAACGAAATTACAACTTCACAAATGCTTCTACACAAGGGTTCTATTTATAGAACCACTTGTGTGGGCTGCAAGCTAAAAAAATCCCACTCAAGTGTATGTGGCCCATATCTTATAATATGCCAAAATCACTTAAGCGCGTGGTACCTTACCATATTTCGTATTCTACTTAAGTACACCGTACCTTACGATGTTCTACAATTCACTTAAGTACGCCGTACATTACGGTATTCCTTAGTTACTCTATCTCTCATCAATCCGTCCTTTTGTGTGTGACCCTGTAGGTTTCCGCGGCATCGACAATTATATTAAATCACGTATTTAACATAATAAACAGTGAGCGGTATCTAGCAATACATCACTGCTACCCAAGACACGAAAATGTCACGTGATCTGACAAATCCTTTTGTGATAATACTTATGTGTACAATTACCCTTTTGCCCTTATGTCTATATTGAACACAAGGCATAGACCGTGTCATCCTTGTCCAGTTCAATATTGGGCCCATAGACACTTATCCTGTTACGCAGGATGGGCAAATTCCATCTAGGTCACTCATGTCCCTTAGCATGCTTCGTGGAGTACCCATCAACTGTCTCTATGGTCATCCAGTTATGGACAATGTTTGATCAACAATAAGGCACTCGACTCTACATCTAGGGTCCATAGTGGTTTCAGGTCGAAGGGTGGTATACACCGTTATCACCATGAGAATCACTTATGACACTTTGCATAACATTCTATATAGTATTCTCATAGCGGGTCAATTCAGTATAAATATTACTCTTAATATTCATACCTATGTTTAAGACTTGATAACTCCTTATCCATGATCCATGAAATGTGATCATCAGTCTATATACATAACAGTCTTAATGCTTTAATGTTATCCCACTTCACAATAAAGATCGACTATGGATACTTTAAGAATAGTGTCCTTATGTTTAATGTGATCTCATGATTAAGTCACACTTGATACATTAAACGGACTATCTATTCTAGGGACTTTATTAGACAAACATAATAAAGAAAAAGCCTTTTATTATTAATAAATAATTCGATACAAGTACCAAAAGTATTGGCCTCTAGGGCTTACACCAACAATCTCCCACTAGCACTAGAGCCAATCAGGCATACCCCTAATGCCCATAGATCTAGTATGGCCATCATGCTTCTGCTGCGCAAGAGGCTTTATCAGTGGGTCAGCAATATTGTCAAGTGTAGGTACTCTGCATATTTTCACATACTTTATCTATTATCTCTCGAATGAGGTGATAATGCCTAAGTATGTGTTTGGATCGCTGGTGAGATCTAGGTTCCTTAGCTTGTGCGATAGCACCATTGTTATCACAATAGAGACCAATGGGATCCACAACGCTAGGAACTATGCCAAGTTCACTAATGAACTTTTTGATCCAAACAACTTCCTTTGCCGCACTTGAGGCAGCAATATACTCGGCCTCGGTTGTAGAATCAACAACTGTATCTTGCTTTGAACTTTTCCAGCTCACAGCGCCACCATTTAAGCAAAACATATAACCAGATTGCGATCTAAAGTCATCCTTATCTGTCTGGAAGCTAGCATCGGTGTATCCAATTACAGCCAACTCTTCCTGACCTCCATATATCAAGAATGAGTCCTTAGTCCTTCTCAAATACTTAAGGATATTCTTGACAGCTACCTAATGAGCATCACCAGGATCAGATTGGTACCTACTCGTTGCACTTAAAGCATACGAGACATCTGGTCGAGTACATAACATGGCATACATGATAGATCCTATTGCAGATGCATATGGAATCTTATTCATGCGATCCCTTTCTTCCTTAGTTGAAGAGGATTATGTTTTTGATAGACACAGGCCATGTTGCATAGGTATGAATCCTTTCTTGGAATCATGCATATTAAAGCGTCTCAACACTTTGTCTATGTACGTACTCAGACTTAGGCCAAGCAATTTTTGTGATCTATCTCTATAGATTCTGATTCCTAATATATAGGTTGCTTCACCTAGGTCCTTCATAGAAAAGCATTTCCCCAACCAAGACTTTACTTGTTGCAGGGTAGGGACATTGTTTCCAATGAGTAATATGTCATCTACATATAATACCAGGAAAACGATCATGCTCCCACTAACCTTCTTGTAGACACAAGGCTCATCTTTGTTCTTGATGAATCCATACTGTTTTACTGTTTCATCAAAATGAAGATTCCAGCTTCTGGAAGCTTGCTTCAATCCATAGATTGATCTTTGTAACTTACATATCTTTTGAGCTTCTTCTGGTATGTCAAATCCTTCAGGCTGTGTCATGTACACATCCTCAAGAAGATTCCCATTAAGGAAAGCAGTTTTAACATCCATCTGCCATATTTCATAATCATGATATGCAGCGATAGCAAGTAAAATCCGAACAGATTTAAGCATTGCAACTGGTGAAAAGGTTTCATCATAGTCAACCCCATGAATTTGTTTATATCCTTTTGCAACCAGTCTTGCCTTATAGGTATGTACCTTACCATCCATGTCAATCTTCTTTTTGAAGACCCACTTGCATCCTATAGGGTTAACTCCTAAAGGAGGCTCTACCAAGGTCCAAACTTGGTTTGTGTACATGGAATCCATTTCAGATTTCATGGCTTCTAGCCACTTCTCAGACTCGGGACCAGTTATGGCCTCTTGGCAGGTCACAGGCTCATCTTGATCCATGAGTAATACATCACCTTGATCAGTTATGAGATATCCATATCTCTCAGGTAGGTGACGTATCCTGCTTGACCTATGCTGGTCTTGTTCTACTTGAGCAAGTTGCTCTTCCACAACTACTTGTGTTTCCTGCTCTAATTCCTCCATAGGTGTATCAATTCTTTGTGATTCTTGAGTTTATTCAAGATCTACTTGTAGCACCTCAAATTTGCACCTCCTATTTGTACATTCATTTCATTTTTAGGTCATTAACATTGCATTCACATTGCATAGTCCATTACATCTCATCAGTCAAGATTGGTCAGGAGATTCAGCTATGCAAGGAAACAAGATCATTTTCCATGAGGTCAAAGCCCTAGGGTGGTTCCATTGAGCTTACATGACCCAAGGATCATTTTGAAGTAGCTTGGCCAAGTGTTGAAGGCTCAGAATTCATCAGTGCATGTGCAATTCATCTGAGGCCCATAAAAAGTCAACTGCAAAGTCAACTGTGGATTTGGAGGTGGGAAGTGGTTAGAGATGCTTCATTCATGTTCAAACAAGTCTCATTTGGCATTTCAAACACTCACATTGAAGAATTTGAAGTCAGGTCAAGACTTTCCCAAAATAGCAGGTGACCTATAATTTGAAACTTTCCAAAAATGGAAAGGTTTTGGACCAACTTCAACTCAAGTTTACATCATCAAGAAAGCTTCAAATGAAATTTTGTCCAACATGAAATTTGAAGATCTTTCTCTCCCATTTCCAAAAAGTCCAAGATCATGGATTTATGATGTGTGGTTGAGGAGATATGATCCAATCATGGCAAAGTGTGTTCAAACATTCAAATGGGCATAACTTTTGAACCAAAGCTCCAAAATGAGTGGTTCTTTTTGCATTTTGATCCTCATAACATGTACTTTCCAAGCATCTCATTACATGGCTTGAATTCCACTTGCATAATCATGTGCTCACTCATGAATTGTTTGGAAGAAAAATTTCTAAAATCATTTTGGATGATCATGAGCATAAGATATCACTTCCAAAGCTTGCATGGACTTATTTTAAGGGATTTTGGGCCTTATTCTGGCACTGTTCACGCATGCATGGGGTGCATGAGGTGAAAATGTCATTTTGTGCATACACCTTACAATTGATTAATCTTAATTGCATTTGGCTTAAACAGGTTCTAAACATGATTAGCATGGCATATATATTGTTAATCCTAACTGTTTTCAGCATTAGCATCCATTTCAGATCTGAATCTTGAGAATCACCAAATTTCTTCTCTCAATTTTTTTTGCAAATTCTTCACACAAGAGTTATTCCTATTGTTTGATTCATGATCATGAAGCATTTTTGAGTAGAATTGGACGTGAATTCGAAGCAATTGGTGCCATACTGAACCACACTCGAAGCTTGAAGCATCCATGGAGTTTGTGAATTGAGCTGGAACCACACGTGCTGGAGCTTCAATCTTTGCATTAATCATCTCACCAAGCATTATAGAGGATTGCTGGACCATCACAAGCCTTGAAACAAGCCAAACTCGAATCTGCTCTTCAAGAGGTCAGGATTCGACCTCTCTAATTCTCAAATTCTTTGTTATATTCATGTAGATCTTTCGTTGGTGATGATTTTGGTATAAAGTTTGATTGAAATGGTGCACTGTACGCAAAGTTATGCATGATTGAAAGTTTGATGCAAATTTTTATTTCCTTCGATTTGGATGATGTATGATGATTCATGTTAATTTGTGGTTTGATCTTGAATGTATGTGGAACAAGGAATCGAATGGTGTAGGTTTTGTTGATTTCTGGACACTTTTTGAATTTTCTGGAAATTCACATGAAGATCATCATGATCTTCATCTTCAACCTATGAAGTTCATGCAATTTCCAGATTTAGCTATGAACTTGCTTCGGTTTTGCTACGAGTTCATGGATTAGCTACAATTTCTGGAAAACGCGCTGCCAGGTTTAGGGTTAAGTCAAAACGATGTCGTTTTGATGTTGAGCGCGCTATTTCAAATCCTCACCGGGTTCGATTCCTGGTTGAGGAACTTTTTCAAATGCCATGCTATTTTCACCTTTCCCTCCACTTTCCATGCCACGCTTCATTTACATTATTTTAATTTTTTCTCAACTTCAAAAAATCACTATAAATTGAAAAATGCATCAATTTCACTCCAATTTTTTGCACAATGCTCCTTATCCTGTCTAGTTTTTTATGAGTATAAATTTGCAAATTGTGCACGGCTGGATTTTATTTGGTGCTAGGTTGATTGAGCATGTATCCATTTTTGACCTTGCCTTGCTTATCCCTTTGTGAAATGCTTGTTTCTTATCCAATGAATGTGAAATTTTGCATGCCAATTCTAGACACATTGCTGGACATTTTGGCTTTGGTTTGATATTTTTCCCATGATCCATTTCTGTTTTATGCTCATGCTAACTTGGTGTGACAATTTGTGTCACATATTCGGTTGTCTGTTTTGTACCATGTGATTGCCATGCCTAATGATGTCCAATGCTTCTGATTTTTTGTGTGATGGATGTTATAGATGTCTTGTTTGCTCATGAATGTTTCCAGATTTGTTTGAATCATTTCTGTTTTGATTTGAATTTTTCATTCTTGATGATCAGATATGAACTTTGAAATTTCCTTTAACTTCACTTGATCATGAAATGCATTTGGTTAATGATCTTGATGTGAGCCTTTTTAGGATATGTCAATAAGTGTTTGAAGTTGCTTTGTGTCAAGTTTGAAGTTCTGTTTTGGATTTTTGATCCTCTTTTGACCATAGGCTTTGACCTAGTGGTTTGGACTTACCATTTGGATTGTGATTTCAGGTTCGAGTACATCCCCATGAGTGAGGATGCTCCTTCTTTTGAGCTTGATTATTGGTTGTTGTTGGCTAACATTGTGTGTTTTGTAGGGCTTTGAGGACAATTCATTTGTGTTTGCCTAATGCCATGCACCATTGTTGCCTGATTGGATTTGTCTGTCTGTTTTATATTAACTGTTGTTTGTTTGTCTGTACAGTTGAACTGATTGGTTTAGATTTTTTCACAGGTACCTAAGTGGCTTTGAGTTCATTTTGAACTTGCTTTGCTAGCTTGTGGTTTGCTTACCACTGAGGTATAATTCTTCTGACTTCATGTAGTCTGGAAGACCTGTCCTGTTATGTGGGCAGGCACCTGTCTGAAGCCCTCCTTAAGAGGCAATGCTTGTGAATGTTTAATTTTGTGCCAAGCAGGTAAAGACCTCTTAAGAGGCAATTGGCAGATAAAAGAGATGTGTAATCCATCTCCTGCTACTCAGTGTGTCATTCACTTTGCTCACACACCATGTGTTGATGCATTGTGAATAAGAACCCAAACTCTTGTAGTGTCAGTCATTTGTGGAGAAGAGTTCCTACATTCTGAACTCCCACACTTTCTATTTGAGTCAAGCTCTCCCAGGCCAGGGATAAGAGCTGTGAGGTCTTACCCTCACTTCCCATTTCATCTGCTTCACCCTAACTCTCAATGTTAGGGTTAAGAGCTAAAAACACCCCATTCCAGTTGGCTTGTTTTTGCAGCCTAGCCTTGTATGAGCCCAAACTGTTTGCATATAGTGTGTGTGCTTGTTTATTGTGCTTGTGTTTGTTTGATTGTGCTGTTTAGGATAGCTTGCTCCCTGTGCAAGTTAGGGTAGAAACCTCAACCTAGGACCATTGTGGATTACATGATAACTATTAGGCTCGAGTCAGGCTCCCTTCTAGTTTGTCATTTCCCAGTCTATGGTTAGGTTAGAAGTTCTTTCCCTGTTAAGGGGAACTACGTCGCCCTGATCCTCATACCAGATGAGGTACGTAGGCAGGAGATGAGCAGGTCTCTCCGGGCGCCCTTTTTCTTTTTCAACCCTTTGTGTTGTGTTGGAGTCCGACATAAGTCCAGCGATTGGTAGTTGGTTTCCTGTGTTTGCTTCTTTGTTTGGAGTCTGACGTAAGTCCAGCAATTGGCAGTTGGTTTCTTGTGTGTGTTTGTTGGTTCGGAGTCTGATGTAAGTCCAGCGATTGGCCTTCGGTTTCCATGTTTGCCTGTTTGTGTGGAGTCTGACATAAGTCCAGCGATTGGCAGTTGGTTTCCTGTTTGTGTTTTGTTTGGCGTGCGTTAGCCGAGCTACGAGTGCTCTGATTCTTCTCCGGTCAGAGAAGATACGTATGCATGGGATGCAACATCCTAGCGAGCACGTTTCCCCCTGTCCCGAACTATGTCGACTCTGATGTCTGTGTCTGACAGACTACGTAGGCCCAGGATGCAATATCCTGCCGAGTTCCGTTTCTTTTGTCTTTCTGTGTTTCCTTCCAGCCTTGTGCAGTGTTTGAGCAGTCTTTAGCAACCTTTCTTCTATTCTTTTGTGCGTGGATCACGTCGAGTACGACAGATGCGTAGGGGTGCTAATACCTTCCCTTCACATAATCGACTCCCGATCCCATCTTTCTCTGGTCGCGAGACCATGTCTTTTCCAGGTTTACTTCGAGCGTTTCCTTTCCCTCTTTTGGGATAAATAACGCACGGTGGCGGCTCTGTTGTTTCGTTTTCCCGCCGGTTTTTCGCGTAATGCGACAGCTGGCGACTCTGCTGGGGAAGATCCCCACCCGAGAAGTTGACCTCTTGCTGATCCATCTTCCCTAAGCGAGTCACTCATAGCGCTCTTTAGGATAGGGTTTGGTTGCTTTACTGTTTCATTTATTGCATTCATTTATTTATGTTTGCATTTATATTTTCATTTATGTTTGCATTCATCATATTTTCATCTGTGCTGGCTGTGTGTTTGTCTCTCTGTGGGGTGGGAGTTACAAAAGGTAAAAGGCCCAATACCCAGGCTATGAGTGAACTCTAGGACACCTAGGAATAGAGTGATTCTTGGGAAGCGGGTGGTATTGCGCCACTTAGCGGAACTTGATATCACGAGCAGTTCAGATCCTGATGGGGTATTATCGGTGCATACATCAGGTGTGCACTGTAAGAACAAAAATTGTTCTACAACAGATTCCACGATTTTGATGATAACAAAGGATGAAACCAAAAATGGCACCCTAACGAAAAGTTTATAAGTGTGCAGGGTTCTAAGGAAAGAAGGAAGAGATCTGATGACGTCATCAGATACAGAATCATATCAGATACAAATTATCAGAAGACCAGAAGTAGAAACACGTTCAAGAAAGTCTAACTCTGAGCAAAACAGCAAAATATCAGAAGCATCTGAACAAGAAGTACGCTCTAGAAGTTCTGACTCTGAACAACGGTATGTCAAACTCCAGAAGCTCTCAGCGCTATCTGAAGAAACCATCAGAACTCAAAAGAGATCAACATCAGAAGTTAGATAGCAAGATTCCAAGATTCCCAGAAACATGAAAACTCTGATCATGGATTTCCTAATAAAGAAAGAGTAACGTTAACTTCAAATAAAGGCTTGGAAATGGATTTCCTAATACAGAAAGAGACGTTAACTCCAAATTCAAATGAAAAGGAACTATATTTGGAAAGAAGTCATTCGAGGAGAAAAAGTAGTGTTGGCAAGAAGCTATATAAGTTATGGCATTAATTCAAATTATTGGCCATCAATTTCAACGACTACTTCACTCCTATATAAAGGACTGCAATCAACATTGAAAAACATTACAATAGAGAATATACTGAAACATCAACACACATAAAAACGTTTTATTCTCTCAATCTTCACGAATCTTTTGCTTAGAACGTGAAACACTTTTTGTTCTTACTGTTGTAATATTTGCTTATCTTAGAAGCACTCTAGATTACATAAGTCTTTATCTTTGTTGTATTTCCTCAAGTGACTCTGCGCAGTCTGTATACTCGAGAGGACTAAGAGATCTTTCTCTTAGACGTTGTTTGTAATCAATATTTCAAGATTAGTGGATTAAGTCCTTGTTGAAGGCGAAATCACCTTGGCCGGGTGGACTGAAGTAGCTTTGTGTTATAAGCGAACCAGTATAAATTCCTTGTGTGGTTTTTATTTTAAAAAGTGCTTATTTTCCAAAAACAATTCAAACCCCCCCTTTCTTGTTTTTCTCACCTTCAATTGGTATCAGAGCTCCGGCTCTGTTATTGATTTTCTAATCAAACACTTAACAGTGTAGAGAGATCCAGAACGAGAAAAACTATGGCCCACACAAATGAAAAGGATAGTTACAATGCTAAGCCTCCTGTCTTTGATGGAGAGAAATTCGATTACTGGAAAGATAGAATTGAAAGTTTCTTTCTAGGCTATGATGCTGATCTCTGGGACATTGTCACAGATGGATACAAACCTCCTGTCACAGAGGATGGAGCTGAAGTTCCCAGAAGTAAGATGTCAGATGATCAGAAGCGAGTTTTCAAAAATCATCACAAGGCCAGAACCATACTCCTCAATGCTATATCTTACAACGAGTATGAAAAGATCACCAACAGAGAAACAGCCAAAGACATACTTGACTCTCTGAGGATGACTCATGAAGGAAACTCTCAGGTCAAAGAGACAAAGGCTCTGGCGCTTATCCAGAAATATGAAGCCTTCAAAATGGAAGATGACGAAGCCATAGAGGTAATGTTCTCTAGATTCCAAACTCTTGTTCCAGGTCTCAAAGTTCTAGACAAAGGGTACACAACTGCAGACCACGTCAAAAAGATAGTCAGAAGCTTGCCAAAGAAGTGGAGACCCATGGTCACTGCTCTGAAGCTGTCTAAGGATCTGAACAATATCAGTCTTGAAGAGCTGGTCAG
The DNA here is from genome assembly GCF_024323335.1 of Lathyrus oleraceus. Classification (NCBI taxonomy): domain Eukaryota; kingdom Viridiplantae; phylum Streptophyta; class Magnoliopsida; order Fabales; family Fabaceae; genus Lathyrus; species Lathyrus oleraceus. The sequence goes on from NC_066581.1 coordinate 385,592,450, forward strand.
TTCTCTCAGAAGCCATGAGATAGAACTAGAGGAAGATGAACCTCAAAAGAAGAACAAGTCTGTAGCATTAAAGTCCAGATCTAAAAGACGCAAATCTGACAGAACCAAAGCCTTCCAGGCAGAAACTGAAGATGCTGATGACTCTGAACCAGAAGATTCTGATGATGAAGAAGAATTGTCCCTCCTGACCAGAAGAGTTAAACAACTCTGGAAAAAGAGGAACAACAACTTCAGAAGACCAAGACCCAGAGGGGATCGATCAGAATCAACCTCAAAAGGTAAAACTAACAAAGATATTACTTGTTATGAATGTAAAGAAACAGGTCACTACAGGAATGAATGCCCCAAGCTAAAGAAAGACAATTCTAGAAAAGAAAGCTTCAAGAAAAATACCTTCAGGACAAAGAAAGGATTAATGGCTACCTGGGATGATAGTGAATCTGGCTCATCAGAATCTGACTCTGATGAACAGGCAAATGTGGCATTTATGGCTACCACATCCAGAAGCAGCTCAGATGAAGAATCTGAAGAGGTATTTTATGAACTCTCTCGATCTGATCTAGAATCATGCTTGTCAGAAACTCTTAGCTCATATCAGAAATTAAAACAAAAGTTTAAAAATATAAAAGGCTGTCTTGAAGCAAAATTTGAAGAATGTGGCAAACTTGAGATGACAATTCTAAAACGAGAGGATGAAATCAGATCCTTAACATTACAAAGAGATGCAGCGAATAAAAAACGTTTAGAATTGGAAGAAGTGTTATCTCAAACTCCACAGACTTCAAATGCAATAATTTATAAATACGAAGAAGCCTTTCAAGAATTTCTGAAAAATGGGATAGGAAGGAGTGTCATGGCATCCATGATTTATGGAGTCAGTCAAAACAATAAAAAGGGAGTTGGGTATGATTCTAAGGAAGATAAAATTTCTACTGGTGACCAACTTAAATCTCCGTTTTCATATCACTATACGCACACACAAGAACAAAAATTTGAAAATGCTAGAAAACCCAAAGTTATAAGAAACTCTGGGAAAACTAATCAAAGAGGACCCAAGAGATTCTGGGTACCAAAATATAAGATTGTTTATGTTGCAGATATCCTATGCAGCAAAGTTCAGACACCAGTCATGGTACCTGGACTCTGGATGCTCGCGACACATGACGGGAAGAAAGTCTATGTTCCAAAGCCTGGAACTTAAAGATGCTGGTTTCGTAGGCTTCGGAGGAGATCAGAAAGGAAGGATCAGAGGCTCCGGAACTATTGGTAATGACACTCTTCCCTCTATATCTAATGTTCTTTACGTAGAAGGATTAATGCATAACTTGTTATCCATAAGTCAATTAAGTGATAACGGTTATGACGTGATCTTTAATCAAAAAACATGTAAAGCCATAAATCAAAACAATGGTTCAGTCCTATTCACAGGCAAGAGGAAAAACAACATTTATAAAATCAATCTTTCTGATTTAAAAGAACAAAATGTTAAATGTCTAATGACTGTTCACAAAGAGCAATGGGTGTGGCATAGACGCTTGGGCCACATTAGCATGAGGAAACTTTCTCAGCTAAATAAACTCGAGTTAGTCAGAGGCCTACCTAAACTAAAGTTTTCTTCAGATGCTCTATGTGAGGCATGTCAGAAAGGAAAATTTTCAAAAAAGTCTTTCAAAAAGAAAAATGTTGTTTCTACCTCTAAGCCTCTGGAACTTCTCCACATTGACTTATTTGGTCCTGTGAAAACAGCGTCAGTCAATGGAAAGAAGTATGGACTAGTCATTGTTGATGATTACAGTTGCTGGACATGGGTGAAATTCCTAAAGCACAAGAGTGAGTCTCACTCTGTATTCACTAGTTTCTGCTCTAAAGTGCAAAAAGAATTTGACTCTAAAATTATTAGAGTCAGAAGTGATCATGGTGGGGAATTTGAAAACAAAGATTTTGAGGAATTATTTGACTCTAATGGAATATCCCATGATTTCTCCTGCCCTAGAACTCCACAACAAAATGGAGTTGTAGAGAGGAAGAATAGGACACTCCAAGAGATGGCCAGAACCATGATCAATGAAACTAATGTGGCAAAGCACTTTTGGGCAGAAGCTGTAAATACAGCGTGTTACATTCAGAATAGAATCTCTATAAGACCTATTCTGGAAAAGACTCCCTATGAACTGTGTAAAGGAAGAAAACCAAACATTTCATATTTTCATCCTTTTGGATGTTCTTGCTTTATCTTAAACACTAAAGAACATCTGAACAAGTTCGATTCCAAAGCACAGAAAGGTATTATGTTAGGATACTCAGAACGCTCTAAAGGCTACAGAGTATACAACACAGAAACCAAAATTGTGGAAGAATCAATTCATGTCAGATTTGATGATAAGCTTGACCCTGAAAAGTCAAAGCTAGTTGAAAATTTTGCAGATTTAGAAATCACTCTTGCAGGATCTGATAAAGCTCCAGAAGCAACTGTCACTCAGAACTCTGAAGAAATTAAATCCCCAGAAATCCCAAAGAAAGTTAAAAGTCGTATCGACGTATCTGAAGATTTGATTCTGGGAAACAAGGACGAACCTGTCAGAACCAGATCTACCTTCAGGACCTCTGAAGATACTCCTCTGGGACTAGTGTCTCTGATTGAGCCTACGTCATGTGATGAAGCACTTCAAGATAACGACTGGGTTTCAGCCATGCAAGAAGAATTAGATCAATTCACAAAGAATGATGTCTGGGATCTTGTTCCAAAGCCCAGAGGCACTCACGTTATTGGAACCAGATGGGTATTCAGAAACAAGCTGAATGAGAAAGGAGAAGTCGTCAGAAATAAAGCTCGACTGGTAGCTCAAGGTTATAGTCAACAAGAAGGTATTGACTATAATGAAACCTTTGCTCCAGTCGCAAGGTTAGAATCTATTCGTCTTCTTGTATCTTTTGCTATAAACCACTCTATCAAATTATATCAAATGGATGTCAAGAGTGCATTCCTTAATGGTTATATTTCAGAAGAAGTGTATGTCAACCAACCTCCAGGTTTTGAAAAACCAAATTTTCCAGAACATGTTTTTAAACTTAAAAAATCTTTATATGGACTTAAACAAGCTCCCAGAGCTTGGTATGAACGTTTAAGCAATTTTCTTCTGGAACACAATTTTATCAGAGGGAAAGTTGACTCCACACTCTTCTGTAAGAACCTTAACAATGATCTCATGATATGCCAGATATACGTTGATGATATTATTTTTGGTTCAGTTAACGCCTCTGTTTGTCAAGAATTCTCTGAGTTAATGCAGGCAGAATTTGAAATGAGCTTAATGCAAGAACTAAAGTTCTTTATGGGAATTCAAATTAACCAAACTTCAGAAGTTACATACGTTCATCAAAGCAAATACATTAAAGATGTTCTAAATAAATTTGATATGGCTGACTGCAACTCTGCAAAAACTCCCATGCATCCGACATGCATTCTTGAAAAGGAAGAAGTAAGCAAAAAGGTTTGTCAGAAGCTCTATCGAGGTATGATAGGCTCTCTTCTCTATCTGACTGCTACTCGTCCTGATATTCTCTTTAGTGTCTGTCTCTGTGCCAGATTCCAATCAGATCCTAGAGAATCTCATTTAACAGCAGTTAAGAGAATTCTCAAGTATCTGAAAGGAACTCCTAACCTGGGCCTGATGTATGAGAAAACATCAGAGTATAGACTTTCTGGTTACTGTGATGCAGATTATGCAGGAGATAGACTAGAACGAAAAGGCACATCTGGAAATTGCCAGCTTCTGGGAAACAATCTGATATCCTGGGCCAGCAAGAGATAGTCAACTATTGCTCTATCTACTGCAGAAGCAGAATATATCTCAGCATCACTGTGCACAACTCAGATGCTCTGGATGAAGAATCAGTTAGAAGATCTGCAAATCTTCGAGAGTAACATTCCTATCTTCTGTGATAATACTGCTGCCATTTGTCTAAGTAAGAATCCCATTCTACACTCCAGAGCTAAGCACATTGAAATAAAACATCATTTTATCAGAGACTATGTTCAGAAAGGGATAGTAACATTGAAGTTCATTGATACAGATCATCAATGGGCAGATATATTTACTAAGCCTTTAGCTGAAGATAGATTTCTTTTTATCTTAGAAAATCTGAACATTCAAAGTTGCCATGAATAAATTGTGCCTCTGAAGATGTAAAATGAGACTCTGACATAAACAAACAAGTTTCTGTCTCTGACTCTGATACTTCTACCAAGTTAAGAAGATATCTGAGTTAGAAATCTCCAGGAACCAATCCTTTGGTATTCCTGAAGATCAGATACATCAAAACACGTGGAGCACTTAGCGTCTAACTTTGGAACTTCTAGACAGCTGTCCAGAAGAAATTCAAAGGCCAGACGATTGAGATCTCCTAGAGCAGTGTGCATACTGTTAGGATTAGACATTCATTAATGAGCCTTAATCATTTTCCCCCAAGCGTGCTAACTTGAGTTTTGTGCTAACGCTGAATTGTGTGTCGTTTTGCATGTGTTTTCGTTTAGGGTATTTAAACACTCCTATCACATTTCACACACTTATCACTCTCACTCACTCTCAAACCCTCTCTGAAGAATTTCTACAAACACTTCATCTTCATCTTCTTCTTCATCAACTATGGATACTCAACAACAACAAGTTTTCAACTTTTCTCAACAAATGGAATCCAACACCACTGCCCAAAGTTCAAGCATTTCCACTCCAACAGTTACAGGCGTTTCCATTACTCCAGTGTACAAGGAACCCCATGTTCTTGATCGTGAACCCCATATAAACCTAGCAACCCCCTTTGAGGGACTGGAAGTTTTATGTGAAACACTGGTAGACTTCAACAACATGAAAAGGAATGGAGTAGATCTTACTGAAGAACTCCGTCAACAAGGGTGAGAAAACTACTTCCAAAGGCTTTATGGCCCTGTTTACCCAAATCTCATCAAAGAATTCTGGAGATTTGCTGACGCTGATGACCATTTCATCGTCTCCTACGTATTGGGGGTAAAGATAGTGATTACTGAAAAGTCAATTGCTTCTTTACTGAACATGGAGAAAGATGGAGGAAGAAGGATCTACAACATCAACCCTAGGTCAAGGCGCATTGCTCAGGAAATAAATCCAACCATTTTCAAACTCAACACTGAAGGCAATCCTTCAAAGAACAAAGAACTTCATCAGAACCTCAGAGTATGGCTCAAGATCATTCTGGGAACCATTCATCATCGCCCAGCATCAAACTCCTCTGACTACATCAATACAGATCAGAAGTGCATTCTGTATTGCATTCACAAGGGTTTGAAGCTCTGCCTTCCTGCACTACTCTTCAGATATCTCAGAGACTCTGTAAGGGAGACAAGAAACAACATGAAACCCAGAACCTACATCCCCCTGGGAAGACTGTTGTCTGATATTCTGATCGAGAATGGGCTGGTAGATCATCTGGAGAAGAACAAACTGATGGAAGATCTGGCGATAGATACTGGAAGGCCTCTGAACGCCAGAAATCTCAAGAGCATGGGAATCTTGAAGAAGATTCAAGTCAGACCCACGCTGGACACCTCCTGGGACGCCTTGAAAGATCAGAGGAAGCTGCCCCATGGTCTTGCAAGGTTCTACAAGAATGAACCCAGAGAAGCTATCCTCTTCTATATGCAGCGTCTGAAGGATGAAGGAGTCGACATCTCTGACTTCAGATTGGACGATTGTCTAGATTCAGAAGAAGACTTTGTCAGGTTCAAAAGAGGTCCCTCTGAAAAGAAGTCTTCAAAGGCCAAGAAAGCAAGGCTAGGAGAGACTTCTGGAACCAGATCTCCAGCACCTCTGCAAGTAACTACTGGTAAGTCTGCTCCCTCTATTCCCTCTGAACGTCTTATGGCTTCTTCTAATCCTCTCCCAACACCACCTATATACACATCCTCTGAAACCCCACCTTCTACAACCAGAACCTCACAACCTCTACCCAATTTTAATCTTGCTCATACATCACTACCTCTATCTGAAACTGAAGAAATGAACCAAACCATTTCCTCTTCATCATCTTCAGCCTCATAATCACCTCCATACCTTATCCTCTCCTCTGACCCAGAACACTCTGACCCTAACTCTCCAACCCTAGCCCAAATTCAGGCTCAAAACCTCGCTTCACAACAACCAACACAACCTGAAGCAACTTCACCACCACAATAAACAACAAACACACCCTCTGAAGCTCAACCCTCTGACCTCCACACCTCTGATATCACCCCGCCAAACACCTCCGCTGAACCTGAACCTGAACCTGAAGCTGAACCTGAACCTCTAACACTAAACCTCAGCCCTCCAACCTCTCCACCTCATACCTCTGAACCTGACCTTTCTATACCTACCATTGAGGAAGCCATCATGCTGTTCGCAGGGGCTTCAGTTCAGAAGGTCAAGTCTCTGACCAGTAACTTTGACATCAGTGATGATCCCGATTCTGTAAGGACACACTGGAACAGAGTCATTGGCTGGATGACCTCGGAGGCTTTTAAACTGAAGCACATCTCTGAACAAGTCAGAAACGACTTTATCAGAGATGCTGAGGCAAGACTACAGGAGAGACTTGCAAGAGAAGCTGAAGAAGAAGCTAGAAGGCTGGAGGAAGAAAGAGCAAGGGAAGCTGAAATCCTAAGGGCAAAGGAAGCTGAAGCTAAAGCTCTGGCTGATGCTGCTGCTGCTGCCGAAGCTGAAGCACAGGCTGCTGCTGAAGCTGAAGCAAAGGCCGTTGCTGAAGCACAGCAGGCTCTGACTCAGGGGGAGTCCTCATCTGTTGTTCCTATGGTTCTCCAGACGCTGGAAGAACTGAAGAAAGATCAGAAGGAACTCCGTGCCAGAATGGATAAACAAGACACTGTCAACGACAACATTCAGAACATGCTAGCTCAATTGCTTCAGAGAATGCCTCCGCCTCCCAACCCCTAGGCACTTAGGATTTTGTTTGCCTGTTGTCTTGCTTTCCTTGTTTTTGATGTTTACTTGTTCTTTTTGCCCTTGTCTCAGTTGCCTTTTTATCTGAATACAATGTTTTTCTCTTGAATTTTTTTTGCTATGTCTTTTTGATTCTGACAAAAAGGGGGAGAAGTCATTAATAGCTCTGATGAAAATACTGTCTAAATACCTTAAGCACTCTGCAATATATTTTTCTTAAAAATAAATTTATCTAACACTAGACTTAAGAAATTGCAGAAGGTATCAAGAAACCTCATTGCTTGGAAGCTCTGGTAAGGACTTCTGAACTCCCTAGCCTATCTCAGGGGGAGCTCTTGTCTATCTGATCTGATATTGTTTATGTTTCATCTGCTAATTGAGTTTGTTTTGTCATCATCAAAAAGGGGGAGATTGTAAGAACAAAAATTGTTCTACAACAGATTCCATGATTTTGATGATAACAAAGGATGAAACCAAAAATGGCACCCTAACGAAAAGTTTCTAAGTGTGCAGGGTTCTAAGGAAAGAAGGAAGAGATCTGATGACATCATCAGATACATAATCATATCAGATACAAATTATCAGAAGACCAGAAGTAGAAACACGTTCAAGAAAGTTTAACTCTGAGCAAAACAGCAAAATATCAGAAGCATCTGAACAAGAAGTACGCTCTAGAAGTTATGACTCTGAACAACGGTATGTCAAACTCCAGAAGCTCTCAGCGCTATCTGAAGAAACCATCAGAACTCAAAAGAGATCAACATCAGAAGTTAGATAGCAAGATTCCAAGATTCCCAGAAACATGAAAACTCTGATCATGGATTTCCTAATAAAGAAAGAGTAACGTTAACTTCAAATAAAGGCTTGGAAATGGATTTCCTAATACAGAAAGAGACGTTAACTCCAAATTCAAATGAAAAGGAACTATATTTGGAAAGAAGTCATTCGAGGAGAAAAAGTAGTGTTGGCAAGAAGCTATATAAGTTATGGCATTAATTCAAATTATTGGCCATCAATTTCAACGACTACTTCACTCCTATATAAAGGACTGCAATCAACATTGTAAAACATTACAATAGAGAATATACTGAAACATCAACACACATAAAAACATTTTATTCTCTCAATCTTCACGAAGCTTTTGCTTAGAACGTGAAACACTTTTTGTTCTTACTGTTGTAATATTTGCTTATCTTAGAAGCACTCTAGATTACATAAGTCTTTATCTTTGTTGTATTTCCTCAAGTGACTCTGCGCAGTATGTATACTTGAGAGGACTAAGAGATCTTTCTCTTAGACGTTGTTTGTAATCAATCTTTCAAGATTAGTGGATTAAGTCCTTGTTGAAGGCGAAATCACCTTGGTCGGGTGGACTGGAGTAGCTTTGTGTTATAAGCGAACCAGTATAAATTCCTTGTGTGGTTTTTATTTTAAAAAGTGCTTATTTTTCCAAAAACAATTCAAACCCCCCATTTCTTGTTTTTCTCACCTTCATGCACATGATGATATTCTATGAAAGGGTTGTTTATCCTGCGTTTCTCTCGACCTTACCCTGGCCTAGATGACACCCGTGAGTGGGGAGGGAATGAATCATTTTACAGGTACCGTCAGTGACTTGTTGGTGACTTTTGGGTCCTGTTGGTGACTTGGTTCAGAGATTTGGGTTCCAGATGACTTTGGGTCTCAAATGACTGTGTGGTTCCGAATTCATGCCGAAGCTTTGAATCTGTGCTCCGTGACACACAGCCAACCAGTCGTGTTTGCATCATTTGCATCATAGCATATTTATTTTCAAAAAAATGATGCAAAAAAAAATGAAAAAAGAAAAGAAAAAAGCTAATCTCCTCATGCATATCATTTCTCAGGTTCATTCAGGAGTCTATTCACTGTGAGAGATGGCATCCGTTCCAGAGTTGAAGAGGAAGACGTGCACCTACAGTTTTCACCGTGAGCCATTGACGTCTTTGGTAGAGTTGAGCAACTTTGTGGCCGGCGGTAATCAGAAGGTGTTTGTTGATTAGTATGGGGACGTGTTGATACTGTTGAAGATGGTGGTAGATCCAGTACCGTTGCAGACTCTTCTACAGTTCTATGACCCAGAGCTCCGTTGTTTCACTTTCCAGGACTATCCGTTAGCGCCCACTCTTGAAGAGTATTCTATCATGATGAATGTCCCGATCAGATATCAGGTTCCTTTCTTGGATGTTCCAAAGGAGGTTGATTTCAAAGTTGTTGCCAGAGCTCTTTATTTGAGTATCAAGGAAGTGAGTGACAATTGGAAGTCGAGTGGTGATGTTGTGGGTTTGCCTTTGAAGTACCTGGTGAGGATGGCTAAGGAGGAAGCAAAGAAGGGAAATTGGGAGGCTTTTCATGCTCAGTTGGCTACTATGATCTATGGAGTAGTGTTGTTTCCGAGTATGCCTAACTTTGTGGACTTTGCTGCTATCACTATCTTTATTAGAGGAAATCCGGTTCCTACTTTGTTAGCTGACACTTACTATGCTATTCACAGTAGGCATGGTAAGGGTGGAGCTATCAGATGCTGTCTCCCATTGCTACTCAGATGGTTCTTGTCTCTCTTGCCAGTCAGTGGACCTTTTGTGGATGCTCAGAGCACTCATAAGTGGACTCAGAGGATTATGTCTCTTACCTCCTATGATATCAGGTGGCAATCTTACCGGATGGATGTGCGTAATGTCATCATGAGTTGTGGAGAATTTCGTAATGTGCCACTTGTGGGGACTAAGGGTTGCATCAATTACAACCCGGTTCTTTCTCTTCGCCAGTTGGGGTTTGTGATGAATAGAAGACCACTTGATGCTGAGATAGTTGAAAGTGTGTATTTTGAGAAGCAAAGTGACCCTGCTAGATTGGAGCAAGTAGGAAGAGCTTGGAAGACCATTGGTATCAAGGATGGAGCTGTTCTGGGGAATAAGTTTGCCGTTGCTATGCCTGATTACCTTGATTGGGTCAAGAAGAGAGTTGAGACTTTGCTGTCGCCCTATGATAGGATGGAGTCTTTGCAAGAGTAACCACCTTTGATCCTTGCTGAGAGTGTGCCTGCTGAGCACTACAAGAAAGCCTTGATGGAGAATCGTCGGTTGAAGGAGAAGGAACAAGATACTCAGATGGAGCTTTATAAAGCCAAAGCTGACAGGTTGAACTTGGCTCACAAGCTCAAAGGAGTGCAAGGTGAAGACGCTAGCAGATTGAGAAGAAAGAAGAGGTCGTATGAAGAGATAGAAGCAATGTTGGATGGAGAACACTGTGAGCGTCTAAGGTTGCAAAGAGCGGAAGCTAATTATCAGAAGAAGATAAGAGACTTGGAAAAGCAGCTTAGAGACAAAGACATCCAATTGAAGAAGGAGGTAGACTTGAGACGTGCATCAGAGAGCCAGCTTGGAGGAGAAGTTGTGGAGCTCAGAAGACAACTGAAGGAGAAGCTCACTCCCCTACCTGAGTGTTCAGAATGTGACCTGTTGATAGACCAGTGCCAGTATCTGAAAACGCTCATTCCTAGAGGACATCTTTCCTAGCTTGTATCTGTTGTTTATGTTGAGAATCACCTATAGGCATGTTGGATGGGATTCATTTTTGTACTCTTATCATTTGGATCTTTGCTTGAATATTGTTGTATGATCCTTGTTGCTCATGTCTATAGATGAGATTGTTGATGTTTCACCTCGTGCTCATTATCCTGTGTAGGCTGCTTCTGTGTTGTTCATTATTGCAGGTTGCCATCTTTTTGAAAGAGGAATTAGGCTCTTGAATGCCTGAGAAATGAACACGTCATGTGCATCATACGCATCATAAGCATCATACACATATCATTTTGCATTACAGGTGTTCTTAATCGCGACTTCTCACTCTGGTTCCTGTGTTAGGCAGGATTGCTGATCAACGTCCGCACCGTTACTCTACGAGACTGAATCAACAGAGGAATATGGATCAAGTGCAAGCTGAGTTAGCAGAGATGAGGGCTAACATGGCCCAGTTCATGCATATGATGCAAGGGGTTGCGCAAGGTCAGGAAGAACTTCGAGCCCTAGTCCAGAGACAAGAAGCTGCAATTCCAACAGTCAACCATGCTTTGCCAGAGGGAGGCCCAATCAATGACCCTGCTACTGCTGCTGTTCCCATCAACAACTATGCTGTGGGTGATGAGTTGAGGGGTATCAGAATCAACGGTCAGCCGATTGCTCCAGAGACAGTTAATGCCAGAGCAACCCGTGCTCCAGTTCGCCATCCTGCTCTATTGGTTGATAGGCAGGAAGACATGTTTACACTGCTCAGTGAAGACGACGAGGTTGTAAGAGTTGAAGAGAGGGATCAGAAGGTGGATGCCCTAGCTGAAAAGATCAGAGCCATGGAGTGTTAGAACTCTTTGGGGTTTGATGTTACGAATATGGGCCTAGTGGATGGGTTGAGAATTCCCTACAAGTTCAAGGCGCCATCTTTTGACAAATACAACGGTACTTCTTGTCCTCGCACCCATGTGCAGGCTTATTACAGGAAGATCTCTGCCTATACAGATGACGAAAAGATGTGGATGTATTTCTTCCAGGATAGCTTGTCTGGAGCTTCCTTGGATTGGTACATGGAGCTGAAAAGAGAATCCATTCGAAGTTGGAGGGATTTAGGTGAAGCCTTTTTGAGGCAATACAAACACAATATGGATATGGCTCCGAGCCGAACGCAGTTACAAAGCCTATGTCAGAAGTTTGGAGAGAGTTTCAAAGAGTACGCCCAGAGATGGCGTGAATTAGCTGCGAGGGTGCAACCTCCTATGCTGGAGAAGGAGTTGACTGATATGTTCATCGGGACTTTACAAGGGGTGTTTATGGACCGGATGGGAAGTTGTCCGTTTGGTAGCTTTTCTGACGTTGTGATTTGTGGAGAGAGGACAGAGAGTCTCATTAAAGTCGAAAAGATTCAAGATGTTGGTTCTTCATCTTCTAAGAAGCCATTTGCTGGGGCACCCAGAAGAAGAGAGGGAGAGACAAATGCTGTGCACAGTAGAAGAAATGTGAACAGAGGGCAATACCGCCAGGTTGCTGCTGTAACCATTCCAACACCTCAACCATGACAACAACAACAACAAAGAGCTCCACAACAACAACAACAACAACAACAACATCAACGTTCGTTTCAGCCGAGACAGAGAATGCCGGATCGCCGTTTCGACCCGTTGCCTATGACCTACGCTGAATTGCTGCCCGAATTGCTTAGATTGGGGTTTGTTGAATTGCGTATGATGGCTCCGTTGACAAAGATACCGCCTGGGTATGATGCCAACGTTCGTTGTGACTTTCATTCTGGTGCACCGGGACACCACATTGAAAACTGCCGGGCTTTTCATCATAAGGTCCAGGACTTAATTGACGCCAAAACAATCAATTTTGCTCCTGTGCCTAATGTTGTGAACAATCCTATGCCTCAGCATGGTGCGCATAGAGTGAATAATGTGGAAGGTGAGGAGGCCTTGGATTTGGTGGTTGAGGTTGATGATGTTCAGACCTCGTTGTTGGTTGTGAAGGATCGTCTGTTGAATGGGGGAGTGTTCCCGGGCTGTGATCAGGGCTGTTCGGATTGTGTTCATTCAGAGAATGGTTGTGACAAGTTGAGGGCTGGTATCCAGAATCTGATTGATGAGGGATGTTTGCAGTTTAGTCGGGCCGTGAAAGATAATGGGGTAGTGTCAATTGTCACCATCTATTTCAAACCGTCAGAGGGACGTGGCCAGAGAACTGTCAGTGCACCCACAACCGTTGGTACTCCTGTTACCATTTCTTCTCCAGTAACTGTCAGTGCTCCCACTACTATTGCTGTGTCTGGTAGAAGACCGGTTGAGAATAGTAGGGCTGTGCCGTGGAAGTATGATAGTGCTTACCGCAATAACAGAAGGGCTGAAAATCAGATCAGGCCAGTTAACCAAGCTCCAGTGACAATTGGTTTGCCAAGTAGAGTTCCTGCAACTGTTGGTCCGATGGTGGACAATGTAGAGGGTCCTGGAGGGTTTACAAGAAGCGGTCGTCTGTTCGCACCGCAGTCGTTGAGAGACAACAATGCTGAGGCTCTCGCCAAAGCAAAAGGTAAGCAGGCTGTGGTTGAGGAAGAACCTGTTCAGAAGGAGGCGCCTGAGGGCTCGTTTGAGAAAGATGTAGAGGAGTTCATGAAGATTATTAAGAAGAGTGACTACAAGATTGTAGATCAGTTGAATCAAACTCCGTCCAAGATTTCTATCCTTTCATTGTTGTTGTGCTCTGAGGCACACCGTAATGCCTTGCTGAAGATGTTGAATCTGGCTTACGTGCCTCAGGAGATCTCTGTCAACCAACTGGAGGGTGTCATTGCTAATGTCAGTACCAGGCACGGTTTGGGGTTCACGGACTTGGATCTGACACCTGAAGGTCGCAACCATAACAAGGCCCTGCATATCACCATGGAGTGCAAAGGCGCAGTATTGTCACATGTGTTGGTGGATACTGGCTCGTCTCTGAATGTGTTGCCCAAGAAGATTCTGAGCAATATTGATGTTGAATGGGTTGTCCTCACTCCAAGCGATCTTATCATTCGTGCATTTGATGGATCCAAGCGGTCTGTTTTTGGAGAAATCACAAAGCCTGTGAAGATTGGCCCGAAGGTGTTCAGTATTGTCTTCTATGTGATGGATATTCAGCCAGCATATAGTTGTTTATTGGGGCGTCCCTGGATACATGGGGCTGGAGCAGTGTCGTCAACTCTCCATCAGAAGCTGAAGTATGTCTGGAATGGTCAGATTGTGATTGTATGCGGCGAGGAGGACATTCTGGTGAGTCATTTATCCTCTTTCAAGTATGTGGAGGTGGATGGCGAGATCCATGAAACTCTATGCCAGGCATTCGAGACTGTTGCTCTTGAGAGGGTGGCTTTTGTTGAGCAGAAGAAGCCAAGTGCCTCAATTGCGTCCTACAAGCAGGCTATGGAGGTTGTCAACTCGGGCAATGCAGAAGGCTGGGGCAAGATGGTTGACCTGCCCGCTAAAGAAGATAAGTTCGGTATTGGTTATCAACCTCTGCAGGCAGAGCAGATTGAGTAGAAAGGGCCGAGTACCTTCACCAGCGCTGGGCTGATGAATTATGGTGACGTCTTTGCAACCGGTGGTGAAGACTGTGACAGTGACTGTGATCTGAACAACTGGGTTCGCCCGTGTGCACCAGGGGAGTCGATCAACAATTGGACAGCCGAAGAAGTGGTCCAAGTTACTCTTCAAACAGAGTAATTTTCTTTTGTTTTTCATTTTGCACAAAACCCTACGTTCTGCCCAAGACGTAGTGGTTCATTGTAGGGCCTCATCATGTTTTTCAATGATATCATTAATAAAGGACGTTTTGCAAACAATTTTGTGATCCCTGTCTTTCTGTTTTTGTTTTTCATTTTTCAAAACAATAAAAATGGCAATGTTTTTGTTTTTGTGACTTTCTCGAACTCCTTTTTCTAAAATAAAGCATTAAACATGCAGAAGTGATCTTACGGACTCCACTATGAACAGTTCTGTTATGGCTTAGTATGATTTCAATAATCCCATCTACCAAGCTGAAGAGGAAAGTGAGGAAGACTGTGAACTCCCTAAAGAACTGGTCAAATTATTGAAGCAGGAGGAAAGGGTCATCCAACCTCATCAGGAGGAGTTGGAAATTATTAATCTTGGTACTGAGGACGCCATAAGAGAGATCAAGATCGGGGCTGCTTTGAAGGAAGACGTCAAGAGAAGGCTGATTGAAATGCTGAGAGAATATGTGGAGATATTCGCCTGGTCGTATCAAGATATGCCTGGGCTGGATACCGATATTGTGGTGCATAGACTACCTCTCAGAGAAGATTGTCCTTCAGTCAAGCAGAAGCTTCAGAGAACTAGTCCCGATATGGCTGTCAAAATCAAGGAAGAGGTTCAGAAGCAGTTGGATGCGGGTTTTCTGTCAGTGACTACTTATCCCCCGTGGGTAGCCAACATCGTTCCCGTGCCGAAGAAGGACGGTAAAGTCAGGATGTGTGTCGATTACCGGGATCTAAACAGAGCCAGTCCGAAAGATGATTTCCCATTACCTCACATTGATGTATTGGTTGATAATACGGCTCAATCCTCGGTTTTCTCTTTCATGGATGGATTTTCTGGCTATAATCAGATTAAGATGGCGCCAGAGGACATGGAAAAGACGACATTCATTACACCTTGGGGCACGTTCTGCTATAAGGTGATGCCATTTGGGCTGAAGAACGCCGGTGCTACCTATCAGAGGGCTATGACGACTCTCTTTCATGACATGATGCACAAAGAAATTGAAGTGTACGTGGATGACATGATTGCGAAGTCTCAGACAGAAGAGGAGCACCTGGTAAATTTGCAGAAGTTGTTTGAAAGGTTGAGAAAGTTCAAACTGAGGCTGAATCCAAACAAGTGTACGTTTGGGGTGAGATCCGGTAAGCTGTTGGGCTTCATTGTCAGTAAGAAAGGGATTGAGGTTGATCCAGCAAAAGTAAAAGCTATACAAGAAATGCCTGAACCGAAAACAGAAAAGCAGGTTCGTGGTTTCTTAGGGAGATTGAACTACATTGCACGGTTTGTATCTCACCTAACTGCCACGTGTGAACCGATATTCAAATTGCTAAGGAAGAATCAAGCAATCAGGTGGAATGATGACTGTCAGAAAGCTTTTGACAAGATAAAAGAGTATTTGCAGAAACCTCCAATCCTTATCCCTCCAGTTCCTGGGAGGCCTCTGATAATGTACCTGTCAGTGACTGAGAACTCGATGGGGTGTGTATTGGGACAGCATGACGAGTCTGGTCGAAAAGAGCATGCCATATACTACCTTAGCAAAAAGTTTACCGACTGTGAAATAAAATATTCTCAGCTCGAGAAAACTTGCTGTGCTTTGGCCTGGGCTGCTCGCCGACTGAGGCAGTATATGTTGAACCATACTACCTTATTGATTTCTAAGATGGATCCAGTGAAGTACATCTTTGAGAAGCCGGCTCTCACCGGACGTGTTGCCCGTTGGAAGATGATTTTAACAGAGTATGATATCTAGTATACATCGCAGAAGGCCATCAAAGGTAGTATTCTGTCAGACTACCTTGCCGAGCAACCGATCGATGATTATCAGCCGATGATGTTTGAATTTCCTGATGAAGACATCATGTATCTGAAGATGAAAGATTGTGAAGAGCCTCTTGTCGAGGAAGGACCGGATCCTGATGACAAGTGGACACTGATGTTTGATGGGGCTGTGAATATGAATGGCAACGGTGTTGGGGCAGTGCTTATCAATCCTAAAGGTGCTCACATACCTTTTTCTGCCAGATTGACTTTTGACGTGACCAACAACGAGGCTGAGTACGAGGCTTGTATCATGGGGATAGAAGAAGCCATCGATCTGAGGATCAAAACTCTGGACATATATGGAGATTCCGCTCTAGTGATTAACCAAGTCAATGGAGATTAGAATACCAATCAGCCGCATCTGATTCCTTACAGAGATTACACCAGAAGGATTCTGACTTTCTTCAAGAAAGTGAAGTTGTATCATGTCCCCCGAGACGAGAATCAGATGGCTGATGCCTTGGCTACTTTGTCTTCTATGATCAAAGTTCATTGGTGGAATCATGTGCCACATGTTGCGGTGAATCGACTCGAGAGGCCTGCGTATGTGTTTGCAGCCGAGTCTGTTGTGGATGAGAAACCGTGGTACTTTTATATCAAGAATTTCCTCAAGAGTCAGGGGTATCCTAAAGGTGCGTCAAAGAATGACAAGAAAACCCTGAGAAGGCTAGCTGGAAGCTTTTATTTGAATCAAGATGACGTGTTGTACAAGAGGAACTTTGACATGGTTCTGCTCAGATGCGTGGATAGACACGAAGCAGACATGTTGATGCAAGAAGTGCATGAACGATCTTTTGGTACCCATGCTGGTGGTCATGCAATGTCCAAGAAATTGTTGAGAGCCGGTTATTACTGGATGACTATGGAATCCGATTGTTTCAAGTATGCTCGGAAGTGCCATAAATGTCAGATCTATGCTGATAAAGTGCATGTACCACCAAGCCCTCTGAATGTTATGAATTCGCCTTGGCCGTTCGCGATGTGGGGCATCGATATGATTGGGAAGATTGAGCCTACTGCTTCTAATGGACATCGCTTCATCCTGGTTGCGATTGATTACTTCACCAAGTGGGTGGAAGCAGCTTCCTATGCTAACGTTACCAAGCAAGTGGTTGCCCGGTTTATTAAGAAGGAAATCATCTGTCGTTATGGGGTTCCTGAGAGAATCATCACTGATAATGGTTCGAATCTCAATAATAAGATGATGAAGGAGCTTTGTAAAGATTTCAAGATTGAACATCACAATTCTTCTCCTTACAGACCAAAGATGAATGGTGCTGTAGAGGCGGCAAACAAGAATATTAAGAAGATTGTGCAGAAGATGGTCGTGACGTATAAGGATTGACATGAAATGCTGCTTTTCGCTTTGCATGGGTACCGTACCTCAGTACGTACGTCGACCGGGGCAACCCCTTACTCCCTTGTGTATGGTATGGAAGCAGTCCTACCTGTTGAAGTGGAGATCCCTTCTCTGAGGGTCTTGTTGGATGTCAAGCTTGACGAAGCTGAGTGGATTCGAACAAGGTTTAACGAGTTAAGCCTTATAGAAGAGAGGCGGCTAACAGCTGTGTGCCATGGGCAGTTGTATCAGAGAAGGATGAAGAGAGCCTTTGATCAGAAAGTGCGTCCTCGAAGCTATCAGACTGGTGATCTAGTTTTGAAGAGGATCCTTCCTCCCGGTACAGATAACAGGGGCAAGTGGACTCCTAATTACGAAGGTCCATATGTTGTTAAGAAGGTTTTCTCTGGTGGAGCCTTGATGCTTACAACTATGGATGGTGAAGATTTTCCGTCCCCTGTTAACTTAGATGTAGTCAAAAAATACTTCGCATAAATTGACCCGCTGGACAAAAAGAATAAAAGAGTCCAGGCAAAAAAGGGCATCCTGGCGAACCAAAAAAAAAAAAGAAAAGGTTCGGGCAAAAGTTAGGGATAAAAAATGAAAAGAATATGTACACGCGGTAAGTCGAAAACCCGCAAGGGCGGCTTAGGCAAAAATGGGTATCCCGGTGGATTGAAAACCCGAAAGGGCGATCCAGGCAAAAGAGGGATTAAAGCGAAGACTACAGTCTGAGTTATCTGTACTTCACCGCGCTTCAGTGTCTACCACCTCGAAGGGTATGATCGGTCCAGTCATTCTTCTCAGAAAGCAAGGGAATTTGGGAAGAAATTGATGACCTGTGAGTCATAACAGAATTGGGAAATAGTGGATGCCGTATTCACATTGCCATTAAGATAGATTTTGCCTTTTGTGCGCAATTACCTCTTCCTAGGAATTGCTTCTTGATGTATTTGCCTTTTCAGGCCCATTTTCAATCAATAAAAGTCGTTATTCAGATAAATTGCTCTCTTGTTCTTATTTTTACTATTTTGTTTGCAAAAACGTCCGAATTTTTGATAAACATTGCATATAAAAACATGAAGGCTAGACAATAACGTGCAGAAAGATAAAACATTTGAAAATCATTTTGAATGTTGAGTACACTTGGGTGTATCTTGTCCATGCAATCCCCTGGGGCATGTTTGTCTTGTGGTTGCAGGTTATCGACTTTGATTCCGGGCTGAAGCAGATAAGCCACGGTGGGATCAGGGATGTTGTCAGCACTGTCCATTAGTGTGAGAGGGTGGGGATCTTCCCCAGCAGATGAAGCAAGTTCAGGACTTGTCTACCCAGCATAGTCAAGATCAGGAATTCCTCAGCAGGCTTGGAAGTGGTTGTTTCCCCAAGCAAGTCTGAAAGCTATTATAACTGTTCTTCCCCGACAGAGGCGTCTGTGGGTAGTGGGTCCCTCATCAGCAGGTACAAAAGCTATTGTTTCCCCAGCTAGTCTGAAGATTAATCCCCACCGAGTCGGAAGGATGTTGTATCCCCAGCGGAGGTGTCAGTGAGTGGTTCATTCCCCAGCAGTCGGGTTTGAAGTACTGTAATCCTCGTCAGGGTTGTGAATGCCTTTCCCCATCAGGGTTGTGAATGATTTCCCTTAGCAGATCCCTAGCAGAGGTTTGTGTTGATGGTTTTCCCCAGCAAGTTCCCCAAGTGGATCAGGTTCAGTGAAAGTTATCCCCAGTAGAGTTTATCCTACCTGTGGATTGGCAGCTATCCTCAGCAGAGGTGAGCATTGGTTGTTTCCCCTGGCGGAGTCCCCAAGTGGATTGGATCCGGTGAAGGTTGTCCCCGGTGGGATCTATTCTTTCTCCAGCAGCAATGCTATTCCTCAGCATGTTCGAGAAGTTGGTGCTATTCCCCCGCAGAGCACTCCCAGCAGTGAGTCTCCCCGCAGAGTTGGAGAATCTATTCAGATTTGTATGCTCAGCAGAGCAATCCGTTGGCTCCTCAGCGGGAGTTTTTCATCATTTTGCATCTTGCATGTAGTAATCATTGCATCCTCAAAACACATAGCATTTCCATTCAGTATGGAGCATTACGCCATAGAAAAATTCAAACATATGCATTCATGTGTTAAACCTAATCAGACCATATCCCCGGCAGAGGCGGATCATTGTTCAACATCTATACGGCATATTTGCTACAGTTGCTCTTGACAGACAGCATTCAAGGTTGATTCTCCCCAATGAGATCCCCAACAAGTGTTTAGCCTTGCCTTGAAATATGTAGATGTCATCCCAGTCATCGGTAAATGTCTGATCGTCCTTTTTTTGGTGTCGGTACGCACCATTGTTTCGGTGTCGGTAAAAATCGAGTCTCACTCCAGTCATCGGTAAATGTCTGGTCGTCCTTTTTTTGGTGTCGGTATGCACCATTGTTTCGGTGTCGGTAAACATCGAGTCTCACTCCAGTCATCGGTAAATGTCTGGTCGTCTTTTTTTGGTGTCGGTAAACATCATCTTTCGATGTCGGTAAACATCGAGTCTTTCTCCCAGTCATCGGTAAATGTCTGGTCTTGCTTCACTTCTGTACGCATCATCTTTCGATGTCGGTAAACATTGTATCCTTTCCCAGTTCATCCGTTGATGTCTGGTCACCTCTCCGTTGGTGTCGATAAACGTCGAGCTTCTCCCGTTCGTCCGTTGACGTCTGGTCGAGTCTTCCCAGTTCATCCGTTGATGTCTGGTCACCTCTCTGTTGGTGTCGATAAACGTCGAGCTTCTCCCGTTCGTCCGTTGACGTCTGGTCGAGTCTTCCCAGTTCATCCGTTGATGTCTGGTCACCTCTCAGTTGGTGTCGATAAACGTCGAGCTTCTCCCGTTCGTCCGTTGACGTCTGGTCGAGTCTTCCCAGTTCATCCGTTGATGTCTGGTCACCTCTCAGTTGGTATCGATAAACGTTGAGTTTTTCCCGTTCATCCGTTGACGTATGGTTGTATCCTTTCCCAGTTCATCCGTTGATGTCCGGTCACCTCTCCGTTGGTATCGATAAACGTTGAGTTTTTCCCATTCGTCCGTTGACGTATGGTTGTATCTCTTTCCCAGTCATCCGCTGATGTCCGGTCACCTCTCCGTTGGTATCGATAAACGTTGAGTTTTTCCTATTCGTCCGTTGACGTCTAGTCGTATCCTTCCCAGTTCATCCGTTGATGTCTGGTCACCTCTCCGTTGGTATCGATAAACATTGAGTTTTTCCCATTCGTCCATTGACGTCTGGATGTATCCTTTTCCATTCATCTTTCGATGTCTGGACGTGGTTCCTTCCTTTGATAAAAATCAAAATCCCCGGTGATAAATATCAGATCCCAGTGGAAGTTGCCATTGGTGAACATTATTTTCTTGGATCCCCGCAGAGTGCAAATTTCTACGGTTCTTTGGTATTCAATCCCTGTTTACCTTGAAGGTCTGACAGCCGTTGCTCTCATCCATTCAGGTTCCCAGTTGATTGAATAGGTGCAGCTGTAGCACCTCCCATTTGTACATTCATTTCATTTTTAGGTCATTAACATTGCATTCACATTGCATAGTCCATTACATCTCATCAGTCAAAATTGGTCAGGAGATTCATCTGTGCAAGGCAACAAGATCATTTTCCATGAGGTCAAAGCCCTAGGGTGGTTCCATTGAGCTTACATGACCCAAGGATCATTTTGAAGTAGCTTGGCCAAGTGTTGAAGGCTCAGAATTCATCAGTGCATGTGCAATTCATCTAAGGCCCATAAAAAGTCAACTGCAAAGTCAATTATGGATTTGGAGGTGGGAAGTGGTTAGAGATGCTT
Organism: Lathyrus oleraceus; assembly: GCF_024323335.1. NCBI lineage: Eukaryota > Viridiplantae > Streptophyta > Magnoliopsida > Fabales > Fabaceae > Lathyrus > Lathyrus oleraceus. The sequence continues at coordinate 385,613,728 of NC_066581.1, forward strand.
CATTCATGTTCAAACAAGTCTCATTTGGCATTTCAAACACTCACATTGAAGAATTTGAAGTCAGGTCAAGACTTTCCCAAAATAGCAGGTGACCTATAATTTGAAACTTTCCAAAAATGGAAAGGTTTTGGACCAACTTCAACTCAAGTTTACATCATCAAGAAAGCTTCAAATGAAATTTTGTCCAACATGAAAGTTGAAGATCTTTCTCTTCCATTTCCAAAAAGTCCAAGATCATGGATTTATGATGTGTGGTTGAGGAGATATGATCCAATCATGGCAAAGTGTGTTCAAACATTCAAATGGGCATAACTTTTGAACCAAAGCTCCAAAATGAGTGGTTCTTTTTGCATTTTGATCCTCATAACATGTACTTTCCAAGCATCTCATTACATGGCTTGAATTCCACTTGCATAATCATGTGCTCACTCATGAAGTGTTTGGAAGAAAAATTTCTAAAATCATTTTGGATGATAATGAGCATAAGATATCACTTCCAAAGCTTGCATGGACTTATTTTAAGGGATTTTGGGCCTTATTCTGGTACTGTTCACGCATGCATGGGGTGCATGAGGTGAAAATGTCATTTTGTGCATACACCTTACAATTGATTAATCTTAATTGCATTTGGCTTAAACAGGTTCTAAACATGATTAGCATGGCATATATATTGTTAATCCTAACTGTTTTCAGCATTAGCATCCATTTCAGATCTGAATCTTGAGAATCACCAAATTTCTTCTCTCAATTTTTTTTGCAAATTCTTCACACAAGAGTTATTCCTATTGTTTGATTCATGATCATGAAGCATTTTTTAGTAGAATTGGACGTGAATTCGAAGCAATTGGTGCCATACTGAACCACACTCGAAGCTTGAAGCATCCATGGAGTTTGTGAATTGAGCTGGAACCACACGTGTTGGAGCTTCAATCTTTGCATTAATCATCTCACCAAGCATTATAGAGGATTGCTGGACCATCACAAGCCTTGAAACAAGCCAAACTCGAATCTGCTCTTCAAGAGGTTAGGATTCGACCTCTCTAATTCTCAAATTCTGTTATATTCATGTAGATCTTTCGCTGGTGATGATTTTGGTATAAAGTTTGATTGAAATGGTGCACTGTACGCAAAGTTATGCATGATTGAAAGTTTGATGCAAATTTTTATTTCCTTCGATTTGGATGATGTATGATGATTCATGTTAATTTGTGGTTTGATCTTGAATGTATGTGGAACAAGGAATCGAATGGTGTAGGTTTTGTTGATTTCTGGACACTTTTTGAATTTTCTGGAAATTCACATGAAGATCATCATGATCTTCATCTTCAACCTATGAAGTTCATGCAATTTCCAGATTTAGCTATGAACTTGCTTCGGTTTTGCTACGAGTTCATGGATTAGCTACAATTTCTGGAAAATGCGCTGTCAGGTTTAGGGTTAAGTCAAAACGATGCCGTTTTGATGTTGAGCGCGCTATTTCAAATCCTCATCGGGTTCGATTCCTGGCTGAGGAACTTTTTCAAATGCCATGCTATTTTCACCTTTCCCTCCACTTTCCATGCCATGCTTCATTTACATTATTTTAATTTTTTCTCAACTACAAAAAATCACTATAAATTGACAAATGCATCAATTTCACTCCAATTTTTTGCACAATGCTCCTTATCCTGTCTAGTTTTTTATGAGTATAAGTTTGCAAATTCTGCACGGCTGGATTTTATTTGGTGCTAGGTTTATTGAGCATGTATCCATTTTTGACCTTGCCTTGCTTATCCCTTTGTGAAATGCTTGTTTCGTATCCAATGAATGTGAAATTTTGCATGCCAATTCTAGACACATTGCTGGACATTTTGGCTTTGGTTTGATATTTTTCCCATGATCCATTTCTGTTTTATGCTCATGCTAACTTGGTGTGACAATTTGTGTCACACATTTGGTTGTCTGTTTTGTACCATGTGATTGCCATGCCTAATGATGTCCAATGCTTCTGATTTTTTGTGTGATGGATGTTATAGATGTCTTGTTTGCTCATGAATTTTTCTAGATTTGTTTGAATCATTTCTGTTTTGATTTGAATTTTTCATTCATGATGATCACATATGAACTTTGAAATTGCCTTTAACTTCACTTGATCATGAAATGCATTTGGTTAATGATCTTGATGTGAGCCTTTTTAGGATATGTCAATAAGTGTTTGAAGTTGCTTTGTGTCAAGTTTGAAGTTCTGTTTTGGATTTTTGATCCTCTTTTGACCCTAGGCTTTGACCTAGTGGTTTGGACTTACCATTTGGATTGTGATTTCAGGTTCAAGTACATCCCCATGAGTGAGGATGCTCCTTCTTTTGAGCTTGATTATTGGTTGTTGTTGGCTAACATTGTGTGTTTTGTAGGGCTTTGAGGACAATTCATTTGTGTTTGCCTAATGCCATGCACCATTGTTGCCTGATTGGATTTGTCTGTCTGTTTGATATTAACTGTTGTTTGTTTGTCTGTACAGTTGAACTGATTGGTTTAGATTTTTTCACAGGTACCTAAGTGGCTTTGAGTTCATTTTGAACTTGCTTTGCTAGCTTGTGGTTTGCTTACCACTGAGGTATAATTCTTCTGACTTCATGTAGTCTGGAAGACCTGTCCTGTTATGTGGGCAGGCACCTGTCTGAAGCCCTCCTTAAGAGGAAATGCTTGTGAATGTTTAATTTTGTGCCAAGCAGGTAAAGACCTCTTAAGAGGCAATTGGCAGATAAAAGAGATGTGTAATCCATCTCCTGCTACTCAGTGTGTCATTCACTTTGCTCACACACCATGTGTTGATGCATTGTGAATAAAAACCCAAACTCTTGTAGTGTCAGTCATCTGTGGAGAAGAGTTCCTACATTCTGAACTCCCACACTTTCTATTTGAGTCAAGCTCTCCCAGGCCAGGGATAAGAGCTGTGAGGTCTTACCCTCACTTCCCATTTCATCTGCTTCACCCTAACTCTCAATGTTAGGGTTAAGAGCTAAAAACACCCCATTCCAGTTGGCTTGTTTTTGCAGCCTAGCCTTGTATGAGCCCAAACTGTTTGCATATAGTGTGTGTGCTTGTTTATTGTGCTTGTGTTTGTTTGATTGTGCTGTTTAGGATAACTTGCTCCATGTGCAAGTTAGGGTAGAAACCTCAACCTAGGACCATTGTGGATTACATGATAACTATTAGGCTCGAGTCAGGCTCCCTTCTAGTTTGTCATTTCCCAGTCTCTGGTTAGGTTAGAAGTTCTTTCCCTGTTAAGGGGAACTATGTCGCCCTGATCCTCATACCAGATGAGGTACGTAGGCAGGAGATGAGCAGGTCTCTCCGGGCACCCTTTTTCTTTTTCAACCCTTTGTGTTGTGTTGGAGTCCGACATAAGTCCAGCGATTGGCAGTTGGTTTCCTGTGTTTGCTTCTTTGTTTGGAGTCTGACGTAAGTCCAGCAATTGGCAGTTGGTTTCTTGTGTGTGTTTGTTGGTTCGGAGTCTGATGTAAGTCCAGCGATTGGCCTTCGGTTTCCATGTTTGCCTGTTTGTGTGGAGTCTGACATAAGTCCAGCGATTGGCAGTCGGTTTCCTATTTGTGTTTTGTTTGGCGTGCGTTAGCCGAGCTACGAGTGCTCTGATTCTTCTCCGGTCAGAGAAGATACGTATGCATGGGATGCGACATCCTAGCGAGCATGTTTCCCCCTGTCTCGAGCTACGTCGACTCTGATGTCTGTGTCTGACAGACTACGTAGGCCCAGGATGCGATATCCTGCCGAGTTCCGTTTCTTTTGTCTTTCTGTGTTTCCTTCCAGCCTTGTGCAGTGTTTGAGCAGTCTTTAGCAACCTTTCTTCTATTCTTTTGTGCATGGATCCCGTCGAATACGACGGATGCGTAGGGGTGCTAATACCTTCCCTTCGCATAATCGACTCCCGATCCCATCTTTCTCTGGTCGCGAGACCATGTCTTTTCCAGGTTTACTTCGAGCGTTTCCTTTCCCTCTTTTGGGATAAATAACGCACGGTGGCGGCTCTGTTGTTTCATTTTCCCGCCGGTTTTTCGCGTAATGCGACACTACTTTCCTCCCACTGATTCCTTTGGAAATAAAATCCTTTTCTAGGAAAACTCCAGTTCGAGCGACAAACACTTTGCCCTCAGAAGGATTGTAGAAGTAATACCCTCTTGTTTCTTTAGGATACCCCACAAATAAGCATTTGTCAGATTTGGGCTCAAGCTTAGTTGAAATTTGTCGTTTCACATAAACTTCGCAACCCCAAACCTTCATGTAAGACATATGTGGTTTCTTACCACTCCATATCTCATATGGTGTCTTCTCAACATTTTTGGATGGAACACAGTTAAGTGTGTAAGCTGCTGTAAATAATGCATGTCCCCAAAAGGAGTTTGGAAGATCGGCGTGACTCATCATGGATCGGACCATGTCTAACAGGGTCCGATTTCTTCTTTCAGATACACCATTCCATTGGGGTGTTCCAGGAGGAGTAAGTTGGGATAGGATCCCACACTCTTTCAAATGGTCATCAAACTCTATGCTTAAATAATCACCACCTCGATCTGATCGAAGAGTTTTAATATTCTTACCTAGTTGGTTTTGTACTTCATTCTTGAATTCCTTGAACTTTTCAAAGGACTCTGATTTATGTTTCATTAAATACACATAACCATATCTACTAAAATCATCAGTAAATATGATGAAGTACTGAAAACCTCCTCCGGCTGGTATGTTCAGTGGTCCACATACATCAGTATGTATGAGGGCCAAAAGATCATTAGCTCTTTCACATTTTCCTGTGAATGGAGACTTTGTCATCTTTCCAATTAAATAAGATCTGCATGTCTCATATGATTCATAATCAAAAGAGTCCAAGAGTCCATCTTTATGGAGTTTGGAAATGCGTTTCTCATTTATGTGGCATAATCGACAATGCCAAAGGTAAGTTGGATTTAACTCATTAGGTTTCATCCTTTTAGTATTAATGTTATAAATAGGCATTTCAAGATCAAGGACATATAGTCCATTGTTCATTTGTGCAGTAGCATAGAATATATCATTCAAATAAATTGAGCAACAATTGTTCTTTATTATAAATGAAAAACCAAACTTGTCCAAACAAGAAACGAAAATAATATTCCTACTAATTGAAGGTACATAATAAAAGTTCTCTAACTGAATTATTAAACCACTAGGTAAAGTCAATACATAAGTTCCTACGGCTAAAGCAACAACCTTTGCTCCATTGCCAACTCGTAGGTCAACTTCACCTTTTGCCAAATCTCTACTCCTTTTTAGCCCCTGCACATTGGTACAAATGTGAGAACCGCATCCAGTATCTAATACCCATGATGCATAAGTAGATAAATTAATTTCAATAACAAAAATACCTGAAGTTGAAGTCTCTACTCCATTCTTCTTATCTTCCTGTTACTTTGGGCAGTTTCTCTTCTAGTGTCCGGTCTTACCGCAATGGAAGCAGGTGCCTTCCTTTGCTATGCCTCCACTAGGTTTCAAAGTAGCAACAGTGGGTTTGGGTTTGACAACTTCCTTGCCTTTCCCTTTATCACCCTGCTTGGTGGGTCTTTTGTTCTGTCTCTTTCCATTTCCAATCATCAGAATGGACTTCCCTTTTGACTTTAGATTCTGCTTAGTAATTCTTAACATGGCTAGTAGTTCAGGAAGAGATTTGTCCATATCACTCATATTGAAATTTAGGACAAATTGATTGAATCTATCTGGCAATGATTGCAAGATCAAATCAGTCGCAAGTTCCTTTCCGAGGGGAAAACCCAACCTCTCAAGGTTTTCCACATACCCAATCATCTTGAGCACATGGGGACCTACAGGGGCTCCCTCAACTAACTTTCCTTGAAAAATGGATTTTGAAACTTCAAACCTTTCATGCCTTGCTTGCTCTTGATAGAACATCTTCAGGTGTTCGATCATATCGAATGCTACCATGTTCTCATGTTGCTTTTGCAACTATGAGTTCATGGTAGCTAGCATGAGACAAGCAGTTTCATTGGCATCATCGACATGCTTCTTATGAGCATCTCTTTCTGCCTTAGGTGCAGAACTAGGAGGTTCCTCTTCAGGAACATATTTCTCTAAGACATACAGCTTTCTATCATGTTTGAGGATAATCCTCAGATTTCGGTACCAATCCAGAAAATTTGTCCCAGACAATTTTTCCTTGTCAAGGATTGATCGCAAAATGTTGTTAGAGGTATTTGTTGTCATGGTAATCTACATGAAAATAATGAAAATATAAGTATCAATAACATATTTAATTAGGCCTTTAATTAAATATGCTCCCACTATTTTACTCAAAACAAATGACCCTCACCATTTGATTCGGAAAATCCCGTTGGAAGATTTTCTAGTGGGTCGAGATCCACATTTCACTTTGTTTTAAGTCCGCGTAGGCGGATTACACAAAACTAGGTTATTTAGGTAGGAACTCCTTCCACTTGTATCTAATACAACTCTCGAATATTTTAGTTGGGTGAATAACTCCTTATTCCAATCCATCACATGGATCATTTCCAACTCTTGCTTCTAAACATATATAATCTTATTATAATTTGTTTAGTTAAGTTTGACCCATTGTTTTAGCAATTGGATATTACAATTATCCCATCGCACCTTACTAATATAGAACATGCACCTCGCGTAGGCGAAACCTACATTATCCGATACTAGTCTTGATGAGTGCTAAAACTTGGAAAGCATAAACTTAATATTTAATTTGAGGGAATTTGCAATTATTTTGATCTCATCGGCTTATTTATCATATAAATCGTCTCTCACATGCATACACATACATTCACATGCATCAACATACATTCACATGCATCAACATACATAATGAAATAATTATGGCCCCTAGCGCAATTGTTCTCCCAAGCCAATGAGAGAACCTAAGCTAACCTAATAACGATCTAAGCTTCTCCAAGCAAGATCTTCAAGGTTGTCCTCCTTTGATATTGAATTCTTCTCTTTCTTCATAACATTACATTACATAAAAGAAACTCGTTTTACATACGAGGGAGTGAGATGAGAAAAGAAGTTACATTAAGAGATTAAAAGAGAGGCACAACACGTAGGTCGTATTTTAAAAACCCAAAACAAAATAAAGGAAAACTAAGGCCATAACCGATCACCACAAGACAATAATAATAAACACATTATTATTATTATTAATTTTAATTCTTTTAATTAATTAAAACCAAATTAAATTTCGGCGACCGATCACACTACGCAGAGTTAGTCGGGGGTCCGCTGCCCGGTCAGCGAACGGGGTCAAGGGGGCAACGCCCCTGACTGAAATTTTTAATGAACAATTCATTTGAAATCGACGTCGTTTTTCGCATAAACACTTGATACTTTAAAGCACAACTCTTGCGCAGTCACAACCCTAATCACATAACTCTTTGACAACACAACCCTTGTGCCGTCATTAACCCTAATGCACCAATTTCAAACCGTCAAACACACCTCGATTGTTGATTCAGTATGATTGATCAACACGTCATTACTTCACCATACTAATGTCGGATCAAGAAGCAAACGACCATTGATCGCTCAAAGGAAAACAACCATTAAGTGTTTGAATGAACGAAACAGAAACAATATATCATATATACCGTATTTTGCATCAGGATTACTTATATCATATATATAACTTGATCGATCTCAATTGCATAACCTATGGACGATCGATGTATCGCTGCTTCACCATACTAATGTCGGATTCCAAAGCATAGTCAACATCAATCATCCAAATCGTACACACATGATGCCAAATTTAATTACTCGTTTATTCTTTGATTCATTATGTCTTTTAATCATATTAATATAGAAAATACAGAAAATAAACAGCTATCAGATGCATGGTTTTGTAAGTGGCTCTGATACCACTAAAGGAGAAGGGCGATTCAAAACACAACGGAATTTAAAATTTCTCCTTTAGTGATCCTTACAAATGGGCATGATCAATGATAGAATCGTTACCTCTTATGGTGATTGTAACCTTTGATGCAGATTTGTGGAGCGATCACGAACTTGAACGATGACAACGCCTCTACTCAATCCACACGAATGGATTCCTTCAATCTCAGTGCTAGCTGCTACAAATGAAGGCTTTGAGTGAGTGAGTGAGAGAGAGAGAGAGAGAGAGAGAGAGAGAGAGAGAGAGAGAGAGAGAGAGAGAAACGAAATTGCAACTGCACAAATGCTTCTACACAAGGGTTCTAATTATAGAACCACTTGTGTGGGCTGCAAGCTAAAAAAAGCCCACTCAAGTGTATGTGGCCCATATCTTATAATATGCCAAAATCACTTAAGCGCGTGGTACCTTACCATATTTCATATTCTACTTAAGTACACCGTACCTTACGATGTTCTACAATTCACTTAAGTGCACCGTACATTACGGTATTCCTTAGTTACTCTATCTCTCATCAATCCGTCCTTTTATGTGTGACCCTGTAGGTTTTCGCGGCATTGGCAATTATATTAAATCACGTATTTAACATAATAAATAGTGAGCGGTATCTAGCAACACATCACTGCTACCCAAGACACAAAAATGTCATGTGATCTGACAAATCCTTTTGTGATAATACTTATGTGTACAATTATCTTTTTTCCCTTATGTCTATATTGAACATAAGGCATAAACCGTGTCATCCTTGTCCAGTTCAATATTGGGCCCATAGACATTTATCCTGTTACGCAGGATGGGCAAATTCCATCTAAGTCACTCATGTCCCTTAGCATGCTTCGTGGAGTACCCATCAACTGTCTTTATGGTCATCTAGTTACGGACAATGTTTGATCAGCAATAAGGCATTCAACTCTACATCTAGGGTCCATAGTGGTTTCAGGTCGAAGGGTGGTATACACCGTTATCACCATGAGAATAACTTATGACACTTTGCATAACATTCTATATAGTATTCTCATAGCGGGTCAACCCAATATAAATATTACTCTTAATATTCATACCTATGTTTAAGACTTGATAACTCCTTATCCATGATCCATGAGATGTGATCATCAGTCTATATACATAATAGTCTTAATTCTTTAATGTTATCCTACTTCACAATAAAGCTCAACTATGGATACTTTAAGAATAATGTCCTTATGTTTAACGTGATCTCATTATTAAGTCACACTTGTTACATTAAACGAACTATCTATTCTAGGGACTTTATTAGACAAACATAATAAAGAAAAAGCCTTTTATTATTAATAAATAATTCGATACAAGTACCAAAAGTATTGGCCTCTAGGGCTTACACCAACATTGAGGGCATACGTACCCCATAGCGAGGTCGATTGGGAAACTGCCTAAACAAATCCTTGTGTACTCTCTCTCTCTCTCTCTCTCTCTATATATATATATATATATATATATATATATTTATATATTAATTTTGTGTTTGCAAATTATTGAATTCATTATTCGTTTGTTAAACTCGTTTGAGAATTATTTTTGTTCGAATTTTGAAATAGGTTTTGTTGCTTTAATCATAATCTGTTTGATTGTGATTGGTTTTTAACATCAACAAAACTAATAAAATTTCCAAACAATATCGATTGCACACAAGGTGTTTGATAAATTGCCTTATTGTGTTTTTGTTTGTTTTTTATCATTGGGAAGAATCGCTACGTATAGCTTTGCATTCAATTGTTTGTGATTAATAGTTGGTGCAAATTTTGTGTTCATTATCATACGTCTGTGTACCTTTACGCATATCCGAGCTTTTGGATAGAGGTTCGGTTAGACGATTCGATTCGGGTTGTTTCCGTTGTACCATAAAAATTTTCAAAGTCTATTTTATCTCTCCCTCTTCTCTCTTTTCTTGAATTGAACGATATCTTGTTTGTTCAAGAAACTCTCTATTTCTCACAGTTTTACTTTGTTCTTGACATCGATATCACAACAAATGAGTGTGGTGAGCTTGGATCAAGATGCCATCAACGAAGTATGAGGTTTAGAAATTCACCGGAGTAAATGATTTCGGATTATGGCGCTTAAAGATGCAAACCCTTCTTGTTCAACAAGGTCTGTTAGAAGCGGTGAAAGGATTTGAAAACATGGATGTTTCCTTAACAGAGAGGGAGAAGACGGCGATGATTGAGAAAACGCTCAATGTCATCATATTGAGCCTTGGTGATAAGGTTCTTTGACAATCTCAAAGGATAAAACTGCAACAGGTGTCTGGATCAAACTTAAAGGTTTGTACATGAACAAGTCTTTGGTCAATCGTCTCTACCTGAAACAAACTTTTGTATTCATTAAAGATGAGTGAAGAAAAAGTATTGACTGAGCCGTTGGATATGTTCAACAAGTTAATTCTTGATATAGAGAATATTGATGTTAGCATCAATGATGAAGATCAAGTGTTGTTGTTGCTGCTGTGTGCTCGACCTAGATCCCATGCTCATTTCAAAGAAACTCTCCTGTATGGAAGGGAGTCTATGACCTTTAAAGAAGTTGAATTGGCCTTGTTCTCAAAGGACTTGAATAAAATAAAGGAGCACAAGCCATCATCTGTTTGTGAAGGATTGTCTGTAAGAGGTAAATTATCGAAGAAAAATGGTAAGTTTGAGAAGAAGAAGGGTAAAGATTAACACAAGTCTTATGGTGGTAATGATTCTTCTATTAGGTGTTACCACTATAAGAAGGAAGAAGAAAAGTGTGTTGTGATAGGATGAAGAGTTACAATGAAATCAAAGACAATGGAAATACAACCATTGTCCAAGATGATTATGAATCATCTGATGTCCTGGTGGTTTTGAGTAGTAGTAATTGCAAGGAATGGATTATGGATTCAGGTTGTACTTAGAACATGACACCAAAAAAATACGTGTTTGACGAATTATGTGATCAATATGGTGGATCAGTGATGTTGGGAAACAATAAATCGTACAAGATTACATGGATTAGATTTGTGAGATTCAAGCTACATGATGAGTCAATAAATTTGTTGAATGGTGTCAAGTATGTACCTGATCTTAAGAGAAATTTCATTTCTCTTGGTGAATTCGAAAACAAAGGATATGTTTTCAAAGGAGATCAAGGTATCTTGAAAGTCATAAAGGGGTCGAAGGAAGTCTTAAGAGGAATCAAGAGGAAAGGTTTGTATACTCTTGAGGCCAAGGTTGTAAGTGGTTAACTAGATTTTGCATCCATAAAACCTGTGTTGAAGACGAAGCTATGACACATGAGACTTGGCCATGTTAGTGAAAGGGGCCTGGTCGAATCGGGGAAACAAAATCTGCTAGGTGAGGACAAGGTAAAATTTTTAGAGTTTTGTAAACCTTGTGTATTTGGAAAAGCTTACAAAGTGAATTTAAATAAAATCAAACAAAGAACACATGAATCTCTTGATTACATTCTTGCTGATCTTTTTTTTTGGGGGAGGGGGGCAACAAGAAGTCATTCACACTTAGGTGCAAGATATGTCATATCCATAGTTGATTACTATGCATTAAAGTTGTGGGTATTCACTCAGAAAACTAAGGATAAAACTTTTGAAAATTTCAAAAGTTGGAAGACTCTGGTCGAAAATCAAACTGGCAGAAAGGTCAAGAGATTGAGGACCGACAATGGCCTTGAATTTTGCAACAAAGCCTCCGACAGTCAGTATACTATGTGTGGTATTGCAAGTCACAAGACTGTAACAGGTACTCCTCACCAAAATAGCCTGACTAAAAAGTTCAATCATACAATCATGGAAATGGTTAAATGCATGTTGGTTAGTGCTAGATTGAATAAGGTGTTTTGGGTTGAGGATATTGTAATTGCAACCTCACTGATAAATAGATGTACCTGAACTTCCATGGGGATGAAGACAACTAAAGAAGTTTGATTCTGTCATCCACCAGATCTCGTCAATCTTAGAGTATTTAGTTGTGTATTTGTTGAAAAGTATATTTCGTGTCAGGTTTTTGTTATCGTATCCACAGAGATTGTAAGATATCACTGTCGTTCAATGGTTGAATTAATCTTAACTTAATGTAACACTAGGGTTTTGGTTTTAATCGAGCTATCTTGCATACAAAGTAATTAATTGCGGTAAAAGTTATGTTTTGATTAAATGAGAAATATTGTCAAAGTTAGGTTTCAATGATTACATTTGCTTTGCATGTATTTGCTCGGTCAACAATCTTATAAACTCCTTTAGATGATAAATTATTTCACAAGGTCCTCTCAATGCGTTTCTCTCGAACACCCATTGTGAGTTTTGCCATTTTGATCCATTGTTTCTCTCGAACACAATCTATCAAAATGACAACTTTTTGGTTCAACCTTATGGTGAACAAAATCATTCGTTACTATCTCTAGCTAACAAACAAGTTTGGATGAAAACCTAGGTCAAGAATCGGTAAACATCTCTCGATCAAATACCAACACAAAGAGTTTTAAATAGAAACAAAGTTTTCATCATATATTTACCGTTAAAGAGTTTACATATGAGGATCCTTACATTTACACACAAAGCTAGAAATCACCTACATCTAACCTTGACAAATGGAAGACTTAGCTACTCATTTTCATGGTAGCTTGGTCGGCAAGTAAGGAAAGAAGGTTGATCAACATCCAAGTCGGATAATCGAAGTTGGATGGGAATCCACTTTCTTTTTGTGGAAGATGGTTGCTAGATGAAGAGAAATGAAATTAGGGCATAAAAGCTCCCATAAAACAATGCTGTAAAATATCTAGAAGAAAGTACAAAAAATGGAAAAGTTGGTAAAAATGAGGTATGATGCCCAAAAGTGGCACCTGCTACTTATAGACAAGTGCAGAACTGTCATGTTCGCTAGGCGAGCAGAATGGCTCGCCTAGCGAAGGTCAAATATGAGCACAAAAGGCCCCTGCGCCCAGAGAAAACAGGGCGTTGGTGAACTGTCATGTTCGCCTAGCGAACATACCTTCGCCTAGCGAAGGAAACGCTTCCAGCTCGCCCCAGCGAGGTTGAGAAGTTTTGCTACTGGAATGCTCGCTGGGGACTCGCTAGAGCCTCGCCTAGCGAGTGAGTGTTGGCTGCACTTTTCACCAAAACAGAATGAATTCGCTGCAAACTTCGCCTTGAGCTCGCCTAGCGAATTAATTTGCTAATTTACTGGAGCTGTTCGCCAGGAGCTCGCCTAGCGAACCCATTCTTCGCCACAGCCTCGCCTAGCGAGCAGGCAGATGAAATGCTCCTTTTCTTTGGTTCCTTTGCCAATTCTCTTGTGTCTTTATTATCAATTAATTCATGCCTTTCCTGCACAATAACACACACATCAAAGGCACCAAGCTTGTTTATCAATGTAACGCATTCCATGTAAAACAAATGTGATTTTGACAATTTTAGCAAGGCAAAAGAGTGAAAGATGCCCACATATGATAGCTCAAATAAGCACTTTTGGGCATCTAACAGTATTCTATGGCCACATTAGGCGAGACAAATTCGAACTTAGAGCTCTGAGATGCATGTTCCTTGGGTATCCTGAGGGAGTCAAAGCCTATATGATGTGGTGCCTATAACCAGTTCACATGAGGTGTATCACAAGTTGTGACGTGGTTTTAATGTAGTAGAGATGGCGTTCAAGAAAACTGACGACGCTGGTGGAAATGCATAGATCTCTGAAGAAGGTCAAGAATAAGAAAAGTTTCCTGTTGAGGTGGACCACTTGGGAAATTAAGTGCACAAGCATGATGAAAATTCAAATAAAGTTGCTGAAGAAGCATATGATGTTAAAGAAAATGGGGAAATTTTTGATGACTACCTGCTATCAAGAGACAGGTCAAGAAGAGTCATCAAGCATCCTCAGAGGTTTGGTTATGTAGACCTCATAACTTTTGCCTTAATTTTAGCAAGTGAGGTTTTTGATGAAGAACCTAGAGATTACAAAGAAGCTATGGGGATTCAAAATAAAAAGGAAGGGCTAAAAGCCATGGATGATGAGATAAAATCTCTTCATGATAACCGCACCTAAAAGCTGATCGAAAAACCTACAGGGGCCAAGTTAGTCAGTTGTAAATGGATTTTCAAAGTAAAAGAAAGAATTGAAGAAGTTATGTCGAAAAGGTTCAAGGTGAGACTGGTTGAAAGGGTATTCACTTAGAAGGAAGTAGTGGACTTCAATGATGTATTTTCTCCTATTGTGAAGCATATATCCATTAGAATGCTTCTTGCCATAGTGGCTAGGTTCTACCTAGAATTGGAGCAAATGGATGTGAAGTCTACTTTCCTATATGATGATCTCGATGAAACGATCATGATGAAGCAACCTTGAGGGTATGAAGAAAAAGGTAAGGAGGATTATGCGTGCAAGCTGAACAAGTCACTATATAGCCTGAAACAATATCCTAGGCAATGGAACATAAGATTCGATAAGTTCATAGAGCACATAGGTTTCACAAGGAGCAACTTCAATCATTGTGTCTATTTTAGGTTCTCACTTATAAACTCACTTGCCATATTATTTCTCTATATGGATGACATCCTCATAGTAAGCAGCCTCATCGAAGAAGTAATAAGGGTGAAGGTTGAACTTAACCAGGAATTTGAAATGAAGGACCTTTGAGCTACAACCAGGATTTTAGGTATTGACATCAAGAGATATAGAAAACAGTAAAAATTGTGCTTATCTCAAGAGTCATATCTAAGGAAGATTCTTGATAGGTTTGGTATGCCGAACACAAAACATGTTATAACACCAACAACTCAGCAATTAAAGCTAAGTATAACTAAAATTCTTAGTACTGAAGTCGAAAGAGTCTATATCACTAGGACTTCATATGCTAGTATAATGGGTTCTTTGATGTATGTGATGGTATGTACTAGGCCATACACAGTGTATGCAGTGAGCCTTGTAAGCAGGTACATAGCAAACCCTAGAAAGGCGCACTAGCAAGCCTTGAAGTGGATCCTAAGATACATAAAAGGATCTCTGTGTAGAGTCATGGTTTATGGTGGAGCTAAAGGAAATGATAACGGAGTTGAAGTCGAAGGATTTGTTGACTCTAACTATGCAGGATGTATGGATACCAGAAAATATCTTTCTGGATATGTTTTCACTATGTTTGATACATCAGTCAGTTAGAAAGCAACACTTCAGAAGCTTGTAGCCTTATCAACCACTGAAGCTAAATATATTTCCCTTACTGAAGCTGTAAAAGAAGAATTATGGCTTGGAGGGTTTTCTATAGAATTGAAACTTCAAGGTCAAGTAATCACTATTAAATGTGATAGTTAAGGTTCCATACATTTGTCGAAGAATTCAGCCTATCATGAGAGAACCAAGCACATTGATGTTAGGCTGCATTTTACCAGGGAGAAAATAAAAAACTGAGTAGTCAAAGTGATGAAGGTTTCAACTGATTACAATGTTGCTGATATGATCACCAAGTTATTACCAGACAACAAGTTCTTCCATTATATGCAGTTGATAAAACTGCATGATGATAGCTAGTTTATTCCTTTGATATTTTGGAGTTTGTTCCAAGGTGGAGATTTGTAGTATTGGATCAAACTCCAGTCTCGACAAAGGTAGTTTCAGGATTCAATAAGGTCGAATATACATGTTGTAGTGATGTTTGTTCAAGTATACAATAGTCGAAAGTAGCTATGTATTATGTTTTGTAATAGCTATGTATGTCATGTATACGTGTTATCTTCATGCATAACATACATATGCTAGTAGTCTATAAATAGGCTTCTCTCTCACTTGTTATGAGAAAGGTTGGTTGTTATTTTTCACTTGTAATCATTTAACACTCTTTGAGAAAGTGAATGCAAAAACCATCATAATCAGCTCTATTTTATCTCCCTCATCTTGAATTGAGCGATTTCTTTTTTATTCAAGAAACTCTTTCTTTCAAATTATTTTACTTTGTTCTTGATATCAATATCACAATAAGAAGGCAGTCCCCCAATTGGACCTCGTAGAAAGAACTATTGCTAAGGCACATAATCCTTGTTGTACGGGCAAAGAAGACGAGGAGTTACATACTCAGTAGTTTATGCTAGGTTGTATTATATTTTGTATTTTCGGATCCAGTTATGTATGGTCGGTACATTATGAATTTGCTTTTATTAATGAATGACTTTTTTAATGTATGTGTATCATGTTTGAATTAATTAATGTATGTGTATTCTAATTAATGCAAGTATTTTCTAATTTATGGCTTAAAATGACATAAAATATAAGCTGACCTCAAAAAATGGCAAATTTAAGACAATGTTGCTGCCTATAGTGCATTCAGGGAGGTTTTTGGAGATTCATCTATGAAATATCCCCTATGATATGCAATAAACATGCTTCAAATAACTTAAAATGAATTCAGCCAAGGTTTATAGAGATGCCTATCCAGATTCACCCTAGAAATTTTATGAAGATGCATCTCTAAACTAGATTTTGGCATAAATGAGGTGTGTGCCTGAATTACGAGAGTTGATTTGAAGTGCACTCAAAGATGTATGAACATCAATAAGAGTATTTTCGAGTTTCTAGAGGTGTGTGGCACACTCAATTGAACGTGATAAGTATTCCTAAAAAATATTGCACCAAAGTTCATCATTGTTTGTAAAAATCCTTCAATATCGTTTTTATAGAAGAGTTACGATGACCTAACACAAATATTTGATATCTAGTTAAACCATGTTTACACTTCAACTTGCATACATTTAACCATCTAACTTAAGAAATCTCAAATTCCCATTTTATTCAAAAATAATCAAGTGAATGCTTCCATTTAATTCTCAAGAAATCCCCTATAACTAAATGGTTTGTTTCTAATTGTGATTCTAGTTGCTTTCAATTTTTCTCTCTTACGTATCACAACCACTTTTATGTATGCTAACGTTTGCTCTTTTTTTGCTCTTGTAGTTAGAACCATCTCAATATTGTTGTGGTGAACACTATGCCTTTGTTTTTCAGTGTTCGTGATGGCCCTTACATGCCTACCTTGCGACTTCTCCATCAATGTAAGGTTTGTATTTCATCTGTGATTTTTTAACTCATTTTATGCATATGATGTTGAAGAGTTTCAGAATCCAGATAATGTCTTCAACTTATAGTGAAATACTGAGCTTATTTCGTTGTCATATTGAATGGTACGATCCATGGAATGTTTGGAATTACATCAAATAGTTTTTCTAATTATCTTGAACAAGAGGGAACATGAAGATCATATGGTTCTTTCTCTTTGTCTATTAGTGATCTCATATTTAGTTGTTAGATTCCCTTGAACCTTTGAGAATTGAGAAAAAATTCTTGACTTACCCCTATTTACACTCCTCAAACCTTTTAATCTATGTTGTCAAGAACACCGTTATAGGGGAATAACATAGCGGTGGTAAGGTTTGTCACGACACTTTTGGTCTACAAGCCGTTGTTTCCAATAGTTGTTACGACCGATAATTACAGCACCAAACCGCTACTATGTTTTCTGTTAAGGCTGCCAAAGGAAATTCCTCAAATCCTTTTTTAAACCGTTGTCTTTTTTTAAGGGTATAAATCTCAATTTGAAACCTTTAGCGGGTAATATTATGTTCTTCATTGTGTTATGTTTTTGCTTACAAATAATTGTTAAGTTCTTCTTCCTACTTTTTGATCAGTTCGATTATGTTCTTTGTAGTTTTTATTTCTCTGTGCTTTAGGTCCTTTAGTTATAAAGTATGATGGTGATAGAACCCCAAAAATTAAGATAACAAATGTGTATATATTATGAATGGGAATGGATGAGCTTAATATCTCTACAATAGTGGAAAAATAAAGGAAATGATAAACCATCAGAGTCAGAGACTCCTATTCTAGAGCAAAGCTCCTATCCAACTCTAACAATATTTATCAATGACTCTCCTCACCCACTTATCTTACTTCTAGTACTCCCTCTCACTAATCACAACACATGACTCATAACATCTCACTAGCTAACTCCGATTGGCCCCATTTTCTTCTAGAATATTACTAAGTGTCTAGGTGTCTTATCAGATAGTTTCCTTACTTTTGTGTATTTTACTATTTTTCTATTTTTGAGTATTCATGTTTACTTTGTACATTTATTTCTGGACTATGCAATAACGTCTATTCCTCTACCAGCTATAGCATTTTAGGAGGGAGGTTGGTGCTACACGACACTATCTAGGATTATCAACATTGATTTTAAATTTTAATCACGCTACTATATGTTTTTTGTTGGCACTATTATTAGTCCACAATATAGAAACTTCCATTGCCCACTTGTTTTTGTCACAATTGATAAATAATTATATTTGCACAAATGTGTTCTATTTTATGATCTTGTTGCTTCACCCTATAATTGTTAATTCAATTCATTTTTTTTCAATGTTTATCTTAAGATTCGCATGTCCATTTTTTTTCTTTCAAATTTTCAACTGAAGAGGTGTCTGCATAAAATCAAGTGAAGGCTTATGTTAAATGAAGAATAAGGCAAAATATTAGGGATGAGGTAATGCCACTTTTTTGAGTTTGCTTTTTATTGTTCAAAGTTTTCATTTTTTTAATCCACGTGAATTTCTATTAACTTAACTCACTATAATGCAGTACCCAGGATTTGAACCAGTTTTGGATGATATAATTCCCAAGAAATCCCCTCTTATAGTTTCTAGATGCTTTGTTTCTGATTGTGATTCTAGTTGCTTTCAGTTTTTTTTCTTCGCCGTATCGAAGCAACTTTTATGTCTACTAACTTTTTCTCTTTTTTTTGCTCTTGTAGTCAGAACCATCTCAATATTGTCGTGGTGAACAACGTTCCTTTCTTTTTCAATGTTCATGATGGACCTTACATGCCTACCTTGCGACTTCTCCATCAACGTAAGGTTCATATTTCATCTGTGATTTTTTAACTCACTTTATGCATATGATGTTGAAGTGTTTCAGAATCCAAATAATGTCTTCAATTTATTGTGAAACACTAAACTTATTTCGTTGTCATATTGAGTGCTAGGATCCATGGAATGTTTGGAATTGAATCCAATAGTTTTGCTAATTATCATGAATAAGAGAGAACATGAATATCATATGGTTTTTTTTTCTCTTTGTCTATTAGTGATCTCATATTTACTTGTTAGATTACCCTGAACCTTTGAGAATTGAGAAAACTTTCTTGACTCACCCCTATTTGCAATCCTCAAACCTTTTAGTCTATGTTGTCAAGAACACCGTTATAGGGGAGTAACATAGCGGTGGTAGGGTTTGGCACGACACTTTTGGTCTACGACAACGATCGTTATCACCATTAGTTGTTACAACCGCTAATTGCAGCACCAAACTGCTATTGTGTTTTCTGTTAGGGCTACCAAGGGAAATTCCTCAAATCCTTTTTTAAACCGCTATCTTTTTTTAAGGGTTTAAATATCAATTCAAAACCTTTATCGGGTAATGTTATGTTCTTCAATGTGTTATGTTATTTCTCATAAACAATTGTTAAGTTCTTCTTCCTACGTTTTGATTAGTTCGATTATGTTCTTTGTAATTTTTATTGCTATGTGCTTTAGGTTCTTTACCTATAAAGTATGATGGTGATAGAACCCATAAAATTAAGATAACAAATATGTATATATTAGGAATGGGAATGGATGAGCTTAAGATCTCTACAATGGTGGCAGAATAAAGGAAATGATAAACCATTCGATTCAGAGACTCATATCCGAGAGCAAAGCTCCTATCCAACTCTAACAATATTTTTCAATGACTCTCCTCACCCCCTATCTGACTTCTAGTACTCCCTATCACTAATCACAACACATGGCTCATAACACCTCACTATCTAACTTCAATTGGCCGCACATTCTTCCAGAATATCCCTAAGTGTCTATGTGTCTTATAATTTGATTTCCTTAATTTTGTGTATTTTACTATTTTACTATTTTTTTAGTATTCATGTTTACTTTGTACATTGATTTCTAAACTATGCAATAAAGCATATCCCTATATTTGTTATAGTATTTTAGGAGGGAGGTTGGTGCTACACGACACTTTTCAGGATTATCAACATTAATTTTAAATTTTAATCTCGATATTATATGTATTTTGTTGGCACTATTATTAACCCATAATATAGAAACTTCCATTGACCACTTTTTGGTCGCAATTGATAAATAATTTTATTTGCAGAAATGTGTTCTATTTTATGATCTTGTTGCTTCACCCTGTAATTGTTTATTCAATTCATGTTTTTTCAATGCGTATCTTAAGATTCACATGTCCATTTTTTCTTTCAGATTTTCATCTGAAGAGGTGTCTGCACATAATCAAGCGAAAGCTTCTGTTATACGAAAAATAAGGAAAAGTATTGCTGATGAGGTAATGTCACTTTTTTTTGGGTTTTCTTTTTATTGTTCAAAGTATGCATTTTTTTAATCCATGTGAATTTCTTTTAACCTAACTCAATATAATGCAGTACCTAGGATTTGAACCAATTTTGGATGATATACTTCCCAAGAAATCCCCTGTTATAGTTGCTAAATGGTTTGTTTCTGATTGTGATTCTAGTTGCTTTTAGTTTTTTTCTTTGCTGTATCACAACAAATTTTATGTCTGCTAACTTTTTTTTCCTTCTCTTGTAGTCAGAACCATTTCAATCTCGTTGTGGTGAACAATGTGGCTTTGTTTTTCAATGTTCATGATGGCCCTTACATGCCCATCTTGCGACTTCTCCATCAATGTAAGGTTCATATTTCAAATGTTATTTTTTAACTCACTTTATGCATATGATGTTGAAGTGTTTAAGAATCCAGATAATATCTTCAATTTATAGTGAAGTACTAAACTCATTTTGTTGTCATATTGAGTGGTAGGATCCATGGAATGTTTGGAATTGCATCCAATAGTTTTGCTAGTTATCATGTACAAGAGAGAACATGGAGATCATATGGTTCTTTCTTCTTGTCTATTAGTGATCTCATATTTACTTGTTAGATTCCCCTGGACCTTTAAGAATTGAGAAAACTTTCTTGACTCACCCCTATTTGCACTCCTCAAACCTTTTAATCTATGTTGTCAAGAATGACGCTATAGGGGAATAACATAGCGGTGGTAAGGTTTGACATGACATTTTTCGTCTATGATGTAATGGATATTAGCGAGAAGGTTATATTGAAAGATGATTTAGGAACCATTGGGATGAAAAACATTGCATTGATGACAGAGAATGTGCATTTATACACTGTTCATTCACAAAATTTAAATAACTAAAGAGTTGTCATTTTCCCTTGGATACAATGTTGTAGGACCCCATGAAAAAGAATAATAATATGTTGTAATAGATTTGGATGAAGATGTCAACTGAGGGAGAGAATAATGTGGAAAAAGAAAACTTTGTGGGAGGGAGTAATGTGGAAAATGACAAATTTGAGGGAGTTAATATTCTTCAAAAAGAAAACTTTGAGTAAGAGACCACTGAATTGGATGAAGAAAATTTTGAAAAAGACAAGTTGGAAGAAGGGAATAATATTGAAAAAGACAAGTTGGGTGAAAGGTTGCTGCATTGGATGGGGAAATGTTGAAAAAGATAAGTTGGATGCAGACTTTAATGAGGGAAGGTCCACTGATGCAATAAAAGACTTTAATGAGGAAAGGACTACTGATATAGTAGATGTGGGACTAGATTGCAAAATTTAATTAGATGTGGGACTAGATGGCAACACTGAAATACATGTAAGATTAGATTGCAAACAAGTAACATATGATGCTAGTGAAGATACTGCTTTGGAAGAAAACTTTGAAAATTCAGAGGACGGTATTGGTATTACTGAAGATATTACAATTGATCATGAAGAATTATTAGAAAAAGAAATTTGTGAAGAGCAAGGGAAAAATAATGGGAAAGGAAAAGGGAAATGAAAGAAAAAGAGGAAAAAATTATGAATTGTGTATTATGTTGTGTTTTAAAATTGTGATTTCTACATGTGTTATAAGAGCGCTGGTGAATATGATTACGAGGTTAGATGATATCATACACCATCAAGTTAAGTAGCGCGGGTTAAGCCCACACCCCCATTTTCGTCAACTTAACCAATTGCAAAGAAGAAGCAAAGACTTCAAAATAGGGAAAACCCTATTTTGAGCCAACCTTAATTGTGTTAATATTTTGTGTACACCTTTTGTAATAATATTTTAATGTCATTTTGTTAGGATTAAATGAAATTTTGATTTAATGTCATTCAGGCATGTGGGGAAACAAATGAAATGTATGGTGTCTCGTTGTTTCTTGATTTTGTTGTGAGTTCCACAAGTGCATGTGGGAAGAGAACGAAGAATTTCAAGATCTTCCTAAAGAATCTTGAGCTCGTTGAAGTAGAAGTTCACATATTTCTTAACTTGTTTAATTGAATGGATCCATTGAAGGTCAGATAAGAAGAGATGACCCATTTTGAGAATTGATGCGTAATTTAACACTACTACAAAAAACACCTATCACAACGGTTAGAAAAGAGATACAACAACGTCCGACAAACCGTTGTTAGGTAAGGTGTGATTGTATGTATGATGTTTTTCACCACGAGAGTGAGACCATTGTGATAAACTAGGTAGCACACTTTATATCACAACCGCCAATGTATACAACTATTGTGATATAAACTGAAAGGTCATGGATTCGAAACCCATTGATTGTATGGTTTATAATATTTTGCATTATATCTATAAAAACGGTTGGTATTAATAATTGTGATTAAATACTTTGTTTATTTTTTGTATTTTATTTTATTTTTTCTTATATTATAAACATGTACTTTTTTTACCTGTATATTATACATATATATAGCAAAATATTTACAAAATATCAAATTAAGCAATAAAAATATGTTTACAACCATCAAAGACAAAGTCATACACTACCGCCCCTTTTTAACTAACGCATTAAAAATAAATGCCTAACGTCTACGGACGTCGTCTAAGTCTTCGGGAGAGAAATGTGTCCTGTCATTAAACGTCTACATAAACAAGTGTAAAAAATTGAATATCACGTGATTTGAATTATAATAGAAAATTAATTTAAAATTAATATGTTATTGAAAATATTTCTTGATATTATATATACCTGATCCCATAAATCAACAATGCTGACACAATGTTAAACATGTGTTTCATTACATAATACCCGCACTTTATCCTTATGCTTGTTTCTTAGTCTACAAATTTAAACATTTCATGAATATATAACCATACATCTTACAAATATATATAAGTGAATGTCACAATTAATTCACTTAGCTTGTGATCACAATATGCGAGTTTTTTCTAGAGTTGTTCAACCTATAATGTCTCTCCACAATCCTGTATATGGAAAATGATTTTAAAATATTACATGCTAAGATAATTACAAAGTCAAAGAAAAAATTACCAAAAGTATCATAAACATAAAGTTACCTAGTAATAATTTTTGTCATCATAGGATCAAGTTCATCGTGTAACGAACACAATGTAGTTACCATATTCGTTCGAAGAGATATGATGATCAATTGATAATGTTCTCTGAATATACAATACAAGCATATATAATTAGTATTTGGTAAAACATGAAATCTAACTATAATAGATAAACCATAATTTTAAAATTACTCACTTATTGAGGAGTGTTGCTAAGTAACATTCTCCCCCCCATCCGTGATGTTAAGTATTCTTCAATATTTTTTTGTAGAATTATTTGTAAATCGTACTCTAACTGGATTCGACAATCCATAAGTATTAGATTTATTTAATTATATACAAACACAGTGAATATACATAAATGATTAAATAAAATACAAAAAACACGTGATGAATTAGTTCTATACAAAACAATGAATGTACCATGATGAGATATACTTACGTGCACCAAACTTGTAGTAATCTATGTCCAGCCGCCGTTTTCCAACGATCATATCCTTTATATATTTAGGAGTGATAAAAAATCCTTTAACCCCTCTATCAATGGATCATGTTCTAGTGCAAGAGTAAACATTGCATCTTCGTTGCGCATAACGTAACATAACATGTTAGAATATGATTCTTCATAGAGAGTCAATAATCTGTTATGGATCTCTCTACCAGTGGGGGAGGTTGAACAACTGTCTTTTGTGTTTTCATCATGTACAATATTTCTATCAGGAAATTGATCATCAACATCATCATCATCATTTGTACACCGGGGGACGGTTCCACTGATTCTTTATATCATAAAAAACACAGGAACACAAAACAGAATTAACACAATATATATCATACATTTCAGATATCACAATATTCTCACTTTCACATACCGCATACAACTCTTTTATTTCTTACAATTCTTTCCTGCGAGTTTCCCTCTCTTCCTCTGAAGCTCTTCCAGTGTTTCTTTTTGAGTATCTATCTTCCACTGAAGCTCTTCCAACGTTTCTTTTTGCACCTGTTCGGTGCTTTTTCTAGACATGCCAAAAAACACTCTCAGGCCAATGTCATCCCCAACCCCACAGACACACCCACCATGCTCCTTTGTTCTGATTGTTTATACTAATATATCATATCATGGTTTTGGAACAAAGGAACCTTCACGGGATGAGTTAACCAATGAATCCTACACAACATGATAAGACATATACTGTTTATAACAAAAGGGATTTAAATAACATATAACATACACACAATAAATCCTACTTACAATTTTCTCAGCGACTGCTCTTAAGGCTTTTAAATTGTACTCTCCATTTGGTCTTTATCGAGCCCTCTTCCACTTCTCATGTCGTGGTGGTGGAGATAGTTCCCGATCACGACTCATGGAGTCCCCATCTCATAGTTTTTTTCCAGCAATCATTAGTTTCTTAAGTTTCCTGTATCCCCCACGAGAAAATCTATGAGGGTATTTTTTTTTAGACTTGTTCAACTTTTCTACTTCACTTTTAACCCATTTTAAACATAGGAAAAAATATTAACTTCCATGGTTGTATCCATAAACTTATCAGAAAATACAATTGGTACTAACCATGAACTCCTCAGAACTACGAGACTTCACAATTTTTTCCCAAACCTTCTTGTCAAGAAAAGGATATTTCACCCACGAGCGCTCAATATTAGACTTATGCTTCATAATGTAGTCACTAGTGAGTCGTGACTTAAAACTTCTCCAAACCGTACCAGCATAAGTGATCCATTTTTTTCCAACTTTGAATCATCACTAAACTCAAACGTCAACTACACACTTACATTAATAAGTATGTATTAGTGTTTATATAAAGTAATATAAAATCGCTGAAAATTTAAATTAATATACCCAGACGTTTGTCCATATGCTATTTTTCACCTCAACTGCTACATCTTTCCAATCATCTAACAATATGCTGACTTTGCTACGTCCAAGGAACACAAAATAACTCTTAAAAAGTGATGAATAAGGACCATCAAGAATAGTATAAGAAACACTAAACTTGACCATAAGTTTGACACCCGAGTTGTAAATTTTTTCTAATTTAGCCATCATTGTGACATCTCTTTGATGTTTTTTTTCCCATTGTCCTACTACAAATTAAGAATCATTTGAACTAGTCTCATTTGTATACTTAGCTTTGTCGCTACTAGAGGAAGAATATGCCATCTATCAAGACATTAAATAATCAACAAACATCATCAACAATAGTATAATCAACAATAGTATGATCAAAAAATAACATTAACAATAGCATCATCAACAATAATAGTGACATCAAGACACAAACATCATCAACAATATCAGCATAAACAATATGATCATCAACAAACATAATCAATAATAACATCACCAACAAACATCACCAACAATAACAATGGCATCAAGAGACAAACATCACCAATAATAGCAACATCAACAATAACATCATCAACAAACATTATCAACAAACATTATCAACAAACATTATCAACAGTAACATCATCAAGAATAACATCATCAAAAAACATCATCAACAACAACAGTGGTATCAAGACACAAACATCATCAACAATAATATCAACAACAATAAATACATAAACATCAATGGAAAGAATGTACTGTAGATACACGGGGAAAAAGTTTATATATCAAAAACGTGATGAATAAGTAAAAAAATATTGTCATAATCTTTGAGTTCCTCCTCGACAGCTAAACCGAAGGCTTGTCAAGAACGAAGAACATAGTGCCAGCTCCTTCCTCGACGGTACAAAAGCACAAACGTTTGTTGAAAATGTTGTTATTTCTTCAGGTTTGAAAATGGTGTTGTACGTTTCCTCAGAGTTGAAACTGGTTTTGTCTCGTTAGGTTTGAAAATGGTGTTGTTTAGTTAGGTTAGGGTTGAAAACCGTGTTGTTTCGTCAGAGATTGTTTCTTAATGAAAATGAAAATATGGAACTGAAGAGACAAGTTAGGTACCTCTGTTTAAAGTAAGTAAACATATCACCACAGTTGTTTATCAAAACCGTTGTGATATATGATGAGATTTTATAAAAAAATGTTAGGTTTTAAGCAATTATAAATTTTAAAAATGGTTAAATAAATTTTAGTCCCTTTAAATATGGTCAATTTTAATCGATAGCTAAAATCAACATTGGTCACAAACCCAAAAAATATCGTATCTAATTGATAGCTAAAATCGTAGCTAATTTATAACAACTTCAATTTTATCTTTTAACGACTTTCTTAAGTTGCAGCTACTCAACTCATACTAACTTTTCAATAGTGAAGTGCACAGTTTGTATTTTGTATTCCTACAAACTGTGCATAGATGGAAACGTGGTGAAACAATCAAACTACGATCAATATCTTAAATCAAGAGTTTGAACTATTTCGCATAAAACATGGTGAAACAATTGCCGACATACATTAACATTACATCATCTTATAAATTAACGTGAATATAATTATACAATACAAAAACAAAAAATGTTTATATATATCGCTCGAGTTTTTGCCTAGTGTTAAAAAAGAGATATAATAAGAAGTAAAGAAGTGAAATAATATACACAAGGTGTACCAAATCAGGACATTAAAATATACAACTCTACACTAAAAAAGAGATACAAGAATAGACCTCAATTCAAAAAAAAATTCACGATAAATGAAAAATAGAGCTTTAAAAAAAGCACGAATAACATACATGGTATCTTAGATGGAAACTATGCATAGATACAAACTGTGCACACTTTTCAATAGTGCTGCATAGATGGTATACCAACAACAATTGCATAGATGGTCTCTTAGATCACAAAACAAAAAGTTATATACTTAAAACATTTTATGTTTTATCAACTTGAACGTGAAACTTCCTCGATTTTTTTTAAAATAACTAGTTTTTTCAAAAAAAAATAATCGAAAATAACCAATAATTAAAAAACAACAACCAAAATAATCAGTTTTACAAGAGGGTGCGCTAGATGAATTGGCGCACCCCCAAAGCATGAGGAGGAGGCGCCAATAGCATTGGCGCATGCATTGGACTCCTCATGAGGAGACGCCAATGGTCCTGGCGCCTAAGTGTAATGGATGGTGAATGCGCCAATTCACCTGGCGCATACACCCCTTGTATTTTATTTTTAAATTTTAATTTTGTTTATTTAATAAATAAAAAATAGTAATGAATTTTTTTTATTGATGTTGTAATAATTGGTTACGTTGGACTTACAATAAACTAATGACCGACCCGATTATAACGTCCCCCTATTCCACATCCAGGTGCGTTAGTTTGTCTCCGAGGTCTCCCACGATTTTCTTGAGGTGTTTGAGGTCTTTGTGTGTTGACCTGATCGAGTGATAGCTGGTGGGAAGGTCCGGCGGAAGTTCCAGCGGTATTTGACAGATGTGTCATCATTTGTTCCCAATATCCGAAGGGGCTCTGGCCAACGTCGCTTCCGTAATGGAGTTCGGTGCCCATGTCATAATAGTTAGGTCGTTGGGGTTGGGTAGATTGGGGACACTATAGTTGCCCAAATTGGACCATTGAGTCGTTTTGGAAACGAAGCAATGGTTCCTGTGGCGTACTATAGTTAAACAATGGTTGGGTGTTATGTTGATGGGATGTATGGGTGGTCATTGGTGGGGGGCTACGATGAAGTGACTCATATGAATCATCTGGGTTATAGACGGTTGTGGTTGCGAGGTTTGATTCTTGGTATTGTGTTTGGGTGGATGGTATGAATGGATTGCAACGTTGGATGGTTGGTTGTTGGATGGATGGCATGAACGGGTTGCGAGGTTGGGTGTTTGGTTGTTGTGTCTATGTGGTAGGTTGATGTTATGTGGTTGGTTGTTGGGTTTGGATGGGTTCATATTGGTGTTGGGTGGGGAATTGTTATGGGGCGTACGATGACAAAGCAAGTTGGCATGGATCCATCAAATATCGCGACTCATATACAAATTGTTGAGTTGTTACCGATCTAAACCATGCCATATATTGTTGAGTCGGTCTTACACCATGGATGACTGGTTCATTTAAGATGTGTTGTCGTCGATTCCTCCATTGACGACACATCTCTTTTGCAAAGTCTCTCTAGTCAGAATAATCTCATTATGCATCAACCCTTTTTTGATGCCAATTCCCCAAACACGTGGGAGATTCTGGAATCTGTTGTAGCATGCCGAACTTTAGTTTGACCCGGTCACTCTGGTGCATTTCCACCGTAGTGAATCGGATAATCGGTCTCTTTGCTGTCCAAACTGCAACATCGTCATGGTTCACATCATGATCAAGACCCAGATATGGCCTCCAGATAAACTGTAAAACAATACGAAACGATTAGATGAAAAATAATTCGATAAGTATTTTTATATTAAAATATAGTTGTGTAGGAGTATTACATCGTCATGTCCAATGTGGTCCAATAGATTGCGATAGACTACAATAGCGTGTTTCTGACACCTATTGTAGTTCATCCCCCTTACTGACCACCTTAGATAAAAAAAGTAAAAAATATTATTTACTATTAATTATAATATAAAATATAATTAACTAAATGGTAAAGTGTTAGACTTACTTGGTTGCAAACGGGAACACGAATGAGCGCTCGTTTATCGGGGCGAGCGACGACATTCTTGACCAACCCCAAGCTTGTAGCAAATACACACATGAAAAAAAAAGTACAAGTGTTCTTTTTTGCAGTTTTACACATTGCACTATATAGATGGGCCAACACAGCTGAACCCCAACTATATGTGTTTACCTTATTAATGTTGCGTAACAAAGGTAAATACATTATATTTACAGAATTACCTGTACTTTCTGGAAACAAAAAATTACCAAATAAAATCATAATATAACATCGAACTTTGATTATTTTCTCGTACTCGGTTGAATCTTCAGACAATACTATGCTGACATAGTATTGTTTAAGGTATTTTAAATTTATACCTTGTCCCCTTTCTTGACCAGATGTCTCTCCCTCAGTTTCGTCGTCTAAGAAATGGGTACCCAATAATTCATTGCAGATAGAGTTATCTTGGTTAACTCTACCATTCACGTCCTTTCCATCTATACGGAGACCCAACAACATGTACACGTCCTCAAGTGTGACGGTACACTCACCAATCGGAAGGTGAAATGTGTGGGTCTCTGGTCTCCACCGCTCCAACAATGCAAGAATGAACTTGTAGTCCACCGAGTACGAAACAATGTTGAATAGATTTCCAAATCCATATCCTCTAATATATGGTTCTATTAAAGGATCGTGCGATACATATTCATGCACACGACATCTAAAACGCTTCGGATCCTAATAACAAAAAAGTAAGAAATGCAATAAGAAGAAGAACTATATAATCAACAAAGACAACTTTATAAGAAGTAAGAAAAACATAGATAACAAAGGTATACGACTTAAAAACAGAATAAGTAAAAAAAGAGAGATAACATACAAAATCCGAGATATTCTCGAGTGTTCCTTTGTGTTCATCATCCATAGTCAACAAAGACATGATTTGATGTTGCAGAGCTTGAGTATGGTAGAGAAATAGTATGGCAAAGAAAGATTATAGATGAGTAGTGTTGGAGATGATTTGATATTGTTGATATGAAAAGCTATTTATAGATGAATGAGTTAGTAGGTTTGCAACCTAAGAAGAATGTGATTGGTTACATGCAATGGCAAAAGTATATAATGGAATGACAAAATGCATACTACCCTTAGCCTCTGTCTTTGTCCTAGGCGCATGCATGTGAAGAATCACATGCAAGGAAAAGGCACCCTTCCTCTTGGAGCCTGCATGTGATTCTTGACATGCAAGGAAGAGGCGCTCTTCCTCTTGGCGCCTAAGTGTAGGGAATGGGAAGGGGCGCCCTTCCTAATGGAGCCTTAGTGTATTTGAAGTGAAGGGGCACCCTTCCTCTTGGTGCCCAAGTTGCTTTATGGCGCCTAGGGAATGGGCGCCTGTTAGGAGTATTAGGGCTCAGAGATTCCTTGTTTCAGAGATTCCCTGGGCGCATGTGTGTTCTTGTCATTCTTCTCACTGCATGTGGATTCTTTTCACTGCATGCATGTTCAAGTTTGTACAGACTAACCAAGTGATCAATGCGTTTAATGTTTACACTATTTATGCTATGCAGATGAACAACTTAGCAATGCATTCAATTCCAGTAAAGAAACTTAGATTTTTAATATTTGAACAAAATGTCTTCCACACAACATTACATGATCAGTGCCCATGTCGAAGGTGAAATATTTGATCATCAGTTGTTCGGTTTTTGTTTTCGAAACACAGAGGTAACTCGGTTTACAATAAATCGACGATTGAATTTTTCACATTTGAAACAAAAAATAGAAAAGAAATTGCAGTGTAGTAATGTGGGCCAAATCATCTATAAAAATCTGGTTTGGTTTGCAGAAAACTAGGTAAAATTTTATCAGAAGAAGATTCGAGATGATAACAATGTTCAGCATATGTTTGTCAGTCACGAACAATCCGGTTACAAAGATATAGAGTTTTATATATTACAACATCAACAACAGGTGTCTCAGTTTATTGATCAGTCACAAGTGTTTTGTGAGACTGATGATGTAACACCCCGATAATAATATAATAATTATTTAAATTAAGTTAATAATATGTTTATTAATTTAATTAGATAATTGAATTATTATTATTATTATTTTGGAATAATAATTATTGGGATAATTATTTATTGGAATAAAATAAGTTGGAATAATAAAAAGTCCCATTTTTTTGGTAAAAAGGGTTTGCACGTGAAAAGGAAAACACAGAGAAGCGGTTGAAAGTGGAAAAAGGGCAAAAAGGCAGAGCAAGAGAAGAGGAAAAGCTTGAAGCTAACGGAATTTTCCGGATTAACTCAGGTAAGGGGGGTTTATCATCGATTAACGGGTATTATGGGATGATATGTACTGGGTAGTAAGAAACTATTGTTTTACCTCTGATTTGATTGATGCATGCTGGAATTGGTAGAATATTGGATGAACGGAATTGGGATTAAAATTGATGAAATTCGTAGGAATTAGAGGTAGAAACGTTAGAAAATTTTGGAATCGAAAGTGTATAATTCGTGTTAGATGAGATGAATGAATTATGTGTGAAATTTGGACTGTGGAAGGTTGGATTGGGTAGATCTCGTAGCAGAGAAAGCCATGGCAGATCTGAGAGTTCTGGTCTCTGGTCATACGCGTATGGCACTAGGCAATACGCGTATGAGATGGCTGGTACGCGTATGGCACTAGGCAATACGCGTATGGATGAGGAAGATGAAATTTTGAACGTGAATTGGTCTCTGGTGGTACGCGTATGGGGAAGTGATACGCGTAGCATACGCGTATGAGAGTGGGCAGTACGCGTATGGATTTGGTCAGGCGTGGGCAATACGCGTATGGGCATAGGCAATACGCGTATGGGCAGAATTGTGATTTTTCTGTGCTGTGGTTGTGCAGTTTTTGGTTGTTTAGGCTGAGTGATGTACTTAGCTGATGTATGATGTAGCAGGGATCATTTCCCGTTGTTTTGAGTGGTATAGGTATTAGTAGAGTGTGCTAATACTGTATTTGATTATGTGGCAGGATGTGATATGCTTTCGTGATAAAATGTATTAATGATGTGTGAATGTATCAGTTATGTATGCATTTGTGAATAGACTGTTTTATGGCTTAGAGTGTGAGCTTATGTCTATTCTTGAATTGTTGCTGTTGTTGTTGCATTGCTAGGTGATTAGCATGCATATTCTAGCCTTTGGGGCTGTAGCTAATTCCCATGGTGAGGAATTAGTGAGTGAATCATTGTGGATTTGTTGTTGATGTTGCATGCTAGATGATTAGTGTGCATAGTCTAGCCTTCGGGGCTGTAGCTAATTCCCACGGTGAGGAATTAGTGAGTGAGTCATTAGATCTCAAATGAGTGGGACTAGTGAGCTTAGTAGCCGTATCTGGATTTGATCGGTGAGTTTGAACTGTATGTTCAAGAATAGTCGGTACCGCATGTGTGGAGTCTCATTTCATAATGAATGTATGGCATATAATATGAATGGATGTATTCCAGTATTATATGTGTGTTATGTGTTGTGTTGTTGATGTTGAGTATGGTTGAGATTATACATATGCTATATGTTACTGTTGAATATGATGTTGAACGGATATTGCCGTTGCTGAGTGCGTAGTCTGATTAGGGTGAATTGATGTGTTATTTACTTAGCATTACATGTTGTTCTATAATGCTTATTATATTGATTGAGGAACTCACCCTTACATCTATTTTCAGGTAACGAGCAGTGAGTTGAGTAGAAGTTAGTGCTATGGAGTCTAGCGTCGTCCTTAGTGGGTCATGCTCTGGTAGATGTAACATCGGGAGGGAATGTTTGACTATGTTTTAATTTAGTTGTTGATTCAACTTTACATGTAATGTAGTACATGATTTGAATGTCGATGTTTTGTACCCGCTGCGAATTATGCAAAAGAGTCTTATTCTGATTTAATAAATGAGCATGACAGGATATTTTGATAATTGTTGTGTAATGATTGTGTGACACCCTTCGGGGCATAATTACTCTGATTGATATGTTATCGTTTTAATTTAATATTTTGGGGTATTTAGAAGGGTGTTACATTAGTGGTATCAGAGCATAGTCGGTCGAGTTGAGTCGTAATTATTCTGTTTCCCCTGTACGGTATAGGTGTTGTGTAACCTATCAGTACTCATTGTTTTAGTTGTTTGGGTTTCAGAATAGAGATGGCTGGAAGAGGTAGAGATGATGCTGCAATTGCTGAGGCTCTGGGTATGCTAGCTGGAGTACTTGGAGGAAATCCGAATGTTGTGGGAATGGGAGCTGCTCGTCAACTGAGTGAGTTCCAGAAGAACAATCCTCCAATGTTTAAGGGAGCATACGATCCAGATGGCGCTCAGAAGTGGTTGAAGGAGATCGAGAGAATCTTCAGAGTGACTGAGTGTGCCGATAACCAGAAGGTCAGGTTCGGTACGCATATGCTGTCAGAGGAAGCTGATGATTAGTGGGTTGCTACCCGCACTGAGTTAGAAACTGTTGGGAATGCTGAGATTACTTGGGCAGTGTTCAGAGAGAGATTTCTGAGGAAGTACTTTCCAGAGGATGTCAGAGGGAAGAAAGAAATAGAATTCTTGGAATTGAAGCAGGGTAACCGGTCTGTTACTGAGTATGCTGCTAAGTTCACAGAGCTGTCAAAGTATTATACTCCCTATAGTGAGGCTACTGGGGAATTTTCCAAATGTGTGAAGTTTGAGAACGGGTTGCGTCCCGAGATCAAGCAGGCGATTGGATATCAGCGGATCAGGGTGTTTTCTGATTTGGTTGACTGTTGCAGGATTTTCGAGCAGGATTCCAAGGCTAGAGCAGAGAGCTATCAGCAAAGGGTTGATAGGAAAGGTAAGAATCAGATTGATCGTGGAAAACCGTATGCAGCTGGCAAGGGTTTTCAGAGACAGAGTGGGATGAAGAGGCCTAGTGGGGGAGACTCTAGTGCCCCTGTTAAGTGTTATAGATGTGGTCGGGCTGGACATCGTGTTCATGAGTGTACCAGTGCTGAGATGAAGTGTTTCAAGTGTGGAAAAGGTGGTCATTTGGCTGCAGAGTGTCGGTTGAAGACTGTGACTTGTTTCAACTGTGGAGAGTTGGGTCATATCAGTCCACAGTGTCCTAAGCCGAAGAAAGAGAATCAGTCAGGAGGCAAGGTCTTTGCTTTATCGGGTTCTGAGACTTCTGCAGATGATCGTTTGATCCGAGGTACGTGTTATATTAATGGCTTTCCTCTTGTAGCTATTATTGACACAGGTGCGACTCATTCTTTTATATCTTTGGATTGTGCTGTGAAACTTAAGTTAGAGATATCTGAGATGTTGGGTAGTATGGTGATTGATACTCCTGCGAAGGGTTCAGTGACTACTACTTCAGTTTGTTTGAGTTGTCCTTTAAGTATTTTTGGTAGAGACTTTGGGATAGACCTTGTGTGTCTTCCACTAGTGCAGATTGATGTTATCCTGGGTATGAATTGGTTGGTGTTTAATCGAGTTTCTATCAACTGTTTTGATAAGACTGTGATATTCCCTGAGATTGAAGAAGGAAAGGATTTGTTTCTATCAGCGAGACAGGTGAATGAGGAAGTAGCAGATGGGGCAGAGTTGTTTATGCTGTTAGCGACTTTGGAAGCTAAAGATAAACTGGTGATTTGTGATCTGGCTGTGGTGTGTGATTTTCCTGATGTGTTTCCTGAAGAAGTGAATGAATTGCCGCCAGAGCGTGAAGTTGAGTTCTCGATTGATTTGGTACCTGGTACTAGACCGATATCGATGGCTCCGTACCGTATGTCTGCTATTGAGTTAGCTGAATTGAAGAGTCAGCTGGAAGATCTGTTGGATAAGAAATTTATTCGTCCGAGTGTGTCACCGTGGGGTGCACCAGTGTTGTTGGTTAAGAAGAAAGAAGGTACTATGAGGTTGTGTGTGGACTACAGGCAACTGAACAAAGTGACGATCAAGAATCGGTATCCTTTGCCGAGGATTGATGACTTGATGGATCAATTGGTTGGTGCGAGTGTGTTCAGCAAAATAGATTTGAGATCTGGGTATCATCAGATACGTGTGAAAACTGAAGATATTCAGAAGACTGCTTTCAGAACAAGGTATGGACATTATGAGTATTCTGTAATGCCTTTTGGTGTGACTAATGCGCCTGGAGTATTTATGGAGTATATGAATAGGATTTTCCATCCGTACCTAGACAAGTTTGTGGTAGTGTTTATTGATGACATTTTGGTGTATTCGAAATCTGAAAAAGAGCATGCTGAGCATTTGAGGGTGGTTTTAGAAGTTCTAAGAGAAAAGAGGTTATTTGCTAAATTGTCCAAATGTGAATTTTGGTTAGAAGAGGTGAGTTTTCTTGGTCATGTGATTTCAAGAGGTGGTGTTGCTGTTGATCCTTCTAAGATAGAAGCGGTGTCTAAGTGGGAAGCTCCGAAGTCTGTTGCTGAGATTCGAAGTTTTCTTGGTTTGGCTGGTTATTATAGGAAGTTCATTGAGGGATTTTCTAAGTTGGCGTTACCGTTGACGATGTTGACTAGAAAGGGGCAAGCGTTTGTTTGGGATTCGAAATGTGAAGAAGGTTTCCAAGAGTTAAAGAGAAGGTTGACTACTGCTCCTATCCTGATATTACCGAGTTCGTCGGAACTATTCGAGGTTTACTGTGATGCTTCATTGTTGGGTTTGGGTGGTGTGTTGATGCAGAATAAGCAGGTTATAGCTTATGCTTCGAGACAGTTGAGGGTTCATGAGAGGAACTATCCGACACACGATTTAGAGTTGGCAGCTGTGGTATTTGTTCTGAAGTTATGGAGGCATTATTTGTACGGATCAAGATTTGAGGTTTTCAGTGATCATAAAAGTTTGAAGTATTTGTTTGATCAGAAAGAGTTAAATATGAGACAGAGGAGATGGTTAGAATTTCTGAAGGATTATGATTTTGGTTTGAATTACCATCCGGGTAAAGCAAACGTAGTAGCTGATGCATTGAGTCGGAAATCATTGCATATGTCTATGTTAATGGTTAAAGAGTTGGATTTAATTGAACAGTTTAGAGATTTGAGTTTGGTGTGTGAAAGTACTCACAATAGTGTTAGATTGGGAATGTTGAAGTTAACGAGTAATATTTTGGATGAGATCAGAGAGGGTCAGAAATCCGATATGCTTTTGGTTGATAAGTTGACTCTAGTGAATCAAGGTCAAGGTGGTGAATTCAGAGTTGATGAGAATGGTGTTTTGAGATTTGGTAATCGGGTGTGTATTCCGGATGTTACTGAGCTTAAGAAGAGCATTCTTGAAGAAGGACATCGTAGTGGTTTGAGTATTCATCCTGGAGCTACGAAGATGTATCATGATTTGAAAAAGTTATTTTGGTGGCAGGGAATGAAGAAAGAAATTGCGAGTTTTGTTTATTCCTGTTTGACTTGTCAGAAGTCAAAGATTGAGCATCAGAAGCCGTCTGGGCTAATGCAACCGTTGGCTATTCCAGAGTGGAAGTGGGATAGTATCAGTATGGATTTTGTTTCGGGTTTACCAAGGACAAGTAGGAATTTTGAGGCTATTTGGGTGATTGTTGATAGATTGACGAAGTCGGCTCATTTCATTCCGATCAGAATGGATTATCCGTTGGAGAGATTAGCCGAGTTGTATATTGAGAAGATTGTAAGTTTGCATGGTATTCCGTCGAGTATTGTTTCGGACAGAGATCCTAGATTTACATCGAAATTTTGGGAAGGTTTGCAGAGAGCTTTGGGAACTAAGCTGAGATTGAGTTCTGCATATCATCCGCAGACTGATGGTCAGACTGAGAGGACGATTCAGTCGTTAGAGGATCTTTTGAGAGCTTGTGTTTTGGAAAAAGGAGGTACTTGGGATTGTTATTTGCCTTTGATTGAGTTTACCTACAACAATAGTTTTCATTCGAGCATTGGTATGGCACCGTTTGAAGCTTTGTATGGTAGGAGATGTCGGACACCTTTATGTTGGTATGAGTCCGGTGAGAGTGCTGTGGTTGGACCGGAGATTGTTCAACAAACTACGGAAAGGATTAAGATGATTCAGGAGAAGATGAGAATTGCTCAGAGTCGTCAGAAGAGTTATCATGATAAGAGGAGGAAGTCACTTGAGTTCCAAGAGGGAGATCATGTGTTTCTTCGTGTTACTCCGATAACTGGTGTTGGGCGAGCTTTGAAGTCGAAGAAGTTGACACCTCGATTTATTGGTCCTTATCAGATTTTGGAGAGGATAGGAGAGGTAGCCTATCGTATCGCTTTACCGCCGTCGCTTGCGAATTTGCATGAGGTTTTTCATGTGTCTCAGTTGAGGAGGTACATTCATGATCCGTCGCATGTAGTCCAAATAGATGATGTACAGGTGAGAGATAACCTGACTGTGGAAACATCACCTATGAGGATCGAGGATCGAGAGTTGAAGCAGTTGCGGGGTAAAGAGATTGCCTTGGTGAAGGTAGCTTGGGGAGGACCAGCAGGTGGCAATGTGACTTGGGAACTGGAGAGTAAGATGAAGGAGTCTTATCCGGAGTTGTTCGCTTGAGGTATGTTTTCGAGGACGAAAACTCTTTTAGTGGGGGAGAGTTGTCACACCCCGATAATAATATAATAATTATTTAAATTAAGTTAATAATATGTTTATTAATTTAATTAGATAATTGAATTATTATTATTATTATTTTGGAATAATAATTATTGGGATAATTATTTATTGGAATAAAATAAGTTGGAATAATAAAAAGTCCCATTTTTTTGGTAAAAAGGGTTTGCACGTGAAAAGGAAAACACAGAGAAGCGGTTGAAAGTGGAAAAAGGGCAAAAAGGCAGAGCAAGAGAAGAGGAAAAGCTTGAAGCTAACGGAATTTTCCGGATTAACTCAGGTAAGGGGGGTTTATCATCGATTAACGGGTATTATGGGATGATATGTACTGGGTAGTAAGAAACTATTGTTTTACCTCTGATTTGATTGATGCATGCTGGAATTGGTAGAATATTGGATGAACGGAATTGGGATTAAAATTGATGAAATTCGTAGGAATTAGAGGTAGAAACGTTAGAAAATTTTGGAATCGAAAGTGTATAATTCGTGTTAGATGAGATGAATGAATTATGTGTGAAATTTGGACTGTGGAAGGTTGGATTGGGTAGATCTCGTAGCAGAGAAAGCCATGGCAGATCTGAGAGTTCTGGTCTCTGGTCATACGCGTATGGCACTAGGCAATACGCGTATGAGATGGCTGGTACGCATATGGCACTAGGCAATACGCGTATGGATGAGGAAGATGAAATTTTGAACGTGAATTGGTCTCTGGTGGTACGCGTATGGGGAAGTGATACGCGTAGCATACGCGTATGAGAGTGGGCAGTACGCGTATGGATTTGGTCAAGCGTGGGCAATACGCGTATGGGCATAGGCAAT
This sequence comes from Lathyrus oleraceus, assembly GCF_024323335.1. Lineage (NCBI taxonomy): Eukaryota > Viridiplantae > Streptophyta > Magnoliopsida > Fabales > Fabaceae > Lathyrus > Lathyrus oleraceus. Next base: position 385,652,135 of record NC_066581.1, read on the forward strand.
ACGCGTATGGGCAGAATTGTGATTTTTCTGTGCTGTGGTTGTGCAGTTTTTGGTTGTTTAGGCTGAGTGATGTACTTAGCTGATGTATGATGTAGCAGGGATCATTTCCCGTTGTTTTGAGTGGTATAGGTATTAGTAGAGTGTGCTAATACTGTATTTGATTATGTGGCAGGATGTGATATGCTTTCGTGATAAAATGTATTAATGATGTGTGAATGTATCAGTTATGTATGCATTTGTGAATAGACTGTTTTATGGCTTAGAGTGTGAGCTTATGTCTATTCTTGAATTGTTGCTGTTGTTGTTGCATTGCTAGGTGATTAGCATGCATATTCTAGCCTTTGGGGCTGTAGCTAATTTCCATGGTGAGGAATTAGTGAGTGAATCATTGTGGATTTGTTGTTGATGTTGCATGCTAGATGATTAGTGTGCATAGTCTAGCCTTCGGGGCTGTAGCTAATTCCCACGGTGAGGAATTAGTGAGTGAGTCATTAGATCTCAAATGAGTGGGACTAGTGAGCTTAGTAGCCGTATCTGGATTTGATCGGTGAGTTTGAACTGTATGTTCAAGAATAGTCGGTACCGCATGTGTGGAGTCTCATTTCATAATGAATGTATGGCATATAATATGAATGGATGTATTCCAGTATTATATGTGTGTTATGTGTTGTGCTGTTGATGTTGAGTATGGTTGAGATTATACATATGCTATATGTTACTGTTGAATATGATGTTGAATGGATATTGCCGTTGCTGAGTGCGTAGTCTGATTAGGGTGAATTGATGTGTTATTTACTTAGCATTACATGTTGTTCTATAATGCTTATTATATTGATTGAGGAACTCACCCTTACATCTATTTTCAGGTAACGAGCAGTGAGTTGAGTAGAAGTTAGTGCTATGGAGTCTAGCGTCGTCCTTAGTGGGTCATGCTCTGGTAGATGTAACATCGGGAGGGAATGTTTGACTATGTTTTAATTTAGTTGTTGATTCAACTTTACATGTAATGTAGTACATGATTTGAATGTCGATGTTTTGTACCCGCTGCGAATTATGCAAAAGAGTCTTATTCTGATTTAATAAATGAGCATGACAGGATATTTTGATAATTGTTGTGTAATGATTGTGTGACACCCTTCGGGGCATAATTACTCTGATTGATATGTTATCGTTTTAATTAAATATTTTGGGGTATTTAGAAGGGTGTTACAGATGACGAACAAGATGAGGTAAATGTTCCAGATGACGAAGAAGAAGAAGCCGAGATCATGGTTGATTCAATGGTGAATGCTGAAGAGGAAGAGGAACCAATACCAACAAGTCATGTATACTGTCCACCCCAACACATGACAAGGTTGGATTTGGGTTCTGATGAACCTTCATCAGATGTATGGTACAATCCATATGTGCAAATGCAAGGATCTTTGAAACAAGGAGACATATTTCGCACAAAAGAGGAATGTGTAAAAGCCATTAAGAAATTCCACATGCAATTATTAGCTGATTTCAGAGTTGACAGAACTGACGCATTGAGGTATAAAGTTTATTGCCCGAATGAGCACTTCCTGTTTAGGTTGTCAGCTTCGTACCGGAAGAGGAGCGAGTCTTGGGAGATTGGATCAATGGGTCCAGATCACATATGCATGCTGACAAACCCAATGTAGGATCCTCGTAAATTAAGCTCTCAGCTAATATGCGATGAAATATTGTCTGTCATTGGCGACAATCCGTCGTTAAAGGTGAGTACAATAATCTCGCATATTATGGCAGAGTACGAGTACACTCCATCATATAGGAAGACATGGATATCTAGGACAAAGGTTGTTGAAAAAGTGTTTGGCAATTGAGAGGAGTCTTACAAACAACTTCCAAAATACTTGTTGGCGCTAAAATAATATGCTCCCGAAACTATTGTCAAGTTGGAAACATTACCCGTGTATACACTAGACGGTACGTGTGCTGTTGGAAATGGAATATTTCACTGTACCTTCTGGGCGTATCAACCATGCATCATAGGTTTTTCTTTCTGTAAACCAATTATACAAATTGATGGTACATGGTTATACGGGAAATACAAGGAACGTTACTGATGGCAGTGACACAAGATGGGAACAACGACATTTTTCCAATCGCCTTTTCCCTAGTTGAAGGGGAGACTGATGAGGGATGGAGTTTTTTTCTAAGAAACCTCCGATTGCATGTTGCACATCAGCCTAACTTATGTTTGATCTCCGACAGACATCCTTCAATCATCAGTGCATATAATAACATTGATAACGGCTGGCAACATCCTCCCTCGACGCATGTGTTATGTATTAGACATATTGCTCAGAATTTCATGCGGGAAATCAAAGATAAGACATTGCGGAAGAAGGTTGTCAATGCAGGTTACGCATTATCAGAACCTTCTTTCAAACACTACCGCGAGGAAATAAGATTGTCAAACGAAGATGCAATACGGTGGATCGATAGTATTCCATTGGAGAAGTGGACTAGGGCATACGACAACGGTCAGCATTGGGGCCACATGACAACACATCTTGTGGAATCTATGAACTCTGTCTTCAAAGGCATCCATAACCTACCTATAACCGCTTTGGTGCGGGCAACATATTTCAGGCTAGGGGCGCTGTTTGAAACCAGACGCTCAAAATGAAGTTCAGTGTTGCAATCTGGACAATTGTTCAATGATGCTTCAATGAAATTCATTAGACATGAAGCTACCAAAGCAAACACACACGTGGTTATGATCTTTGACCGCACTAAAGGTTGATATAGTGTTGCCGAGTCCATGGATCACAATTAGGGCATGCCGATGAGACAGTACAAATTCGAACTAGATAGAGGTTGGTGCGACTGCGGAAAGTTCCAAGCCTTTCGTACCCCCTGCTCCCATGTAATTGTGGCATGCTCAAAGGTTCGAAGAGATCCATCCTACTTGCTATCTGAAGTTTACAAAGTCGCAAACCTTTCAAACATTTATAAAATTAGTTTTTCCGTAGTGGCAAAAGAGGATTATTGGCCAGAATATCAAGGGGACATCGTTTGGCACAACGAAGTTATGCGAAAGAAGAAAAAGGGTCGCCCAAACAGCACCCGGATTCAAACCGAAATGGATACAGCAGACAAAATGGTTAGACTATGTAGTTCATGCCGTCAGCCAGGTCACAATCGTAATAATTGTCCTAGTGTTGGAACGAGCACAACCAGATAAATTGACATGTACCTCTATTGCAATATATGAAAAACTAAATTTATTTCATATTAGACGTTTGTGACGAAAGTACCATTACATAAATAGTAACACAAATAATTATAACAAATACAATACAAGAACTATGCGATTACAACCATCAAAACAATTTTGAACATGTAATGCATCATCCTACGAGCGTCTTGGTCGGTCTTAATATCCACCCATTCGCGCACTTCTTCATTTTGGTTGAACATGAACACAAGCCATTTTATTCTTCTAATCCTTTCATCCTCTCCAATTTCTCCCTCTAACCAACTATACAACGTCCGATTAAGACGTTCAAATATATCTGTGTTCCAAAGTCGAATCTGTACCGGAGCCGCAACGGCGGAAAATATTACATCAACATTTCGTTTCTGAATGTATGCATACATTGTTAAAACAGAGAAACTCGAAGGTGATGGTGGTGGAACTAGAGAAATTATGGTATTAGGAGATGATTTTGAGTGAAATATATTGGATCAAAGCGTGGTATTTATGGAGACTGAACATCAAATGTACATGACATGTAGGCGCCAGAGGGAATGACGCCCACATGACAGGACATGCAGGCGCCAGATGAATTGACGCATACACCATCCATTACACTTAGGCGCCAGGAGCATTGACGCCTCCTCATGAGGGCCAATGCATGCGTCAATAGCATTTGCGCCTTCTCACGAGGAGCCCAATGCATGCGCCAATGATATTGACGTCTCCTCTTCATGCTTTGGGGGTGCGCCAATTCATCTGGCGCACCCTCTTGTAAAATTGGTTATTTTGTTTTTTTTAATTATTGATTATTTTCGATTTTTTTTGAAAAAATTGGTTATTTTAAAAAAAATTCAACTTCCTCAATAACTGTTTATTACCAATTATTTTAAACATTGAAAACTTGAAGATTTTAAATGCCATCGCTGCAGACAATGGAGCTAAGTTAGTTATATGAGTAGTATATTCTATCAAATTAATGTGAGACTATACATGTCTCAACTATACTTGAAGTATATACATGGTCTACCAACTCTAGGAAAGTTAGTATGAGTTGAGTATTTGAGCAGTTCGAAGATTAAATTGAAGTTGTTACAAATTAACTACGATTTTAGATACCGATTGATTATAAATATTTTGTGTTCATAATCAATATTAATTTTAACCATGTGAGATGTCACGTTAACATCTTACCACGCAGGCACTGTCATGTGTATGTTTAATCACAAAAAAAAATCACGTGACATGTCACGTCAGCTTCAGTTAACAATCGTTAACATAAGAGATGAGAATAAAAGTGTGTATGAAAAATATTAAGAGGACAATTCTATGAAAAAATTATTTAAAGGGAATAAAAGTGATCAAAAACTTATTAAACACTTTTAAAAAATAATAAAAACAATATTATAACGCTTTGATTAGAAAAATATGGTGATATAAAACTTACATTAGTTATATAAAAAAAGGGCATTAGGTTTTAAGCGACTAAATTTTTTTTTAAAAAATAAAAATATATTATAATGATTAGTTTAATAAACGTGAATAAATTACGAATTAGCAAATAATGGTAATCGAACTCATGATAAATTAACCGATATCATTACTGTTGTTTTAAAATTCATGGTAATAATTTAACATTTAGTTAAAAAATATAAAATATATATAAACTCTTGAATTTAGAGATACTACAATGGAACTTTGTGGTAACGATTACATAGTTGTATGTATTTTTTTTGTAGTAGTTAGTCCAAAGTCTTGTGTCTTGTCGACATAAATAGTGCTTTGACCGATTTTTGGAGATAAAGACACATCATCAATCCAAGAGAGGATGATGTTGTTGCATCTTTCCCATACGTTGAACAAAGAATCAATTTTTGGTGGAATGGTGATCTTGCCATTGATAAACTTCAACTTAGTTTTTGCTGAACAGAGCCCTTTTCATTGTACAACTCCAAGAATCATAATTATTTTCATTCGGGGGAGGGGAAACAAAGATTGCGCCTGGGTTCTCTAATGGATGAAGGTAGTGGGGTTTTGTTGGGTCTAGGGATGAATTCTTGGATTTATGATGGTGTTGTTGCCTGTGGATGAAGTATCAGTGTCCATTAGATCTTCTGTTGAGAAAGAATTCAAGGAAGAATAAGATGGCAAACCCTAGTTTTCAGAATTTAGGAAAAAGATACAAAAAGAACCCTAATAGGAAAGATCAATGTTGGAGATATAACTATAGATGTCAATTGAATGAATGTGAGGTGTTTCAGAAGGAATCCTAATTCCTAATATGCGTGTCTTTCTTGTAAAAAAAGAATTATTCTTTTACTAATATCATAATATGATTATGAATCAAAGATCACATTAGAAAATTACAAGAGTACAAGACCCAGCATTAGAAAATTTTCATACTTTCTGCCCATAAAATACAAACTTTATATTTTATTTCCTACAACATTCACCCATGGCATAAATAAACCAGCACAAACTTGCTCACTCATCACTCATACTCATACTACAGGCCCTCAGTAAAGGCCACCCCTGTGTTCTTCAACCAAACATTACCTTGAATTAGTTGTGCGACTGTAAACTTGCTAGCTTCCGCTGCACTTGTGATGACATGATAACCAGGCCAATTCACTCTCTTGCTCGTACCTGCACCTGGTCCATTGTTCATGTACTCTCCATAGTACAGAGTTTGCAAAAAGTCCTTACTCGCAGCGTCCCATTCCGCCCATCCTGTCGGGTCAATGTGGCTGTCGAGAAAGGATTGCAGGACAACAGTTCTAGAGAATTTCTTCCATGGTCGGCCCAGGAAAGTTTTGATTGATCCCACAACTGGCTTAAGGTCTGCGCTTGGTGTTAGGTCACATTGTTGAATTGAAGTTCCTGTGTTCTGACCCGGGTCTTCTCGACCTTGGGCTGTGAACATGTTGTTTTGGTTGCTCATGGGCTTTCGGGCCACTAACTTGCACTTCTGGAACACTACAGCCGCGTTTCCAAAGATGAAGTCGATAGTACCTGTAATGACCGAGTCACGGTAAAATTGCCTGTTGGAATGTGCGTAAAGAGTGTCTTGAAAGGCGTCAATGCGGCATCGGTTGATGACGGATTTGTCTGCCCCGACACGGAGAGCCACTGCTTGGTGCTTCACTGCGCCTGCCGAGTTTTGGAACCAAATGTCTTGTGCTATAAACGAATCACCAACTGCAGCTGTAAAAGTAAAGCCATATTATTATGTGGTTAATCTTCATATTGGGTAGGCATGAACCCGGGTGATGGTTTGAGACCTGAGAATGTGTTTCTCACGTGTCTCATGTTGAAATCATTTCAGGTGCTAATAATTTTTGTGTTGGATGAATTTATACATAGCTTTGCGCTCTGCCTTTAAATGAAGTCTCTCTCAAATATTCGGTCCTAGAGACAGATACCGAGTTTTCTTTTTTTAAATAAAGGCTAGAGTATGAACTTTGTAAAATGATTTTAATCATTTAGATCTAATACGAGGGGAAGGATACATACCAACAGTAGCACTTTTGAAGGTGGTTGTTCCATCGATGAAATTCAAGTTGCCTGTGATTATTGTTGCATCCATACCATCACCAACGAGCATCACATTTGTTTTTTTGGCACCAATTTCTATATTCTCTTTGTATGTTCCCCTTTTCACATAAATAACATATGTTGTCTTACCGTTGTCTGGTGCAGATGCCACAGCCTCAGCCACAGTCTTGAACTTCCCACTCCCATCGGTGGCCACCACAACATTGGCCTTTATGTCCCCAACTGAGGACTCCAACAACCTCCTATCCTTGCTTGTAACCCACGATGGAAATTCCCCATTCAATGTTTCATCAACAAATTGGTCATGACCCTTTTGAGGAAAAACAGCAAGAAACACAGCCAGAGAAGTTTTAGCTCTAGATATCAACTCTTGGATGTCACTTTCCATAACGACCCGAGATGTACCTTCTAATCCATCCAAACAAGTTGCATGGTTAGTGAGCACACTACTTAGCCATGTGTGTGCATCTTGTTGTGAGTCAATGCTATATTTTGTTAGTGTCAACATTGAGTCCCAAACTCTGTCTATGGACAACTCCATTAGTTGCTCACAGTCATTCAAAGCTGTCTCCTCTCTACGTCGGTTAATTCGGCGCTTAATAGCGTCGACCGTGTCCATAGCTTTTTGAATGTGTGTGGTGGATTTAGTTAATAAGGACAAGAGTGTACTCAATTTGTGGTCTTTTGTGTTAGCCAAGGTTTGGCCTTGAAGTACTTCTGATACATGAGTTAAGCATGCTTTTGTATCTATAGCATGCTCACACAGATTGGGAGCTGATGAGAGGTGGAAGGATATAGGTTTGTTGAGATGAGAAACAATAATGGCTGATGAGCTTATGATAGCAGCTAAAGAGAGGATTAACCAGAAAGTTTTGGGAATGGATTTTCTAGGCTTGTCTAGCAATGTTTCTTGGGTAGCCATACTGATAAGCTAGCTAGTACTGGTTGCTGGTTATTTACTATGATATCTGTTTACTTGAGCACTCTTATATAGACAAAAAGAAGTGTATTTTATAGACTAAAAAACAAATCCAAGAAAGCATATAATATTTTAGTAATTGTTTATATTTTTAGTTAGCATAATTGAGGTTTGGCACATGGTTAATTTCATACCTCTAGCATACGTCGCTGTAATGGTCTTATGGTCAATGTTATATTATTGTTTTTCTTATAATAAAAGTCTAAATTGATTTGCCATGTGCAAACATTTTGAATTTTTTGCTTTTGTGTCAATAATTAGGAGATTGGATAAACCTTAATAAAGAAAGTCAAGTGGAAGATACTACTAATTATGTGTACATTGAAGCGGTAGGTAGCTACCAAAGGCACACATTTGTTATGTTTACATATTTATTATTTATTAAGTGCATCAACAACTATTATTAGTAGAGACATCTCTCTTATGGTTATATATTTATGTGCAAAAGAAAAAAATGGGTTAGTCTATATTAGTGATCCTAAACATAATATCAATTATTAATAATGATTTATTTTAAATGAAAAATTCTTTCGGTATCAAGAGTATCGGAAAATACTTTTTCTCCCACACAATCTGAAAACACTCCTATTAATAATGTGAACAATTCTGAAAAAGATCAATCTCAACTCCCATTTGACAGTCTTTCTCCTATTAGTGACAATGTTAATGCTTATGAATTGATTAAAGATGACAAAAAAAAATTGACTTTGTATGTTTGGAACCACTTCAAAAAAGAAAAACAATTAATGGAGAGAAAAAAGTTGTGTTTAATTATTGCAACAAAGCTTTGACGGATAGAAGAAATGATGGAACTAAACATTTAAGTAGACATTTTGAAGTTTGTAAAAGAAATCTATCTAAAGATATGAGCCAATCAATCTTGACGAGAGAACATAAGAAGGTAGATGGGTCATCCAGTTATCTAAGTAACTATCATTTTGATCCTGATAAATAAAGAAAATGTTGGAAATTCACCAAAACCTATGGAGAATTCTACTGCATAATTGATAATTGAAGAAAGAAATAAAAGATAAAAAATTGGGAAAGAAATGGAATTAAAGTTTTATCAAAGTAGGGGAAGAAGAAGAAGAATTTCTGCAAAGTAACTCTGTGCTCTCAAATTGAGATTTATTCTTTGCAACTGTAAGTTAGTTTTACAATAATAGGGGTTACTCCTTATTTATAAATTTTGGATTTGCTTGCTTCTCAAGCAAGACTCAAAACTAACCTAACTAACTCAGCTAAACAAACAAATAAAACTAAGTCTAACATCACTGTTGAGATACTCTTCGATATTTCGACACCTAGGTGATTCGACACTTCCTTGCTTCTGTCGAACAACCTTCTTTGACACAAAGAATTACAATTCAACACACCACCTAATTCATTGTGTCTAAGCTATCTATATTCATCATAGACCTTAACTTCTTGAACACTTCGACCTACACTCCTTTTGTCATGATATCTGCAATCTGATTCCCAGCTCTATAGTGTTTCAAGTTCAGCTTCGCTTCTGCCACTTGCTCTCGAAGATAATGGAACCTCATTTCAATGTGCTTGCTTCGTCCATGCGCTATAGGATTCTTATCCAGAATGATAGCAGACATATTGTCGTTCTTCATGGTAATGGCTCCATGATTCTTCCCTATAATCTCTTCGACCAGATTCACCATCCACGTTTCTTGACATGCACAAAGAGAAACAACTACGTACTCTGCTTCACACGACGACAATGCTACTACTGGTTCCTTTCTCGAACTCCAAGCAACTGATGCACCACCTAGCATAAACACATAGCCATGTGTGGGTTTTCTATCCTTAATATCACTACACCAACTTGAGTCGGTGTATCCCACTAGCTTGCATTCTTTTCATTCATCAACTACAGGAAATAAAATGCCACAGTCGAGAGTTCCTTTCAGATACCTTAGTATCCTCTTCGTCGTTGCTATGTGTGATACCTTTGGCTTCTGCATGAATATACTCACCATACCTACACTGTATGCTAGATCAGGACTTGTATGACAAAGGTATTTAAGTGATCCAATGAGTCTTCTGTACTGCATTGGATCAACATCATCTTCATCTGTGTCTTTCGACAATTGCAATCTAGGCTCAGTTGGAGTCGAAGTTGGGTTGCAATCTTGCATCTCAAATCTTTTGAGTATTTCACCTACATATTTCTTTGGTGCATCATCAAGCCTCTACCACTCTTGTAGAATTCGATGCCAAGGAAATATGAGAGATTTCCAAAGTCTGACATTTCAAACTCCTCACTTAGGTCATGTTTGAAATATTCAATCTCCTTCTTGCAACTTCCTGTTATTTACAGGTCATCGACATAGAAACATAGTATAAATAATTCACTATTGCTTCTTCTTACATATACTCCATGCTTAGTTGTGCACTCAACAAATTCCTTTTCCCTTAGGAAACTGTCTATCTTCTTATTCCAAGCTCTTGGAGCTTGCTTAAGTCCATACAGGGCTTTATGCAGCCCGTATACCTTTCTTTCTTCGTCTTGTTTCACAAACTCGGTTGGTTGTGCAACATACACATCTTCATCTAAGGGCCATTCGGGAATGCACATTTCACATCCATCTGACATGTGTACCAGTTTTTCAAGTTTTCTAGACTAACAACCAACTTGATTGTTTCGATCCTAGCAACAGGTGCAAAAACTTTATCAAAGTCGATTCCTTCCTTCTAAAGAAATTCTTTCACCACAAGTCTTGCCTTGTGTCGAGTTACCTCACCCTTGGGATTCAACTTCACCCTTAAACCCACTTCACATCGATTTCCTTCTTGTCTTGAGGCAATTCGACAAGTAACCAAGTGTTGTTGTCTTCGATGGACTTCAGTTCCTCATTCATTGCTTTCGCCCACTTCGAATCCTTCAATTCCTCAGTTGCATTAACCGGTTAGACATCTTCATAGAAAGTATAATAAACCAGTTCACCTTCATCATCGACCATATAACCTGATGTAACCACGCATTCTTGCAACCTTGCAAGCATGTGTCTTGTTCTTTCAGGTCTGCTTGTGCTTGCTAGACCTCTGACTTCTTCTTGTCAAACTTCCCTTTCGACTTCAATTATTGGTTCTTCACATAAGATTCTCACTGAATCCTTCTTGACATTATCAGTCCAATCCCATTCCTTAAGCTCATCTATGATCATGTCCCTACTGATCATTACTTTCTTGTTCATTGGGTCGAACAACTTGTAACCTCCAGTAGAATGATATCCTTTTAGGATCATCTGAATCAACTTGTCATCAAGTTTTCTTCTCAAATTATCTGGCACATGCCTATGTGCTATAGATCCAAATACCTTCAGATTTCTTAAGCTAGGCTTAACACCAGACCAATATTCTTCTGGCGTAACTCCTTCTAGCTTCTCCGTCGGACATCTGTTTAAAACATATGTAGTTGTCGACACTCCTTCTCCCCATAATTCTTTGGGCAGATGCTTGCCTTTCAAAATACTTCTCTCCATGTTCATGATGGCTCTATTCTTCCTTTCTAGAATTCCATTCTGCTATGGAGTGTAGGGTGTCATCACCTCATGCATAGTCCCTTCTTTCTCACATAACTTGTCGAAATCTTTCGACAAATACTCTCCACCACCACCAGTCCTCAGAATCTTAAGCTTTTAACCATTTTGTCTTTCAACCATAGATTTAAACTTTGAAAATACCACGATCACTTTACTTTTCTTCTTGATCAGGTAAGTCCACGGTTTTTAACTGAAATCATCTATGAATATGAAAAAGTATATGTTACCTCTAATCGAATCCACTTGGATAGGACCACACACATTAAAGTATATGACCTAAAGAATTTCCTTCGACTTACTTCCTGCATCCTTGCTGGATTTGTTCTTGTGCTGCTTCTCCTGCACACATTCTTCACACACTTCATTTGAAATGTCGATTTCTGGTAACCCTGAAACCATTTTTTTTCATATCTCTGATGTCTTTGAAATTGAGATGGACAAGTCTATAGTGCCATATCCATTCATCCCTACTAGCTTCAGTTGCAAGGCACTTATGCTCCATCACATTAAGTTCAATCCTGAAAGTTCTATTTTGAGACATAGGTGTATTGGAAAAAATAGGTAAAAGCTGTTATATTTTATTCGTCAGCCTTAAGCTGGTTTATATAGTGAAGATACAATTATTACAACTGATTTTCTCCTTAATGGAGAATAAAGAAAAATAAAGGTAGTATTAAGGACAATAATAAAACCGGAAATAATATATTTTCCAACACCCCCCCTCAAGTTGGTGCATAGATATCTATCATGCCCAACTTGTCTATCAAATACTCAAAAGTAAGCCTTGCCAAACTTTTGGTCAGACTATCTGCAGTTTGTTGACTTGAAGTCACGGAGGGTAGACATATGATTCCCGCATCTGACTTCTCCTTTATGAAGTGTCGATCAATCTCGATATGCTTGGTTTTGTCATGTTGAACTGTATTATGAGCTATGCTAGTAGCAGCTTTACTATCAGAGTACAATTTTAATGGAAGCTCAATTTTCATCTTAAGTTCTTCTAGGACTCTAAGGATCCATAATCCTTCACAAATACCTTGAGACATAGCTCTAAACTCGGCCTCTGCACTAGTCCTTGCTACAACTCCTTGTTTCTTGCTCCTCCATGTCACAAGATTACCCCAAACATAGGTACAATATCCAGAGGTTGATCTTCTATTTGTGACTGAACCTGCCCAATCGGCATCGGTGAAGATAGACACATTTTTTTCACCAGTCTTCTTAAAAAATAATCCTTTTCCAGGATTTCCCTTCAAATATATCAGTATCCTATAGACTGCCTCAAGATGTTCCTTGAAAGGAGAATACATAAACTGACTCACTATACTAATTGAGAAAGCAATATCAAGTCGGGTGTGTGACAAATAAATCAGTTTCCGAACCAATCTCTGATATCTCCCAGTATCAATAGAACCATTACCTTCTCCCCAAAGTTTAGCATTAGGATCCATAGGGGTATCTACAGGACGACATCCACTCCTTCCTGTTTCTTTTAATAAGTCTATAATGTATTTCAGCCGTGAAACCATAATACCATTTTTTGACCGAGCAACCTCCATACCTAGAAAATATCTCATGAATCCCAGGTCCTTGATTTCAAAGTCTACTGCCAATTTCTCTTTTACTCTTGCCATTTCCACTATATCGTCTCCAGTAAGGACAATATCATCAACATGAACAATCAGGAGAACAACTTTCCCATTGTGGGAGAATTTTGTGAATAAGGTGTGGTCAGCCTGTCCTTGGATGTACCATTGTTTCTTCATGGACTGAGTGAATTTTTCAAACCAAGCTCTAGGGGACTGCTTTAATCCATACAAAGACTTATTTAATTTTCACATATTTGATCCAAATTTGTTTTCAAAGCCATGAGGAATGTCCATATATACTTCTTCTTCTAGATCGCCTTTAAGAAATGCATTCTTAACATCGAACTGATGCAAAGGCCAATCCATGTTAGCAGCAAGAGACAAAAGAATTCTGACAGTGTTCAATTTTGCAACAGGAGCAAATGTCTCTTGAGTAATCTATACCATAGGTCTGAGTAAAGCCTTTAGCCACCAAGCGATCCTTGTACCTTTCAATTGACCCATCTGAATTATACTTCACAGTAAACACCCATTTGCATCCAACTGTCTTCTTTCCATCTGGTAGTGACATAACACTCCAAGTTTTGTTCTTTTCAAGAGCTTTCATCTCCTCAAGTACAACTTCCCTCCACTTTGGAATTTCTAGAGCAACCTATACACTTTTTGAAATTTCTACACTAGACAATTTTGAAGTGAAGACAGACATAGATGAAGACAAATTTGAATATGATATCAAATTGGACATGAGATGTTTAGTGCAAGATCTGACAGGTTTTCTAATGGCAACTAGGGGTGTGCAAAAAAAAACAGTTATCCATAACCAAATTGGTATCCAAATTGATCCACTTTAAAAAAACCAAACCAAATGTTAAAATAAAAATTTGGGTATCCATTTTGTTATCCAAATATAAACCGTTACCCATTATAAAAAATTGGTTTTGTTATTGGTATCCAAATTTTACTATGCGTTAAATTTTTATATTTGTATGTTTTCATGTTTTATCACATTATAAATCAATTTTATATTTTAAATTTTTTAAAATTTTATAAAAAATTTATTTTAAAAATAAAAATCAGATTTTTTTTTCTTTTCACCAAAAATATTATATTTGGATTTTTTTTTTGAAAATATTATATTTGATATTTTTTTTCAAATAAAACTATTATTTTTTTCTAAATAAAAAAGATATTTTTTATCAAAAATATTTTGTATTTTTTTCAGTAAAAAAAATGTTTTTAAAATTTTTTTTTTTTATTTTTTTATTTTCAGAATATAATTTTTTTATTTTCAATTTTTTTTATATATATTTTTTTCTTTTTTCTGAATATTTGTTATTTTTTTTATGTTTTTTCAATTTTAAAAGAAAAAATATTTTAAAACCTCATAAAATTTGTTTATGAACAACTATGAAAGATTTTAGAAATTTGAACAATTTTTTTGATGAATTATTTATTTTATGAACAATTATGATTTATAGAGATATGATTCATAATTATTTTATTTTATGACCGTTTTTATGTAACACATCATGCTTTAGGATTGTTTTTAATCGAGATATTATTTATGGTGATTATAAAAGTCAAATTTAAAGTAATTTTTTAAAATAAATATTTTTTTTATATAAAATAGTTTTATAATTAGTGAAAAGAAAAAAGTTAGTTAAAAGAAAATAAAATTATTTTTGATATAAAATTGATTTTTTTTAAAATATAGTTTTAAAAACTATTTTTTTTTTATAAAATTGGTTTTGAAATTGATTTTTTTAAGAAATTAAACAATTGGTTTTAAAGAAATTGATTTAAAACTGTTTTTTTAAACTATTTTAAAAAAAAACGGTTTAAAACTGAACCGATCCACTTATAAACCGATTTCTAAAAAATAAATTGGTTTCTGAAAATGGTTTTAAGAACCAAACCGAACCATATATATGGTTCAAATTTGGTTTGGTTCATGATCCATGCACACCCCTAATGGCAACAAGATCATCTATAAAATACGACTCTCAGAAACAGAGATAGACTTACCTTTTATTTTGTTAGGAAATTGATAATTCCCCGGTTCATATTCCTGGAAGTGTTGAGATATGGACTTGTCATTTCCTTTATGGTGCTTTTTCACAAAAACCTTTCCTTTCCAAGTTATGTTTCCTAATTCAAATTTGTTTTGTTGAAGTGACTCATTATTTTGTGGCATTTTAATTAGATATCATTATCATCATTTTCAGGATTCTCATTGTTTTCTACAAGAGAAAATGTAGGCTCGGATTCACAAGGTTTCTTACTCATGACAGGAGTAGGATCAGATAAAGAATCATGACCATTTTCTGTTGGTGTAGGTGTAAAAATCTTAGAATTTTATGATATTAGAAAAGATAAGTTATTTAAAAAACTCATGTCCTCAATTTGAAACAAGTCTTCGTTTATCCCCCCCCCCCCCCCCCCCCCCCCCTTTGAAGATGAGTGTCATCAAAAAAAGATTTATTTTCAAAGAATGTAACATCCATAATGACAAACATTTTCTTCTTTTTTGGATCAAAACATTTATATCCTTTTTGGGTTGGGGAGTATCCAACAAAGACACATTTTATAGCATGTGGCTCAAGTTTTCCAACATTTTAATGTTCATGAACAAAGGTTGTGCAACCAAAGATTTTTAAAGTCAAATCAGTTAAAACACGAGTACTAGGAAAACATTCTTTGAAGACATTAATAGGAGTTTGAAAATTAAGAATTTTGGAGGGCATTCAGTTAATTAAATATGCAGCTGTTAAAACAGCTTCGCCCCATAAATAATTTGGTACTTTATTTGAAAAAAGTAGAGCTCTAGCAACCTCTAGTATATGTCTATTTTTCCTTTCGGCCACTCCATTTTGTTGAAGAGTATTAGGATATGAACTTTGATGTACAATCCCATTTTTTAGAAAAAAATCACCCAGAATAGTGTTAAAATATTCTTTGCCATTATCACTTCTAAAGACTTGGATATTTGTTCGAAATTGGTTCTGCACCACTAAAAAAATTCTTTACAACCTGACAAACATCTGATTTCCCCTTTAACAAGTACACCCAACATACTCTTGTATGGTCATCTATAAATATGATAAACCATTTTTTGAGAGACAGTATACTTGTACGGTTAGGGACCCAAACATCACTGTGTATAATAGAAAAAGGTTTTGATGGTTTATAAGGTTGTATTGAAAACTGGGAACGATGATGCTTTGCATATTCACATGCTTCACATTTGAACAAAGAAAAGTTCTTATTACGAAATATCTTAGGAAACAAGTGTTTTAAGTAACGAAAACTAGGATGACCTAATCTTAAATGGCATACCATAATGTTGTCATCTTTATTATTCAAAACAGAAAAAGACTCAAAGCAGGAACTTATTATTTTTGAAGGTAGTTGTGATGCAGATCCAATGTCAAGGTAGTAGAGTCCTCCACTCTCCTTAGCACTGTCAATCATCTTCCCCGAGTTCAAATCCTGAAAGACACAGTGAGATCGGAAAAAATTATTTTGACAATTTATATCTTGGAACATGAAGGACATTTTTAAGAGTTAACATTGGAGATAACACAACTGACCCTTTACCTGCAATGGCTGAAAAAGAGTCATCTGCAATTTTTATTTTTTGATTACCTGCACGTGGATTATATGAAGAGAACAAAGTAGATTCACTTGTCATGTGATCGGAGGCTCCTGAATCTACTATCCAAGTATGACTGGGACTGACACTAAGAAATGCAAAATTATCTTTTGTTGTTATAAAGCAAGAAGGGGTTGAAGACTCGAGGAGTTTGTACAGTCTGTCTAGTTGCTCCATAGTGAGTGGAAACTGATATGGAGGAGGTTGCTACTCTTGATCAGAATTACTAGCCTGAAATGCACGACCGCTTTTCTTCTTCCATTTAGGAGGTTTGCCTTTGAGCTTCCAACAAGTTTCATGTGTATGCCATTCACGCTTGCAGTGATCACACCAAGGAACTTTGTCTGACCTTCTTCCCTCGTCAAGGTTCCTAGTAGCCAGAGCTGAGCCTTCAGATTCAAAATTTTGTGGTGTCTTACCCATCATAATTCCTTGCCATGCCTCTTCCCTTCTTATTTTTGCCAAACTTTCATGAAGAGTTGGCAATGGTACTTTTCCTAAAACTCTACCTCTTACCTCATCAAGGTCTTTATTGAACCCAGTGAGAAACATGAATACACGAACATTTTCTTGTCTCTTGAGAAACAAAACATTGTCTTCTGTACACCTCCAATTGTCATCATAACAGAGATCTAGCTCTTGCCACAATGTTAATAGTTCATTATAATAAGCAGTTACACTCTTGTCATCTTGTTTCGCATGCCATAAATTTTATTTTAAACAAAAAAATTGAGAGGAGTTTTGAATATCAGAGTATGTTTCCTTAACAACTTCCCACACATCCTTTGAGGAAGGTAAAAACATATAAGGCTTACCTATTCCACTTTCCATATAGCTTACCAGCCACGCAATAATCAAGGAGTTTTCTGACTTTCATTGTTTGTAACGAGGGTCTCCTATTGACGGTTCAACTACTGCTCCTATTAAGAAATCAATTTTTCCTTTGCTATCCAATACCAATTGAACGGTTAGAGCCTATTCATTATAATTATTTCCGTTCATTTTAGGGATATTAACCTTGAGGGAGTATGAGGAATCCTCTTGATCATTACCATCTATGTTGGAATAACCGTCACCAAAAACAATTTTGTTCCTGTTTCCATTGTTGTCGTCATTACTGCCATTGTTTATGACCACTGGCGATTCCTCATGTACGCCGTTTCCGCGGCCACCGCAGTTTCCGTGGCTGACGCCCGATTCAGGTTGTGGTTGGTCTCCATTTTGGATTCAGTGTAGGCCTGTGATGGGGAAGGCCACCTGTTGTTGTTATTCATCATAGGAGGCTAAGCGGGTATGTGAATCGGGTCGAACAAAAAAATGTTAAGGAAAATTTTAGGGTCACCCCTAACCCAACAAAAATATGTTGAGGAAACCTTTATGATAACCTCTAACCCAACAAAAATAGGTTGAGGAAAGCTTTACGGTAACCCCTAACCCAGTGCTCTTGATACCATATAGGAAAAAATAGGTAAAAGTTGTTATATTTTATTCGCCACCCTTAGGCTGGTTTATATAGTGAAGATACAATTATTTCAATTGATTTTCTCCTTAATGGAGAATAAATAAAAATAAAGGTAGTATTAAAGACAATAATAAAACCGGAAATAATATATTTTCCAACAAGGTGCCTTCAAGATTAACCTTCCATAATTGTCGAGAACTCTCATCATCTTATCTTTGATCAAAACTTTATAGTTCTTTTCCACCAACTACCCTATGTTGAGCAAATTACTTTTCATGTCCGGTATGTACAATACATTGGAAATTACTGACCTCTTATCATCTTTCCTCATAATCAGAACATCATCAATACCTTCAACTGCTAGAGTATTGTCATTTGCAAATTTTACCATATTCTTCATTGAGAGTTTCATGTTGACAAATCAATCTTTCCTACCAGTCATATGTGATGAGCATCCTGAGTCCAAGTACCATTGGTCTTGGAATATTTCTTCATCTCTTGTTGCGACCATCAACAACATCTCTTCTTCTTCATGCTTTGCAAACTTTGCATCAGTTTCCTGATTCTTCTGTTTTTCAAGAGAATCACTTGAGTAATATGACCATAATTCTTACAATTGAAACATTGAATATGACTTTTGTCAGGTTTTCGACAACCACCTATTCCTCTTCCTACAATACCGCCTCTTTGGTTACTTTAGTATGGGGGTCTTCTCTGATTTGACCAACCTCCTTCTTGCTTATTTTGACCAGTCGAATTGTTGTAGCCTCATTTACCTTTGTTGTCAAGCCATTTCCCTTTGCCTTTCTTTTCTCTTGCTGATTGCGCCTGCAAATCAATATAACTCTTCGACTTACCTGCAACTCTTTCAGCCATTCTTTGTTCATGATATTCAAGTGTCCCTTGAAGCTCTTCCTTTGTCAATGCTGACAAATTTTTCGACTCTTCTATGGCTACACCCATGTGGTCGAACGTTGGAGCCAATAACCTCAAGATATTTGAAACAACTGATATTGATGTTAACGTTTATTCACATACCTTGATTTGATTCACAAGTTTTGTAACCCTAGTGAAAAAATTAGTTATGCTTTCATTGTCTCCCATCTGAAGCAATTCATACATTCTTTTGTGAGTTTCTAACCTCGCCTCTTTCACCTTCTCTCCGCCTCCAAACGATTTTTCAAGAATTTCCCATGCTTATTTCGCTGATTAAACATCACTAACCTTTTCAAAATTATCAGAATCAACATATTGGTGGATTATAAATAGAGCTTTATAATATTTCTTCTTCAATTTTTTGTGTGCAACGTTTTCTTCATCTGTCATGTTTATTGCAAGTGGTGTCACGACCTCTTTCACATGATCTCAAAGATCTTGATAGCAAAAGACAAACTTTATCTACTTGCACCAATTCTAGTAATTTTGATTCTTCTGAATTCAGAGGCTCGCCAAAAAATGCTCGTTCGGATGATTCATCATGTTACGCTTCCAAGAATCGCTCAGCCAGTGCTCTAGATACCAGATGTTGGAAATTCACCAAAACCTATAGAGAATTCTGCTGCACAATTGATAATTGAAGAAAGAAATAAAGATGAAAATTTGTGGAAGAAAAGGAATTAGGGTTTTATCAAAGTAGGGGAAGAATAAGAGTTTCTGCAGAGTAACTCTCTGCTCTCAAACTGAGATTTATTCTTTGCAAATGCAAGTTATATTTACAATAATAGGGGTTACTCTCTATTTATAGATTTTGGGCTTGGTTGCTTCTCAAGCAAGGCCCAAAACTAACCTAAATAACTCAATTAAACAAACAAATAAATCTAAGTCTAACATCACTGTCGAGATACTCTTCAACATTTTAACACCTAGGTGATTCAAAACTTCCTTGCTTCTGTCGAGCAACCTATTTCGACACTAGGAACTACAATTCAAACGAAAAGACCTTGCTTCTATGATAATAGTTCATGAGTATCCATTTTCAATAGTTGGCCATTTTGGGTTTAGAGCATATTCAGAAGGTCTTCAACCTTTGTTTAAAGTTCCTAGTCGAAACACGGTTAAAAGTGATATTATCAAAATATATGAAAATGAAAGGTTGAAAACATGGGACTTTTGGACAAGATTGAGAGTAAAATTGCTTTAACATCAGAGATATGGACTGCTAGTAACCAAAATAAATGGTATATGACCATTACATCTCACTACATTAATGATGATTGGGATATGTGAAATCCTATTTTAAGGTATGATATTTATAATATTTTTGTTAACTTTATCTTATATTTAGAATTTTAAACTGTATTAATATCTAATAAATTATATTGCATAATAGGTTTGTGTATGTAAAATATCCACATACAACTGAAGTTATTTCAAACAAGTTGTTTAAATGTGTAATGGCTTGGAATATTGATAGGAAGTTGTCAACCATCACTTTTGATAATTGTAATACTAATGATTGTGTTGTCGGTATGCTGTTAAATAAGGTTGATAGATATACTCTTATGCTTGATGGTTAGTTATTTCACATGAGATGCTGCGCTCATATTTTAAATTTAATTGTTCAAGATGGTTTGAGTGTTCTTGGAGATGGCATATAAAAGGTTAGAAATAGTTTGAGTTTTTGGACAACCACACCTAAGAGAGAACAAAATTTTAGAGAAGCAGCGCACCAGATAAAAGTTTCAATCATAAAGAAATTAATTCTAGATTGAAAAATTAGGTGGAATTATACTTATCACATGCTTGTTGTTGCATTGGCTAAGGATGTTTTTATTCGCTTGAAAACAAGTGAGAATTTGTATACATCTTTGCCTACAACAGGTGAGTGGGAAACTGCAAAAAAAATTTGCAATAGATTAGAAGTCTTTAATCGTGTAACTAAGATGTTTTCAAGTACACAATATCCCACAACAAACATATTTTTTCCTTTAGTTTGTGAAATAAAACTATCTTTGAATAAGTGTGGGCCTTGCTCTATTGAGACAATTAAAAATATATCTTAAAAAATGATAGGTAAGTTTAACAAATATTGGTTGGTTATTCATGAATTTATGGGAATTGCAATTATTTTAGATCCAATATATAAAATGAAGTTATTAGAGTATTTCTTTCCTTTACTTTATGGTAATACTTCTTCATCTGAAATTAACAACATCAAACAATTATGCTTCTCATTATTTGAAGAATATCAAGCCAAAATCAACAGGATTGTTGAAACTTCAACAAAAAAGTTAAATGACATTGATTCATATTTAGATAATGTTTCTAATAACAATTATTTTAGTCGTTATGACTCATTTGTCAATGATACTAGTGATAAACAATTAAAGTCTGAATTATACATTTACTTAGAAGAGAAGGTGTTGCTTAGGAGTGTTACATTTGATATACTTGAATAGTGGAAAATAAATAGGATTAAGTATCCGACTTTGCAAAAAATTGCCAAGGATATTTTCGCCATCCCAATTTCAATTGTTGCTTCAGAAATTGCTTTTAGCACATATGGAAGGTTATTGTGTCCTCATTGTTCTAAGCTTCACGAAGATACTTTGGAAGCACTTATATGTGCACAAAGTTGGATGAAGATTGAAAAGAAAGGTAGAAAAATTTACATTTATATATTTCTTCAATGAAACTATTGTTTAGTTTTTGTTTTGTTTCAGCTTCTATTGGTATGATTGGACCAAATCAATATTTGCATGTGAAAGACAAACAACTTTGTTCTTTTCAAGACTCTGATTCTGAAGAAGAGGTAAAATAATTTTAAAAATTATTATTATGACTATAGTTATTTATTATTAACTACATCCTTTTAATATAAAGTATTTTAGTTTTTCATGATATGGAGAACACAAGTTCAGAAGTCACAAATTAATGATTATATTTGTTTTGTAATACATAATTGTATTATGTTTCATATTTTTGTAACATACACTTTTATTGACATATTTGGTATGGATTTTAATTTTTTAAATATGGTTTGCAATATTTTATGAGTTGATTTGAATAATTTTGAATCAGATTTAAATTTAGTTTTGATGTTTTTATTTATTTGTTTATTTGTTTATTTATTTATTTTTGTTGTTAAACTGCTGGTAATGGGTATAGGTATAGGCACTGGGATACCCAAAGGGCATGGAGACGAAGTTTAAAATTGTTTCCCATGCGGGTATGGGCTCGGGTACCAACACTTTTTATAAATTTGGGTGTGGGGACTGTCATACCCCGATTTTGGTCCTGAATTTTTTTCTTTTTTTCATTTTTTATTTGGCACTTGGCTTAAAGTTCATTTGCATACATTCATGACCAAAGACAACCATTCATTCCCAAATCCATATTTTTTTTGATAAACATTGGTCATTATTTAGTTTTTCTTTATCATGGTGTTTTGATTATGAAATGGATTCTAAATATTTGACTCTTTTTTATTTTTTCAATTTTAATTTCAAATTAAGTCTAATTCCAAATTTCAATTTAATCTTAATTGTATTTTTACTAATGATTCAAATTCTAATTGATTTTTAATATCCAAATAAATGTTAGAATTTGACATCAAAGTAATTTTAGCAAATTATAGATTAATTTGATTTTAATTGGTTTTATTTGGCTTTTTTGATTTTTAATTGACATTTTGATTAGTCTCGGATTATTCCTAGAAAAAATCCATATCCATTTTAAAGCTGTTCCTGCAGAATCCTCAAACATTGGAACCAAACAATGTGATAATAATAACAACAATAATAGCTTTAAGCAGAAAATGGAAGAATAGGTTTCAAAAGTTGTTACTAAATGTCAAAGTCCTTCTTCAACTTTGGACTACAATAACAGTCTTGGAGTTTTCAATGGAATCTCCTATCCAACAGACATAGTTCTAAAAGATAAATCTACAGACAACATAGAACCTATTTTACCGAAATTCATCTATTCAGAACCAACAAAAGAAGGATTCTTGTTTAAAAACAAACCTTATGATGAATCAGTAAACAACCATTGACCGTTTTTAAACATGACAACAAGTCCGAGAAAGCCTCTACTTCCGAGGATATTAAAAACAGTACAGTTGGGAACATTCTTTTTCCTTGTGTGAACAACATAAGCAAAGAACGTAACCGACTTTCATATTACGACAATCCTCATTTGGGAAATCTTACACTAGTCTCTGCAGATAAGAGTTCGAGTTCCATTTGCCTATCCAAACAATCTTCAAGCATTGACTACCCACCGTCGCTCAAACCAAGCCCAAAAAACGGCTGCAGCAAATAAGCCGCTTTCTCATCCCACTTTCGCTGAGATGATAACTGAAGCAATCACAAACCTGAAAGAAAGAACCGGTTCAAGTCAATATGCTGAAACAAAATTCATCAAAGAGAAACACGAGGACTCACCTCCAACTTACCGTAAGCTTGTCAAGTTTACCTATCAGAAGGTATTGTTTCACTATGGAGAGATAACACTGCAAACGTCATCCGTTACTTCCCCGCTCAGGCTTTGAATTTTGCATTCGAGGACTACTTCAAGAGGCTTTTCGATTTCAATAAGGACAAAGATGGTTACTGGAAGTGGTTGGCTGGTGACTTGGCCTCAGGAGCACGAATCTAAACCGTAGCCACCAATATTCAACGCTGAAGCATCAACCGCCTGCATTACCGTCCAAGTCAAACAATCTGCACATAAAGAGAGAAAAAGCAAAAGACGACTTCACTTTCAAGAATCTGCAACTTTCAAGAAGAGGATAACATAATTCGATCTCCAATTTCTCAACCGACGGAACCGGAAGCTCCACACCAGCATAACCTGCACGAAAGAGGAAACTCAGAGGGTCATCAAAAGACTCAATGTTTAATCCAAAAGTTTCAAATTCAGTTCCAGAATGTTTTGATACTAACCTTGTACTGTTCATTAGCCGGCGCCGATGTTAATCTCCAATACAATCCGCCTCAAACCAGGAGGAAGAAGCAAAATGGGTTTAGAAGGCCTGTTATCATAAAAAACGAGAGGAATCATAAGCAACCAGAGTCATGCCAAGACCAACCAAAACCACCGTCGCCAACGGCAAGTGTTATCATGCGACCGTCAGCAAAACAATACCAAACCATAACAGTCAATTTAGAATCTTCTGGTTGCAATTTGCCGCAGAATCATAATCATTCAGCTTTCATTCAATCAAGTATTGATGAAGATGCTATCGCGTTTTTTCCGACGAGTTGATGAATTTTCAAAGCTACTCTTCCGATATAATCTCAAAAACAAACACGAGGATCAACCTAGAAAAGAGGTTGATGATCACAACCCATATTCTTCAGCAGTTGATGGCTCTTTGGTTGACAAAAGACCCGGTGTTCATCCTGAAACCTACAGCAAAAGATCAACTTTCGTTAGCCGGATTAAAAGTTGGTGGCCATTTCAAAAAAGCAATGCAAAGGCTGATGATTCCACTGCTTATCAGAACAAGGCGACTAGCAATTTAGAGGATTTCAAGTTACCTGAACTAGACCAACCTGCTAGTAATCTTGAAAAACCTAAGCCCTTAGAACCACACCAAAGGGTGTCTTGAACCTGATGAAAGTTGAGGGCCTTACCATCTATCATGTGAAAAGCCACCTCCAGAAATATAGAACTGCCAGATACAAACCGGAAGCATCAGAAGAAATTCCAGAGAAGTTGACTTCAATTGAAGAAATGCTGCGACGCAGTAACAGAAGCCTGCTCCTATTTCTGGACCCGTGTACTTCAGCGACTTGCAAGTGTAAAGAGTCAGGATGCTTCTGAATTGAAATCCATAATGGAGAATCTTGTTACTGATTTATTGACCACTCTAAATTTACCTGAATATTCAGCTTCAGCTTCTACTCTAGAGGTTCTACGTGCCATACTAATTCAGAATACTGGGACAAATTCCAAGGATTTTGCTGCACGTTCCATGGCAATTGATGTTCTTGGCACTATTGCTGCAAGGTTGAAGCGTGATGATGTGATTTGTAGCAGGAAAAAGTTCTGGGTACTTCAAGATTTACTTATAGGCTTTTTCATGCTGAATGCCTGGACATTGAAGAAAATGAAGTTCTCAATCAGAACTGGTACTGTCACATGTGCATCTGCTCAAAGCAACTGCTTGTACATCAATCATATTGCAATTCCCAGCACAAGAATGTTATCAAATTTATTGGTGCGAGTACAAAACCAGAGCTGTGATCAAAACCGAAACTGCTTTTGAAATCTTCAATATTTTTTACTGCAGTAACACAAAGCAATTGGCAAGTCAGTTAAAATTTCAGAAAAATATCCCAAATTGGCATTAGGACAAAAACAAAGAAGAAAGCACGAGTTCAGGATACCATTTTCGAATTGTAGCATCAAACAGGACAACCTGATTCTGAGCACAAAAAGCACTTCTGGAAATTTTCTCCATTGAATCCTTGGGTACCAAATCAAAACCCTAAAGCTGCAGAGATAAATAGGAGAAGAAAATCAGTGAGGAAGGGGGCGATTGAGAGGCGGAGTGAAAAAAACCCTAGGATTTGAAACAGCGAAAATTAGGGAAACGGCGAAAAAGCTTCAAAAACAAAAAACCTAAATCCCAAAGTAAAGGCAAAACCTGGTTTGAAGAGTTGAAGGAGGTTTAAGCTTTCATCGTCGCTGTCGTCACCGCCGAAGGTGAGCTCCTTTTTATTTCAGCCATGATTTCTTGCATGTCCCAGAGTGTTTGAGTAAGATGAGAGTTGAGGGATAGAGATTGAGAGCGAGAGAAAAAAAAATCGTGAGCGATTGAGAGCGCTAGAGAGAGATTCGATTGAGAGCGAGAGAGATTTCGTGGTGAGAGGACGAGATTAAGGATTTTCGGTTACTGTTACGGTGCCTCTCTCATTTTCCCATTTTTATTTATTTTCTTTTATAAAACAACACAAACATTTAAGTCACATAATAAACCATTAAATTTTTTTTTTCTTTAGTCTTCCTTTGCAATTTTGTTAATTAGTTTTTGTGTTCCCAATCCATCAATCACTTGAAAACCCAACAGCCAGGCGGCTAGGTTTTTTAGGGATTCTTCCTTCATTTAATTAGTAGTCCAACAAATTTTTTTGTTTTGGTTTTTATTATTTTAATTTTAATTTCAATCTTCTGGTTTAATATCTAAAGTTGTTATTAAAATAAAAAGTAATCATAAATGGTCTAGTGGTGAGAAGGTAGTTTCATAGTCTTTAGTGGAGTGGGTTCAATACCTAATGTAGCATTTTATTTCTTTTAGCATTCATTTTTTATGTTTATGTTTTATTATAATTTCTCTTATGCTCATAGTTTCATTATTGTTTAATAACACAAATTTGATTTTCTTTTAATTTCATCATTCATTCAAAGCCGCTTTAAACTATTAAAATCACACTTTTCTCGATTCAACATCGAGCCCATTTCCATACCCTTGTAAGTCGATTGCTTTTAAGCATCGCCATCAACCTCACATAGCTTACTCTTGGGCTTTCTTACAATGAGCCGGTCCTCTTGCACTTACACTCACACTTTGCATTATTTGTTGTTTGGGCCCGATTTAATTGTTTCATGATTTTGAATCCCCATTTGACAAAATGTACCCCACTCCCCCGATGTGTGATAATTTTGTACTGTTTTATTTCTTTATTTGCTCGACTGTTTAGTTTAGCTATTAACACCAGAATAAAACCAACCATTTCCAAAAATACAAAAATAATGACTCGATCCAACGTCGAGTACTTTCTCAATAGACAAAATCAATTCATTTCTCCCCCATATTCTATTCCATTTCTTTCAAACTTTCATCAAACGCTTGATTCAACGTCAAGCCAATTTTCATAAAAACTCAAAAAATATTAATTTATAGTTAAGACCTTTTCAATAAGATGGAAGTGGAACGTGGTGTATACCGCGCACTCCTGAGGCTAGGATTCGAGATGTATATCTCGCCAATCCTAGCTCTCGCCATCATCCAAATTTATCCACTTTGTTTTCTCTCAAACACTCATTCAAATTTCTTTTAAACGTCCATCAATACTTGATCTAGGGTCAAGTCATTTTCACAACAAAACTCAAAATACCTAATTCTTACTTAACACTTTTTCAATAAAGGTGGAAATGGAACATGGTGTATACCATGCACTCCTGAGGTTAAGATTCGAGACGTATGCCTCGCCAATCTTAACTCTCGCCATCGTCTAAAACTGTCAATGCGGTTTCTTCAAACCCTTTCTCAATCAAATTCCAAAACACTTAATCTCTATCTTAACCTCTTTCAATAAAGATGGAAATGGAACATGGTGTATACCGTGCACTCTTGAGGCTAGGATTCGAGATGTATATCTCGCTCATCTAAGTTCTCGCCATCACTCAAAATACATCCAACCGATCAAACTTTTTCTCGCCGTCGTGCGATTAATTAAAAACCTTTTTCATAAACGAAAGATATATTGTCTTAAGTGATAGAAAACAATGTTTCGGCCACGATTGTTAAGTAGAGATAAATGACGCTTTTCCGAATGTAGATTTATAAATCCGTTCGATGTGTGGTATGCGTCCACTCCTCATCTGTTTTGGGTAAAACAATGTTTTCGTCGATTAATACAATATAGCTTTCGCTAAAATCGACCAACAAACAAACATTTTTCTACCCAGAACTACGTAAGCCTTGATTTCTCTTTTGAGATACGTAGGAGTAGGATTTGTAAATCTTGTCAGGCCCACTAATAGAAAACTTAGGTTTAGTCCCTTCGTCAAAAATCCAAAAACATTCTCTTCTCATCCTTTCTTTCTTTCCCACCTAATAAATCGAATAGCCTAATATTTTAACTAACACTAACGCACACAACTAACCTAATGGTTCCCGTTGAGTACAACGGATGTGAGGAGTGCTAATACCTTCCCCTTGCGTAATCGACTCCCGAACCCTGATATTGGTTGCGATGACCATATCTTATCCTTTCTTTTGTCTTGGGTTTTATCGATATTTCCCCTTTCCTTTTTAGGAATAAATAAAGTTCGGTGGCGACTCTGTTCAGTCCATCATTGCGAGCGTGCGATCGCGCTTCGCTTTGAAGTCGTATCCCCATTTTTTCGAGGTGCAACAGATGGCGACTCTGCTGGGGAGTGGAACAACCCTAAGTGAGTCAAGCCTAGTTAGGTCGTTTATGTGCCTTTGTTTGTTTAATTATGTGGCTTTTCCCTTATTTATTGCTTTTTAATATCTTTATTGTTATATTGATATTTGTTGTATATTGGTTCCACCGTGTTGGGTACTTGGATTTTGATTGCAAACCATGTGGGAAAGACTCTACACCCGAGTCTAGAGTGAAAAAAACATAAGATAGGACAATGGTTGAGTAGTATGGACTCCCGAGGTGAATACTTCGTAAGAGTCGGTACGAGAACCTCACTAAGAGTAGATTCTTTTGCAAATATTGTCGCCCGAGGTGTATACCCCGTAAGCTTCGATGTTTCAAAGGGGTCCATGACTCTAAGAACCTTTAGAACATTGAACCTTTGGCCAACTAGAAATGATGGTTGCGTAGTATGGATTCCCGAGGTGAATACTTCGTAAGAATCGATACGAGGACCTCGCTCAGAATAGATTCCCTAGATGGAGTTGATGACCGGAAAGTATTT
This sequence comes from Lathyrus oleraceus, assembly GCF_024323335.1. Lineage (NCBI taxonomy): Eukaryota > Viridiplantae > Streptophyta > Magnoliopsida > Fabales > Fabaceae > Lathyrus > Lathyrus oleraceus. Next base: position 385,680,781 of record NC_066581.1, read on the forward strand.
TCCGTAAGCGTCAAACAGTCTTTTGAATCCATGACTCTGAGTACCCTATCTAGAACCCAGTCGATGGTTGCGTAGTACGGACTCCCGAGGTGAATACTTCGTAAGAGTCGGTACGAGAACCTCACCCAGAATAGATTCCCTTGATGGAGTTGACGACCGGAAAGTATTTCCCGTAAGCGTCAAACATTCTTGTGAATCAATGACTCTGGAGATCCTTTGTAACAAAGCCCTAGACCATACCCGGTGAGAACCCCGTTTTGGAAAAGCAATCAAATTTATCAGTACCTTAGACTTTTGAACCCGTGTATGAAAAAAAACAAATGTGCATGGCTTGCATTGCATTCATTCGCATTCCATTGCATTTGCATCTCATCATAACGCATGTCATTCTCCAGACAAAATACCAAAAAAAACTCATCCATCTTTTGCCCGTGAAGCGAAGTGATTCTCAACACGCGTTTAGAACAAAGAACCATGTCTCAGGAGATGATGGACGAGCTAAGGAAAAGCCAAGAAGCACTGAATGAGGAACTTAATATTTTGAAGAGCCAAATGAGATGGGTCTTGGAAACTCTGCAAGTCTTGTTGAGAAAAGAGGGTCACCTAATATACACTGCTGCAACAAAGAGGGATGCTACCCCACATCCATCTGGTGTTACCCCAAGTCAAGGGAAATTCTATGTGGCAACTCCTCATTTATCAGTATATGGACCTCCCACAAGACGTCATCATCAACATCCTCTGGCTATTGCTCCTCAAGGTCACCGAAGTCAGGTTCAGAACAAAAATCAGAATCAGAACAAGAGGAACAAAGATCACAATGACTCGATTCCGGTGCCATATAGCAAGCTCTACCCGCAACTGATCCAAAATGCTTTGGTGACCCCTCGAGCTCTCACACCTGTGTCACCATACCTGCCATGGTACAATCCAAATGCAACATGTGAATTCCATAAAGGGGCATTGGGACATGACCTGGATTCTTGCTTAGCGCTGAAAGCCTTGGTACGAGGACTGATTAACAAAAAGAGCTTAGTTTTTGAAGAAGATCACCCGAAGATCAAGTGCGGATACCATACTGGAACAATGGGGCACTCCATCGAGGAATGCAAGAGTTTTAAGCTCAAGCTGCAAGGATTGATTGACATAAGGTCACTAACACTCAAGGAGGAAGGCTCAGGTACATATACCTTGATTTCTGAGCCAGGTAATGAGAAAGGGAAAGGACCCTTGAGACCCCTCAAGGTTTTGTACCACAAGGAAGATGTCAGGGATGTGGCTAATGAGCTATCATTGTTTCCTGGTAAGAGCATTGAGATACCGTCTTGGGTTTCCAATGTCACGACCCATACCAATGAAAGAAAAGGAGAAGTGAGTAGTGGATCCAAGAGGGTTGCGCTCAACGATGAGAATGAAGGAAAAGAATTTGAAGATCATCATGCCAATGTCAAAAAGCTTGTTGATCCAAACCTTCAAGTTTGAAGAAGTCAATTCCCTAGAGCTGGCAATCATTTGGCTGTTTCAGCACTTCTTTTGTAGTTTCCTTGCATGATTGATTGTTAATTGATTTTAAGCATTGTTGTTTTCTTTGAATTGGTAAGATTAATGAAATGTTTATGCATCTTTTGAATTAATCCATTCGTATTCACTCGTTTTTCATTTATGTTAAAAATTAAAACACTCCTCTCATTCACTTTCGTTTATCAAACCGTTGTGTTAACAAAGATTGGAAGGAGGATGATGAAAACGAAACACCTGAAATTGTTGTGGTATGCTTTTGAGTAAAACCTTATCGAGGATGTAAGGCATTGTTTCAAATCCCCAAACACTGGAGTGATAAGGAGTTGATCCCTAGACAGCCACTTTGAGCCTAGAAGTTGGTGTTTATTTCGGATCTAAAACCCTTAATCTTAACTTGGGGCAGGGTAGTTGTGTTCAGATAGTTTGATCATGCATTCGATCTTTCAAAAAATCGTCCATATGAACACTCTCCAGTTAGGTTCAACCACATGTTATCCTTCGCGCACATGTTAAAGTGTCGAAGAAGTTAAGAAAAGCTAAAATTAGTGTTGGTTGATCCTTATCCACCAATAATGTGGCAGTCAATACCTTTAAAAAAAAAAAGAGCCCGCTAAATCAAATACCACGAGATGACTTAGGCAAACGTTAGGGCATCCCGATGGACCAAAAGCTTCAGAGAAGCGGTCCATGAAAAATTAGGGATAAAGAAAATCAACCAAAAGAGGTCATTAAATCCTTAACAAAAATAAAATAAGGGGACTGCCATTTCAAGAAAATTCGTCTTGAATCCCCATCACACCTTCGAACCCTCTTGGAAGTCGAATGCGTGTATTGAATTAACTGAACATAGGAATTGGAGATCATCAAGAAGAAGGGGTGGGTAAAAATAACTTTTGAGCCTTATTTCCTTTTGTTTCAAGAGCCGTGAACCAGACCACGTTACAACCCTTAAAAGACCTAATTGAGGCAGGGTTTATTTTGAAAGCATACTATAACAAGGTTGTGTTAACTTGACTCCAAACGATTTTTGTTAATCATTTGATAGCACCAATTTGCATACTGTGAATGACTTGATCACCATTGTGTTCTTATCAACGACTCTTTCATTGTATTTCACCCATTCATATCAATAAACTTTGATTTCAAATTTTGGCATAAGTATTGAATTAAAATTACCATTTTCAAATGAACAATCTTATTTGCGATTCAACACTTAGCATCAAAGAAATTCAATACACAGTTGAGGAACTTGATGGAGTGAAAGAAGTCTAGTCAGGTGCAAATCATTTTGAGCATCAGTTAATTCGAGCTAATCACCCTAAGGGTCATCTAGCCAAGAGTAATCTGCTTCAAGAATCAGACCGGGGCAAGCCACCTCAGAGCTCAGTAAGTCCAATCACTCCAAGGTTCAGTTAGCCAAGAGTAATTTGCTTCAAGACTTAGACTGGGGCAAGCCACCTCAGAGCTCAATGAGTCCAACTATCCAAAGGACAGTCAACCAAGAGTCTGCCATTCCAACATTTGGTTAGTCAAGTTCAGACCACTGCAAGTTTCAAACACTTGGGGCAAGCCATCTCGAGGTAGTCTCGTGGAAAGTTGTTTCCAAACCCACTTTCAAGGTGAACATTTCCAAATACCCAACACAATAGGGCAAGATGAGCCACAGAGGGGCAGAACCTCTTTCTTCGTGCTTTCAAACTGCTCAAACAAATTCTGCCATACATCAACAACTATTGAGCTTAAGACGAGTGCCCGAAAATTATGCTAGCACGATTCATTAATCCCCCAAAAGGATCCATTGGCTAAGCTGTGGCCATCAAACTGGATAGAATCCTCCTTTGACAACAACTATCATAAAATATTTGGTTGAGTTCTCGGTGTTGAGGAATCATGAGCTTCCATAAAAAGCCTTTACAAACTCCCAGTCTGCCCAGTGTCAGCATTCTCATAATCATGATCATTCATATATCATGCATAAAAGGAAATTCAAATCATGCATAGCCGAAATGTACTTCGTGCTCATTTTGCATTGACTCAGGTCTTGTTGTCGATCCTATGATCCTTTGACCTTTGATTCCAGTTTGTATTTGGTGCCCTTAAACCCACATCCGGTTTTCGCAGTCATTTTCAAATCCAATTTTTGTTCAATACCATTCAGGTCATATATGAACCTGTTGTTGAGCTTTATTCCGGTGTCAGGTCATACATGAACCTGTTCTGAAGTTTTTTCCTTTTGTTCAATACTATTCAGGTCATGTATGAACCTGTTGTTGAGCTTTATTCCGGTGTCAGGTCATACATGAACCTGTTCTGAAGTTTTTTCCTTTTGTTCAATACTATTCAGGTCATACATGAACCTGTTGTTGAGTTTTATTCTGGTGTCAGGTCATACATGAACCTGTTCTGAAGTTTTTTCCTTTTGTTCAATACTATTCAGGTCATATATGAACCTGTTGTTGAGCTTTATTCCGGTGTCAGGTCATGTATGAACCTGTTCTGAAGATTTTTTCCCTATGTTTGTTCAATACTATTCAGGTCATATATGAACCTGTTGTTGAGCTTTATTCCGGTGTCAGGTCATATATGAACCTGTTCTGAAGAGTTTTTCCAATTGTTGTTCAATACCATTCAGGTCATATATGAACCTGTTGTTGAACCCTTATTCCAGTGTCAGGTTAGATATGAACCTGTTCTGAAGAGTCTTTCTCTATGTTTGTTTCAGTGTTGTCAAGTCATATATGAACCTGCTGATGAGCTTTCATTCCAGTATTACCAGATCATATATGAACCTGTTGATACACTCTTCTTGAATTTTTCTGAGTTTGTTAGGTCATACCTGAACCTGCTGTCAGAACTTCTTGATATTCCCCAGCGTTGTCAGGTCATATATGAACCTGTTGTAGCATTTTTTCCTTTATTCGGGTTTAGTAAGTCATATGTGAACTTACTACCGAAATCCCTTGTATTCTAAGCGTCGTTTATCAAATTTCACTTCGATTACTCCCCTGTGTGCGTTTGACTCTCCAGCAGGACTGTCTTCCCCAGCAAGTTTGTTTTTTACCATTTTGTCTGTCTCCCTGTGGACAATCAGCATCCCCCACAGATTGGTCTGTCTAGTAGCATCTCCTGTTAAGGGTCCACCATATCCCTAGCAGATAAAAATTACAAAAAAAAAGAATCATGCATCCATGCATATCATATCATATCATATCATATCATATCATATCATATCACATCTTGTCATAGGGATTCAGGATCAAAATCCAGGTCTTCTTAGTATTTAACCATCTCCAACTATGATCATATGAAGAGTGTTCTGCTTCATACTCTCTAGTTGAAGACGCTTAAATAGGGACAACTGTCATACCCCGATTTTGGTCCTGAATTTTTTTCTTTTTTTCATTTTTTATTTGGCACTTGGCTTAAAGTTCATTTGCATACATTCATGACCAAAGGCAACCATTCATTCCCAAATCCATATTTTTTTTGATAAACATTGGTCATTATTTAGTTTTTCTTTATCATGGTGTTTTGATTATGAAATGGATTCTAAATATTTGACTCTTTTTTATTTTTTCAATTTTAATTTCAAATTAAGTCTAATTCCAAATTTCAATTTAATCTTAATTGTATTTTTACTAATGATTCAAATTCTAATTGATTTTTAATATCCAAATAAATGTTAGAATTTGACATCAAAGTAATTTTAGCAAATTATAGATTAATTTGATTTTAATTGGTTTTATTTGGCTTTTTTGATTTTTAATTGACATTTTGATTAGTCTCGGATTATTCCTAGAAAAAATCCATATCCATTTTAAAGTTGTTCCTGTAGAATCCTCAAACATTGGAACCAAACAATATGATAATAATAACAACAATAATAGCTTTAAGCAGAAAATGGAAGAAAAGGTTTCAAAAGTTGTTACTAAATGTCAAAGTCCTTCTTCAACTTTGGACTACAATAACAGTCTTGGAGTTTTCAATGGAATCTCCTATCCAACAGACATAGTTCTAAAAGATAAATCTACAGACAACATAGAACCTGTTTTACCGAAATTCATCTATTCAGAACCAACAAAAGAAGGATTTGAAGGTGAGAAAAACAAGAAAGGGGGGGTTTGAATTGTTTGAAAAATAAGCGCTTTTGCAAAATGAAATCACACAATGATTTTATACTGGTTCGCTTATAACACAAAGCTACTCCAGTCCACCCGGCCAAGGTGATTTCGCCTTCAACAAGGACTTAATCCACTAATCTTGAAAGATTACAAACAACCCCTAAGAGAGAAGAAAATCTCTTAGTCCTCTCAAGTCTACAGACTACAAAGAGTCACTTGAGGAAATCAAATAAAAATTAGATACAAGATGTGTAATCTAGAGTGCTTCTAAGAAAGCAAATATTACAAACTTAAGAACAAATTTTTCACTTTGATAAGCAAAAGCTTAGTGAAAATTCTTTGAAGAGCAAAGATGTTTTTCTTGAGCGTGATATAATTTCAGTATAGTTTTGGCTAGTGATTTCTTGTTTTGCTGAATGAAATTTCTTCTCTATTTATAGGAGTTGAAGTAGAGTTGAAGTAGCGTTGAATCTGTTGGATATTGAGATGTAGTTACGCCATTCCATTAATAGCTTCTGCAGTAGACTTTTTCTTTTGGAAGTGACTACTTACCACAAGTAGTATCTTCTCTCTTGGAAGTGGAGATTAACGTCTCTTTCTAATTGAGGAAATCCATTTGCAGAACTTTAACTTGGCTTAAACGTTACTTCATCATGATTAACAATTCTGATTAGAGTCTTCGTGTATCTGGAGAATCTTGCTTCTGATGTTATCTCTTGAAAGTTCAGATGGCGCTGATAACTTCAGAATTTACAGAAGACATTTGTTCAGAGTCAGAGCTTCTAGACTTTACTTCATGTTCAGATGCTTCTGATACTTGTAGTTTTGTTCAGAGTCAGAGCTTCTTGAAACGAGATTCCACTTTAGATGCTTCTGATACTTGAGATTTTGCATCTGATCTTGTTTTGCATCTGATGACATCATCAGATTTATTTCTTCTTTCTTTAGAACCCTGCACACTTAGAAACTTTTCGTTAGGGTGCCATTTTTGGTTTCATCCTTTGTTATCATCAAAATCATGGAGTCTGTTGTAGAACACTTTTTGTTCTTACAATCTCCCCCTTTTTGATGATGACAAAACAATTAAATTTATCAGATGAAACATGAAAAAAATATTAGATCAGATAGACAAAAGCTCCCCCTGAGTTAGTACTAGGGAGTTCAGAAGTTCTTACCAGAGCTTTTCAAGTAATGAGATTTCTGAAACTTTCTGCAATTTCTTAATTTTAATGTTAGAGTTATTTAATCAGAGCTATTATTTAATCAGAGCTATTTATATCAGAACTATTTCTATAATTGTTGCAGAATGCTTAAGGTTTTAGACATAATTTTCATCAGAGCTATTTAATAATTTCTCCCCCTTTTTGGCATAATCAAAAAGGCATAAAAAAAATAAAAAGAGTAATAAAGAGAAAAACAATTCATTAAAAAGCACAAAGGCAAACAGCAGTCAAAACATTAGATTCAACAGAATATCAGAGCTAAAAAGAAAGACAGAAGCAAAAACACTTAGGCAAACAAACAAAAAAAAAAATCCTAAGTGCCTAAGGGTTTGGAGGTTGAGGAAGTCTCTGAAGCAACATGGCAAACATGTTCTGGATGTTTTCGTTCAGAGCATCTTGCTTGTCCATCCTGGCACGAAGCTCATTCTGATCTTTCTTGATCTCTTGCTGATCTTGCTTGATCTCCTTCAGAGTGTTAAGAATCAGAGGGATCGCAGAGGAAGACTCCCCCTGAATCAGAGCCTGCTGAGCTTCAGCTTCAGCAGCAGCTTGGGCTTCTGCATCTGCCTTAGCCTTGGCTTCAGCTTCCTGAATCCTTAGAAGTTCTGCTTCCTTTGCCAGGCGTTCTTCTTCCAACCTCTTAGCTTCTTCTTCAGCTTCCCTAGCCAATCTTTCTTCCTCTAATCTCTTGGCCTCAGCTTCTCTAGCCAGTCTCTCTTGGAGTCTTTCCTCAGAGTCTCTGATGTAGCCATTTCTGACTTGTTCAGAGATACTCTTCAGCCTATAAGACTCAGAGGTCATCCAACTAATGACTCTGTTCCAGTGTGTCCTAACAGATTTAGGATCATCACTTACTTCAGAGTTTTTAGCCAGAGACTTGATCTTCTGGACTGAGGCTTCTGCAACCTGTATAATGGCCTCCTCAAGGGTAGGTATGGTAAGTTCAGGTTCAGGTTCAGGTGAATGAGGTGGAGAGTTTTGAGGGCTGAGATTTAGAGGTTGAGGTTCAGTTTGTTGAGGTTCAGATTGTTGAGGTTCAGTTTGTTGAGGTTCAGATTGTTGAGGTTCAGATTCTGCTTGAAGTTCAGAATCTGCGTCTGGTTGAAGACTAGGAGATGAAGCATATAATGGATTTAGGTCTAAAGGGTCAGAGTCTGGTCCAGGTACAGCGGGAATAATTGGTGGAGTGATATTAGAGGTGAAGGGATCAGATGGTTGAGTTTCAGAGGGTAAGGTTGTTGTTTGTTGTGGTGGAAGTGAAGTTTGGAGGGGAGAGGTTACTTCAGATTGGGTTGAGGGTTGTGGAGCGAAATTTTTAGCATAGATTTCAGCTATTGTTGGGGAGTTTGGGTCAGAGTGTTCTTGATCAGAGGACTCATGATCAGATAACTCTTGGTCAGAAGAAGGGGAAAGGTAAGGGGGTGATTCATATTCAGAGGATGATGAAGAGCTGTGGTGATATAGTTGATTAGGGTCAGAGGTTGTTGTGAAATTACGAGCAATTTTTAGAACAGGTGGAGGTTGAGAGGTTCTGGTGATTGAGGGTGGTATTTCAGAGGTGGTATATATTGGTTGAGAGGAGAGAGGGTTAGAGGAAGCCATTATAGATTCAGAAGAGACAGGAGGAATAGACTTACCAGAAGAGACATCCAGAGGTGCTGAAGCTTTGGTGCCAGAGGTTTCTCCAAGTCTGGCTTTCTTTGCCTTCCTTGCTTCCTCAGCTATCTTCTTCTCAGAAAGACCTCTTTTGTATCTGACCAAATCTTCTACAGAGTCCAGACAGTCTTCAAGGCGGAAATCAGAAATATCAATGCCTTCATCCAGACGATCCTGAAGGTAGATAGCAATGGCATCTCTGGGTTCATTCTTGAAGAACCTTTCAAGGCCATGAGGCATCTTCCTCTGATCCTTCAGAGCTTCCCAGGTCACTTCCATAGTGGGCTTGACTCTGATGTCTTTGATGATTCCCATACTCCTCAGATTTTTGGCATTCAGAGGTTTTCCCACATCAATTGCCAGATCATCCATACATCTGGTCTTCTCCAGAGCATCTACCAGCCCATGCTCAATGAAGATGTCAGAGAGCAATCTACCCAGAGGAATGTAGGATCTGGGCTTCATGTTATTCCTGGTTTCTCTGACTGAATCCCTCAGATATCTGAAGAGAAGAACAGGGAGGTTGATCGGGATACCCTTCTGAATACAGTAGAGGATGCATTTCTGATCAGCATTTATGTAATCTGAAGAGTTGGAGGCTGGACGATGATGGATTGTTCCCAGAATAATCTTCAGCCAAACTCGGAGGTTCTGATGAAGCTCCTTGTTCTTAGATGGGTTTCCTTCAACATTTGCTTTGAAGATTGTAGGGTTAATGACTTCTGTGATGCGCTTGGACCTTGGAGGAATGTTGTAAATCCTTTTACCTCCAGCTTTCTCCATGTTTAGCAAGGAAGCAATTGATGCTTCAGTGATGACAATCTTCACACCCAGAACAAACGAGACAATGAACTGGTCATCAGCATCTACACATCTCCAGAATTCTTTCACCAGAAGAGGATAGATTGGACCATACAATCTGTTGAAGTAGGTTTCCCAACCTTGCTTGTGAAGATCTTCAGTAAGATCAACACCGTTTCTTCTTAAGTTCTCAAAATCCACCAGCGATTCACACAGTACATCTAAACCTTCAAAGGGAGTTGAAAGGTTTATGTGTTGTTCGCGTTCCAAAATGTGAGGTTCTTTGTAGACTGAGGTTGTGGTAACGTCTACAACCATGGGTGTTTGAGTGTTTGAGGTTTGGGGATTAGAAGCGGCTTCCATTTGTTGGGAGAAGTTAAAAACTTCTTGCTCTTGAGGATTCATGACTAAGATTGATGAAGAAGATGAAGAACTGAGAAGGTTGCAGAGAAAAACTTCGAGAGAGGGTTTAGGGTTTAAGAGTGAGTGAGAGTGATAAGTGTGTGAAATGTGAGAAAAGTGTTTATATACCTAAGGGTAAAAACACATGCAAAACGACACATTTAATTGCGTTGGAACAGAACACAAGATTTGCACGCTAGGGGGGAAAAATGATTATAGCTAATAAATGAATGTCTAATCCCAACAGTAAGCACACTGCTCGAGGAGATTTCAAGCGTTCTGACCTTTGATTTCTTTTGACAGCTGTCTAGAAGTTCTAGGGTTAGACGCATGTTCCCCACGTGTTGATGTATCTGATCTTCAGGAATACCAAAGGATTTCTGAAGATTTCTAACTCAGATATCTTCTTAACTTGGTAGAAGTATCAGAGTCAGAGGCAGAAGTGTATTTGTTTTTATCAGAGTCTCATTTTACATGTTCAGAGCCAAATTTTACTCAGGGCAATTTTTAATGTTCAGATTTTCTAAGATAAAAAGAAATCTATCTTCAGCTAGAGGCTTAGTAAAGATATCTGCCCATTGATGTTCTGTATCAATGAACTTCAGCGTCATTATCCCTTTCTGAACATAGTCTCTAATAAAATGATGTTTTATTTCTATGTGTTTGGCTCTGGAATGTAGAATGGGATTCTTACTTAAACAAATAGCAGCAGTATTATCACAAAGGATAGGAATGTTACTCTCAAATATCTGAAGATCTTCTAGCTGATGCTTCATCCAGAGCATCTGAGTTGTGCACAGTGATGCTGAGATGTATTCTGCTTCTGCAGTTGATAGAGCAATTGTTGACTGTCTTTTGCTAGCCCAGGAGATTAAGTTGTTTCCCAGAAGCTGGCAATTTCCAGAAGTACTTTTTCGTTCTATTCTATCTCCTGCATAATCTGCATCACAATAACCAGAAAGCCTATACTATGATGTTTTCTCATACATCAGGCCCAGGTTAGGAGTTCCTTTCAGATACTTAAGAATTCTTTTAACAGTTGTTAAATGAGATTCTCTAGGATCTGATTGGAATCTGGCACAAAGACAGACGCTAAAGAGAATATCAGGACGAGTAGCAGTCAGATAGAGAAGAGAGCCTATCATACCTCGATAGAGCTTCTGACAAACCTTGTTGCTTACCTCTTCCTTCTCCAGAATGCAAGTTGGGTGCATAGGAGTTTTTGCAGAGTTGCATTCAGACATATCAAACTTCTTCAGAACATCTTTAATGTACTTGCTTTGATGAATGTACGTGACTTCTGGAGTTTGATTGATTTGAATTCCCAGAAAGAACTTTAGTTCTTGCATTAGACTCATTTCAAATTCTGCCTGCATTAACTTGGAAAATTCTTGGCAAACAGAGATATTAGCAGAACCAAAAATAATGTCATCAACATAAATTTGGCATATCATGAGATCATTTTTATGATTTTTACAGAAGAGTGTAGAATCAACTTTCCCTCTGATAAAATTTTGTTCCAGAAGAAAATTGCTCAGACGTTCATACCAAGCTCTGGGGGCTTGTTTTAGTCCATATAAAGATTTTTTAAGTTTGAAAACATGTTCTGGAAAGTTTGAATTTTCAAAACCAGGAGGTTGATTAACATACACTTCTTCTGAAATATAACCATTAAGAAATGCACTCTTGACATCCATTTGGTATAATTTGATAGAATGATTAATAGCAAAAGATACAAGAAGACGAATAGATTCTAACCTTGCGACTGGAGCAAAAGTTTCATTATAATCAATACCTTCTTGTTGACTATAACCTTGAGCTACCAGTCGAGCTTTGTTTTTGACAACTTCTCCTTTCTCGTTCAGTTTGTTTCTGAACACCCATCTGGTTCCAATGACATGAGTGCCTCTGGGTTTAGGAACGAGATCCCAGACATCATTCTTGGAGAATTGATCTAACTCTTCTTGCATAGCTGCCACCCAATCGTTATCTTGAAGAGCTTCATCACAGGACGTAGGCTCAATCAGAGACACTAGTCCCAGAGGAATATCTTCAGAAGTTCTGAAGGTAGATCTGGTTCTAACAGGTTCATCTTTGTTTCCCAAAATCAAATCTTCAGATACGTTGCTACGACTCTTGACTTTCCTTGGAATTTCTGGAGATTTAATTTCTTCAGAGTCTGGAGTGACAGTTGCTTCTGGAGTTTTCTTAGATTCTACCAGAGTGATCTCTAAATCTGCAAACTTTTCAACTAGCTTTGACTTTTCAGGGTCAAGCTTATCATCAAATCTAACATGAATTGATTCCTCCACAATTTTGGTTTCTGTGTTGTATACTCTATAGCCTTTAGAGCGTTCTGAGTATCCTAACATAATACCTTTTTGTGCTTTGGAATCAAACTTGTTTAGATGTTCTTTAGTATTTAATATAAAACAAATGCATCCAAAAGGATGAAAATAAGAAATGTTGGGTTTTCTTCCCTTACACAGTTCATAGGGAGTCTTATCCAGAATAGGTCTAATAGAGATTCTATTCTGAATGTAACACGCTGTATTTACAGCTTCTGCCCAAAAGTGCTTTGCTACATTTGTTTCATTGATCATGGTTCTGGCCATTTCTTGGAGTGTCCTATTCTTCCTTTCTACAACTCCATTTTGTTGTGGAGTTCTAGGGCAGGAGAAATCATGGGATATTCCATTAGAATCAAATAATTCTTCAAAATCTTTATTTTCAAATTCTCCACCATGATCACTTCTGACTCTAACAATTTTAGAGTCAAATTCTTTTTGCACTTTAGAACAGAAACTGGTGAATACAGAGTGAGACTCACTCTTGTGCCTTAGGAATTTTACCCATGTCCAGCGGCTGTAATCATCAACGATTACTAGTCCATACTTCTTTCCATTGACTGATGCTGTTTTCACAGGACCAAATAAGTCAATGTGAAGAAGCTCCAGAGGCTTGGAGGTAGAAACAACATTTTTCTTTTTAAAAGATGTTTTTGAAAACTTTCCTTTCTGGCAAGCTTCACACAGAGCATCTGAAGAAAACTTCAGTTTAGGTAAGCCTCTGACTAACTCAAGTTTAGTTAGCTGAGAAAGTTTTCTCATGCTAATGTGGCCTAAGCGTCTATGCCATACCCATTGCTCTTCGTGAACTGACATTAAACATTTAACATTTTGATCTTTTAAATCAGAAAGATTTATTTTATAAATGTTGTTTTTCCTCTTGCCTGTGAAAAGGACAGAGCCATCGTTCTGACTAATTGCTTTACACGTTTTTTGATTAAAGATTACATCATAACCGTTATCACTTAATTGACTTATGGATAACAAGTTATGCATTAATCCTTCTACATAAAGAACATCAGATATAGAGGGAAGAGTACCGTTACCAACAGTTCCGGAGCCTCTGATCCTTCCTTTCTGATCTCCTCCGAAGCCTACAAATCCAGCGTCTTTAAGTTCCAGGCTTTGGAACATAGACTTTCTTCCCGTCATATGTCGCGAGCATCCAGAGTCCAGGTACCATGACTGGTGTCTGAACTTTGCTGCATAGGATATCTGCAACATAGATAATCTTATCTTTCGGTACCCAGAATCTCTTGGGTCCTTTCAGATTAGTTTTCCCAGAGTTTCTTACAACTTTGGGTCTTCTAGCATTTTTAAATTTGTGTTCTTGTGTGTGTGTGTAGTGGTATGAAAAAGGCGATTTAATTAGGTTACTGGTAGAAGTTTTATCAGAATCAGAATCATACCCAATTCCCCTTTTATTATTCTGACCTACTCCATAAATCATGGATGCCATAATACTCCTATTTATCCCATTCTTCAGAAATTGTTGAAAGGCTTCTTCATATTTATAAATAATTTCATTTGAAGTTTGTGGTGCTTGAGACAACACTTCTTCTAATTCTAAGTTTTTCGTTTTAGCTTCATCTCTTTCTAACGTTAAAGATATGATTGTATCATCTCTTGTTAGAATTGTTGTCTCAAGTTTACTACACTCTTCAGATTTTGCTTTAAGAAGACCTTTAATGTTTTTAACTTTTTGTTTTAATTTCTGAAGAGAGGTAAGAGTTTCTGATAAACATGATTCTAAGTCAGATCTAGAAAGTTCAGAAAATACCTCTTCAGATTCTTCATCTGAGCTGCTGGATGTGGTAGCCATAAGAGCTACGTTGGCCTGTTCATCAGAGTCAGATTCTGATGATTCGGATTCACTATCGTCCCAGGTGGCCATTAATCCCTTCTTTGTTCTGAAGGCATTTTTCTTGAAGCTTTCTTTCTTAGAGTTATCTTTCTTCAGCTTGGGGCATTCATTTCTATAATGACCTGTTTCTTTACATTCAAAACAGGTAATATCTTTATTAGGTTTACCTTTTGAAGTTGACTCTGATCTATCCCCTCTGGGTCTTGATCTTCTGAAGTTGTTGTTGTTCCTTCTTTTCCAGAGTTGCTTAACTCTTCTGGTTAGTAAGGACAGTTCTTCTTCATCATCAGAGTCTTCAGGTTCAGAGTCGTCAGTATCTGCAGTTTCTACCTGGAGAGCTTTGGTTCTGTCTGACTTCCGTCTTTCAGGTCTGGACTTCAGCGCCACTGACTTGTTCCTTTTCTGAGGCTCATCCTCCTCTAGTTCTATCTCATGGCTTCTGAGAGAACTAACAAGTTCTTCAAGGCTGATATTGTTCAGATCCTTTGATAACTTCAGAGCAGTAACCATTGGTCTCCATTTCTTTGGCAGACTTCTGACTATCTTCTTAACATGATCTGCAGTCGTGTATCCTTTGTCTAGCACTTTAAGACCTGCAATAAGAGTTTGGAATCTGGAAAACATAGCTTCTATAGCTTCGTCATCTTCCATCTTGAAGGCTTCATATTTCTGGATCAACGCCAGAGCCTTCGTCTCCTTGACTTGGGAGTTTCCTTCATGGGTCATCTTCAGAGAGTCAAGTATATCTTTAGCCGTCTCTCTGTTGGTGATCTTTTCGTATTCGTTGTATGATATAGCATTTAGAAGTATTGTTCTGGCCTTGTGATGATTTTTGAACTCACGTTTCTGATCTTCTGACATTTTGCTTCTGGGAACTTCAGCTCCATTTAAGGTTGGAGGTTTGTATCCATCTGTGACAATGTCCCAGAGGTCAGCATCATAACCCAGAAAGAAACTTTCGATTCTGTCTTTCCAGTAATCAAACTTTTCTCCATCAAAAACAGGAGGCTTGGCATTGTAAGAATCTTTCTCATTTGAGTGGGCCATTTGTTTTTCTCGCACTGGATCTCTCTACACGGTTAAGTGTTTGATTTGAAAATCAATAACAGAGCCGGAGCTCTGATACCAATTGAAGGTGAGAAAAACAAGAAAGGGGGGTTTGAATTGTTTGAAAAATAAGCGCTTTTGCAAAATGAAATCACACAATGATTTTATACTGGTTCGCTTATAACACAAAGCTACTCCAGTCCACCCGGCCAAGGTGATTTCGCCTTCAACAAGGACTTAATCCACTAATCTTGAAAGATTACAAACAACCCCTAAGAGAGAAGAAAATCTCTTAGTCCTCTCAAGTCTACAGACTACAAAGAGTCACTTGAGGAAATCAAATAAAAATTAGATACAAGATGTGTAATCTAGAGTGCTTCTAAGAAAGCAAATATTACAAACTTAAGAACAAATTTTTCACTTTGATAAGCAAAAGCTTAGTGAAAATTCTTTGAAGAGCAAAGATGTTTTTCTTGAGCGTGATATAATTTCAGTATAGTTTTGGCTAGTGATTTCTTGTTTTGCTGAATGAAATTTCTTCTCTATTTATAGGAGTTGAAGTA
This sequence comes from Lathyrus oleraceus, assembly GCF_024323335.1. Taxonomy (NCBI): domain Eukaryota; kingdom Viridiplantae; phylum Streptophyta; class Magnoliopsida; order Fabales; family Fabaceae; genus Lathyrus; species Lathyrus oleraceus. The sequence goes on from NC_066581.1 coordinate 385,696,327, forward strand.
GAGTTGAAGTAGCGTTGAATCTGTTGGATATTGAGATGTAGTTACGCCATTCCATTAATAGCTTCTGCAGTAGACTTTTTCTTTTGGAAGTGACTACTTACCACAAGTAGTATCTTCTCTCTTGGAAGTGGAGATTAACGTCTCTTTCTAATTGAGGAAATCCATTTGCAGAACTTTAACTTGGCTTAAACGTTACTTCATCATGATTAACAATTCTGATTAGAGTCTTCGTGTATCTGGAGAATCTTGCTTCTGATGTTATCTCTTGAAAGTTCAGATGGCGCTGATAACTTCAGAATTTACAGAAGACATTTGTTCAGAGTCAGAGCTTCTAGACTTTACTTCATGTTCAGACGCTTCTGATACTTGTAGTTTTGTTCAGAGTCAGAGCTTCTTGAAACGAGATTCCACTTTAGATGCTTCTGATACTTGAGATTTTGCATCTGATCTTGTTTTGCATCTGATGACATCATCAGATTTATTTCTTCTTTCTTTAGAACCCTGCACACTTAGAAACTTTTCGTTAGGGTGCCATTTTTGGTTTCATCCTTTGTTATCATCAAAATCATGGAGTCTGTTGTAGAACACTTTTTGTTCTTACAGGATTCTTGTTTAAAAACAAAGCTTATGATGAATCAGTAAACAACCATTGACCTTTTTTAAACATGACAACAAGTCCGAGAAAGCCTCTACTTCCGAGGATATTAAAAACAGTACAGTTGGGAACATTCTTTTTCCTTGTGTGAACAACATAAGCAAAGAACGTAACCGACTTTCATATTACGGCAATCCTCATTTGGGAAATCTTACACTAGTCTCTGCAGATAAGAGTTCGAGTTCCATTTGCCTATCCAAACAATCTTCAAGCATTGACTACCCACTGTCGCTCAAACCAAGCCCAAAAAACCGCTGCAGCAAATAAGCCGCTTTCTCATCCCACTTTCGCTGAGATGATAATTGAAGCAATCACAAACCTGAAAGAAAGAACCGGTTCAAGTCAATTTGCTGAAACAAAATTCATCAAAGAGAAACACGAGGACTCACCTCCAACTTACCGTAAGCTTGTCAAGTTTACCTATCAGAAGGTATTGTTTCACTATGGAGAGATAACACTGCAAACGTCATCCGTTACTTCCCCACTCAGGCTTTGAATTTTGCATTCGAGGACTACTTCAAGAGGCTTTTCGATTTCAATAAGGACAAAGATGGTTACTGGAAGTGGTTGGCTGGTGACTTGGCCTCAGGAGCACGAATCTAAACCGTAGCCACCAATATTCATCGCTGAAGCATCAACCGCCTGTATTACCTTCCAAATCAAACAATCTGCACATAAAGAGAGAAAAAGCAAAAGACGACTTCACTTTCAAGAATCTGCAACTTTCAAGAAGAGGATAACATAATTCGATCTCCAATTTCTCAACCGACGGAACCGGAAGCTCCACACCAGCATAACCTGCACGAAAGAGGAAACTCAGAGGGTCATCAAAAGACTCAATGTTTAATCCAAAAGTTTCAAATTCAGTTCCAGAATGTTTTGATACTAACCTTGTACTGTTCATTAGTCGGTGCCGGTGTTAATCTCCAATACAATCCGCCTCAAACCAGGAGGAAGAAGCAAAATGGGTTTAGAAGGCCTGTTATCATAAAAAACGAGAGGAATCATAAGCAACCAGAGTCATGCCAAGACCAACCAAAACCACCGTCGCCAACGGCAAGTGTTATCATGCAACCGTCAGCAAAACAATACCAAACCATAACAGTCAATTTAGAATCTTCTGGTTGCAATTTGCCGCAGAATCATAATCATTCAACTTTCATTCAATCAAGTATTGATGATGATGCTATCGCGTTTTTTCCGACGAGTTGATGAATTTTCAAAGCTACTCTTCTGATATAATCTCAAGAACAAACACGAGGATCAACCTAGAAAAGAGGTTGATGATCACAACCCATATTCTTCAGCAGTTGATGGCTCTTTGGTTGACAAAAGACCCGGTGTTCATCCTGAAACATACAACAAAAGATTAACTTTCGTTAGCCGGATTAAAAGTTGGTGGCCATTTCAGAAAAGCAATGCAAAGGCTGATGATTCCACTGCTTATCAGAACAAGGCGACTAGCAATTTAGAGGATTTCAAGTTACCTGAACTAGACCAACCTGCTAGTAATCTTGAAAAGCCTAAGCCATTAGAACCACACCAAAGGGTGTCTTGAACCTGATGAAAGTTGAGGGCCTTACCATCTATCACGTGAAAAGCCACCTCCAGAAATATAGAACTGCCAGATACAAACCGGAAGCATCAGAAGAAATTCCAGAGAAGTTGACTTCAATTGAAGAAATGTTGCGACGCAGTAACAGAAGCCTGCTCCTATTTCTGGACCCGTGTACTTCAGCGACTTGCAAGTGTAAAGAGTCAGGATGCTTCTGAATTGAAATCCATAATGGAGAATCTTGTTACTGATTTATTGACCACTCTAAATTTACCTGAATATCCTGCTTCAGCTTCTACTCTAGAGGTTCTATGTGCCATACTAATTCAGAATACTGGGACAAATTCCAAGGATTTTGCTGCACGTTCCATGGCAATTGATGTTCTTGGCACTATTGCTGCAAGGTTGAAGCGTGATGCTGTGATTTGTAGCAGGAAAAAGTTCTGGGTACTTCAAGATTTACTTATAGGCTTTTTCATGCTGAATGCCTGGACATTGAAGAAAATGAAGTTCTCAATCAGAACTGGTACTGTCACATGTGCATCTGCTCAAAGCAACTGCTTGTACTGCAATCATATTGCAATTCCCAGCACAAGAATGTTATCAAATTTATTGGTGCGAGTACAAAACCAGAGCTGTGATCAAAACCGAAACTGCTTTTGAAATCTTCAATATTTTTTACTGCAGTAACACAAAGCAATTGACAAGTCAGTTAAAATTTCAGAAAAATATCCCAAATTGGCATTAGGACAAAAACGAAGAAGAAAGCACGAGTTCAGGATACCATTTTCGAATTGTAGCATCAAACAGGACAACCCGATTCTGAGCACAAAAAGCACTTCTGGAAATTTTCTCCATTGAATCCTTGGGTACCAAATCAAAACCCTAAAGCTGCAGAGATAAATAGGAGAAGAAAATCAGTGAGGAAGGGGGCGATTGAGAGGCGGAGTGAAAAAAACCCTAGGATTTGAAACAGCGAAAATTAGGGAAACGGCGAAAAAGCTTCAAAAACAAAAAACCTAAATCCCAAAGTAAAGGCAAAACCTGGTTTGAAGAGTTGAAGGAGGTTTAAGCTTTCATCGTCGCTGTCGTCACCGCCGAAGGTGAGCTCCTTTTTATTTCAGCCATGATTTCTTGCATGTTCTAGAGTGTTTGAGTAAGATGAGAGTTGAGGGATAGCGATTGAGAGCGAGAGAGAAAAAAATCGTGAGCGATTGAGAGCGCTAGAGAGAGATTCGACTGAGAGCGAGAGATATTTCGTGTTGAGAGGACGAGATTGAGGATTTTCGGTTACTGTTACGGTGCCTCTCTCATTTTCCCATTTTTGTTTATTTTCTTTTATAAAACAACACAAACATTTAAGTCACATAATAAACCATTTAAATTTTTTTTCTTTAGTCTTCCTTTGCAATTTTGTTAATTAGTTTTTGTGTTCCCAATCCATCAATCACTTGAAAACCCAACAGCCAGGCGACTAGGTTTTTTAGGGATTCTTCCTTCATTTAATTAGTAGTCCAACAGATTTTTTTGTTTTGGTTTTTATTATTTTAATTTTAATTTCAATCTTCTGGTTTAATATATAAAGTTGTTATTAAAATTATAAATAATCATAAATGGTCTAGTGGAGAGAGGGTAGTTTCATAGTCTTTAGTGGAGTGGGTTTGATACCTATATGTAGCATTTTATTTCTTTTAGCATTCATTTTTTATGTTTATGTTTTATTATAATTTCTCTTATGCTCATAGTTTCATTATTGTTTAATAACACAAATTTGATTTTCTTTTAATTTCATCATTCATTCAAAGCCGCTTTAAACTATTAAAATCACACTTTTCTCGATTCAACATCGAGCCCATTTCCATACCCTTGTAAGTCGATTGCTTTTAAGCATCGCCATCAACCTCACATAGCTTACTCTTGGGCTTTCTTACAATGAGCCGGTCCTCTTGCACTTACACTCACACTTTGCATTATTTGTTGTTTGGGCCCGATTTAATTGTTTCACGATTTTGAATCCCCATTTGACAAAATGTACCCCACTCCCCCGATGTGTGATAATTTTGTACTGTTTTATTTCTTTATTTGCTCGACTGTTTAGTTTAGCTATTAACACCAGAATAAAACCAACCATTTCCAAAATTACAAAAATAATGACTCGATCCAACGTCGAGTACTTTCTCAATAGACAAAATCAATTCATTTCTCCCCCCTATTCTATTCCATTTCTTTCAAACTTTCATCAAACGCTTGATTCAACGTCAAGCCAATTTTCATAAAAACTCAAAAAATATTAATTTATAGTTAAGACCTTTTCAATAAGATGGAAGTGGAACGTGGTGTATACCGCGCACTCCTGAGGCTAGGATTCGAGATGTATATCTCGCCAATCCTAGCTCTCGCCATCATCCAAATTTATCCACTTTGTTTTCTCTCAAACACTCATTCAAATTTCTTTTAAACGTCCATCAATACTTGATCTAGGGTCAAGTCATTTTCACAACAAAACTCAAAATACCTAATTCTTACTTAACACTTTTTCAATAAAGGTGGAAATGGAACATGGTGTATACCATGCACTCCTGAGGTTAAGATTCGAGACGTATGCCTCGCCAATCTTAACTCTCGCCATCGTCTAAAACTATCAATGTGGTTTCTTCAAACCCTTTCTCAATCAAATTCCAAAACACTTAATTTCTATCTTAACCTCTTTCAATAAAGATGGAAATGGAACATGGTGTATACCGTGCACTCCTGAGGCTAGGATTCGAGATGTATATCTCGCTCATCTAAGTTCTCGCCATCACTCAAAATACATCCAACCGATCAAACTTTTTCTCGCCGCCGTGCGATTAATCAAAAACCTTTTTCATAAACGAAAGATATATTGTCTTAAGTGATACAAAACAATGTTTCGGCCACGATTGTTAAGTAGAGATAAATGACGCTTTTCCGAATGTAGATTTATAAATCCGTTCGATGTGTGGTATGCGTCCACTCCTCATCTGTTTTGGGTAAAACAATATTTTCGTCGATTAATACAATATAGCTTTCGCTAAAATCGACCAACAAACAAACATTTTTCTACCCAGAAATACGTAAGCCTTGATTTCTCTTTTGAGATACGTAGGAGCAGGATTTGTAAATCTTGTCAGGCCCACTAATAGAAAACTTAGGTTTAGTCCTTCGTCAAAAATCCAAAAATATTCTCTTCTCATCCTTTCTTTCTTTCCCACCTAATAAATCGAATAGCCTAATATTTCAACTAACACTAACGCACACAACTAACCTAATGGTTCCCGTTGAGTACAACGGACGTGAGGGGTGCTAATACCTTCCCCTTGCATAATCGACTCCCGAACCCTGATATTGGTTGTGATGACCATATCTTATCCTTTCTTTTGTCTTGGGTTTTATCGATATTTCCCCTTTCCTTTTTAGGAATAAATAAAGTTCGGTGGCGACTCTGTTCAGTCCATCATTGCGAGCGTGCGATCGCGCTTCGCTTTGAAGTCGTATCCCCATTTTTTCGAGGTGCGACAGGGACGAACATTATAATACCCTACCCAAAGGGTACCCATTGTCATCCCTAGGTCCGTCAATCTAGATAAAATATAGTATTTGACCTTTCAAATTAGAATCTATATTTTGAGGGGATTGTTCACTACACCCCATGCATACTCACTTATTTTGCTGAAATTTCAAAAACATCTTTAAAATTTAAAATTTGAAATCAGGACACACTAACACACAAGCCTAATACAAAAAAAAAATGATTTTTAAACTCTAGACGCACCTCAACACACCATAACAAACCCAATCTTAGAACCACGACCAATTCAAAGTTAAAGTATGTATGAATTTCAAAATAAGGATTCAACTTATGAATATAGAACTTCGGACGAATTTGTTTAAGTAATTGGGCTCTATCTTTCCCTCTTCTTTCTCTTACATTTGAAACCAAGCAAATTAGTATATAAAAGAGCTCTCACTAGTGTCTACTCATATTCCAACATTGTTCCAATCTTTCTCTCAAGTTTTACTCCTGTGCATTCAAGTTTAACATTTTCATCAACTTTTACTCCTCTCAATTCAAGGTAAGCACTTTCATCTCTCACATTTGGTAAGTTTCTCATATCCTTGCATTTTTTATTTGTGATGCATGAATTTATTAATAGGTTATACTTATGTTACATTAGGATACATCTAATAGAAATGTAATATTTGTTTGATCCTAACAAGATTTGGTATGAATTTGGAATATTTATGCATGAACGGGTTATGCTCTGGTGCATTTAGTCCAAATTTTGAAATTCGACCCTTTGTAGAGATAACAAATTTGAATTTTCTCTATATTTCATTATGTTTTTTTATTTTGTTGTCAATACATTATTTCCTCTTCTTTGATTATGATACACCTTTCTTGTTTGATTACACAGAGAATGGTTGTCGAACAACATAGATACAAACATGGTCGATTTGCCCAACATGCTTCACTGTAGCAGGGAGAAAGCTAGATTCTCGCGACTCATAGTTAGAGAATCATCGAATGCTGCTGAGGGATCGTCTTCCCAGATTCATATATATTTTACTCATGATGAATCACTTGTTTCTTCTGTTCATGTTGATGTACCTGATGTTGTTGCACCGATAGTTTTTCTGGAGGCCTCGAAGACATTTCACATCTTCCTCTATATGTACACCATGTTGTAGTTCACATGTGTGTGTGTGTGTGTGGGGGGGGGGGGGGGGGGGGATGTATCATAAATGTTAAGTTACTTTTTTAAATATTTTTTTTATACTAATTGAAATGTTTGACATTAATGTATTTATCTTCGTAATACAATGAGATGTTGAAATATATAAACCATGGTAGGAAGAAAAAAAATGTCACAACCTAATCAACCATTATTTTAGGATGTCTTTGAGCTATATGAGATGAAGGACATCAGTAGGACTAGATATGGTTATATTGAACATGATTTATTTTCTGCATTTGCTGATAGATGGCATGTAGAGACTTCGTAATATGATATTTTAATCGGTTAGATGATTATCAATCTTGATGTTTTTCATGTCTCCTACATCTTAAGATAGCTAGAAGATTCTTAGATCAATTTATAATGAGTAAATATGAGGCCCTTGACCTAACAGTGACACAATTAAGGGTTGGCCCAAGTAAATCCCGAGGGGAGATAGAAGACATAAGGGGATGTCATGCTATATTTTCATTCCTATTGGGAAATTATATTAACCAATTAAAAATGGTTGGGGATGATGTGTGAGATGAGTCTAATGTTTCCTATCAAAGAGTATCTGCATTAGAACACACTTCCTAATTTTAGTTGGCACACACATATTCCTGGACAAAAGTGTGACATATGTTAATGTTATCTATATTAAATACTTCATGGACTTAGATAGAATTCACGAGTACTAAGTAATGTCTAGTCCAAGTAATATAGTCCAAGTAATATAGGGGACATCTTGTTTGGTTCATATCTAGTCCAAGTAATATAAAGGTAGTTTATGGAAGACGAGACAAATGACATGAAGAAACAGTTTATTTTAGGTCATTTATTTACACCCTTACTAATATTAATTTTACAATACTTATGCTACACACTTCCTGATATTTCATCTAAATCTTTTTCATACATGGATCCTCATTAATTCTCTAGGTATTATCGATTGGGAGTGTGTTGAATACTATATTGAGGATTTTTCACATGTGTGCTCGATTATCCCACCATGGATAATCTGACGACTGAGTCGTACTAACTTGCTCTTGATCACATCCTGGAAGATGATATCAAGTTTACAGCGTATGGTGAGCACCATCAGACACAATCATTGGAGGTGATATCATGGTACTCTGGATGGCTCTCTTGTGGGTCTCGACTTATTTACCCGCATCTGCATAAGTGAGTTGTGCGAAAACAGGATCAACCCAATCAACTTGGAGGCCCCGTTCTAATTTTAAAAATGGGCCCAAATTAAAAAAAATACAAATGTAATAATTAAAAATGACACATAATATATATATATATATATATATATATATATATATATATATATATATATATATATATATATATATATATATATGTGTGTGTGTGTGTGTGTGTGTGTGTGTGTGTGTGTGTGTGTGTATGTGTGTGTGTGTGTGTGTGTGTGTACACACACACACACACACACACACACACACACACACACACACACACACACACACATATATATATATATATATATATATATATATATATATATATATATATTATATATATATATATATATATATATATATATATATATATATATATATATATATATATATATATATATATATTAATTAATAAAAAAATAAATTTAATTATAATTATTTTGACTTTTGATCAATCTCATTCTTTTATGTATTGGTATTTTTCATAGCATTTTTTTATTTATTGGATTTTAACTATAACATTTTTTATGTCTATTAATATCAATGAAAAAAATTGAACTTTTCAAATTTTGGGGTCCTGTTCTGTAGAGCTTGTTGCTCTATGCAACAATTTGGATATCTACAGTGTATACCTAGGGACCCCATATTTTCTCCTCCTGTCATTGTCCTCCATAGAGATATTAATGTGATATTTGCGGAGTACCATAAGCATATGGTGCATGAGGATGTACATAGTGTGACAACTCCTCGTCTATGGAGTATGATATATATTTACATATAATGATTTTATAGTGTCCCGTCCTTACATGACACTAGAGCCAGAAGGGGATCCCTCTAGGCCGGTTCATCATACATTACTAGAAGAGGAACAAGCAAGGGTGAACCATGCCATTGGTGTATTTCTTATATTACATTGCATTGTTGCTACAGGAGAGAGGTCATAACTAGAGGTGAGTTTCAAGAAGGCATTCTTGAGAGGGTCAATCTATAGGAAATCTCAGCAGAGGCATATAATGCATTGTAGTATTTGAGACAGAGAAGGAACAAAGGTGTTACATATATCCATTGGTTGTATTTTTTTATTTAAAAAAAATATCTTAGTTATGACTGACTTATATGTACATTTTATTATGTGAATAATGTATGGTGTTTCAAATGATATGAAAAATCTTACTAGTTAATGTCGAGGGGTTCATAATACTGTTCAGGGTTTTGTCCAAATTTTTGAAATTCGGATTCATGTTTTGAAATAAACAGTAAGGATATTTGTTCTAGGTAGGGCTGTTCAAATTCAATCCAGTAAAAAGAACGAATACCGAACCGAAAAAAACCAAAAACTAATAAGAACTTTTATGATGTGTTTGGACAACTGTCGCAACCTGAAAAATACAAGGGTGCGAAAAAAATAACCGGCGAAAGAAAAAGATGACAGAAGAGTCGCCACCGTGCGTTATTTATCCCAAAGGAGGGAAAGGAAACGCTCGAAGTAAACCTGAAGAGAGGAAAGGAAAAGACAAGGTCTCGCAACCAAATCTTGGGTTCGGGAGTCGATTATGCGAAGGGAAGGTATTAGCACCCCTACGCATCCGTAGTACTCTACGGGATCCACTCTTGTTGTTCTTGTCTAAAGGGTGTGTGTTTATCTAATGTACTATTTACTAAAAGGGTCAAGAGAAAAATGACTCGCACAGATATCACATCCATTGCATACGTATCTCATCTGAATATGAGAATCAGAGTCTTCGTAGCTCGGCTACCTATGGGTTAAAGAGACGTGTGCTCGCTAAGACATCGCGTCTTATGCCTACATATCTCATCTGGAATGAGAATCAGAGCATAATGTAGTTCAACTAACTACGAGAATAAGGGTCTCGATTGCAACTAGGGCAAGAGAAAGGGAATGTCTCGATCGCGACGAGGGCGAGAGAAAGGATCGCAACAAGGGCGAAAGCAAACAAGGATTAGTTGTTAGTCGTTAGTCAAACTCGACAAGACATCGCATCTTGTGCCTACGTATCTCATCTGAACATGAGAATCAGAGTTGCCGTAGTTCGGCTACATAGGGGTTGCCATCTGAACATGGACTTACAAAGGAAGACACCAGTTGTGTCAAAGGAAAGTGGGCAATGTGTTCACGTCCTAACAGCAGGTGTCGCAGCTCGCTGAATCAAGTCTTAGGCAGTTACCTCTTTGCAATAGAACGAACTACATGCCACAAGATCGGAGACGCTCGGAAAGGTCTAGAAGTGGGGGAAGCTCTACCCTAGTGTTGTCATGCAATATGTACTTAAGTGTTAGGATTTACAAATGGGAATATCTACCTAATGTTAGCATGCAAAGAAAATGGGAATTCTAACTATGTTATCATACAAAAGAATATGGGAATTCTAACTATGTTATCATACAAAAGGATATGGGAAACCTACCTATGTTATCATACAAAAGGATATGGGAAACCTACCTATGTTATCATACAAAAGGATATGGGAAGCCTACCTATGTTATCATACAAAAGGGTTCTATCTAATGGGTGTTACCTAATCGGAACAAGAATTGACGAGTGGAGCAAGGAGAGGTGCTAGGGACAAGGGTAGATGGCGATGCACGAAGCAATCGACTTACAAGGTTAATGGCGATGCATAAAGCAATCGACTTACAAGGTTGATGGCGATGCATAAAGCAATCGACTTACAAAAGGGTGGATGAATACGTGCTGGTTCTGTTAGGTTTTGAAAAATGATTACTCGACGTTGGATCGAGGTTTTGATCTTGCTTTGAAATGGTTATCGAATGTTCATTTTAATTCTTGTATTAACAGATGAATAAAGAATGAAAGAATACATATTATAAATTTCATGGGAGAGGGATACATTTGTTATGAATGGGGGTTGACATGGCAATCAAGCAATATAAGTATATGCCTCATACACCATACAAGTAGGCCACAGTTAATCAAACAAGTAAGATATAAACAAGTATATAATCAAATCAAATAATCAAAGAATGAAATGAATTAGCCTTAAATAATGTATGAGAAGTATAAATATGTTAATCAATCAAACAAATAGAAACATGGATGAAAGAAACAAGTATAAAAAATATCAAATTAAACAGACAAGTGAAACTATGCACACAAAGAATCAATGAATAATTTAATCGGGAAACGATGCAAGGATCAAACAAAATTGAGGTGAAAGGCCTCTAATACATGGCATATGAGATGGACAAGGGAGGATCAAAAGATCTCTTCAATTTCCTTAAGCAATCCCTAAATCAAACATCAATCATACAAAAGTCAACCGAAAAGTCAAGTCAACTTAAAAAATATCAAATAAATAGTAAATAAATCACAAAAATTATGAAAAATTAAATTAAGTTAGGTGGGGTCAGGACATCATCATCCCCCAAAAAGATTTTAAAAATAATGTAAATTGGTTATTGAATTAATTGAAATAAAAAAATAAAACAAAAGTCAAATGAAAAGTCAATCAAGTAAACTAAGTCAAAAATAAATCCAAAATAAATTAAAAAGGGGAAATAAAAATTCAATAAAAGGTCAAGTTGACCATGAGACCTTGGTCAACCATCATCCCAAAAATCAGAGTCTAAAAATAATTTTAAGTTATGGAAATGAAATAAATGAAAAAAAGTGAGTTAAAATGGCTTATTTGATACAAATAATTAAAATAAAATACTTGTATTAAATAAAAACGAAAATAAAAATTAAAATAAATTAAATGAAACATTTAAGAATGTAAAAAATATTTTTGGTATTTTTTATAAATGAATAAAATAATTTATTGATTTGAAATGAAAACAGAAAAAATAAAGATGATTAAGAAAAGAAAAATAAAATGAATGAATAATTGATGGGCTTGGCTAATGGGGTGTGGATAGCAGTGAAAGGGTAGGCCCAGTCCAAACGACACAAAACTCCAACATGTGACATTAATGTAAATAAATAAAAAAAGAAAAAAAGATTAAATGAAACTATGTGACCACTATCGATCGGTCACGCTGGACTTTAAGTCGCTAGAAGACAAAAAGAACTTTGGACGACTATGATCAATCCACACGTGCATGATCAGACGGCAAGGAGAGGTCGCGCATGACCTTGTCTCATGCAACGTTTCAGCAGCAGACATGCAGTCTGTGTGTACCGCGAAAAAACGCAAGCCAAGCTCTCATCTTCTAAACAAAATTTCTCACTCCATAGTACACCAAATGCCATGCCGTAAAAAGCAAAGTTCGAGTTTGAAGCAAGATGAACATCATGGTATTTTGTTTTAGTAAAAATGGTGACTCTAACGTAAAGAAATATGAACAGCAAGGTGTACACATGAGCATGGATACCAACAGAAATTTTAATAACATAAACTTAAACTCAACAACAATGCCTCATGGGGAGGGCTTCACAAACGAATCATGGCATGGTATTAACATGGAGCAACATAAAGTGAGCATGTGGATATGATGAACAAACATGGTAAGTGTCAAATAAACAATAGTAATGGCATGACAATAGCAATGAAATGGCATGAACACATGAGGAATAAGCATAGCAAAACAGTAGTGAACAAATCATGGAAAGTTTACCTAATAGAAGTAAGTCCCTTACTCCTTGCTAGTGGAGAAAAACGGAAGAAGGTATGCTGCTCCTTGTGCTGCAGTCTTGGAAAAGAAGAAGGAGCTGTTTCGTGTTGCTCTCACTCTTGCAGCCAGAATTTTTCTTTCAATCTCCTCTCAGATTAGGGTTTTTTAGTTTAAGTATGTTGGTCCCAAGTGTTCTTGATGGGCTTAGGTCCAATTGGATTTGATTGTGGGCACTTGAAATAAGGTTGACAATGTGAGGTGGTATTAGGAAGTGACTTATTTGGCATGGTTTAAGTGAGCTGCACCAGAAGTACATGAACAAATGAGGAAAAGAAATGGCTGGTCGAATTTGTGGTCTGGCTGCAGCAAGGCAAGGCTTGAAAATAAATTCGAATGAGTGACTTTTGGACCATGTATCTTGATGATTGTGTGACCAAATGGCAAGGTAATGAAAGCAATAGCAAGAAGGTACGAAACTTAGCATTTTCCATGTTGAACATATCTTGAAATGATGAATGGAAAGGGATGGAAAAAAGCCATAAAGTTCCAGTTTCCAAGCTGCCAAAACAGTTGGGCCAGTTTGGCCTAAATGCTGTCCAAAAGTTTAGTTCATGATGCCAACTTTAGATGCATGTATCTTTCCAACCAAGAATCCAAATGAGGTGATTCCAAAAGGATATGGAAGAAGGTATAACAAGGTACAATTGTCATGAAGAAAGTGTTTCCATAAGGTGCCTTGAAGTGCAAGAAATCTGGCCCATAAGTCTTGACAAATTTTACAATTTTTGGACTTGGAAAATTTTCTAAGTGTCTTAAAATAAAGTCCTACTTTGACCAAGCATAACATTTTCAATTTTAATCCAAATGAAACAAACCATATACCTCTAGAAAGCTTGGAACAAGAGGAACAACTTTCATGTTGGAGAAAGTTTCAAATGGAGATTGCATCTTGGTGGAAAATTGGCTTAAAGTGGATACAAAAACCATGAAAACTTTCCTTAAATGGAAAGTCAAACATTTCCATATTTAGTAACTTTTCCAACTCTTGATTAAATGGTGAATCCATGATCCAATCTTGGTCAAATTTCACATGTGGGCTTCCTTGGGCATGAATTTTGAGATTCCACTTTCAAAATGTCGGGAGTTGACTTTTCTGGCCCCAAAGTTGACTTTTCCCTAACTGTCTAATTCCCGATTCCATTGATCAATTGAGGCACCTCTGGCTCAAATAAAGAGCTGATTTTTTGCATGTAGACCCTTGTGGACATGTGGAGGGCCATGGAAATGAGTTTCATTCAAGGAATCAGAAATAAACCGATTTTATGCCAAAACCTAATTTTAGGGCAAAAGTGACTAGGATCTGACTGCACAAGTTGCCAAAGGATATTTTTGTGATAATTGTGGATCTTCTTAGGCCAAGATGCCTCTCTAATCATGACATGGATGAGACCTTCTACTTCCAATCAAATATTGCCTGTTGTAGATGGCCTTGAAACCCTGATTTCTGATTAAATTCATATGCACACTTTGAGAGCTCTGAATCTCCTACTGATGAAACTGAGGACCAAATAGGATACTTAGACCACCTTGGAACCCTCGAGACTTGTATGAAATTCAATTCTCAGTCTTTCTCTGTGTAGGCTCCTTCTGTTAAGGAGTGATCAATAAAACCCTGATTTCCCAAGTCGCTGATGCAGTATGCAATGAGTATGACCTAGTATGATGCTAATGCAATGTGAAACACAATCTCATGCTTCCAAGAAAAATGAAAGGTAAATTTTGGGGTACTACAGCTGCCCCTATTCAATCAACTGGAGACCCGAAAGGAAGATAGCAGCGGCTTTCGCACTTTCGAGGTATCAAGGGATTGAATACAATTAAAACCCGAAAATTTACACTGAAGTGAAGTGAAGTAACAATGCCTGTCAGAATCGGCAAAGAGGTGGTTTTGAAAGAAGAATCCGTCTGGTACGGTGAGAGTCAGTCTGAATACCGAAAAAGAATGTTAACCTGGATACCAAAATAAATGGTAACACAGAAATAACCATGGCCTGAATGCCGCTCATCAGTCTGAACACTGGAAATGACTTTGATCTGAGCATCGGAAGATATGAGATTACTAATATCGGTCTGAACACTGAGAGGCTGGCCTGAATGCCACAAGTTGCATCGACCTGAACGTCGGAAACTTCTTCGATCTGAATATCGGAAAATTGGCCTGAATGCCACTTCGGTCTGGATACCGGAAACTGGCCTGAATGCCACAAGTTGCATCGACCTGAATGTCGGAAACTTCTTCGATCTGAATATCGGAAAATTGGCCTGAATGCCACTTCGGTCTGGATACCGGAAACTGGCCTGAATGCCACAAGTTGCATCGACCTGAATGTCGGAAACTTCTTCGATCTGAAAATCGGAAAAAACTGGCCTGAATGCCACTTCGGTCTGAATACCGGAAACTGGCCTGAATGCCACAAGTACTTCGACCTGATTGTCGGAAACTTCTTCGATCTGAATATCGAAAAAACTGGCCTGAATGTCACAAGTACTTCGACCTGATTGTCGGAAACTTCTTCGATCTGAATATCGGAAAAACTGGCCTGAATGCCACTTCGGTCTGGATACCGGAAAAACTGGCCTGAATGCCACTTCGGTCTGGATACCGGAAACTTCATGCCTATCAGCCTCGGCAGAAATAGGGAAAATGATAATTGAGGCGGCACGTGGGCCAACGACCCATGCTGGGGATAATAAGTCATGAACAACCTTCAGTCTGAGCACTGGAAACAAACTTCTGGCTTATCACTTGGGATACCGAGAATGTTTTATGCTTACATGCGTATGTTTGAATTTTGCGATGGCGTAATGCTCCATGAAAATGGAAATGCTACGCGATTTGGGAGGATGCAATGCAATATGATTCTACATGCAGGGATGCGAAATGCTGGGGAAAATGCCAAGCTGAAGCAAGGAATCCTGTTGGGGAAATGATCACAATCTTTTGGACCCTGGCACTACTGTTGGAGATGCACAACATAATGAACTATGTGGGGAAATGACCGGCCACGCGGTGTTCTGGCAATGACGAGATACCGAGACTCTGACTGGGGAGAGAACGGCGCTGCAAACCTGTTGTTGGGGGAAGCGATAGTGGTTCTGGCAACCATAATCTACGAGAGATGACTCAGCATGGGAAAGCAAACACTGATACGGTACCGAGGTTATGCTTCCAGGAAAGAGATCATCGATCTGGGATTGAAATCCTCGATCTGGCATCGAACTCTGAGGAGCAGCTGCTTCTGCTGGGAAGATACAGTCTGGTACTGTCAACTCCGTTGGGGAGTGTATAGTCTGACACACATGCTTAGGAAATGCCCCGAGGGTATCTGTTCTGAATAGATGATCCAAAGCACTTAAAATTCACATCAACTTTAAATGTTTATTAAGCATATACCTGTAAAGCCCTTATGTGTCATGATGCAATGTTTTATCAAAAATTCGGACGTCATTTTTGCAAACAAAACAGTAAAATAAAAATGAAAACAGAGATATACTGAATAACATGATTTTATTGATTGAATGGCCTCTGAATAGGCATTTACATCAGGAAGCAATCCCTGGAAAGAGGTAATCGCAAAACAAGAATTAATCTAATGGCAATGTGAAATGGATTTCTATTGGGTTCCAATTCTGCTATGACTTGCCCGTCTTCAAGATCTTCCAGATGATTAGCCTTCTGAAAAGGTGATTGGACTGTTTCCTACCCTTTTGAAAGTTTCCAGTCACCGACATGAGATGAGATTCAGAACTAACTCAGAACGCAGTCATTCGCTTAATCCCTAACTTTTGCCTGGATTTCCCTTTTCGGGTTTTCAATCCACCGGGACACCCATTTTTGCCTAAGTTGCCTTTTCAGGTTTTCAACTTACCGGGTGTACGATCTTTTCATTTTTAAATCCCTAATTTTTGCCCGAACCTTTTCATTTTCTTGGTTCGTCGGGATGCCCATTTTTGCCTGGACTGTTCTTTTTACCGTCCAGCGGGTCTATTTTATGCGAAGTATTTTTTAACTGCGTCTGAGTTTACCGGGGAAGTGAAGTCTTCACCATCCATCGTTGCAAGCATTAAGGCCCCTCCATCAAAAACCTTGGTGACAATATAAGGTCCCTCATAGTTAGGAGTCCACTTGCCCCTATGATCCGTCTGAGGAGGAAGGATCCTTTTCAACACTAAATCTCCGACTTGGAAACAACGAGGACGCACTTTCTGATCAAAGGCTCTCTTCATCCGACTCTGATACAACTGCCTATGACAAATGGCTGCCATTCGCTTCTCTTCGATAAGACTCAACTCATTGAACCTTGTCCGAATCCATTCAGCTTCATCTAGCTTGACATCCAACAGGACTCTTAGAGAAGGAATCTCCACTTCAACAGGTAGGACTGCTTCCATACCATACACCAGGGAGTAAGGGGTCGCCCCGGTCGACGTACGTACTGAAGTGCGGTACCCATGCAAGGCGAAGGGTAGCATCTCGTGCCAATCTCTGTAAGTAACGACCATCTTCTGCACAATCTTCTTTATGTTCTTATTTGCTGCCTCAACAACACCGTTCATCTTAGGACGATAGGGGAAAGAATTGTGATGCTGAATATTGAAGTTCTGGCATAACTCCTTCATCATTTTGTTATTGAGATTGGAACCATTATCAGTAATGATTCTCTCGGAAATCCCATAGCGACAAATGATTTCCTTCTTAATGAAACGGGCAACCACATGTCTGGTGACATTCGCGAACGATGCTGCTTCGACCCACTTGGTGAAATAGTCGATGGCAACAAGGATGAAGCGATGCCCATTGGAAGCAGTTGGCTCAATCTTTCCAATCATGTCAATGCCCCACATTGCAAACGGCCACGGCGAAGACATCACATTCAGAGGATTCGGCGGTACATGCACCTTATCAACATAAATCTGGCATTTATGGCACTTCCGAGCATACTTGAAACAATCTGATTCCATGGTCATCCAGTAATAACCCGCCCTTAACAATTTCTTAGCCATTGCATGTCCGCCGGCATGAGTACCGAAGGAACCTTCATGAACTTCCTGCATTAACATGTCCGCCTCGTGTTTATCCATGCATCTGAGCAAAACCATGTCGAAGTTCCTCTTATACAGCACATCATCTTTGTTCAAGAAGAAACTGCCTGCCAATCTTCTCAAAGTCTTTCTGTCATTGTTGGATGCCCCTGCAGGGTACTCTTGATTCTTCAGAAAGCACTTGATATCGTGATACCAGGGCTTGTCATTGACCATTAGTTCAGCGGCAAACACATACGCGGCCCTATCGAGGCGCATAACATCGATCCTAGGAGCATGGTTCCACCGAACCACCTTGATCATGGAGGATAGAGTAGCAAGAGCATCTGCCATCTGGTTCTCATCACGAGGTATATGATATAGCTTTACTGTTGTGAAGAAAGTCAACAGTCTTCTCGTGTAATCTCTGTAGGGGACCAGAGTGGGCTGAAGAGTATTCCAATCACCATTCACTTGATTGATCACTAGAGCTGAATCTCCGAAGATGTCCAGAGTCTTGATTCTCAGATCAATGGCTTGCTCAATACCCAAGATACAGGCCTCGTACTCATCTTCATTATTGGTGCACTCGAAAGTCAGACGAGCGGTGAAAGGCATGTGGGCACCTTTCGGAGTTGTAATGACAGCACCAATTCCACTTCCTCTGGCGTTGACGGCCCCATCAAACATTAAAGTCCACTTTTCATCTGGATCAGGTCCCTCCTCAACAACTGGCTTTTCACAGTCTTTCATCTTGAGGAACATGATGTCTTCATTTGGAAAATCAAACTTCATCGGCTCGTAATCATCAATCGGCTGCTGAGCAAGATAGTCTGACAGAATACTCCCTTTGATGGCTTTCTGGGATGTATACTGGATGTCGTACTCTGTTAGTACCATTTGCCAACGAGCAACCCTTCCGGTGAGAGTTGGCTTCTCAAATATGTACTTGACTGGATCCATTTTGGAGATCAGTAAAGTTGTGTGAGTCAGCATATATTGTCTCAATCGCTTAGCAGCCCATGCAAGTGCACAACATGTCTTCTCAAGCATTGAGTATCTCGACTCGCAATCTGTGAACTTCTTACTCAAGTAGTAGATGGCATGTTCTTTCCTACCTGTCTCGTCGTGTTGACCGAGAACACAACCCATAGAATTGTCAAGTACTGTCAAGTACATAATCAACGGTTTCCCTAGGACTAGAGGCATGAGGATAGGGGTATTCTGCAAATACTCTTTTATCTTTTCAAAAGCCCTTTGACAATCGTCATTCCACCTGATAGCCTGATCTTTCCTCAGCAATTTGAAAATTGGCTCACACGTGGCTGTTAGGTGAGAGATGAACCTTGCAATGTAGTTCAACCTCCCTAAGAAACCACGGACTTGCTTCTCCGTTCTTGGCTCAGGCATTTCCTGTATTGCTTTCACTTTGTCAGGATCCACCTCAATCCCTTTTCCGCTAACAATAAAACCCAACAATTTTCCAGATCTCACCCCAAAAATGCACTTGTTCGGATTAAGCCTCAACTTGAATTTCCTTAACCGTTCAAACAGTTTCTGCAGATTCACCAGATGTTCTTCTTCTGTCTGAGATTTGGCAATCATATCGTCCACATAAACCTCGATTTCATGATGAATCATATCATGGAACAGAGTCACCATAGCTCGTTGATATGTTGCCCCAACGTTTTTCAGACCAAACGGCATCACCTTATAGTAGAAGGTGCCCCATGGGGTTATGAAAGTTGTCTTCTCCATGTCTTCTGGTGCCATCTTGATTTGGTTATAGCCAGAAAATCCATCCATGAAGGAGAATACCGAGAACTGAGCTATGTTATCCACCAAAACGTCGATGTGAGGTAATGGGAAATCATCTTTAGGACTGGCTCTGTTCAGATCCCGGTAGTCGACACACATCCGTACCTTTCCATCCTTCTTAGGTACTGGAACGACATTTGCGACCCATGGCGGATAATTGGTAACCGCTAGAAACCTTGCATCCAACTGTTTTTGCACTTCTTCTTTTATCTTGACAGCCATCTCTGGTCTTGTTCTTCTGAGCTTCTGCTTGACCGGAGGACAAACCTCTTTGAGAGGTAAACGGTGTACCACAATGTCTGTGTCAAGCCCTGGCATATCCTGATAAGACCAAGCGAAGACGTCAACATACTCTTGCAACAGTTCAATCAACCCCTTCTTTAGATCGTCTTCCAAAGCAACCCCTATCTTGATTTCTCTCCTGGCGTCCTCGGTGCCGAGATTAATCACTTCAGTAGCCTCTTGATGTGGTTGAATGACCCTTTCCTCTTGCTTTAACAGCCTGGAAAGTTCTTCAGGGAGTTCACAGTCTTCATCACCCTCTTCTTCAGCTTGGAAGATTGGGTTTTCGAAGTCGAAGCGAGCCATAGTAGAATCGTTATCAATAGGATCCGGTGATGTGCATCTTCATGAGTGATGGTATGTGCTTATGAGTGTGAACAGTGAGTGAAAACTAAACAAAACATTGCCAAATATTTTTATTCTTTTGAAATTTTGAAAACTGCAAAAAATAGAAAGACAGTGAACAAAATATTTGAATGCAAAAGACGTCCTTCATTTATGATAAACAATGCAGGTATTCACATAGATGAGCCCTACAATGAGTCATTACGCCCTGGGCGGAACGTAAGACTTGGACATGCATGAATAAACAAAGAAAAATTACTCCTCTAGAAGAGTGACTTGGACAATTTCCTCGGAAGACCAATTGTTGATGACTTCACCAGGGATCCTCGGACGCACCCAGTTGTCGATGTCGCAATCACTATCTCCATTTTCATCGTTGATCGCAGAGATCTGGCCATATTGGATGACGCCAGCACTAGAGAAAGTAATCGGCCCCTGACGAGTCTGAAGTGCTGAAGTCGTAGAAGTCAGTGCTGGTTGATACCCAATCCCGAACTTGTCGTCTTTCATTGGTAACTCCAACAGACGTCCCCAACCGGGAGCAATACCTGAATCCACCAAGGCTTGCGCCTGCTTGAAAGATGAGATAGGGGCTCCTGCTTTAACCCCTTCCACCGGAGCTGCATCCTTGATCTGAACTAACTCAAAGGCCTGACAGAGAGTCTCATGAATTTCACCTTCCACCTCTACATACTTGAATGTAGACAGGTTACTGACCAGGATGTCCTCCTCACCACAGACAGTGATAATTCGTCCGTTGACCGGGAACTTAATCTTCTGATGTAGAGTTGAGGAGACTGCCCCAGCATTGTGACATGTTATAGGATATGCAAATGCACTGACATGTTTATCAATTCCAAAGGGCATTCTACCCCCTTGATTCCAGTCTCACATTTGATAAACAGTGTAAGAAGAAAACCCCGACTAGAATCAAGAAGAAGATATGAACCCCTGGGAATAGATAAACATGTGTTAAATGATATGAATGCAAAATGATGTAATGCAATGCAGTGACATGGAAATCAGGACTGCTGTATCTGCTTGAACATCTGTCGGGTTGCACTGTCTGAAAAGAAACCCACTGAGGAATGTAATACAAGACCAAAACTCTGCTCCAGAAAACCGGGTTGGTTGGAGGTTAAGGTTCCCTGAATTTAGCCCGCCCCTCACTGGTAGGTTCTAAGAACAGAAGTTTATCAGCTTCAGCCCTTCAGTCGAGAATAATACGTTTACCACTGAAGGTTTGGCATTATTACGGGATAAAAGACCTCTGCTGACTCCCCTCAACAGGATATCCTAAAGCAAGTTCCCAGTCTCGGGGTCCTCAGATTGAGCAGCGAGAATGCGCCCACCAGAGCTAACATAAACGCGTCTCGGAGGAGAGGCCTCGACTGAGTTCTCGGGAAATGGTCATCAGAGTCGACGATTTCTAAAGGAACGTTTGTCGTTATGGAACACCCATAGGACAAAACATATCCAAAGAAACCTCGTCTGGATGTGGGTCTTCATGAACGACTTAACGCAGCAACATGCCACGCAAGCCTCATGACTATCCACTCTAAAACCTATATGTACGCTCAAGCCTGGGTAGTGGGCTTATCTCTCATAAAACATCTCACCCCAACAAACAAACAACCCACGGAACCCACAGATATAACAAACATATGTACATGAATGCAATAAGATAAAGCAGGTAAATGCGGAAAGTAAACGACTGTACAAAAGCATAAACACCCAACAAACAAGAAATCTACAAAAGCTAGGAGGGACTCGCTTAGGGAAACCGGGTCCCCAGCAGAGTCGCCAGCTGTCGCAACCTGAAAAATACAAGGGTGCGAAAAAAACAACCGGCGAAAGAAAAAGATGACAGAAGAGTCGCCACCGTGCGTTATTTATCCCAAAGGAGGGAAAGGAAACGCTCGAAGTAAACCTGAAGAGAGGAAAGGAAAAGACAAGGTCTCGCAACCAAATCTTGGGTTCGGGAGTCGATTATGCGAAGGGAAGGTATTAGCACCCCTACGCATCCGTAGTACTCTACGGGATCCACTCTTGTTGTTCTTGTCTAAAGGGTGTGTGTTTATCTAATGTACTATTTACTAAAAGGGTCAAGAGAAAAATGACTCGCACAGATATCACATCCATTGCATACGTATCTCATCTGAATATGAGAATCAGAGTCTTCGTAGCTCGGCTACCTATGGGTTAAAGAGACGTGTGCTCGCTAAGACATCGCGTCTTATGCCTACATATCTCATCTGGAATGAGAATCAGAGCATAATGTAGTTCAACTAACTACGGGAATAAGGGTCTCGATTGCAACTAGGGCAAGAGAAAGGGAATGTCTCGATCGCGACGAGGGCGAGAGAAAGGATCGCAACAAGGGCGAAAGCAAACAAGGATTAGTTGTTAGTCGTTAGTCAAACTCGACAAGACATCGCATCTTGTGCCTACGTATCTCATCTGAACATGAGAATCAGAGTTGCCGTAGTTCGGCTACATAGGGGTTGCCATCTGAACATGGACTTACAAAGGAAGACACCAGTTGTGTCAAAGGAAAGTGGGCAATGTGTTCACGTCCTAACAGCAGGTGTCGCAGCTCGCTGAATCAAGTCTTAGGCAGTTACCTCTTTGCAATAGAACGAACTACATGCCACAAGATCGGAGACGCTCGGAAAGGTCTAGAAGTGGGGGAAGCTCTACCCTAGTGTTGTCATGCAATATGTACTTAAGTGTTAGGATTTACAAATGGGAATATCTACCTAATGTTAGCATGCAAAGAAAATGGGAATTCTAACTATGTTATCATACAAAAGAATATGGGAATTCTAACTATGTTATCATACAAAAGGATATGGGAAACCTACCTATGTTATCATACAAAAGGATATGGGAAACCTACCTATGTTATCATACAAAAGGATATGGGAAGCCTACCTATGTTATCATACAAAAGGGTTCTATCTAATGGGTGTTACCTAATCGGAACAAGAATTGACGAGTGGAGCAAGGAGAGGTGCTAGGGACAAGGGTAGATGGCGATGCACGAAGCAATCGACTTACAAGGTTAATGGCGATGCATAAAGCAATCGACTTACAAGGTTGATGGCGATGCATAAAGCAATCGACTTACAAAAGGGTGGATGAATACGTGCTGGTTCTGTTAGGTTTTGAAAAATGATTACTCGACGTTGGATCGAGGTTTTGATCTTGCTTTGAAATGGTTATCGAATGTTCATTTTAATTCTTGTATTAACAGATGAATAAAGAATGAAAGAATACATATTATAAATTTCATGGGAGAGGGATACATTTGTTATGAATGGGGGTTGACATGGCAATCAAGCAATATAAGTATATGCCTCATACACCATACAAGTAGGCCACAGTTAATCAAACAAGTAAGATATAAACAAGTATATAATCAAATCAAATAATCAAAGAATGAAATGAATTAGCCTTAAATAATGTATGAGAAGTATAAATATGTTAATCAATCAAACAAATAGAAACATGGATGAAAGAAACAAGTATAAAAAATATCAAATTAAACAGACAAGTGAAACTATGCACACAAAGAATCAATGAATAATTTAATCGGGAAACGATGCAAGGATCAAACAAAATTGAGGTGAAAGGCCTCTAATACATGGCATATGAGATGGACAAGGGAGGATCAAAAGATCTCTTCAATTGCCTTAAGCAATCCCTAAATCAAACATCAATCATACAAAAGTCAACCGAAAAGTCAAGTCAACTTAAAAAATATCAAATAAATAGTAAATAAATCACAAAAATTATGAAAAATTAAATTAAGTTAGGTGGGGTCAGGACATCATCATCCCCCAAAAAGATTTTAAAAATAATGTAAATTGGTTATTGAATTAATTGAAATAAAAAAAATAAAACAAAAGTCAAATGAAAAGTCAATCAAGTAAACTAAGTCAAAAATAAATCCAAAATAAATTAAAAAGGGGAAATAAAAATTCAATAAAAGGTCAAGTTGACAATCATCCCAAAAACCAGAGTCTAAAAATAATTTTAAGTTATGGAAATGAAATAAATGAAAAAAAGTGAGTTAAAATGGCCTATTTGACACAAATAATTAAAATAAAATACTTGTATTAAATAAAAACAAAAATTAAAATTAAAATAAATTAAATGAAACATTTAAGAATGTAAAAAATATTTTTGGTATTTTTTATAAATGAATAAAATAATTTATTGATTTGAAATGAAAACAGAAAAAATAAAGATGATTAAGAAAAGAAAAATAAAATGAATGAATAATTGATGGGCTTGGCTAATGGGGTGTGGATAGCAGTGAAGGGGTAGGCCCAGTCCAAACGAAACAAAACTCCAACATGTGACATTAATGTAAATAAATAAAAAAGAAAAAAAGATTAAATGAAACTATGTGACCACTATCGATCGGTCACGCTGGACTTTAAGTCGCTAGAAGACAAAAAGAACTTTGGACGGCTATGATCAATCCACACGTGCATGATCAGACGGCAAGGAGAGGTCGCGCATGACCTTGTCTCATGCAACGTTTCAGCAGCAGACATGTAGTCTGTGTGTACCGCGAAAAAATGCAAGCCAAGCTCTCATCTTCTAAACAAAATTTCTTACTCCATAGTACACCAAATGCCATGCCGTAAAAAGCAAAGTTCGAGTTTGAAGCAAGATGAACATCATGGTATTTTGTTTTAGTAAAAATGGTGACTCTAACGTAAAGAAATATGAACAACAAGGTGTACACATGAGCATGGATACCAACAGAAATTTTAATAACATAAACTTAAACTCAACAACAATGCCTCATGGTGAGGGCTTCACAAACGAATCATGGCATGGTATTAACATGGAGCAACATAAAGTGAGCATGTGGATATGATGAACAAACATGGTAAGTGTCAAATAAACAATAGTAATGGCATGACAATAGCTATGAAATGGCATGAACACATGAGGAATAAGCACAGCAAAACAGTAGTGAACAAATCATGGAAAGTTTACCTAATAGAAGTAAGTCCCTTACTCCTTGCTAGTGGAGAAAAACGGAAGAAGGTATGCTGCTCCTTGTGATGCAGTCTTGGAAAAGAAGAAGGAGCTGTTTCGTGTTGCTCTCACTCTTGCAGCCAGAATTTTTCTTTCAATCTCCTCTCAGATTAGGGTTTTTTAGTTTAAGTATGTTGGTCCCAAGTGTTCTTGATGGGCTTAGGTCCAATTGGATTTGATTGTGGGCACTTGAAATAAGGTTGACAATGTGAGGTGGTATTAGGAAGTGACTTATTTGGCATGGTTTAAGTGAGCTGCACCAGAAGTACATGAACAAATAAGGAAAAGAAATGGCTGGTCGAATTTGTGGTCTGGCTGCAGCAAGGCAAGGCTTGAAAATAAATTCGAATGAGTGACTTTTGGACCATGTATCTTGATGATTGTGTGACCAAATGGCAAGGTAATGAAAGCAATAGCAAGAAGGTACGAAACTTAGCATTTTCCATGTTGAACATATCTTGAAATGATGAATGGAAAGGGATGGAAAAAAGCCATAAAGTTCCAATTTCCAAGCTGCCAAAACAGTTGGGCCAGTTTGGCCTAAATGCTGTCCAAAAGTTTAGTTCATGATGCCAACTTTAGATGCATGTATCTTTCCAACCAAGAATCCAAATGAGGTGATTCCAAAAGGATATGGAAGAAGGTATAACAAGGTACAATTGTCATGAAGAAAGTGTTTCCATAAGGTGCCTTGAAGTGCAAGAAATCTGGCCCATAAGTCTTGACAAATTTTACAATTTTTGGACTTGGAAAATTTTCTAAGTGTCTTAAAATAAAGTCCTACTTTGACCAAGCATAACATTTTCAATTTTAATCCAAATGAAACAAACCATATACCTCTAGAAAGCTTGGAACAAGAGGAACAACTTTCATGTTGGAGAAAGTTTCAAATGGAGATTGCATCTTGGTGGAAAATTGGCTTAAAGTGGATACAAAAACCATGAAAACTTTCCTTAAATGGAAAGTCAAACATTTCCATATTTAGTAACTTTTCCAACTCTTGATTAAATGGTGAATCCATGATCCAATCTTGGTCAAATTTCACATGTGGGATTCCTTGAGTATGAATTTTGAGATTCCACTTTCAAAATGTCGGGAGTTGACTTTTCTGGCCCCAAAGTTGACTTTTCCCAAACTGTCTAATTCCCGATTCCATTGATCAATTGAGGCACCTCTAGCTCAAATAAAGAGCTGATTTTTTGCATGTAGACCCTTGTGGACATGTGGAGGGCCATGGAAATGAGTTTCATTCAAGGAATCAGAAATAAACCGATTTTATGCCAAAACCTAATTTTAGGGCAAAAGTGACTAGGATCTGACTGCACAAGTTGCCTAAGGATATTTTTGTGATAATTGTGGATCTTCTTAGGCCAATATGCCTCTCTAATCATGACATGGATGAGACCTTCTACTTCCAATCAAATATTGCCTGTTGCAGATGGCCTTGAAACCCTGATTTCTGATTAAATTCATATGCACACTTTGAGAGCTCTGAATCTCCTACTGATGAAACTGAGGACCAAATAGGATACTTAGACCACCTTGGAACCCTCGAGCCTTGTATGAAATTCAATTCTCAGTCTTTCTCTGTGTAGGCTCCTTCTGTTAAGGAGTGATCAATAAAACCCTGATTTCCCAAGTCGTTGATGCAGTATGCAATGAGTATGACCTAGTATGATGCTAATGCAATGTGAAACACAATCTCATGCTTCCAAGAAAAATGAAAGGTAAATTTTGGGGTATTACAACAACCTTATAGCATAACCAATCATTCGGTTGGTTGCATGTGAATAAAACCTCTCCAAACCAAATTGAAGTATACTTTATAAAACCCAACTATATTTCTCTGTCTATTTAACCTTATGTTATTCATATTTAATTCATGTCGCCACATGTAGAGAAATAAAATATCGCCTCAGTTCTTTCCTCTTTCGTTTCGTCTCCCTCAAACAACCGTCAACTTTATTCAAACAATTTGCTTCCTCCCTCAAATACTCTTCCCTCACTCTCGTTTCATCTCTCTCCCTCTCTCTCTCTCATTTTATTCACTCAATTCTCTCTTTAGTTTCGTCTCCATCAAACATTCTTCCCTCAGTCTCGCGACAGAATATGACTCTTATTTGTTCAGTAAGTTTTTATCTTTTATATGTTCTAATTTATAGTTTTTCTGTGTTCGATTTTAGCTTTTATTTGCTAGTTTTTACATTTCGATAAATTTTCTATTGCCTAATTTAAAGGAATGAGCCAAGTAAAATCCTTTGATCATGTTGCTTCATCTAATCAACCTGACTTTATTAGTAACCTCGTGCAGATATCAAAGTTTATTTTAAGTCAGTTTATTTCATCTTAGAAAATTTTGGTTAATGTTCTACAATGGTTATGGTTCTTGACTAAGGACATGTTTATTTTTTGTTTCCTATTTTGCAGAATGAAACAGTTGAACCCCCATCCCATTGGTGCAAAGTAAGGAAGTGAGCAATGATGAAGAAAATTCTAATAAGAAAGGGAAAGTTGGAGAAACTTCAACATTGGTCACATCCAACGATCCTAATGTTGTATCTGGAGATCCATGTAACAGAAAACCTATTAAACATAGGTCTTGGACTTGGAAACATTTTACAAAAATAGGATCAAAAGCTAAGTGAAATTGGTGTAATGTATCATATACTGCTTATTCACATAGAAATGGTACTAGTAATTTGAAGCATCATTTGTTGCACCAACGTAAAAAGTTTCTCAAAGAGTATATTGATCCCACTCAACAAACTCTTGTTCTTAAACAATTGAAAAAGGAATATGGGAACAAATTTGGTAGTGTTACTAGTTTCCATTTTGATTCCGAGTCATGTAGGAAAGCTTTAGCTAAGATGATAATTGTTGATGAGTTGCCTTATAAGTTTGTTGAGGGAGAGGGGTTTCTTCATTTTATGAGTGTTGTGAAAATTAAACTCCCAATTCCTAAAAGGATTCTAATTTCTAGAGATTATTGGGATTTGTACATGAGTGAGAAACATAAGTTAAAAACTGTGTTAAATAAATCAAACACTACTATAAAATACATCTAAAGTGACATGCTATTACATCGGCTATTAAGCCAACCGTAGTAATAACTCTTATTTAGGCACCTACTCTTTTTCTTTTATTAAAAGATATATCACTGCAGTCCATATTAATAACCCTAGTGATATGTTAAGGCTTACAGGATTCAAATTCCAACACCAGTAGATTTTATTTTTTTGGTTACAAAATGAGAGTGTCACTTATAATCTTAATATTTTTATTAAAATTAAACTACCTTTCACCATGGTCTAAAATAGAAACCATTGTGAAATGTACCTACATTAAATCATGGTTGTTTTTATCAACCATTTTGAAAAGTATAAGCTATATTTAAAAGAAAGTTCACTCTTTTAGGGCAAAAGAGTTGTCTTTCTCATAAAACAAAACCTAACATTCTCTCATGCCTTACCCTAACAACCTTGTTTCACTTCATCTTCACATTTCAGGTACGTAGACGTTTCCATTTTTCACTTCCTCTTCACATTTTTGTTGA
The DNA here is from genome assembly GCF_024323335.1 of Lathyrus oleraceus. Classification (NCBI taxonomy): domain Eukaryota; kingdom Viridiplantae; phylum Streptophyta; class Magnoliopsida; order Fabales; family Fabaceae; genus Lathyrus; species Lathyrus oleraceus. The sequence goes on from NC_066581.1 coordinate 385,725,209, forward strand.
TAAAAGTTGTATGTTATTGTTGATTTTCATTTTGTTGATAAAAGTTATATGTTGTTGTTTAAGGTATGTTGTTGTTGATAAAATTTCTATGTTGTTGATGATTTTGTTTTTGTTGATAAAAGTTATATGTTGTTTAGAGTATGTTGTTGATAATAAAAGTTGTATGTTCTTGATGTTTTTGTTTTTGTTGAGATATGTTATATGTTGTTTAAGGTATGTTGTTGATAAAATTTATATGTTGTTGATGTTTTTTTTTGTTGATAAAAGTTCTTTTTTGTTTAGGGTATGTTGTTGATGATAAACTTGTAGGTTCTTGATGTTTTTGTTTTTGTTGATCTGTGTTGTTATTGATAAAAAAATTATGTTGTTGATGATTTTGATTTTTGTTGATAAAATTTCTATGTTGTTTATGATATGTTGTTTATGATATGTTGTTGATGATAAAAGTTATATGTCGTTGATGATTTTGTTTTTGTTGAGCTATGTTGTATGTTGTTTAAGGTATGTTGTTGTTCATAAAAGTTCATTGTTATTGATGATTTAGTTTTTATTGATAAAAGTTCTATGTTGTTTAGGGTATGTTGTTGATGATAAAAGTTGTATGTTGTTGATGTTTTTTTTTGTTGTGCTATGTTGTATGTTGTTTAAGGTATGTTGTTATTGATAAAAGTTCTATGTTGTTTTACATTGTAGCTTTCATTACGTTCAGTCAACATGTCATAGAAGATAAGTTTATTATATTGTATGTGGTTTGAGTATTTTTCCAACCCCTTACTGAATATATATAACCTTCGAATTGAATTAGAAAATTACAATATGAGTTGTTAAGTTATATTAGAAAAACAACTTAACACTTATCAATGTGTTACAAGCTTTGTGTAGCATATTACTCATATTTTGCTATTTAATTGTTAGAACTTGATTCAATGCTATATGTTCTTCAGTTATCACTTCCTTCACCTCTAATTTTTTCTACAAAGTAAATATTATTTATAAAAATGAAATAGAGGTGAAAGAAGTGTTAAAAGAAGAATTAGAAGCATTGAAACAAGTTCTAATCGTTAAAGGGAAAATGCAGACTGAAATAAGATTGAAAGGTTATATATTTAGTGAGTAGTTGGTGAAATAAGTATTTCACATAAGTTATAATAAACTCAAGTAAGAATATCATCACGGTTGGAATCGAGGACCGTAGTGGAATATTCACTACGCCAAATAAGGGAAAAGAGGGCGCTTTTTTTGGTCTATAACAGCGCTTTAAAGCGCCCTCTAATCTGGCGTTGGCATAGGTAAAGACAGCGCTTTTTTTCCTGGTGAAAGCGCTGTCTAAAGTGGCTCTTTAAGCCCTTTAAGGGCCACTTTAGAGGGCGCTTTTTAAAGAAAGTGCCCTCTAAAGTGGAAACAGTTAAGAGTTTAGAGGGCGCTTTTACTGGAAAGCGCCCTCTAAAGTGGAAACTTTTAAGGGTTTAGAGGGCGCTTTTACTGGAAAGCACCCTCTAAAGTGGAAATTTAAAGGGTTTAGAGGGCGCTTATTTTGGGAAGCGCCCTCTAAAGTGGGTGGTTATTTAAATTTTTTTTTTTAAAAAGCGCTATATTTATTTATTTATTTTAGACAACCTGTATATTGAAGCAGTACACCCAAAACTGTATAATTTGAAGCCCTTTTTCACACATTGCATTCAACAAGCCTTATATACAACAATCCATACATATACAACAATCCACTGATATATAATCGTTTAACTTCTAAAGATTCTAAATATACAACCAATTCATAACTTAAAAAGAAATAAAACTAAGTAGCAAAAGCATCTCTGAGATGTATGTTTTTTTTGCTAGCAGCAGTCTTCTTAGCAACAACCTCTTTTTGTTCAATATCAATAGCATGAACCTAAAATATCATAAAATTAGTTAGGTGATGTATAAGATCAAGAATTAACATTTTCTATGCATAAATATCATATAATTATGTTTATACCTTTTTTTTTGATGCAACTGACTCGATTTGCTGCGTAATCCCCTTATATTTTTGGTCCCTTATCTTTTGAAGATAGAATTGATATTTGTTTAGATGGACATGTTCCATTGTCGTAGAGGGATACTTTCAAATATCCAGCATCATCATCTACGCGAATGAGGCTTGACGACAATGGAACATCTCCATCTAAACAAATATCAATTGATACTTTCAAGTATCCCTTGCCCCTTGCACGAATGATTGACTTCATAATAGCCATTTTACCTGTAATAAAGAAAACAATTAAAATCAGATGACAAATGTAAAAACAATTAAAATCATAAAAGTCATTTTACCTGTAATAAAGAAAACAATTAAAATCATTTGACCTGTACCTTTTTCACTAAGTTCTCTTTCTTTTCTTGGTTGGAATATGTTCTACATGTCTCTTAACAACACGGACGGTTGGATTGATCCAAATACCCTCATTATGACCATTTCTAATATATGAATCATTTGATATAATATTCTCATCTTGATCATTTCTGGTAAACGATTCAATCTCAACATCAATATCACCTTGATCTCCAGTGTTTTCATCAATTACTTTGTTGGAAAAAAGAACTATAGACCATTTCGTACTTTTCGGATCATTGACATAGAACACTTGTCTAGCTTGAGAGGCTAGAATAAAAGACTCATCTTTGTATCCCACCCTATTAAGATCCACTTGCAAAAATCCTGACTTATCCATTCGAATGCCGTTATTATTTTCAACCCACTTGCAACCAAATATAGGAATCTGAAACTTCTCATAATCAAACACCCAAATGCGCTCGATAACACCAAAATACGACAGATTTGCAAATTTGGGGTTTAAGTCCTTCACACTTGATATGTGCATTGCTTCAGCTACCACGGTGACACCACTATTCTGCATAGTACTTTTATCATCTTGTTCTTTGGTATAAAATGTGTATCCATTAATCGCGTATGCGCTATAAGAAAAAACATGGAAACTTGGACCATATGCTAAGCATCTCAACCTTTCTGTTATTGAAGCGGGATCTGAATAATACTTTGAATAAATATGATCCTTAAACCAAGGTATAAAACATCGATTGTACTCTCGTACTATCCAATTTTCATTTCTATTGGGATTTAAACCTCGGAGAACATCCTTGTGAATTTCAACATACGGCTCAACCTCATTCTCATTGTGCAGAACATACAAATGCACTTGATCCCGTTCGACCCTTGATACTGCCACGATTTTATTTCCAATTAGATTTTTTCCTTCTTTCTTTTCGACAAGCTGAGACTTGGGGAGTCCGATTGACTGAACATTAGACAAATATTCAGTACAAAACTCAATCGCTTCTTCAACAATGTATCTTTCAACCATACAACCTTCTGGTCGACTTCGGTTCTTCACGTACCCTTTTAATATTTTCATATAACGTTCAACAGGGTACATCCATCTCATATAAGCTGGTCCACACAATTGTGTCTCTTTCACAAGATGAACAACTAGATGTACCATTATGTCAAAAAATGATGGAGGAAAAAACATTTCAAGCTCACACAAAGTAATAACGATTTCTTTTTGCAACATTGGTAAGATCGCAGGATTGATCACCTTACTGAAAATTGACTTGAAGAAAGAACACAACTTAGTTATAGAGCTTCTTACTTTTTCTGGAAGAATAGAACGTATACCTATTGGGAGAAAATGTTCCATTATAACATGGCAATCATGGGTCTTTAAACTCTTTAACTTGAGGTCTTTCATAGACACAAGTCTTCTAATATCTGAAGAGTACCCTTCTGGAACTTTAACTTCACTTAGAAACTTACACAATGTTTTTTTCTCCTTTCTAGATAGAGTATAAGCAGCAGGCGGTAGATATGTTCGTTTTCCTTTCTTCAAGGGTCCTAATTCAGTTCTTATTCCCATCGCTATCAAGTCCTTTCTTGCCTTAAGGCCATCCTTGGACTTTCCTTGTATATTGAGTAACGTGCCAATAACACTTTCAAATACATTTTTTTTTCAATATGCATAACATCAAGAAAATGTCTCACATACAAGGACTTCCAATACGGCAATTCAAAAAAAACTGACCTCTTCTTCCACCCACTTTTGACAAGTGTCTGGGCAAAAGGCTTGCCAAACTGAGTATCCAAATCTTTCACCTTTTCAAAAATTTGATCACCCGTCAATATAGGTGGAGCTCTGCCTTGTTCTGTCTCTCCATTGAACGCCTTTCTCCATCCACGGTAGTGATGATTTGAATTTAAGAATCTCCGATGACCGAGAAAGACATTCTTCTGACCAAACTCCAAGCGCTTCCAATCTGTTTTATCTTCACAAATAGGACACGCACATTGACCTTTTATGCTATACCCTGATAGATTTCCGTATGCTGGAAAATCATTAATTGTGCCAAACAACATCGCCCTCAAGTTGAAACTTTCTTTCCTATATCCATCATAAACCTCCACACCGGTCTCCCACAAAATCTTTAAATCTTCGATTAAGGGCTTCAAGTACACGTCTATGTCATTCCCTGGTTGTTTAGGTCCAGAAATCAACATAGACAACATCATGTACTTACGCTTCATACATAGCCATGGAGGTAGGTTATAAATCATAATAATCACAGGCCATGTACTGTGTGAGATACTCTGGATACCGTGTGGGTTCATTCCATCAGTAGATAATGCCAAGCGAAGGTTTCTTGATTCTTCTCCAAATTCAGGATAATCATTATCAATTTTCAACCTCTGTGGTGAATCTGCCGGATGTCGATACTTTCCATCTATAATTCTTTCATCTGCATGCCAGGTCAAGTGTCTTGAATCGGTTTCACTACGAAACATGCGTCTAAATCTCGGAATAACAGGAAAATACCACAAGACTTTTGCTGGAGACAACTTGTTCTTATATCGCGAGACACCGCATTTAGGACACTCATTTAACGATGCATACTCATTTCGAAACAAAACGCAATCGTTTGGACATGCATGTATCTTATCATAGCTCATGCCAATAGAGCACAACATCTTTTTGGTCTCATATGTTCGATTGGGAAGAACATTATCCTCAGGAAGCATATCTTTCAAAAGGGCTAATAACTCTGTGAAACTTTTATCCGACCATCCATTGCCCGCCTTTAAGTTGTACAACTTTAATACCGCAGACAATCTTGTGAATTTAGTGCAACCATCATACAAAGGTTTCTCTGTATCACTTACCAACCTCTCAAACATTTCGGGACAATCCTTAAGATCTCCTTCAAGTGCTTCTGCAATCTCTTCAACTCGATCACAATCGTATGTATCTGCGCCACTATAGTTTGAGGCATAGGTCGTACTATCCCCCGGTTCAACATTCTCGTTACTTTTCTCACCATGCAAATTCCAACATGTATAACTTCGATCAATTCCATGCCTCATTAGATGCGATGTCAACTGAACTGCGTCAACCCGTTTCCCATAACAACAACCCAAGCAAGGACATATCATTCTACTGGGGTCTTCGGCGTGCGCAACGGAAAACTTAACGAATTCTGATACCCCATTCTCGTACTCTCTCGACAATCGATTGGAAGACATCCATGTATTATCCATTACTAATTAGAATAAACAAAAAACAATTTCAGAAGAGAAACCAATTTCAGAAGATACTCTGTGCAGGGCATTCATGTCTCCATTTACTCTATCAAATAACATCCATACCTAAACTTCTTAAGTTACTAGCTACGCTATGTACGCTAAGTTACTAGAATCAAAGGTTTCTAATATCTCTATAATGCAACCATAACCGAACCCTAACAACAGTCTTTGAATGTGATTCATAGCGATATCAAATTCAGCAATTTAAAAACCAACCGTCAATTGCCTAATAAACCCAAACTATTTAAATGACTATGAATATTGAAACTTTACAGGTCGAAACAAACATAGCATAGACAACAATAACATAAAACTGAAATGGGGCAAAGCTAAAACAAAGCAATAGTGCAAGTAATAATGTATGCATCGTGTACCTTTGATTGGTAGAAGGAGGAAACGTCGTAGATCTGACAGAGGTGGAAGGAGAACGCCTTAGAACCCTAACGTGAAAAAGAACGAAAATAACAGAGAGTGAAATAACAAAACGCGCAGTATGTTATAATTTTAATGTTTACTAAAGGGGACCTTAGAGGGCGCTTGTGGAAAAAAAGCGCCCTCTAAATGGGGCCTAAGAGGGCGCTTATGGAAGCACTCTCTAAGGCTTTCTAGAAGCGCTTTATAAACTGGAAATGCACATGGACTTATAACAGCGCTTTATTAAAAGCGCCCTCTAAGGGTAACCTTAGAGAGCGCTTTCTAAAAAGCGCCATGTATTGTTGTCCCTCTATCTCCTCCTTATTTTTTCGCTTCACCTTAGAGGGCGCTTTATTACAAAAGCGCCCTCTAAAGTGCGCTGTCTATTGCTCCTTATTTTTTCGCTTCACTTTAGAGAGCGCTTTTGTAATAAAGCGCCCTCTAAGGTGCGCTGTCTATTCCAGTTTTTGGCGTAGTTATGTGCTAAGTCTTTCACCACGGTTGGTATATAAAACCATGGTGAAATGTATTGAAATCAAAAAAAATCCAAGCGATGGGTATCAAATTCCTGACTTCAACCTTTTAATATAGTTGTTTTATACAACTGTTGTGATATGTTACGCGCTACTGTATTTTTACCACGGCTAGTAGACCATGGTTGTAAAGAGGGAACATACAACCACACCTTACTTTACTACAGACCAACGTCCGTAGTAAATCTTTCTTCCAACTATGGTAAGATATGTAATCCGTAGTAGTGAAATCAACGTGTCTATCTTACAACTTATTGTTGGACATCTGTGAAAAATTTGAGTTATCTTTGTCTTACTGCACATTTCAATGATCATGATTGGAAAACCAATAAAAGGATTCTTAATTTCTATCTAATTATGAATCACTGTTAAGTGAATTTTGATGCACATTCTTTCACAATTATGCCATAAAAATTCTAGAGTCTCTTATGTTATTTTTATTGTTTTTAGTGTGTTTCCTAAGTTTAGTTTATTTCTACTTTTATTTTAATTTTGTTACTTATTTTTTGAATAAACAATATATTGACACATTCTTGTTGTGTAGATCATAACTTGAGCTACGAGATGTCGTTTGAAACTTTCTAATATTAGTTGTAAATTTGAGAGAATGAGCTACAAGTTTTATGTTGAAGTCAGAAACCAATTCGGATTGCAGAAGAGTCAAAATAATGTGTTTTTGTACCATACTTTATAAATTAATTAGTTTTGGGCCGGTTTTTATGTCATTTGGATTAGTTTCTATTAGAGGTCAATTTCCCTTGTATTATAAAACCAAAATTCGCAGCATTAGGTTGAGGATTGAGATTTTACACAAAATAACGTTAGACGACTATAAATTCTATGGAGAGCTGATTTTTCAAAGGTTGGTCTACTAATAGCGGTTTCCATCAAACCTTGAGGTTATTGTAATTTCAATTTAATTTCAATTCCTTTCGATATTATTTATATTTCCCGCATGCTTAATTCAGGTTTCATATAATATATTGATTTGATTTGATAGATGCATGTTCCTAAGTTTAATCGCGTTTAATGTAGTTTTTTCGTTAATTCGCTCAATCTTTCATTGTTTGCTTAATTCATAAAATAGGAGCATAAATCATATAATATCAATTACATTTGTTTAATCGATATTGTAATCGAATATGGATCAAATATGCTTAGGGAATTGGAGTTATAATAACCAGTGATAGTTCGAAACCAAAATCAGTAGATTAGTTCGTTAATTTTATTTGAAATCAAATTCGATTAATCACACTCTTAATCAAAAATCAAAATCCTCCTTGTTTCAGCCGACTGGTTAAAATACTCAAGAGTCCTTACGATACAACTCGAGTGTCGCTTCCGTTTACTATGTTTATTAAACTCGGTTTTGACCTGTGTGTGACATTGAATCAATAACAAAAGATTGGTCGTGGAAAAAAATTGAAAAAATGTTTGGATGAATGGATAATAGGTAAAGTTTTGTTGAATCTTTGTTTAAAAAAACAGATGAGACATTATACAAAATATTTGATAGTTATAGGTTTTTTATTGGTTAATGTCAAATTGAAAATCCTACACATTTCTCTTATGAAATGAAATTGGTAGAACTTAAAGCATCAAAGGATGCATTTGTTTAGGAGGTTGAGATGGACATGAATCTTAACGTGAGCATGTAGAAAAATAAAGTGCATTTGTATCTCATGGAGAAATTGGAGAAGAAAAGTCGTTTTGATATCTTGAACTCGTGGAAGGTGAATTCCAACAAGCATCATATTCTTTGTCAAATGGCTAGAGATGTATTGGTCATGTATGTGTCTACTATTACTTCAGGGTCCGCTTTCTCTACCAAAGATAGAGTGTTTACTTTTTATAGAAGCTCTCTTACGCAAAAAATAGTTGAAGCTTTGAGTTGTACACGATATTTGTGTAAATCCTCCATAGTGTCGGTAGATATTGAAAAGCTTGTGGATGAGTTAGAAAATCTGGAATTATGTAAATTACATATAATTTGTATTATTTTTTGTCAAGCTTTGTTATTCATTTTTGGTTAATATATATCTTTGTTTTTATCTTGAATATGATATACTTTTTGTAGAACTTGCTTCAGTCCCACAAGTGAATAAAGATGTATCTGATACTATTATGATTAGTTGCTGAATTTTGAACTACTCTTGATATAATATGATTGTGTTGCTTATGTTAGTATGATCATATTGCTTATTTAGTTGTTGCACTTGGTTTACTCTATTGATATATTTGTGTTTTCTTTTTTACAAGCTCATTATAAAGATTTCTTTTTTACAAGCTCATTATAAAGAATGGTAAAGACTTTGTTTTGCATATTTCTATCAAAGACTTTAGGAATTTATTGATTTTATTTACTCATTATGGGCCTGTTTGTTTTGGCTTATTTAAAAATGATTTTTATAGTGTTATATATTTTAGTGTAAAAAAGTTTTACAAAGAAATTTTTCATAAAAGCTTCAAATGAAAATTTTGTTTGAATAGTTATTTTTAAAATGTTATTTTAGATACTTTATCATTTTATCGAAACTTTTTTTGGATATCAAAATTTAAAAAAATCACTTAATTTTGAAGCTATTTCAAATAGTTTTTTTTAAAAATCATTTTTGAGATACATTTTTTTTAAAAATTGTGATTTTAACTATCTTTTAATCTTCAATAATGTATATTTATGTTATACAATGAACAATTCAATCTTTTAATATATAAAAAATAAATTTAGAAAAACTTGTAATATTTTGAAAAACATTTTTGTAAAATTCATTTTCAAAAATACAAAGAAAAAATCCATTTTTTTAAAGCTAAAACAAATTGGTCCTATATCTCTTAGATTTTGATAATTTATTGAATTTGTTTTGAGATTTACTATCTTCGCATATATTTTCATTTTCAATTTTGATAGTGAACTTAAAGAGGAAAGACTATGCTAGTTTATTTCTTATAAAATTTATTTAATGGGTTGCTTTGCTTTAATTGCAACTAATTTTATGACATCTCAATTTAGCTTCTAATTTTATGTTATTTTGTTAAGTCTATATCCTAGCTAAAATAAGTTAAATAATGGTTGAAATTATGTTTTAGACCCTAATTTGTAGCTAAAATAAGTTAAATATTGGTTGAAATTATATTTTAGATTCTAATTTGTTGGGAGTTATTAATATAATATAGCACTAATAATAAAATTTGAAATGTTGGCACGACTTCAAGTTATTTTTTTATTTTGATTTTAGGATTATAGTAACTATAACTAGTAAGATATACGTGCGTTCACACGAGTAAATTAACGCACGAGTAAATTTGATACAATGTAGTATAAATTATATATTATACAAATTATTCAGTAAAATATGTAATAAAAAGAAACAAATTTTTTGTTACATAAAGTCAAAAAATTTATTGGAAAATAAGAATTCCAACACTCAAGACATCAAAGGTGCCACTTTTACAACATATTCAGTTGAAAAAACTATTTGAATTCATGACAATCAAACTTCTAAATTATATGTGAGAATGTTTTTACTATTTGAATTCATGTCAACCAAACTTCAAATTCTATAACTAACTTTTTAAAACTTTTCTCAAATTCAGAATTCTGTTGTACATTAAATGCAAACTAAACTCAAATAAAAATTTAAATGAAATGCAAATCCAAACTTAACTTGAAATGAATTACATTACATTAAACAACATCCCTTAATTCATATTCAAGTTTAAAAATCAACAACATCAATTTCATCCTCAAATTGATGAAGTGTTCAATTTTGATCGTCTTGGTTAACACATTTGCAAGTTACTTCTGAGTGCTGACATGAACAACCTTAAGTATTCCACTCTGAACTTTATTGTGTAGAAAATGGTGCTTAGTATCAATGTGCTTGCTTCTTCCATGCATCACGAAATTCTTAGCAAGATTTATGGCAGATTTGTTGCCAATCATCAATCTAACTGGCTTGCTCACCTTGAGCTTTAGTTCCTACGGAAAATTCATCAGCCAAATAGCTTGACAATCTGACAAAGCATCCGCTATGTATTCATCTTGACAGGTTGGAAGTGAAACCATGGTTTGCTTCATGGAACACCAAGAAATGGGAGCTCATAGATAAATAAACATGTATCATGTAGTGCTTCTTATATCCACTCTGTCTCCACAGCAGTCAGACTCTGAGTAGTATATCAGCTCAGTATCATTTGACATTCCAAATGGAAATAAAATTTCATGCCTCAGAGTCCCTTTTACATACCTCGCAATCCTGAATGCAGCTTTATAATGTAATCATTTTGGTTTACTCTCACCATTCCAACTGCATAACTGATCAGTCGCCATTTGCATTACTGATCCGACAAGAAACCGAGGCTTTTGAAACACTATGCTAGCATTTTTGATAATTTTCGAGTCAATTTTACTTCTGATATTATATTTAAGCATTTCCATTCATTGTTATATTTTAATTCTATTTTCGTGATTTTATGCATGAGATAGCTGTGTTTTTGTCCGACAGGTCCAGGTAGAAGAACTAGGGAACTCAAAACGAGACAATGCAAGATTCTGACAAGCAAAGGAGGAGAAAACCCCGGTACAGGAGGCCTGACATGACCACCCATGTCACCTGACACGGGACGTGTCAGGCAAAGGAGGACGTGGTGTAGAAGACAGTGGCCTGACACGGCCACCCGTGTCACATGACACGGGCCGTGTAGGCATCATCCCCAACCGTGTCACCCATGCCAGGGGCGTGTCAGCTGGGACAATAGGATGACACGGCCACCCGTGTCAGCTGACATGGGTCGTGTCAGCCCAAGCCCAAAAATTCCCCTTTTTTCGGGCTTTTGTTCGTCAGGCTTTTTCAGAGATATTTTTGGATATGTCCAACTGTTGCTTGGAATTTTCACTATAAAAGAGGACCTTCTGCCTAAGGAAAAATCATCTTGGAATATGGCAAAATACAATATTATGAAGCAATCAAGTATTACAAAGAGCAAGGCATTCGGAGAGCTGGAGGTTTTCATGAGCGGGAGCAATTGAAGATCGAAGTCATCCAATTACTTGTAATGTGTAATTTTTATCTTGCATTTGTTTTAAACAATATGAGTAGCTAAACCCCCCAATGCTAAGGGGGTCCCTGATTTAGAATTGTAACGAATTTGAGTTTACATTTGCATTTATAATATTATTTTTACGGTAACCTTTTGAGGTGTTTATTGATTTCTCTTTCGGACTAATCGAGATTGATTTGTGGTTATCAATTAGTATGGACCGCCATTCATAAGGTTTTCATAAGGTTACTCTACAATAGATATCACTTAGGACTAGGGATACCCTGTATGAACCCGAGTATTCTTGATATTATAAAGCTTAACGTCACCTTAATTTCTTATGGACATAGAAATTAGAGTAGATTGATTAAAGGTTTTCTCACCAAGGACTTGGGAGAAAATACCTTTGAGAACTGGTAGTAATTGATATTTGTTGATGCAATAGTAACTTAGAGCTGTTACAGGGATAAATCATACACCTTCTCTGACATTGTTCCTTTCTTCCTGTAAACCTTTATTTTCATCCTTATTTGCTTTTACCTTTAGTCTTATATTTTTACACCTAAAAACCAAATTAATACTTTTTGTTTAATTGAATGATAATTTAAACTCGATATTGACTTGTAGTCCTTGAGATCGATATTCGGGGAATTTCCCCATTATTACTATAAAAGGCAAAATAGTACACTTGCTATTTTCCCAATCGAGTTTTTGGCGCCGTTGCCGGGGACTGCCAAAATATAGAGTTTAATTTTAAATTCAATTAAAATTTTGTTGCTCTGCAATAAAATTATTTTTCTGTCATTTATAATTTACTAATTTGTGTATGCGAGGAGAACCCTCAGTTGAATTTCTTTTTGACACAGAGATCGAGAGAACCCTTCACCGAAGACGCTGAAATCAAAGAGTGGATTCCAAAGAAGAAAGTACCTTTGATCACTCAGAAGTTAAAGAACCAATGGCTGAAGTTCCTCCAATTCCACCTCCTCCACCTCTGGAAAGACTCTTGGGTGACTATGGAGGTGCAAACGCACTGGGTGGTCGATTGACCATTGTCAACCAACCGGTGAATGTGACGAATTTTCAACTACATCCTAGCACAATCAATCAATTGGAAAGAAAACCTTTCACCGGAAAGGTTAACGAAGATGCCAACACACACCTGCAAAGATTTCTGTCCATGAGCACCACGCTGAAAATTGATGGTCATACTGATGAAGTAAAAAAATTAAGAATGTTCCCGTTTACTTTAGCTGAAGATGCGGAAGAATGGTTCTATTCTCTTCCTGCCGGCAGTATCACATCATGGGAAGAGATGGAAACTGCATTCTTAAATGAGTACTTTCCAGCATCAGTATTCCTGAGAAAAAGGTATGAAATTCTTAATTTCAAACAGAAGGATGGTGAATCATTGGGAGACGCCTACAAAAGATTCAAAAGGGTCTTAGTAGCGTGTCCAACTCACAATATGGATCAGATCGAACAAATGCAAATGTTCGTTAATGGGCTGAAAATAAAAACAAAATAGTTGATTGATACATCAGCCAGTGGCTCAAAAAATTTCTCAACAGCCACTGGTATTAAAAGGATTATTGAAGAAATAACTGCCAATGAGCATATAGAATTATAAGACAGGTGTACTAGTCAGCCAGAGGGGGTGATTGATCTAAAATTAGAAACAAATAAAATCCGTCTGGAAGACAGTTGCTGCCGAAGTAGACAAGAAGTTGAAAGCTATGAATATAGGTACTCAACAGATAGCGCAGATCCAGCCAGCTCAGGCTAGCACTTGTGAAATTTGTAATGGACCTCATCACACGGTCTATTGTTTTGCTACTCCACAACAAATTGGAGAGATCAAATTCTTGAAGCAAAATAATCCCTACTCTAACACTTACAACCCAAGTTGGAAGACTCATCCAAATTTCTCCTGGAAAGATCTAAGAGGGAATGTTCCACAACAAGGTACAGGGCAATATCAGACTCAGTATCAACAACAACAGCAACAACAGGCGCCTAAAAAGGCTGAATGGGAAATCGCCATTGAAAAATTAGCAGCCAACAACATGCAGTTTCAAGAAGAAACCAAGACTAATCAGAAAAACATCACGACCTCCATTAAAATCTCGAAGTCCAAATGGGTCAGATAGCACAACAGTTAGCTTCAAATTCTCAAGCCCCGGGCACCCTACCTAGTGGTACGGTAACAAATCCGCGGGAATATAACACTCTTAACACTATCGTAACCCGAAGTGGAAAGTCAACAGAGGAAAATAGTGCTGAAAAAGATGGATTGTTAGAAGTGGATTTAGAAATCAAGGAAACCAAGGACCAAGATGAAGAAGTGATACTACCATCTGTCAAGGAGAAAGAGAAGGTTTCAAAACCAGTCATCAAACTCCCTTACCCTCCAAGACAGAAAAAGAAAGATCAACATGAGAAAATTTTTGAGAGGTTCCTCGAAATGTTCAAAAAACTGGAAATAAACATACCTTTTTTCTGAGGCATTAGAACAAATGTCAATATATGCCAAGTTCATGAAAGACATCATCTCCAAGAAGCATTCCACTGATACAGACCCGATCATCCTAACTGAAATATGCAGTGCCATTCTCCAAGGCATGAAAATCCTAGTGAAAAAGAAAGATAGGGGATCGGTTAATATTCCATGCACTATTGGTGATAAAAAATTCAAGAAGGCTCTGATTGACTTAGGAGCAAGTGTAAGCTTGATGTCACTGTCCATGTATAAAAAATTAGGCATAGGCATTGTTCAAGATACTCGAATGACACTTCAGTTTGCGGATCGCTCTGTGAGGCGACCCTATGGGATTGTGGAAGATGTTCTTGTAAAAATTGACAAGTTTGTTTTCCCAATTGACTTCGTCATTCTGGAAATGCCTGAAGATGAGGAAATTCCTCTCATATTAGGCAGACCTTTCTTAGAAACAGGACGGTGTATGATAGACATCGAGGAAGGAACTATGACCCTCAAAGTCTATAATGAAGAGTTAAAAATAGATGTGAGGAACACAATGTAATACAAAGATGATATTGGCACAAGTCACACTATAGAGATAATAGATCAAGTAATTGCTCAATAAAATGAAAGGCATAGACCCCAGTCACCACTAGAACGGGTCTTAAGTCTATCAATTTTTGAAAGTGATGAAGATGAAGGAGAGTATGAGGTGCTCGCTATGATGGAAAAACAACCTGAATGAATTAGATCGAGACCACATCGATGGGAAGATTTAAGACCACCACCACCATCAGATGTTACTGAAGAACCAAAAACAGGTGTAAATCTGAAGCAGTTACCAACAAATCTGAAGTATGTATTTCTGGACACTGAAAAGAAATGCCCAGCTATTATCAATGCCAGTCTACAAAGTACCCAAGAAGTAGAACTCATTTAAGTGCTAAAAAAATACAAAGGCGCGATCAGATGGGCAATCGAGGACTTAAAAGGTATAAGTCTGACCATTTGCATGCATAAAATCTTAATGGAAGATGATCACAAACCAGTGGTGCAACCACAACGAAGACTTAACCCTGCTATGAAAGAAGTGGTACGCAAAGAAGTTGTAAAATTGTTGGATGCATTCTTAATTTATCCTATTTCCGATAGTTCTTGGGTAAGTCCAGTCCATGTGGTACCAAAAAAAGGGGGCACTACGGTGATAAAAAATGAGAAGAATGAGTTAATTCCAACCCGAACTGTTACAGGTTGGAGGGTGTGCATAGATTACAGAAGACTAAACGTGACAACACGAAAGGACCACTTCCTGTTACCATTCATTGATCAAATGTTGGAAAGGTTAGCCGGACACGATTACTATTGTTTCCTAGATGGGTACTTGGGGTACAACCAGATTACGGTTGCCCTTGAGGATCAAGAGAAGAATGAATTCACATGCCCCTATGGTATTTTCGCTTATAGAAGAATGCCATTTCGGTTGTGCAACGCACCAACCACTTTTCAAAGGTGTATGACATCAATTTTTGCTGACATGCTCGAGAAGCATATGGAAGTATTTATGGATGACTTTTCCTTATTCGGTTCTTCATTTGATAATTGTTTGCCTAACTTATCACTTGTGTTAGAAAGATGCCAGCAAACAAATTTGATCCTGAACTGGGAAAAGTGTCACTTCATGGTACATGAAGGAATAGTCTTGGGACACAAGATCTCCAACCAAGGTATCGAAGTGGACATAGCAAAAGTGGAGGTAATAGCTAATTTACCACCTCCGGTAAATGAAAAAGGCATTCGAAGCTTCTTGGGACATGTGGGGTTCTACCGCAGGTTCATAAGAGATTTCTCCAAGATCGCAAAGCCACTAACTAGTCTATTGGTGAAGGATACACCATTCCTGTTTGACAAGGAGTGCAGGCAAGCCTTCGAGACTTTGAAGAAGGAACTTGTGTCAGCCCTCATAGTTATTGCCCCTGATTGGTCTCTCTCTTTTGAGATAATGTGCGATGCTAGTGATAATGCAGTAGGGGCAGTACTAGGGCAACGCAAGGAGAAGCTCTTGCATGTGATCTATTATGCAAGCCATGTATTGAACCCTGCTCAAGTGAACTATGCAACCACCGAAAAGGATCTCCTGGCGGTTGTGTACGCGTTCGATAAGTTTAGATCCTATTTGTTGAGATCAAAGGTAATTGTGTATACTGATCATGTTGCTTTAAAATATCTTTTTGCCAAACAGGAATCAAAGCCAAGGCTGCTGCGATGGATCCTACTACTACAAGAGTTCGACCTGGAAATCAGAGGAAAAAAAGGTAGTGAAAACACTGTTGCTGATCACTTGTCTCGGATGACTCTGATTCAAGAAACAGAAGAAACACACCCCATCAGAGATGAGTTCACCGATGAACATATCCTAGCCGTTACACATATCCCATGGTTCGCCGACTACACAAACTTTGTGGTAGGTGGACTAATACCTTCTGACTTTGACTCTAACAGAAGAAAAAAGTTTTTGCATGATTGCAGGTTTTATGTGTGGGAAGATCAATTCCTTTACAAAAAGGGATTAGATGGCTTAGTAAGGAGATGTGTTCCGAAGGAAGAGCAAAGGGACATCCTAAAAGCCGGTCACAACTCAGAATATGGAGGAGATTTTAGCGGAAATAGAACCGCAGCAAAAGTCCTCCAGTCGGGATTGTATTGGCCTACACTGTTCAAAGATGCCCAAGAGATAGTAAAAGAGTGCGACAGATGTCAGAGAACAGGAAACATATCCAAGAGGAATCAGATGCCTCAGAATGCCATGTTAGAGGTAGAATTGTTCGATATATGGGGAATAGATTTTATGGGACCCTTCCAACCGTCCTTTGGAAAGCAATACATTCTGGTCGCGATTGACTATGTGTCAAAATGGGTGGAAGCAGTCACACTGCCCACGAATGACGCGAAAGTGGTAATAATTTT
This sequence comes from Lathyrus oleraceus, assembly GCF_024323335.1. Classification (NCBI taxonomy): domain Eukaryota; kingdom Viridiplantae; phylum Streptophyta; class Magnoliopsida; order Fabales; family Fabaceae; genus Lathyrus; species Lathyrus oleraceus. Next base: position 385,742,271 of record NC_066581.1, read on the forward strand.
CCTCAAGAATTGTATCTTTGCACGGTTTTGGGTACAAAGAGCACTGATTAGTGACGAAGGTACCCACTTCCTCAACAAGTTGATGGAGAACCTGCTAAGGAAATACAATGTCAAGCATATAATCGCCACACCGTACCACCCCCAGACTAGTGGACAGGTTGAGGTATCAAATTGCCAGATCAAGCAAATCCTAGAAAAGACCGTTAGCGCCTCACGAAAAGATTGGTCAATCAAGCTAGATGATGCACTTTGGGCAATACCGAACATCGTTCAAGACCCCAATAGGTATGTCCCCGTATCAATTGGTCTATGGTAAAGCTTGTCATCTGCCGCTCAAACTAGAGCACAGGGCATTCTGGGCTACCAAATTTCTCAACTATGATCTGTCCAAAGCGGGTAAATCTCGGATTCTTCAATTACAAGAGCTGGAAGACTTCAGAAATTGAGCATATGAGAATGCTAAGATATACAAAGAGCAAACCAAAACATGGCATGACAGGTGCATTCATAAGAAAGAACCTCAGGAAGGACAATTGGTCTTATTATTTAATTCAAGGTTGAAGTTATTCCTAGAGAAACTAAGGTCAAGATGGTCGGGACCCTTTGTGATACAAAAAGTATTTCCGCATGGAGCCGTTGAACTAAAAAATCCTGCAAACGGAGACACGTTTAAGGTGAATAGGCAGAGAGTCAAACCGTACCTACAAGACCAGGAGGGTGGTCTAATCGACAAAATCCGTCTCACCTAAACAGACGGAGAACCCTCAAGCCATGCGACGTTAAACAAAGCGCTTCATGGGAGGCAACCCGTGCATTTTGAATTTAATCAGTTATGTGTATTTGTAGGTTTATACAGGAGCTCTACAAGGAGAGAACATCACGTCAACAAATGTCTAAGTCATGAAAAAGGATAATCAACGTGGCCAGAGGTCCCGAAGGTTGAATAGGAGAAAAAGCCAAAAAAACGGCCAAAAGGGCAGCCTGACACGGCCACCCGTGTCATCTGACACGGGCCGTCAGGAGGGTGCAAATTCAGGCCAAAAAGTGGAAAAACAGTGGCCTGACACGGCCACCCGTGTCAGGAACACTGAAAGAGAAAGGGAATTTTTATTATCAACAGTAGCCTGACACGGGGGGCGGCCGTGTCAGTTGACACGGCCCATGTCAGAAGCACTGAAGGTAACACCCAAAGCATGGTGTTGGACAGTAGCCTGACACGGTTACCCGTGTCAGGCAGGCAGAAATTTTGAATTTTTTTTGGAAATCCGAATTTTTCAGTGGGACCCACCCATTTAATCCAACTTAACCATATTTTTCCCCATTTACCTTATCATTATCAGATTTTTATTACACTCTTATCAATCTCTCTCATCACTCTCACTCTCCTTCTCTCTAAACCTCACAAACTCCATTAAACCTCACAAACCCCATTACCTAAAGCTTCCATAACCATCATTTCCACTCTCCTATTGCCAAAACACCCTTCACAAATATTACTCCACTCGTCGTCCCCGTTCTAACCACAGTCTTGGAATTTCCTAACTCCCTATTTCAAATCATTTTTATTTTTGCAGGTCCAAAATGCCCCCGAGGAGAATTCTCACCTGAAAGCAACAACTTACGGAGATGGCAAAGTCACGGAAGCGACCAAGCCGGAATCTAAATCCACATAACATCGTGTTTGATAATTCGGAACAAGAAAAGAGGTTTCAAATCCACCGGAAGCGAAAGCTCATGCCGACAAGGTACATGTGTGAGCATACTCTGAACTCACTAGGGCTCAAAATGGAGGTATACCGGATGTTCCACGTTTTAGGAATGCTAGAGTTCATGAGCCTGGAAGCGCCGACATACGAGCGCATCACGCTCGAATTCCTCAGCACGTTGGAATTCCAGCCCGAAAAGAGGTGGATAGACACGACTAGGTATTATTTAGGCACTTTGCGTTTCCGCTTGTTTAATAATTACCATGAATTGTCGGTTGAGGAATTGGAAGGGATACTCCGACTCCCTCTGTACGGACCAGGAGCGGTCCCAGATGGGTTCTCACCTAAGGATTTCTAGATTGCCATCACCGGGAGGATGGATTACACCTCCAAAGGTGCTAAGGCCTCCAGCATCTAGAATCCATGTTTCCGGTATGCTCAGAAGGGTTTGGCCTACACCCTGTTTGGAAGAGGCGATAGCATCAGGGTAGCTACTCAGAGAGAGCTATTCTTTATGTACTCGATGGAACAAAACAAAGCCATCAATGTAGCTGCCTTTGCAGCGAACTATCTGGGCAGAGTTGGCAGAGCCGACTCCGGAGGCATCTCCATAAGTGGCATGATCACCCAAATCGCTGAGCATTTCGGGTATCAAGCTATTTTACTCGAAGACACGCCAATTGCAGGTAAGACCAAAATTGACATGTCCTCTCTAATTCAATAAGGTATGATTGTTGTTGCCCCTACTTACTATTTTGTGCTTATCCATAAGAGGTTTATTATAGCTCTGCCGGATCCGGGCAGAGTTGCTATTACTGACTGTGCCAATTGGTTGTATGTGAGCGCTAACCCCGACGCGGAGGAAGGCCATGACACTGACCATTTTACTTCAGGTGATCAGTTTGTAGATGACCTGGTGGATGCCACGTAGGCAGAAGAAGAGGGACCTCAAGCACCTCAGGAGCAGTTTGTACGACCACATCAGGAACCTATCCAGCAAGAGGCAGGTTCATCTTCCTGGTCCAGTGACCAATAGACCTGGGTACAAACCGAAATAGGTTACTTAAGGACGGAACAACAACAGCAAGGCATTGAGCAAGCCCGATAGGGGCAATGTTGGATGAGATGAGCATCATGATGCGACAGTTGATGCTGGATTTTCCGCATCCACCTCCTCAGTAGGGTACTGTGAGTGTCCTCCTTCGCTCTTGTTCGCAAACATTGGGGCCAATGTTTAGTTCAAGTGTGGGGGAGATTTTATGTCTTTTATTGTTATTTTCAGTATTTTGTTATTTTATCTCAGTATTGTGTTATTTTACTTTTGTGCATTCTAGATTTGGTTTTTCTGTTTAAAGGTGCATTATGCTGCGAGTGTTTCAAGTCTGTGGTGATATGTTGGAAATAGTAATGATCACGATTGGGAGTAGATGAAATGATCACGCCATTTACCATTGCTTGTTGTGAAGGGTCTCCCCAAGAAGTTAACACTACTGAAAGTAAGATCGGACACAACGTATACAACTTAACCAACATAAGTGTCCTGTATATTCCGAAGTAAGGAAGAAGTCGCACCAGGCTAAGGAGTATTGTGGATACTGCCAAAGCTTAACCAAACAGGGTGAGTCATAAAAGGCCAAACACATTGATCATCATGATCAATATTCAGGTTTGTCTTTATCACTCTAAATTTGCATAGATTCTTTGGGACTATCAATGCATGATTACACACACTGAGGCACTTTGTTTGAAAATAACCCTGAGCCTTTCTAGCCATCCTAAATGATTATATCCATTGTAAACCCCATTTGAGATTGTATCCATTTGTTTGTTTAAACCGTATAAATGTACCCCTTGGCCAAAACACTTCCTTACCCTGTTCAGAGTCATGTTAATACATTTAAACTGTGTTGAAAAGATAAGTTTGGGATAAAAAACCCTAGGAGCTCCCAAAGCCAAGAAAGTGCAAAACAAAAAGAAAAAAAAGTGAAATAGGGAATCATCGAGAGAAAAGAAAAAAGAAAAAAAAAGTATAACTCGAAGATTCAAAAGAAGCACGAAAAAGGGCACTCGGTGGAAAAATAGAAAAAAAGAGAAATCCGAGCAATAGAAACCAACACAGTAGGTAACATCAACTCTGAACCAAAAGCCACTTGTTTCCCATTTTGTTTTAATATCCACACCCTAACCCAAGCCAAGTTACAACCCGAAAGACCTCAAAAGTGTGTGTGTTGTGTGTACGTGATATGAAAAGAGAGACTATTCAAATTTGCGAGTTGATATTGCATATCTTGAATTATGAGTGAAAACACTTAACCCCGAGAGAATTGGTGAGAATGTGATATAAGTTGACAGGTGAAACTGTGCTTTGAAGTGGAAGTGCAATTGAAAACTTACAAGGAAAAAGCAGGACTTATGGAAGGAAGAGGGAAGACATTAGTGAATGATCTCAGCAGTGTTAGGAAACATAAAAAATCCGAAGAAGTGACACACAGTATTATATGAAACATTACTTGTGGACAAGCAATGAGCTAAGTTTGGGGTTGTGATCAGCCACCATTTGCATTAAGTTTTCGTTACTGATCTGACAAGAAACCGAGGCTTTTGAAACACTGTGCAAGCATTTTTGATACTTTTTGAGTCAATTTTACTTCCGATATTATATTTAAGCATTTCCATTCATTGTTATATTTTAATTCTATTTTCGTGATTTTATGCGTGGGATAGCTGTGTTTTTGTCCGACAGGACCAGGTAGAAGAACCAGGGAACTCAGAATGAGACAATGTGAGATTCCGACAAGCAAAGGAGCAGAAAACCCCGGTACAGGAGGCCTAACACGACCACCCGTGTCACTTGACACGGGCCGTGTCAGGCAAAGAAGGACGTGGTGTAGAAGACAGTGGCCTGACACGGCCACCCGTGTCAGTTGACACGGGCCGTGTCAAGTATCATCCCCAACTGTTTCACCCATGCCAGGGGCGTGTCAACTGGAACAGTAGGCTGACACGGCCACCCGTGTCAGCCCAAGCCCAAAATTTCCCTTTTTTTCGGGCTTTTGTTCGTCGGGCTTTTTCAGAGATATTTTTGGACATGTCCAACTGTTGCTTGGAATTTTCCCTATAAAAGAGGACCTTCTGCCTAAGGAAAAATCATCTTGGAATATGGGAAAATCCAGTATTATGAAGCAATCAAGTATTACAGAGAGCAAGGCATTCAGAGAGCTGAAGGTTTTCATGAGCGGGAGCAATTGAAGATCGAAGTCATCCAATTACTTGTAATGTGTAATTTTTATCTTGCATTTATTTTAAACAATATGAGTAGCTAAACCCCCCAATGCTAGGGGTGTCCCTGATTTAGAATTGTAACGAATTTAAGTTTACATTTACATTTATAATATTATTTTTACAGTAACCTTTTGAGGTGTTTATTGCTTTCTCTTTCAGACCAATCGAGATTGATTTGTGGTTATCAATTAGGCTGGACCGCCATTGGTAAGGTTTTCATAAGGTTACTCTACAGTAGATATCACCTAGGACTATGGATACCTTATATGAACCAGAGGATTCTTGATATTATAAAGCTTAACGTCACCTTAATTGCCTATGGACATAGAAATTAGGGTAGATTGATTAAAGGTTTTCTCACCAAGGACTTGGGAGAAAATACCTTTGAGAACTGGTAGTAATTGATATTTGTTGATGCAATAGTAACTCAGAACTGTTACAGGGATAAATCATACACCTTCCCTAGCATTGTTCCTTTCTTCCTGTAAACCTTTATTTTCATCCTTATTTTCTTTTACCTTTAGTCTTATATTTTTACAGCTAAAAAACAAATTAATATTTTTTTTTAATTAAATGATAATTTAAACTCGATATTGACTTGTAGTCCTTGAGATCGACATTCGGGGAATTTCCCCATTATTACTATAAAAGGAAAAATAGTACACTTGCTATTTTCCCGATCAATAACATATGTCAAGTCTTGTGTTACACATATATCTCAGAAAACCAACCAACTATTTGAAGGTTATAGCATCTATATTCTCACCATCAGAATTATAGTCCATCTTATGATTTGTCTCAAGATATGTGACTGTTGACTTACAATTCATCAGCTCAAATCTCTTCAGCAGCAAATTCATACTTTAATTTGTGCATAATAATTCCCTTCTTGTACCTCTCTTATGATCATATTGGCCCTTTCCAAAGGAGTTTCTGTTGGAACTCCATCATAACCTATGGAAAATTTCAATCAACCTTGATGAACAAGATTGTTATCACCCACACAATGACAATAAGAGAAAAGAACAATGGAGAAAGAAAAAAGTAAAGAACGATGAAGGAGAAGACGAATTAAATTCTGCAGAGTTTCTCTCTGCCCACAAACTGTGGAAAACTTCTTATTCACTTTGCAACTGCAAAATACCGTGAATTACAATGTTATGAATACTCTATTCACTTCATTACAAAAACAAGGGTTACTCCCTCTATTTATAGATTTAGGTTAATTTGGACCTCAAGACAAATCCTAAAACTATAAAAGCCCAAAATATCTAACACTACTAAAATAGGCATAAGTCGAAATCCTATGTGAAGCAACATCCTTCGACACTTTGGCACACTATCACAACTCAACATACTAGGTGGTTCAACACATCCTTGTTCTGCCGAGCAACCTACTTCGACACAAAGAATTACAGTTCAACACACCACTTAATTCATTATGTCTAAGTTATCTACATTTATCATAGCTCTTAGTCTTCTGAACACTTCAACCTGCACTCCCTTCGTCATGATATCTGCAATCTGATTCTCAGTTTTGTAGTGTTCCACATTCATCTTCCCATCTGCTATCAGCTCTCGAAGATAATGGAATCTCATCTCGATGTGCTTGCTTCGACCATATGCTATCGGATTCTTCGCCAAATTGATAGATGACATGTTGTCGATCTTCATGGTAATTGCTCCATGACTCTTTATTGTTATCACTTCGACCAGATTCACCATCCATGTTGCCTGACATGCACAAAGAGAATCAGCTATGTATTCTGCTTTGCATCACGATAATGCCATTACTAGTTCCTTTCTCGAACTCCAAGCAACTAGTGCACCACCTAGCAAAAACACATAGCCCACTGTGGATTTTCGATCCTCAGCATCACTACACCAACTTGAGTCAGTGTATCCCACTAATTTGCATTCATTTCCTTCATCAGCTATAGGAAACAAAATTCCATAGTCGAGAGTTTCTTTCAGATACCTTAGTATCCTCTTCGCCACTGCTAGATGTGATATATTTGGCTTCTGCATGAATCTACTCACCATACCTACACTGTATGCTAGGTCAAGCCTTGTATGACAAAGGTATCTAAGTGACCCAATAAGTCTTATATATTGGGTTGGATCGACATCATCTTTATCTGAATATTTTGACAATTGTAGTCTGGGCTCAGCTGGAGTCGAAGTTGGGTTGCAATCTTGCATCTCAAATCTCTTGAGTATCTCGCCCGCATACCTTCTTTGATGCATCATCAAACCTCTACCACTCTTTTAGAATTTTATGCCAATGAAATATGAAATGTCACCCAGATCTGACATTTCGAATTCCTTGTTGAGATCACCTTTGAAGTCTTCGATCTCCTTCTTGCAGCTACCTGTTATCGACAAGTCATTGACATAGAGACATAGTATAAGCAATTCATTCTTGCTTCTTCTTACATATACTCCATGTTCAGATTTTCACTTTACAAATTCCTTTTCCCTTAGAAAGTCATCTATCTTCTTGTTCCAAGCTCTTGGAGCTTGTTTAAGTATGTACAGGGCTTTATGAAACATGTACACCTTTCTTTCTTCGCCTTGTTTCACAAACCCAAATGGCCCTATTTAGGTTTCTATAGTCCACACACATGCGCACCTTGCCATCTTTTTTAGGCACGGGTACGATGTTGGCAACCCATTGGGGGTAGTTTGAGACTGCTAGGAAACCTGCATCCAGCTGTTTTTGAACCTCTTCCTTAATTTCGATAGCCATATCAGGTCGAGTTCTTCTCAGTTTCTACTTCACCTGTTTGAGCGACAGATGGTGCATCACAAAATCTGTGTCTAACCTGGGCATATCTTGATATGACAAGCAAACACGTCAACATATTCGCGCAGTAACTCGATCAACCTCTTCTTGATATCTGCCTATAGGTCGGCACCAATCTGGATTTCTTTCTTGCAGTCTTCGGATCCAAGGTTGACGACCTCCAACAACTCTTGATATGGTTGAATCAATTTAGATTCCTGCTGTAGCAGCATGGCCAACTCCTCTGAGATTTCATAATCTTCGTCACAATCTTCCTCGGCTTGGTAGATCAGATTCTCGAAATTATAGTCGGCCATAGCATTTTTGTTATCAATGGAATCCGAGTCGGATCTGCGTGAGTGATTCATGCTTTATTTTAGAATATGGACTAGCAAAAACTTTTTTTTGAAAAAAAAAGAAAAGAGAAAGACAGAGAGCGAAATTGTATGCGAAACACTTCTTTTATTCCGTTAAAAATAATGACGAAAACAACGGGGGCCCTACAAGATCCATTATGCCTTGGGCACCGGCATAGGGATTTGAAATGAAAACAGAAAATTACGTTTGACAGAAAGTAACTTCAGGTATGTCCACTTCTGTCCAATTGTTGAGTTGTTGGCCTGCCGCCTTCTTGAGCACAAAGCAATCAACTTCTGATATACTGAGGTCTTCGCCCACCATGGTGACCTGCTCCTGGAAGATATATCCAGCACTCATGAACTTCCTTGGGATGGAGAGGGCCATTTCGTCACCCTCTACAGGTGTACCTTGTTGGTTCGTTCGTATTGGATGGTACAATAAGATAGACATGTTTTTGTTGAGAGGTAGCTCAAAGATTCTCCCCCATCCTTTGGGATAGCCTGCTTGAATTATTGTCTGAGCGTCTTTTAGGGACGACATCGGGAGTTCAGGTTTTCTGGATTTTCTTCCATTGAGAGGATTCATCAACACATTGGCAATTTGGAATGCCTGAAAAGGTGTCTCGTGAATCTCTCCATCCACTTCAACATACCGGAAGGAGGATAGCTGGCTGACCAAGATTTCTTCTTCTCCATCGATAGTGACCAGTTTGTCATTGATAATAAACTTCAACTTTTGATGGAGGGTAAAGGTCACTTCCCCTGCAACATGGATCCATGGGCGACCCATGAGGAAGCTATACACTGGGTGAATATCTATCACATAGAAGGTTACAAACAATGTGTACGGTCCTATATTGATAGGAAGGTCCACCTCTCCGACGACAGATCGACGCGAACCGTCGAATGCACGAACTATCAGTGCGCTGGGTTTCATCAACAGTCCTTCTATCGTCAGTTTAGTGAGGGAATTCTTTGGGAGCACGTTCAAAGAAGACCATGTGTCCACCAGCACTCGAGACATTATCGTGTCGGCACATTCTATGGATATGTGCAGGGATTTGTTATGATTTTTACCCTCGGGAGGCAACTCGTTGTCGCAAAAGCCTAAGCATCATCTTGAAGTTATATTAGCCACTACCCCTGCGAATTGATTGACGGTGATCTCTTGGGGCACATGGGCGGTGCTGAGAAACTTGATTAGAGCATCTCGGTGGGCTTCAGAGCAGAAAAGCAGTGAGAGTATAGAGATCTTGGATGGTGTTTGGTTGAGCTGGTCAACCACTTTGTAGTCGCTTTTCTTTATGATACGGAGGAACTCCTCCACATCCTCTGACACGACTTTGCCTTGAGTATGGGCTTGCCCCTGCTCCAGGTTGGTGGGTTGCTTACCCATATTCTTGGCGTTAACTCCAGGATTCTCCTTTTCATGTAGTGGTGGCGGTGCTGCGAATATACGACCACTTCGGGTCATGCCACTAGCTCCTGTAATGTTTACCACTGGCTCTTGAACCTCCGCTGGTTTCTGTAATTCAGCAGGCTTTTGTACTTCCACGAACTTCTGAGTTCCCTCATGTTTGGGAACCTTAGAGGGTGCATGGATTACTAGGGTCTTTTTAGTTTTAGAGGACCTTTCTTCGAGTCTTTGCCCATGCAGACAGGGTGTGGTGTTATAGTTCCAGGAGACAGCTTTAGTGCTTTCGTATGGGAAAGGAGTCGACACAGTAATCACCAGGGGTGTTATGGGAGGATTTTCAACAGGTATATGCACCGGATAGTAGGGTATTTCCAAAGTAGACACCTCATCGGCTGCTGAAGAATGTTCCACTAGGAAAATGCCCTGGTTTATCAACACTTGAATACCTTTTTTAAGCTTTTCACAACCTTGTGGGGTGTCTTCACATTGTGTATAATCGGAAGTACATCCAGGGAACATGTTCCTTAGGAGCAATTGTTCCTTTACTTCCAGCAACAGAGTCTTTATCATGTCGACCTTCGAGATACGATCGACCACAGCAGACTCTTGAATCATGTTCACGGGATGTCCGACATGAGGAGGCATCAGATTATTGTTAACATTGGGCGCTGCAGGCACAAACGATATGGCCTTTGAGTCAAGGAGGTCTTCAACTTTATACTGAAACGCCTTACAATTATCAATAGTATGGCCGGGTGCCCCAGTGTGGAACTCACAACGCGCATTTGCATCGTAGCCTGGTGGGAGTGGGGACGACGGAGGCCTGGCTTCCCTTAGCTTAATAAGAGAACCATTTAACAAATGGTTCAGTAGTTGACCACAGCTCATGGGAAGAGGGTCGAGTCTCCTCTCTTGTCTTCTGGGACGTTGTTGGCCCGGTTGATATTGTTGATGATTGTTTGGCCTGGGTGCGTACGACTGCTGGTACTAGACAGACGGTTGATACGGGACTTGTTGTGGAACAACAGGAATGGCGTATGTCGATGGTTGATAGTTGTTGGGAGTCACTTCTACAACCTGGTAGTATGGGGTCTGGTAAGCTCTACCTTTCCCCTTGAAGGTTGATGCGGCATTGGTTTCCCCTTCTTTTTTCTTGGGAAAACCACCATAGGGTTTCTTTGTCCCATTAGAAGCAACAACGAGACCTTGGATTTTTCCAGTCTTCAGACCATTCTCGATTCGTTCTCCAGCGACAACGAGATCAGAGAAGCTGGCAGAAGTACTTCCTATTAGTCGGTCTAGGTATGGGCCTTGGAGTGTACCCATGAACATATAAACCAGTTCCTTATCAAGCATGGGAGGCTGGACCCTAGCAGCTAGGTCCCACCAACGCTGTGCGTATTCTTTGAAGGATTCTTCAAATTTCTGAGTCAAAATCTGGAGTTGTGCCCTATTAGGCGCCATGTCGGTGTTATACTGATAGTGCTTCAAGAAAGCTTCAGCTAACTCTATCCAAGAACGAACATGCGAGTGTTCAAGCTGCATGTACCATTCCAGGGATGCTACGTTGAGACTGTCTTGGAAGAAATGTATCAGCAACATTTCTTCGAATGAATAAGCCGCCATTTTCCTACAGTAGGACCTGATATGGGTATTGGGACAAGTAGTCCCCTGATACTTCTCGAAGGTAGGCACTTTGAACTTAGCTGGGATATTGACCCCTGGGACTAAGCACATGTCAGCAGCTTCCAGCCCGAAGGTGTTAGGACCTTCAATGGCTCGGACTCTTTTGTCCATTATTTTTAGTTTCCTTTCGAGTTCGGTCTGTGGTGGCCCGAAGGGTTCATACACCGATTCATTCTTGGGTACGAAGAAGTCTCCATCCTGGTCCTCTGTACTAGCTTGGGAACCGCAATGGATAGGGACATGGTAAGTATGAGCAGCATTCGGATTGGTAGACATCCCTTCAGCATGGGCTTGAGTGACAATTAGAATCCCATTCCCTATGACAGGATTGGTAGCGTTCACATTGACATGGGCTCCTGGGTTAGCCTGACGATTCTCTTCTTATCGGTGAATGACGTTCTGCATGATGTCCATGAGTTGCCCTAGTTGGGCTCTCACTTGAGCCATCTCCTCTTGCATGGCAGTCTGGTTTTGCTCAATCCTTTCCATAGCTACCTTTTTCTTAGCTCGGGTGTTATAGAAGTGGGAAGTTAGCTTGACGGCGAGAAATACTGCAAGATGGACAGAGTAACGGTGAGACCAACTGGATCTATTATGAAATGCATGAATAAATTATCGATGCATGATGCATGTTCATTTTTTTTATTCTCGGAGAAACCCTATATGATTCATGATGCGATAGTAAAGCATTATAGAATAGGCATATAAAGTAGGAACACCGACTTCACACAAATCAAGCAATTTTATTCATGAATTTGATATTACAATTACAAAGATATTAGGTAAGGTAATTCAAAACATGAAAAAAAGAAAGTAGGGAGCTATGATCAAATGACGCGCTTTGATTTCCACTCTTTCATCTCCTTTAACTCAACTTTGAACCTTTTCATCATTCGGTCACAGAGGCAGAGGAATCGGAGTATAGAGTAGGGAATGGTCTTCTCATCAGCGTCCTCTAGAGCAACCTTTAGCTTCCAAGGAACTTCTTGGGTTAACTCATTGTGAACCTTGCTAAGCAATCATACTTGGCTCAGTACAAAGTGGCCGCAGGTTGCAACAAGTTGATAGACCCAACATAGGTGTCAAAAAGGCTATTTATCTTAGCCTTCTCCTTGAGCCAACCCAAACTCTCATTCTTCAAAGCAGAAAAAACGACCTTTCCAATGTTCGGCACTCGAGATGGCAATCTCAACTTTGTGACATTTCTCTCTCCAGATTCGAGGGGTAACACAGGAACCCCTGATTGCTTCCTCCTTAAGACGATGTTCTACCTCTATCTTGGCATTGGCCTCACGGAGGGAAAGCTTGAGATCATGAATCTCCAGGTCAAATTCATTTCTCAATGCCTTCTTCTCCTTGACAACCAACTCGAACCAATGATGGTTGTCACCTCGTTCTTTTTCCGCCTGTTTCAACTGTTTTCGGAGAGAACTCATCCCCATATCTGCTTGAGCCAAACCATCTTGGTATTTCTCTTTGAGGTCTTCCTTAAGCTTTTCCTTCTTTCTGCTTTCTGAAAAAAGCTCGAGATCCTCTTCACTCTTCCTTTTTAGCTTAGCATGGTCTCTATCCAATGCGTGAAGCTTCGATTGCAAGTTTTCGTTCTCTTTGGTTAACTGTGTAATAATTGCTTTCAGTGCATCTACGTCTTCCTTAGAAGCATATACTGGTTCTGGTTCTAGAGGAGGAATCAAGATATCCACACTGTATGGCATCTTGACTTCTTTGGCCCTTTGCACCACCCATTGGCAATACGGATCTTTAGCTTGACAGTCACGTTTGCCTAGCTCTTTGCCTTGTCGATGAATCTGGGTCCAAGCCCTCTTAACCCTCTACAACAAAGTTGGGTTCTCTGTTCCTAAACTAGGTAAGATAAATACCTTCAGTAATTCAGCCCTTGGTTCTTTCTCCATTGGGTATCCCAACTGCCTCAGGACCAACGAAGAGTTGTACTTGATGCAACCTCGTGGACCCATGAGTGGCACATTCGGGAAGTCTCCGCAACTCATGATAACTTGTTCTATGTTGGAAGTAAGAAAGTACCAAACCAAAGCTTCAGCAGTAAGGGAAGCAAACTTCTGGGAACCTCAAGTCTTTCAGGAAGTCCACCCAAGTCCCCTTCTGAGGCAGGTGAGATAAGAGCCAAGTATACAGTAATTAAGCACAGCTCAGTACCACACCCTTTCTCTTCTCATGCCTAGTGTGCAAGCAGTAGTACACATCAGACACCAATGCAGGAACATGATTTCCATACACGAACACGCTGATGATGGAATGGTTTATGTAGTCATCGTTATTTGGGAACAGGACGACTCCATAAATCAATAGAGCTAGAATGGCACTAAAAGGAAGCCATTTCCCTTCTTTCTCCAAGGCCCATGCCTTGTCTTCCAAGAAATATTTGGAAAAACCCCTAGGTCCCAGACCAAGGGAGACCTCTTCAATAGGTAGGTGGAGTGCTTTAGCGATTGATTCAGGCATCAATGCTTTACCCAGCTTTGTGAAAGGAAGATGGTCTTTCACATATAAACCTAGGAGCCTCTCATACTCTTAGATAGTCGGAGCCAACTGTAAGTCTTTGAATGTGAAACATTTGAGTGGTGGGTCATAATATTGGGATAAGGCTACCAGAGTTGAGACGTTTATCGGAGTAGTAAGGAGATCGAGGATCCACCCATATCTGCAGATGAAATTGTTCTTCTTACAAGGAGTGATCTTGTTGGGGAGAGCTACTAGGGTATTCACTATAGGATGCTTGAACTTGAGCGAAAGGGTGTTCCTTTTTTCTGAGCCCATCTTAGAATGTTCACTGCACAATCACAAACCTTTAGGGTTCTCCGAGAATAAGGCCCAAGTATGTATGCAAATGCAATATTTTATTAATGCATATGCTAAAAGAGGACAGGATCACAGTAGGTTCAAGGTGTGTTGGAGGTTAAGTTTCCCTGCAAGAAACTCTTGTACCCTCACGAGGTGAGTACTAAGACTTCTGAAGATGCTCAGATTCACGGATCATGAGGCGAAAGTCTCGTCGTTGACACAAAATACTTGTGGGCCAACAAAACTTTCAGGATGATCTCTTCCAAGTGAAGTTTCCTTCAACCTCAAAATCCAAGGATTGTCTAAAGGTCCTCGGAGTCATGGACCCTCTTTGGAAGAATGGATGTCAGTGCGAACGCGACTCACGTGCCAGCAAAACTCCAAAAAGAATCTACTCCAAGCGGGATCTTTGTATCTCCCTCTAAAGACAACTACATCTGACGGTTCAATACGAATAGCCCTCCTATCTTAGGTGAACTCTCTAAGCCTGTGTATTGGGCTTCTCACTTTATAGTATTTATCCCACAAGATCATAATACGATGATATATAACAGGAATATATAACCGAAATGGATAAATAAAGCAAGTAATAACAAAGATAGACATCCAAGGAAAAGGATACATGCAAGCTAGGCTTGACTCGCTCATGGGAACTCCATATGATCCCCAGCAGAGTCACCAGCTGAAAGCGCTGCGAAAGATACAGAGTCGCCACCGGATTTTATTTATTCCAAAGGAAAGGGAAAATAGCGATAAAACCCCAAATGAGAGAAACAGTCTCGCAACCAAGAGAGGATTCAGAAGTCGATTATGCAAGGAGAATGTATTAGCACCCCTCACATCCATGGTATTCCATGGGAACCACTTGCTCGTATCAAATGCGTATGGATGTTGTTTATCTGTATATTACTTGCTATTGAGAGTGAGATGAGAGAATAAGATGGGGAGAGAAAATAAGTTTTAAATTAGTGTGCTCGCCAAGGATTTGGACCCTTGTGCCTACGTATCCCCATACGTACAATAGGGAAGTTAGAGCTTCGTAGTTCGGCTCAAAAATGAAGTATTTGTTTGGTTATTTTTTTACTAAATAGTATTAACGTTCGCGCGCTACTGTTCACTTGCTTATATACTCTTTCATGGGAGCGGTAAGTATTTGCTTGTTTGCGGTAAAGTGGATATGCTTGGTTCACACTCTAGCAGTTAAACATTACTTGCTCGCACATGGAGGCTTAAGCTTCGTTCACGGTAGAACAGAAGTAACACATCCTTTTCGAAAGGTTTTGAAGAGAAATCCCTAAGGAAAAAGATGATTTGATTGGTCGGGGTCGATTTTATGCATGGAGACAAGCATCAGACCCTTGGCTAGATACAGTCAACGGTCTAATAACTCGGGAGTTGAGAGGACAATATTGTCCTAACCACTCTTTTTCATCCAAAAAAGAGATTTGAATTGTGAAAAGAGTTTGACAAGTCTAATCGTTGGAACTTGGAGGGCGACAAGTCTCTGACCCTTGACTAAGTACAATCAACAATTAGAGTACTTGGGAATTGAGAGGATAATAGAGTCCTAACTATTCTTTTTATTCCTCATAGCACCTAGTTCTAACTTGTTTGAATCATTAGATGTTTTAAGGGGGGAAAGTCAAATATCGGGCCTCAGGCTAGGTACGACCGATAACCCAATTACTTGAATGTTGTGTACAAACACGTACACCCCATATGGCATTCCAATTTGTTATGAAAATGGTTTTGAAAAAAGGTACTTGACGTTGGATCAAGCATTTGAATTTATTATGAAAATAGTGTGTGAAGAATGGAGGTGAGAGATAGAATGAGGTTAAAAAGGAGATGGAGAAGAGATGTGAATGAGATCGAGAAAGGAATGGAGGAGGGGTGTGAATAACATATTATGGAGTGGATGAGGAATGCTTGACATTGGATCACGCATTCACGTTGCAATAGTGTGAGTTTTATTCGGAAAATAACTTGACGTTGAATCAAGTACCTTTTGTTTCTTTTGAAATGCTTTGTTTATCGTTTTGTATTTTATCTTGGTTATTAACATCCATAGCAAACTAGTTAGAAAGCAATAAATCTAAGTTATTATATGATCATGGGGTGGGGGGCATTTGACCCATAATGGGGGGATGGATCCACACAATACAACATAAGGGAATGAAAAGAGAAATACAATTTACAACTCATGTGCCATGCCTAAACCATACAAGTGGCATGGCACTTCAAACAATACAAGCTAATGGGTAAAAGTAAAAGGAACTTGGATGGTGTTGGTGTTGGTGTAAGCCCTAGAGGCCAATACTTTTGGTACTTGTATCGAATTATTTATTAATAATAAAAGGCTTTTTCTTTATTATGTTTGTCTAATAAAGTCCCTAGAATAGATAGTCCGTTTAATGTATCAAGTGTGACTTAATCATGAGATCACATTAAACATAAGGACACTATTCTTAAAGTATCCATAGTCGAGCTTTTTTGTGAAGTGGGATAACATTAAAGCATTAAGACTATTATGTATATAGACTGATGATCACATCTCATGGATCATGGATAAGGAGTTATCAAGTCTTAAACATAGGTATGAATATTAAGAGTAATATTTATACTGGATTGACCCGCTATGAGAATACTATATAGAATGTTATGCAAAGTGTCATAAGTTATTCTCATGGTGATAATGGTGTATACCACCCTTCGACCTGAAACCACTATGGGCCCTAGATGTAGAGTTGAGTGCCTTATTGCTGATCAAACATTGTTCGTAACTGGATGACCATAAAGACAGTTGATGGGTACTCCACGAAGCATGCTAAGGGACATGGGTGACCTAGATGGAATTTTCCCATCCTGCATAACAGGATAAATGTCTATGGGCCCAATATTGAACTGGACAAGGATGATACAGTCTTTGCCTTGTGTTCAATATAGACATAAGGGCAAAAGGATAATTGTACACATAAGTATTATCACAAAAGGATTTTTCATATCACATGACATTTTCGTGTCTTGGGTAGCAGTGATGTGTTGCTAGATACCACTCACTGTTTATTATGTTAAATACGTGATTTAATATAATTGTCAATGCCGCGAAAGCCTACAGGGTCACACACAAAAGGACGGATTGATGAGAGATAGAGTAACTAAGGAATACCGTAATGTACAGTGCCATTAAGTGAATTGTAGAACGTCATAAGGTACGGTGTACTTAAGTAGAATACGAAATATGGTAAGGTACCACGCGCTTAAGTGATTTTGGCATATTATAAGATATGGGCCACATACACTTGAGTGGGCTTTTTTTAGCTTGCAGTCCACACAAGTGGTTCTATAAATAGAACCCTTGTGCAGAAGCATTTGTGCAGTTGCAATTTTGTTTCTCTCTCTCACTCAAAGCCTTCATTCGTAGCAGCTAGCACTGAGATTGAAGGAATCCGTTCGTGTGGACTGAGTAGAGGCGTTGTCATTGTTCAATGTTCGTGATCGCTCCGTAGATTTGCATCAAAGGTTACAATCGCCACAAGAGGTAACGATTCTATCACTGATCATGCCTATTCGTAAGGATCACTAAAGGAGAAATTTTAAATTCCGATGCGTTTTGGATCGCTCTTCTCCTTCAGTGGTATCAAAGCCACTTACGAAACCATGCATCTGATAGCTGTTTATTTTCTGTATTTTCTGTATTAATACGATTAAAAGACAAAATGAATCAAAGAACAAACGAGTAATTAAATTTGGCATCATGTGTGTACGATTTGGATGATTGATGTTGACTATGCTTCGGAATCCGACATTAGTATGGTGAAGCAGCGATACATCGATCGTCCATAGGTTATGCAATTTAGATCGATAAAGTTATATATATGATATAAGTAATCCTGATGCAAAATACGGTATATATGATATACTGTTTCTGTTTCATTCATCAAACATTTAATGGTTGTTTTCCTTTGAGCGATCAATGGTCGTTTGCTTCTTGATCTGACATTAGTATGGTGAAGTAATGACGTGTTGATCAATCATACTGAATCAACAATCAAGGTGTGTTTGACAGTCTGAAATTGGTGCATTAGGGTTAATGACGGCAAAAGGGTTGTGTTGTCAAAGAGTAATGCGATTAGGGTTGTGACTGCGCAAGAGTTGTGCTTTAAAGTATCAAGTGTTGATGCGAAAAACAACGTCGATTTCAAATGAATTGTTCATTAAAAATTTCGGCCTGGGGCGCTGCCCCCTTGACCCCCGTCCCGCTGACAGGGCAGCGGACCGTCGGCTAACTCTACGTAGTGTGATCGGTCGCCGAAATTTAATTTGGTTTTAATTAATTAAAAGAATTAAAATTATTAATAATAATGTGTTTATTATTATTGTCTTGTGGTGATCGGTTATGGCCTTAGTTTTCCTTTATTTTGTTTTGGGTTTTTTTAAATACGATCTGCGTGTCGTGCCTCTCTTTTAATCTCTTAATGTAACTTCTTTTCTCATATCACTCCCTCGTATGTAAAACGAGTTTCTTTTATGTAATGTAATATTATGAAGAAAGAGAAGAATTCAATATCAAAGGAGGACAACCTTGAAGATCTTGCTTGGAGAAGCTTAGATCAGTATTAGGTTAGCTTAGGTTCTCTCATTGGCTTGGGAGAACAATTGCGCTAGGGGCCATAACTGTTTTATTATGTATTTTGATGCATGTGAATGTATGTTGATGCATGCGAGAGACGATTTATATGAAAAATAAGCCGGTGAGATCAGAATAATTGCAAATTCCCTCAAATTAAATATTAAGTTTATGCTTTCCAAGTTTTAGCACTCATCAAGACTAGTATCAAATAATGTAGGTTTCGCCTACGCGAGGTGCATGTTCTATATTAGTAAGGTGCGATGAGATAATTGTAATATCCAATTGCTAAAACAATGGGTCAAACTTAACTAAACAAATTATAATAAGATTATATATGTTTAGAAGCAAGAGTTGGAAATGATCCATGTGATGGATTGGAATAAGGAGTTATTCATCCAACTAAAATATTCAAGAGTTGTATTAGATACAATTGGAAGGAGTTCCTACCTAAATAACCTAGTTTTGTGTAATCCGCCTACGCGGACTTAAAACAAAGTGAAATGTGGATCTCGACCCACTAGAAAATCTTCCAACGGGATTTTCCGAATCAAATGGTGAGGGTAATTTGTTTTGAGTAAAATAGTGGGAGCATATTTAATTAAAGGCCTAATTAAATATGTTATTGATACTTATATTTTCATTATTTTCATGTAGATTACCATGATAACAAACACCTCTAACAACATTTTGCGATCAATCCTTGACAAGGAAAAATTGTCCGGGACAAATTTTCTGGATTGGCACCGAAATCTGAGGATTGTCCTCAAACATGATAGAAAGTTGTATGTCTTGGAGAAACCTGTTCCTGAAGAGGAACTTCCTAGTTCTGCACCTAAGGCAGAAAGAGATGCTTATTAGAAGCATGTCGATGATGCCAATGAAACTGCTCGTCTCATGCTAGCTACCATGAACTTAGAGTTGCAAAAGCAACATGAGAACATGGCAGCGTTCGATATGATTGAACACCTGAAGATGCTCTATCAAGAGCAAGCAAGACATAAAGGTTTGAAGTTTCAAAAGCCCTCTTTCAAGGCAAGTTAGCTGAGGGAGCCCCTGTAGGTCCCATGTGCTCAAGATGATTGGGTATGTGGAAAACCTTGAGAGGTTGGGTTTTCCCCTCGGAAAGGAACTTGCGACTGATTTGATCTTGCAATCGTTGCCAAATAGATTCAGTCAATTTGTCCTGAATTTCAATATGAATGATATGGACAAATCTTTTCCTGAACTGCTAGCCATGTTAAGAACTGCTGAGCAGAATCTGAAGTCAAAAGGGAAGTCCATTCTGATGATCGGAAATGGAAAGAGACAGAACAAAAGACCCACCAAGCAGGGTGATAAAGGGAAAGGCAAGGAAGTTTCCAAACCCAAACCCATTGTTGCTGCTTTGAAGCCTAGTGGAGGCATAACAAAGGAAGGCACCTGCTTCCATTGCGGTAAGACCAGACACTGGAAGAGAAACTGCCCAAAGTACCTGGAAGATAAGAAGAATGGAGTAGAGACTTCAACTTCGGGTATTTTTGTTATTGAAATTAATTTATCTACTTCTGCATCATGGGTATTAGATACTGGATGCGGTTCTCACATTTGTACCAATGTGCAGGGGCTAAAAAGGAGTAGAGATTTAGCAAAAGGTGAAGTTGACCTACGAGTTGGAAATGGAGCAAAGGTTACTGCTTTAGCCGTAGGAACTTATGTATTGACTTTACCTAGTGGTTTAATAATTCAGTTAGAAAACTGTTATTATGTACCTGCAATTAGCAGGAATATTATTTCCGTTTCTTGTTTGGACAAGTTTGGTTTTTCATTTATAATAAAGAATAATTGTTGCTCAATTTATTTGAATGATATATTTTATGCTACTGCACAAATGAACAATGGAATATATGTCCTTGATCTTGAAATGCCTATTTATAACATTAATACTAAAAGGATGAAACCTAATGAGTTAAATCCAACTTACCTTTGGCATTGTCGATTAGGCCACATAAATGAGAAACACATTTCCAAACTCCATAAAGATGGACTCTTGGACTCTTTTGATTATGGATCATATGAGACATGCATATCTTGTTTAATTGGAAAGATGACAAAGTCTCCATTCACAGGAAAAGGTGAAAGAGCTAATGATCTTTTGGCCCTCATACATACTGATGTATGTGGACCACTAAACATACCAGCCATAGGAGGTTTTCAGTACTTCATCACATGTATTGATGATTTCAGTAGATATGGTTATGTGTATTTAATGAAACACAAATCAGGGTCCTTTGAAAAGTTCAAGGAATTCAAGAATGAAGTACAAAACCAACTAGGTAAGAATATTAAAACTCTTCGATCAGATCGAGGTGGTGAGTATTTAAGCCTAGAGTTTGATGACCATCTGAAAGAGTGTGGGATCCTATCCCAACTTACTCCTCCTGGAACACCCCAATGGAATGGTGTATCTGAGAGAAGAAATTGAACCCTGTTAGACATGGTCCGATCCATGATGAGTCACGCCGATCTTCCAAACTCCTTTTGGGGACATGCACTATTGATAGCAGCTTACACACTTAACCGTGTTCCATCCAAAAAGGTTGAGAAGACACCATATGAGATATGGAGTGGTAAGAAACCACATATGTCTTACATGAAGATTTGGGGTTGCGAAGTTTATGTGAAACGACAAAATTTCAACTAAGCTTGAGCCCAAATCTGACAAATGCTTATTTGTGGGGTATCCTAAAGAAACAAGAGGGTATTACTTCTACAATCCTTCTGAGGGCAAAGTGTTTGTCGCTCGAACTGGAGTTTTCCTAGAAAAGGATGTTATTTCCAAAAGAATCAGTGGGAGGAAAGTAGAGCTTGAAGAAATTCAAGAATCACAAAGCATTGATACACCTATGAAGGAATTAGAGCAGGAAACACAAGTAGTTATGGAAAAGCAACCTGCTCAAGTAGAACAAGACCAGCGTAGGTCAAGCAGGATACGTCACCTACCTGAGAGATATGGATATCTCATAACTGATAAAGGTGATATATTACTCATGGATGCAAGTGGGTCTTCAAAAAGAAGACTAACATGGATGGTAAGGTACATACCTATAAGGCAAGACTGGTTGCAAAAGGATATAAACAAATTCATGGGGTTGACTATGATGAAACCTTTTCACCAATTGCAATGCTTAAATCTGTTCGGATTTTAGTTGCTATCGATGCATATCATGATTATGAAATATGGCAAATGGATGTCAAAACTGTTTTCCTTAATGGGAATCTTCTTGAGGATGTGTACATGACACAACCTGAAGGATTTGACATACCAGAAGAAGCCCAAAAGATATGTAAGTTACAAAGATCAATCTATGGATTGAAGCAAGCTTCCAGAAGCTGGAATCTTCGTTTTGATGAAACAGTGAAACAATATGGATTCATCAAGAACGAAGATGAGCCTTGTGTCTACAAGAAGGTTAGTGGGAACATGATCATTTTCTTGGTATTATATGTAGATGACATATTACTCATTGGAAACGATGTCCCTAACCTGCAACAAGTAAAGTCTTGGTTGGGGAAATTCTTTTCTATGAAGGACCTAGGTGAAACAGCCTATATATTAGGAATCAAAATCTATAGAGATAGATCACAAAAACTGCTTGGCCTAAGTCAGAGTACGTACATAGACAAAGTGCTGAGACACTTTAATATGCATGATTCCAAGAAAGGATTCATACCTATGCAACATGGCCCGTGTCTATCAAAAACACAATCCCCTTCAACTAAGGAAGAAAGGGATCGCATGAATAAGATTCCATATGCATCTGCAATAGGATCTATCATGTATTCCATGTTATGTACTCGACCAGATGTCTCGTATGCTTTGAGTGCAACGAGTAGGTACCAATCTGATCCTGGTGATGCTCATTGGGTAGCTGTCAAGAATATCCTTAAGTATTTGAGAAGAACTAAGGACTCATTCTTGATATATGGAGGTCAGGAAGAGATGACTGTAATTGGATACACCGATGCTAGCTTCCAGACAGATAAGGATGACTTTAGATCGCAATCTGGTTATGTGTTTTGCTTAAACGGTGGCGCTGTGAGTTGGAAAAGTTCAAAGCAAGACACAGTTGCTGATTCTACAATCGAGGCCGAGTATATTGTTGCCTCAAGTGCAGCAAAGGAAGCTGTTTGGATCAAAAAGTTCATTAGTGAACTTGGCATAGTTCCTAGCATTGTGGATCCCATTGGTCTCTATTGTGATAACAATGGTGCTATCGCACAAGCTAAGGAACCTAGATCTCACCAACGATCCAAACACATGCTTAGGCGTTATCACCTCATTCGAGAGATAATAGATAGAGGAGATGTGAAAATATGCAGAGTACCTACACTTGACAATATTGCTGACCCACTGACAAAGCCTCTTGCGCAGCAGAAGCATGATGGCCATACTAGATCTATGGGCATTAGGGGTATGCCTGATTGGCTCTAGTGCTAGTGGGAGATTGTTGGTGTAAGCCCTAGAGGCCAATACTTTTGGTACTTGTATCAAATTATTTATTAATAATAAAAGGCTTTTTCTTTATTATGTTTGTCTAATAAAGTCCCTAGAATAGATAGTCCGTTTAATGTATCAAGTGTGACTTAATCATGAGATCACATTAAACATAAGGACACTATTCTTAAAGTATCCATAGTCGAGCTTTTTTGTGAAGTGGGATAACATTAAAGCATTAAGACTATTATGTATATAGACTGATGATCACATCTCATGGATCATGGATAAGGAGTTATCAAGTCTTAAACATAGGTATGAATATTAAGAGTAATATTTA
Source organism: Lathyrus oleraceus (assembly GCF_024323335.1). Taxonomy (NCBI): domain Eukaryota; kingdom Viridiplantae; phylum Streptophyta; class Magnoliopsida; order Fabales; family Fabaceae; genus Lathyrus; species Lathyrus oleraceus. The sequence goes on from NC_066581.1 coordinate 385,765,773, forward strand.
TACTGGATTGACCCGCTATGAGAATACTATATAAAATGTTATGCAAAGTGTCATAATTTATTCTCATGGTGATAATGGGGTATACCACCCTTCGACCTGAAACCACTATGGACCCTAGATGTAGAGTCGAGTGCCTTATTGCTGATCAAACATTATCCGTAACTGGATGACCATAAAGACAGTTGATGGGTACTCCACGAAGCATGCTAAGGGACATGAGTGACCTAGATGGAATTTGCTCATCATACGTAACAGGATAAATGTCTATGGGCCCAATATTGAACTGGACAAGGATAACACGGTCTATGCCTTGTGTTCAATATAGACATAAGGGCAAAAGGATAATTGTACACATAAGTATTATCACAAAAGGATTTATCAGATCACATGAAATTTTCGTGTCTTGGGTAGCAGTGATGTGTTGCTAGATATCACTCACTGTTTATTATGTTAAATACGTGATTTAATATAATTGCCAATACCGCGAAAACCTACAGGGTCACACACAAAAGGACGGATTGATGAGAGATAGAGTAACTAAGGAATACCGTAATGTACAGCGCCCTTAAGTGAATTGTAGAACATCGTAAGGTACGATGTACTTAAGTAGAATATGAAATATGGTAAGGTACCACGCGCTTAAGTGATTTTGGCATATTATAAGATATGGGCCACATACACTTGAGTGGGCTTTTTTTAGCTTGCAGCCCACACAAGTGGTTCTATAAATAGAACCCTTGTGCAGAAGCATTTGTGCAGTTGCAATTTCGTTTCTCTCTTTCTCTCACTCAAAGCCTTCATTCGTAGTAGTTAGCACTGAGATTGAAGGAATCCGTTCGTGTGGACTGAGTAGAGGCGTTGTCATTGTTCAACGTTCGTGATCGCTCCGTAGATTTGCATCAAAGGTTATAATCGCCACAAGAGGTAACGATTCTATCACTGATCATGCTCATCCGTAAGGATCACTAAAGGAGAAATTTTAAGTTCCGCTGCGTTTTGGATCACTCTTCTCCTTCAGTTGGGATCTCTTATTCACATGTCACCACAAAACGATAATGGTTAGTACGCATTAATAAAATGGAATTGAGATGCTAATCCAAGTGGATGAGATAGTGTGATGAAATGATGATGCGATATGATGATCATGATGAACAAATGCATATCAATTAGAATGAAAGGGAATTTTCAATTTAATCATTTACCACAACCAAAATATAACCCAAAAATCAAAGTGAGGCTAATCATGTACATGGAAGTTAACATGGAAAATCAAAGGAAATTCTAAACATAGCATGCTTAATCACATGAAAATTATTTCTGGAAAATTAAGAGATTAGTCTAAAATATGCAAATGATTAAGCCTAATTTCTAACTAATTTTCCTAATCCTAATTAACCTACTTAAACATGAATTAAGCTATTTAGCACTAAAATTAGGTGAACCCTAAGTGTCAAAAAAGAGAAGGAATTAACATTTATTCCATACAAGAAACTGCATTATGATTAATAATAAAAACAAAATTAAACTTGGAATTGATTAAATCAATTATGAGATTATAACGATTAAGATGAGCAATGTTAGGCCAGGGATATGAAAACAAATCAGGAAGGATGATTACTTGGCCCAAGGCCCAATCAGCATACAAATAAATCAGCATGAATTCAACATAATAATGAAGGGAAAAAAAAGAGAATTGCTATCAGCATGCATCTTAACACTACGTGACAGTGGGTGATATGGAGTGAACACTCCTTGGATAAATCAAACAATCCAAACATGAAGGCAAAACAGATCCACCGTCGGAGCTTCGACACCACCACGCCGGAGGGGCGGAGTTGGCCGGAATCAAGAAAAAGCATAAATTTCTTGCTCCTCTTAAACTCTTCTATCCTAATCCCTCATCTATCCTAGTTACAACTCAACAACTTCTGGAAATTAAGAAATTAATATCAAGAATTTGAAATCGAACGAAAATGGCGATTAAGGAAAGTCAAACCACCAAACATTGAGGTTTTCGATTCCCCACTACACAAGCTACATGGTGATATCGACAATTCGACAAAGATAAAGATTCACTGACCGGCAAGATGGAGGGTTGTCTTGGAACTCGTTGAAATTCGGCAGTGATGAGGATGAAGAGGAGAAAAACAGATGTATGCTACGTTGAACCTTGGATCTTCCACTTCTACTGTGAACTCCTATTCTTCAAGAATCAACTCCGAAAAAAATTCTAAACCGGATCGTTGTTGTCGATGTTGATTCGATGAATGCGAGAATGATTGTTGAGTGCAAGAGTTTTAGCTTAATTGATAACAAGCTTCAATGTGAAACTTGCTCCAATGGTGGTTTGAGCTTTGGTGTATGGTGAAGAAATGGGGAAGATGAAGTGAGAAAGGTTGAAGGTGATGTTTGCAGAAAAGGTGAGATAGTAGTGAAATAATGGAGAGCCTCAAATGATGGTGAAAATGGGAATTTATAGGGATTAGGCTTGGGATCCATAAGGCTTGGAGTTAGTTAAAAGAGGTTTGGAGTTAGTTGGGATGAACTCAGTGAGTTTAGGTAGTTAACTCACTGAGTTGGAAGTTAGTTAATGGGTTAATTTAGTGGAAATGTGTTCAAGTGGTTTTATGACTGGCTATTGCAGGTTAACTTGAATGAAATTAAGCTTTAATGTTGGCTAATGAATTTCTATTTATTGGCTTAGGTGCAAGGTAACTTGAAGCTGTGGGTTAATGCAAAGTGTGAATCATTGTGATTGTGTAGGCATGGCAAGAATTTGCGTTCTGCAGTGTTTCAGCACTAAGGAACAAGTTGAGTTGACTCAAACAGGGGATGAGTCGACTCAATCAGAGCATTCTCCAGGGTTGAGTCAACCTCTGGGTCGACCGGTTCGGACCCGCGATGAATTGGTTCACAGAAAAATGAGGAATGAGTCGCCGCAAAGACTGGATGAGTCGACGCAAACAAGATTCCCCATAAATGAGTCGACCTGTTCGGACCGGGGCGGAATGGTTCATGAGAAAATGGACGATGAGTCGACGCAAGGGTTGGATGATTCGACTCAACCAGGTTCCCTAGAACTAGGTCGACCTGTGAGTCGGTGTGTTTGGACCTGTAGGTTTTGCGTCGACTGAACGAGTCGACTCACAGAGCAAAAACCTCAAAAAATGAGTTTTACAATGTGTTATACATTTTTTTGCACCTTTTTTTTAATGTAATGACTATTTTTATGGATGAACATGAATGAAAGTGGTCAGTTGAGTGAATTGACTTAAGCAATGACCAAGTTACTTGAAATGGAGTCAATCGAGACATATAATGGGATATAATCCATACACAGCCTATGAATGAAACATTAACTAAGACGATCAAAGGTAAGCATGAAGCAAGAGCAACAAATTAAATGATCAATGACCAGATGACCGAATGACCGGGTAAGGACGAGCACAAGATGCACATCGAAGCAAGTAACTATGGGATCAAACATAGGGAACCAACATGCATGACCCATGACTAGGAGGTTGTTAGGTGGAGCTCGATCAAGCAAGAAAGACACAACCAACGAGATGATGATGGACCCATTAGATAGGGTTTAGAAGGTCACACAAAGAGTATAGGACATTGTTAGAGTTTGTGGTAAACCGAACCAAGTGAGGATCCCAAGATTAGGGCATTGCTTCACCATTTAGCCAAAGTTGAGTCATCAATGTTAGGCATAAATCCCAAGCTTCAAGAGCTGCCTTCACCTATGGTTTGATTGATCGAGCCAACTTTATTTGCAGAGAAGCCTTAGCTTCCACTAGGTTCAAGCGCCAAGCTTGGAATCTAAGATACTCGTCCTCTTGCATGCAGATGAATTAAAATGTATGTAAGGATATGCATATGATTAGGGTTAGTGACCTAGATGAACTTTGTGAAGGGTATGGTGAATTTTGGGGTATGACAACAATGACATGGGAGTAGGGCGTACGAAAGGCTTGGAACTTTTCGCAGTCGCACCAACCTCTATGTAGTTCAACTTTGTATTGTCCCATCGGCATACCCTCATTGTGATCCATGGACTCGGCAAAATTATACCAAACTTTGTATTCTCCAATGGAATACTGTCGATCCACCATATTACATATGCGTTTGACAATCTTATTTCTTCGCAGTGGTGTTTGAAAGAAGGTTCTGATAATACGTAACCTGCATTGACAACCTTCTTCCGCAACGTCTTGTCTTTGATTTCCCGCATGAAATTCTGAGCAATATGTCTAATATAAAAGACATACGTTGAAGGAAGATATTGCCAGCCATTATCAATGTTATTATATACACTGATGATTATTTGTATGTTATCACTCTCTTTTTACTTATTCCATATTTAATTTGTATACCTTTGTTATCTATGTTTGTATTATATATTACTTCTTCTTATTGTATTTCTTACTTTTGTGTTATTAGGACCCAAAGCATTTTCGATGCCGTGTACATGAATATGTACCCCAAGATCCTTTGATAGAACCATATATTAGAGGATGTGGATTTAGAAATCTCCTCAACATTGTCTCGTACTCGGTGGATTACAAGTTCATTCTTGCTTTGTTGGAGAGATAGAGGCCCAAGACCCACACATTTCACCTTCCTTTCGGTGAGTGTACCGTCACACTTGAGGATGTATACATGTTGTTGGGTCTCAGTATAGATGGTAAGGCCGTGAATGGTAAAGTAAACCAGTACAACTCTATCTGCAATGAATTATTGGATGCCCCTTTGTGTGACGACCAAATTGAGGGAGAGTCATCCGGTCAAGCAAGGGGGCAAGGTATAAATTTAGAATACCTTAAACAATATTATGCGAGTATAATATTGTCCGAAGAATCAACCGAGTACGAAAAAATAATTAAAGCTCGATGTTATATTATGATTTTATTTGGTAATTTTTTATTTCCAGAAAGTACAGGTAATTCAGTAAATATTATGTATTTACCGTTGTTACACAACATTAATAAGGTAAACACATATAGTTGGGGTTCAAATGTGTTGGCCTATCTATATAGTGCAATGTGTAAAAATGCAAAAAAGAATACGGGTACATTTTTTCATGTGCGTATTTGTTACATTCATGGGGTTGGTCAAGAATGCTGTCACTAGCTCCGATAAACGAGAACCCATTCATGTTCACGTTTGCAACAAAGTAAGTGTAACACTTTACCATTTAATTAATTATATTTTATGTTACAATTAACTGTAAATAATATTTTTCAATTTTTTTTATCTAAGGTGGTCAGTAAGGGGGGTGGACTACAATAGGTGTCTGAAACACGCTATAGTAGTTTATCGCAATCTATTGGGTCACATTAGACCAGGCGATGTAATACTCCTACACAACTATATTTTAATTTAAAAATACTTATCAAATTATTTATCATCTAATCGTTTCGTATTGTTTTACAATTTATCTAGAGACCATATCTGGGTCTTGATCATCATGTGAACCATGACGATGTTGCAGTTTGGACGACAAAGACACCAATTATCTGGTTCACTACTGTGGAAATGCACCAGAGTGACCGGGTAAAACTACAGTTCGACATGCAACAATAGATTCCAGAACCTCCGACGTGTTTGTGGAATTGGCATCAAAAAAGAGTTCATGCCCAATGGGATTATTTCGACTAGAGAGACTTTGCAAAAGAGATGTGCCATCAATGGAGGAATCGACGACAACACATCTTAAACGAACCAGTCATCCATGATGCAAGACCAACTCAACAATATATGGCATGGTTTAGGTGGGTAACAACACAACAATTTGTGTCTGAGCCGCGGTATTTGATAGATCCATGCCAACTAGCTTCGTCATCGTATGCCCAACAACAAGTCCCCGTCCAACACCAATGTCAAACCACCCAAACCCAACAATCAACCTCACACCATCAACCTACCACATACACCCAACAACCAAACATCCAACTTCGTAACCCATTCATGCCATCCACCCAACAACCAAACACCCAACGTCGCAATCCGTTCATGCCACCCACCCAACCACAAAACAAAGAATCAAACCCTACCCACCAACAACCATACGCTTCAACCACAACCGTCTATAGCCTAGATGATTCATATGGGTCACTTCATCATAGACCTCAACCAATGACCACTCAAACATCACATCACCAAAACACACAACCATTGTTTAACTATAGTATGCCTCAGGAACCATTCCTTCGTTTTCAAAACGATTCAATGTCCCAATTTGGGCAACTATACCGTCCACAATCCATCCAACCCCATCGACCTAACTACGATGACATGGGCACCGAACTCCATTACGAAAGTGTTGTTGGCCAGAGCTCCTCCGGATATTGGGAACAAATGATGACACATCTGTCAAATACCGCTGGAACTTCCGCCAGACCTTCACACCAGCCATCATTCGATCAGGTAAACACACAAAGACCCCAAACACCTCAGGAAAATCGTGGGAGACCTCGGAGACAAACTAACACACCTGGATGTGGAACAGGAGGACGTTTTGATCGGGCCGGTCATTAAATTTTTGTCAATCCCATGTAACATTTATATCATGAATACAATATTTTTTACATTATCTTTTACTATTTCATAAATTAAAAAATTAAAAATTAAAAAAAATAATAATACAAGGGTGTATGCGCCAGATGAATTGGCGCATACACCACATGCATTAAGTAGGCGCCATAGACATTGGTGCCTCTTCACGAGGCACAACGCAGACGTCATGGGCATTGATGTCTCCTCATGAGGCTTCCAATGCAGGCGCCAAGGTCTAAGACGCCTCCTCTTGGTTCAAGACGGATGCGCCAGTTCATCTGACACATCTTTTTTTAAAGGTGGTTATTTTGGATTGTTTTTTTCAAAAATTATTATTTTGAAATTAATTTTAAAAATGGTGGTTATTTAAAAAAAATCACATAAATTAGATCAGATTAGATCGAATTTTTATTAGTCATCTAAAAGCCGAATCAAATTGCAGACATTTTTTTTATATTCGAATTAGATAATTTTTTGTCTAAAAAACGATCCAAATTAAACCATAAACACTCCTAATTTTAGGGATTTGTCTAGATTTAAAATTTGAGTTCACAGTATAAAATAAAGATTCAGACAATACATAAATACGGTTCAAGGATTTATCAAATTTTGAAATTTGAAATCATCCTTTTATTTAACACACAAGCATAATATATATATATATATATATATATATATATATATATATATATATATATATATATATATATATATATATATATATATATATATATATATATATATATATATATATATATATATTTCACTGAGTTAGTGAACACTGCAGGGTGTAGTGTTATTTTTTAACTGAGATCCATTCACTCAAAAATATCACAATTAGTTGTTGTCATATTTTTTAATATGAATAATGATAGTAACACTCTAGCATAAATATTCCAACACATCTATAAGAATTTGAACCAATAAAAAAGAGTGTTGGAGTATGTGTGTTAGATAGCGTATTGATAGCACTTGAAATTCAATATTGCTATCTGTTTCTTTAATTTTTTTATAAGAAAAAATTTATGTTTTAAATTTATTCAATAATTAATATATTTGATTTACTTTTTATCCTTAATGAATTTAACAACAATTTTTTAATAAATTATCCTCCGTCCTCTCTTTTCTTTCCTTCAATTTTAGTTTCTTCCTTTCTTCATTCAGTAAAAAGGAGTGATTTTATGGTCGATCTTTGATCTAAAATCATTCTTTTAAATTATCTTTTTTTTTCTTTTTATTCTAATAAGTGATTTCACATATTTTTAATTTTTTCTTTGTTATTCCGTCGTCTTAGTGCGATATTGTCTTGATCGTTGTTTTATTGCGTTTTTTTTTATACGGTGTTTATTTTGTTCTGATTGATAGATTAATTTCAATCCAGTACATCTTCGATCAATGACTTTGACGTCTTTAACGTTGCAGATTCGAAAACATGGATATTTCAAACATTTCAATTTTGTCATATTTATAAATTTTGTCACATTTATAACCATTTTACCGTTGTATGATATTAACGTGGGTGTTGTATGATATTAACGATTTTCTATCCATTTGGATAAATATCTTCAGTAAAATAAAATACAATAAGAGGGAGTATTAAGTTAAGGGGTCCTATATTCTACATAATGAGTAGTAATTGTTTATATTTTCAATTTCCACAATTAACCTAATGATCACGTGTTTGATACTTTTTTTCATAGCAAAAGTCTACATTGCTTTGCCAGGTGCAAACATTTTAAATTTTTGCTTTTGCATCAATAATTAGGAGATAAGATAAACGTTAATAAAGAAAATCAAGTGGAAGATACTAATTAACTAGACATTAAAGTGGTATCTACAAAAGGCGCAAGTGGGTAGATATTATTAGTAAAGCTATCTATAAATAAAAATACAATTGAAGTTTTAATCATTCTATTTTTAAAAACTAAAAAACTAGTTTATTCCCTAGGTTTCTTTTCCTTTTTCTATTTTTGGTTCCCACTAATTTTGTTGACATGGTAGTGTTTAATTTGTTAAATTTAATATATATATATATATATATATATATATATATATATATATATATATATATATATATATATATATATATATATATATTATATATATATATATATATATATATATATATATATATATATATATATATATATATATATATATATATATATATATATATATATATATATCAATTTTATGTCATCTTAAATTTGTTATATAAGCATTTTTAAATCATTAAAATGAAATCTTAAAAATATATGAAAGATTAAAACATTTAAAAAAATAAAATTGAAGAACCAAAAAATAAATTTTAAAATAGAAGAATTAAAAATTCCTTAATAAATGATTAAAAGTGTATTTAAATTATATATTTACATTGATGAAAAAATTAATATGGAAGATATTACTACACTACTAGTAACCTTTAGTCAATCCACTTAAATTTGTCCATTGTATTTAACTTTTCATGTTAGTGACCTTGTGCTTTTTATTAGAATAAAAAAAGAAAAGCAATTTAAAAAAATAACACAAGTAAAAGTTACTAAATTAAGTACATATTAAAACAGTATCTAGGAGAGGTACAAGTGGGTAGACATTATTAGTAGATCCATCTATATATATAATTTTATATTAATTAATATATATTTATGTGCGTCCAGAACCAGAAAAAGGATTTCATTTAATAAAAATAATATGGAAGACATTATTGCACTATTAACCTTTAGCAACTCCACTTAAATTTGTCCATTGTATTTAACTCTTGTTAGTGACCTTAGGCTTTTAACTAGAATAGAGCAAAAGTTCATGTATGCACCCTACAAAAAAGGAATAAATAGAGCAAAAATTAAAAGAAAGAGACCAAATTGAAGTTATTAATTAAATATATATTATGAGAGACACAAGTGGGGGAAGGGTCATATGGAAATATTATATTGGATCAAAAGACTCTCTAAAGATTAAAGATCCATCCAAACAAATAAGAGACATTACATATTGATCTAAAATTTTAAGATAATAAATGTATAAATAGTCTCATTTATAAAGTGTTCAACCTCCACTTTTTCAAGTAATGTAAGACTTACACAACTTACATTTGTTTCTCAACAATCTCCTCTTTAAGTGTGAGTACATCCATTATACTCTCCCACAAGTGGAAGTTCTTTCATCAACATATTTGTACCGCTGTTGATAGAGACCACAATCTCATCATGAACACTTCAATGAGATACGTCATCTGACCACCACCATGTCAAGAAGAATTTCGATACAAGGAGTCAGTCTCTTATTTGAACAATACTCTGATACCACTGATGAATCATCATGAGGGGGAACATCTACATTGGTCAAAGAAGCACCTAAAGGTCAAAGGTTCACCCAAACAAATGAGTGAAACACCACATATTCACACAAAATCTTAAGTTAATAGGTGTTTGAGACCTCTCACTTGTAAGGTGTTCAACCTCCACTTTTCTAAGAAATGTGAGACTTACATAACTCACACTTGTTTCTCAACGATCTCGTCCTCAAGTGTGAGTCCATCTACTATATGCTCCCCCCATAAGCAGAAACATGTCGTCTGACCACCAGCATGTCAAGAAGACTTTCGATACAAGGAGTCGGTCTCATAATCAAACTAGACTCTGATACCATTGATGAGTCAACATAAGGGGGAACATCTACATTGGGTCAAAGAAGCACCTAAAGATCAAAGACTCGCCCAAACAAATTGTTGTTTCTTTTGATTGGCTGCATTATGCAAAACAACATGGGGTGCACGAGATGTTTTGGTGAAGAAATGATATATGTGGCAAATGATGTTCCAACGTATGTGCAACATCTGTCCTTTGTCAGTAGGTCATGGTTGTTGTTGTTCTTAGCGAAATTTCTAGTTGTGTTTCAATCAGATTTGTTGCTATCTTTTAACAATGTGTTAGTTAGATTTGTTGGCAAATTGAATAAGATCAAATCCAATTAATTGGAGATTTAAATTTGAATCAAAACAAATAAAATCCTTTTGTTAGAGTTTTTTGAAAAACAAATCAAACAAAATCCTCTACAAATATGGACGTGATCTCAAAACAAATGCCTATTTGGAGAAAAGCCCACAAGTTTCATTGTTATTTAAGGAGACTCAAACCTAATGTTTGAGGGGTGTGCAAGTATTGGATATATTTGTGTTAGGATTTATATTTTGAGTCTTTTGTTGGTGTTGTTATTTGTGCACCACTCTAATGTCTGCATTCTTATCCAAAGACATTGAGTTTGGTTTGTTAGTTGAGTTTTAATTCAAAAATCAATATTCTTATTATTGTATTGATCACTAGAGTTAATGATTGAGATAAACTGAGAGGGGTCTCATATTTAATGGGGGTTCTAAATAGAAATACACTGGTAGAATTAAGAAGAGGGGCATTGAACAATGGTTGTTCATTTAAATCTCTTTGTACTAATTCTATTGAGAGTAGATTTCCTTTGTTGGGTTGGAAGCATCCTAGACGTAGGTGTCCTTGCACCGAATTGGATTAACAACTCTCTTGCGTTCTTTACTTGCTTTATGACTTATCATTTTGTTTTCTATTATATATCAATTATGGCTTAAGATGTTTAACACCTTGGCTTAATCATCTGGTCTAACATTTGTCCCCTTAAGAACATAATTTTAATTGGTATCAGAGCAGACATCCTATTCTGTTTGGGTGAGCTCCAAGGAAGATATTTTTTGTTCAAATGGACAACACTAAGGATGCAGGATCAGCCAATAGACCATCTGTTTTGGGTGGCACCAACTACGATTATTAGTATGCCAAGATGTTAACTTTTCTCAAATCCATGGACAACAAAACATAAAAGGCTGTTATAAAAGGTTGGAAACATCATGTGATTACCTCTCAAGATGAAACATCAACCTTGAAGCTGATTGGACTAATGTTGAAGATGATTACGCTCTTGGAAATTCCAAGACCTTGAATGCTATTTTCAATGGTGTGGACAAGAACATGTTTAGGTTGATCAACACATGTACTGAAGCCAAATAAGCATGTGAGATTCTCAAAACTACACATGAAGGCACCTCCAAAGTACGTATTTCAAGTTTGCATCTCCTCAGAACAAAGTTTGAAAATCTAAGAATGAATGAAGATAAATATATCTCTGACTTCAACATCAGACTGTGTGACATTGCCAACACTTCTTTTGCATTAGGAGAGAAGATGTGTGAATAAAAGTTGGCAAGAAAAATCCTAATATCTCTACCTTATAAGTTTAATATGAAGGTCATGACTATTAAATAAGCCCAAGACTTAATAAACATCAAATTTGATGAACTCGTTGATTCTTCACAAACCTCTGAGATGGCAATAAATGACAGGTCTAAAAAGAAGAAGAAATTATAACTTTTGTTTCAAACACTGAAGAGAATGAAGATCAAGTTGAAGAAAGTATATCATATGCTATATCTTTTGTTGGGAGAAGTTTTAATAAAACTTTAACAAGGCTGGACAAAAAATGGAGGACAAATATCCAAGACAAGGTGTCAGATATTAGTCACCAGATAAAAAGAAGAGATGAAGATAAACCTAACAGAGACTGAGGAGCACATTGTTATGAATGTGAAGGGTTTGGTCACATTAAAGTTGAATGTCCTATGTATCTAAAGAAACAGAAAAATGGATTATCAATCACTTGATGTGATTCTGATGATGAGAGTGAAGGTGAAATATCTAACAAGCTGATGGCTTTCACTAGAAAATATGAATCTGATAGTGAATCTAGTGATCAAGATATCTCAGAAGAAGAACTAGTTGCAACTTACAGACTTTTGTAATGCAAGTGGGAGAAAGCTTGCATGGTAGGAGAGAAAAAAATCATAATTAATCTCATTCAAGAAAAAGAGAAACTTAGCTAACCCAATGTAGGTCTAGAAGAGGAAGTAACTTTGTTAAATTCCAAGCTTGAAAACATGACAAAATTTGTTTGAATGTTGAATAATGGTTCTAATATGTTAGATGAAATCTTGGAAGTTAGGGAGAAGTCTAGGAATATGAAGGCTATAGGGTTTGACTACAACTCCATGAACAAGAAAATCAAAATTCCCACTAAGAAGTTTGTTTTCCCTAAGAAGATTAAGTTTCAAAAATGTTAGAGATCATGTCACATCATCTGGTTCGACACGTTTGTTCTCATAACATAGGCAACAAGAACTCGTCATGGAGATGTCACCACTGTGGAAGATATGGTCACATAAGGCTCTATTATTATAAGTTGTATGGATACCCTCGGTCTTATAATCAACCAAGGCTTAACAGAAAGAAAAGGAAGAAAACTCAAGCAAAGAATGTGTGGAAACCCAAAAAAAATAGACACAAATATTATAGCTCATACATCTCTTAAAGTTTCCCCAAGAGAATATTGATATTTTGATTGTGGATGTTCAAGTCACATGACTGGAGAAAATAGTTATTTTGAAGAGTTAAAACCCTACTCTAATATCTATGTTACTTTTGATGATGAAGCAAGAGAAAAAACCAAGGGTGTAGGCAAACGGGTCTATCCAGGTTCCCTAGCCTCGATGATGTGCTCTTGGTCGAAGGATTCGCTGCAAACTTGATCAATTTAAGTCAACTATGTGATCAAGGTATGAATGTGAGCTTCAACAAATTAGAATGCATTGTTTTATGCAAAGATCAAGAAATGTTAATGAAATGATCCAGATCCAAAGACAATTGTTACTTGTGGGTGTCTCAAAATAAAATGCGGCCTTCAAATTATTTAATATCCAAGGTATATGAGACCAAATTATGGCACCAAAAACATGGTCATCTCAACCTCAATAATATGAGAAAGATCATATATGAAGATGCTACCAAAACTCGAGATTGAAGAAGGGAAAATATATGGAGAATGTCAAATATGCAAGCAGATTAAGATGTCCCATAAAAAGCTCCAACAAATTTCCTCCACCAAAGTTTTAGAGTTACTTCATACAGGCCTCATGTGGCATGGAAAAAGAAAAATCTAGGTTCATTTGTTTCAAGTTTATCAAAGAAAAATCTGACACTTTTGATGTTTACAAAGAGCTATGTCAATAGCTCCAAAGAAAAAAAAGGGCGTGGAATAGTGAGGATAAGAAGTAACCATGGCAAAGAGTTTGAAAACTCTAAGTTACCTAAGTTTTGTTCATCTGAAGGGATTGATCATGAATTCTCAGCATCTATCACATCTCATCAGAATGGAGTGGTTGAGAGGAAATACAGGACCTTGTAAGAGTCAGCTAGAGTTATGTTGCATGCCAAAAAGATGTTTTACTATTTCTGCGTTGAAGCAACGAATACAACTTGTCACATTCACAATCAAGCGACCGTAAGATCTGGAACCAAAGCAACTTAGTATGAACCGTGGAAAGGAAGAAAACTAACTGTCAAATACTTTCATGTATTTGGTAGCAAATACTACATCTTGTAAGATCGTGACAAAAAAAGGAAGATGTATCCCAAGAGTGATGAGGGAATTTTTCTAGGATATTCCACCAATACACTATAAAAAAATCAGAGTTTTACGACACATAGGCCGCGATGGTTTCCCCTCAACTACCCTCCTTCTTCGAACGCGACGGTTGCTACGACCTCCGGGTTGTTTTTTAAAAAGCTACTAAAAGGTCACTAAGGTTTCCCCTCGACCGCCCTCCTTCTCCCGTCGCGACGGATAGGTCACTCGCCACCCCCTAAACATTTCACACAAACTCTCGCTCGCATAAGTAATTGAAAGTCACGATGGTGAGATCATCCACCGTCCTCCCTAAATCATAAATCAATCGTCCGCGCGAAATTACCTTTTAAGTTCTTCTTATTTCTCTTCACAGCGAAAATGCTAGGGCTTCTGGATATCTCTCTCAGCTTGTGCTGCCGTCAAAACAACCACCACCACGAATCTCAACAGGTTTGTGTATCTTCTTTCATTTCCTCGATGATTGGAAAGTGATTGGTTACCTCTAACTGTAACTTTGTTTGACCAAACTGAGTTACTTAGAAGTTTGATGTATTTTCAATTTTTCATGACCAAATTGAGTGCCTCAACAAGTTTTTGTTTTCTTCACAACTTTAAAATTTCTTTGATGTATAGAGGACTTAGAAGTTTGAAGAGCTTTGTGAAGATATTTGGGAAAGTATCTTGTACCATTGAAAGAGTTGCTTGAGCGTTCAGGCTTGTCAGTAAATCAAATATATGCAGTGGAGTTAATTGGAAGGGCTACCAGAGTGCCAAAGTTACATGTTTGAATAATATTTTTTCTTTTACTTTCATGCTTTCTACCATTGAAAGAGTTGTTTGTATTTGTACAAGATAGAGCTCCACGATTTATATTTTTGTCTCACCAATCAACATTTGTTTATCATCTGTTATATAAAGCCATTTTTTTTGACAACGTCGGTAAACATGACCCTGTTATACGTGAAGATAGACTTGCTACTTCCTAGAACAATTCCATTCAACTTTGTCTCAATGTCCAGAGAATGTGTATCCGGTTCATTCTCAAGAACCCAGCGAGTCAATTAAGACCTACGAAACTCCGATTGACCGATACTTCAGATTGAAGGTTTATCAACCGATGTTGATGTCGATGCCTATCGTGTCTTGTGGTTGTCAAAATCACGACATTACCTTAAAGAATCAAAAGATGTCACCATCACGACTTAATCTGGATATCTGGATGAACAATTCTTAAGGGGTATTTTTTACAATCTATGCATGAGACGCATTTAGTATTTCATTCTTTCTATTTATAGGATTCTACACACAATTAGTCTATCAAAATTAATTGTATGGTACTATCAAAATAAGCACTACATGTTATCCTAGGTGTGTACTGTACATTTAAATTTCCATTTCAGCTCACACTTGCCAGCGGAAAATCGTCTCCATCCTAGGTGTGTACTGTACAGTTAAATTGCCATCACTGTCATCACTTTTTAATGATATTTAAAGTACAATGATTAAAAATTAGGAACCAGGAAGGGTTTTCACAAATGTATATTCCATTTTTAACTGTATTTCTTTTGACTGCATTGAGAGTACACTTAATGTTGTGGTTAAAATACTCAAATATTTCAAATGTCAAGTATCTTTTAAGAGTTTTTTTTTTTTTTTATCAATTATGCTACTTTATTGGAAAAATATATCCAATTTATCATTCATTTTAATACAATATACTAAATTATCATGTGTTCAAAAAAAAAAAAGTCATTGTTAGATCACCCGCCCAGTGAAACTGGCGGCAGCTTAGAAAAGTTAGGAACATCCACCTATTAAATGAGCAGCAGCCTTAAAAACATATTTTAATTATTATTTAATATATATTACATAATATAATATATTTAAAAATATATATTAAAATTAATAATAAATATATACTAATTAGTTATTTAATTATAATAAAATAATTTTTATTTATTTTTATTTATATAATTAATTTTTATATTTAAAAACAGGTCAGGAATTATAATAGGTAGGTGTTTTTTTTATTATTTAAGTTTATATTCAGGTTATTTTTATTCTTTATTATTTAAGTACAAATTTATAATGGCTGTTTTGATTTTTCTATAATGGATCCGCCAATTGTTTTGGCGGTGCCACGTGACAAATTCGGTATAAATAGAGGTGTGATGTGATTGATTTTTTCACATTCATTCTCGCTTTTTTTTCTCTAATTTTTAACATTGTTAATTTGTTCTAACATGAATCGCCGTTACGGGCGTATTATTTATTCGAGTGTCAAGTCTCGATGAGGATGTTTTCTTGGAACATCCAAAGTTTCGAGCAATTAGAGAGGAACTTGATTCGTTGGTTAGAGAGAGTGATTAATGATGGTGAAAGAATTTGAAGTATTCAGCGACTTGTTTCGTACATCTCTATTGTAGAAGATAACAATGGCGCCCACTGTATGTGTGTGTGAGTTAAAGATGACCGTGATGTCAGGGCTTTGATGTCTAGATGTGATGATATTGTTTTGACGTTATAATCTCTTAGAAATGTTGTGGTATGAAGTGTTTTTATTTGTTGTTTATGTTGTATTTTGAGATGATAATCTTCAGTTTTAAGTGTTGTTTGTGTTGTTATCTATTATTAAATGTGAAAGATCTTTGTATTAAGAAAACTTCATTTAATGACGACATAAATACTTAATTAGCAATTGATGGTAATCTGAAGTAGATATTGCATAACAAAAAAACTTAATTATTACTAGTTCCAACAGTGGGACACCGAGTTCGATTGTAACCAGGAAGACGACATAATCCATATTTCCTCTCCAACTTATCAGTCATGTCCATTTCTGTTCTGATATGTGTGCTTACTGGGCAACCTTTCTTGTTCCGGTGTATACTTGGATTATGGAAAATTCTATCTCCTTCATAAATAGGTCAATATTACTCGTATGGTAGCACTGGAAAGCTTGTGTTGTAAGCCCCAACTTATTAGTTGTGTCCATTTTTGTTTTAATATGTGAGCTTACTGTGCGATCTTTTAGTATTTCCAAAGATCATGCCCACTTCATCAGATGCAATAACATCTCATTTGTGATGGGAATTAACTATAAATTGGTGAGGGTGAGACATGGTATAACAATTTGTTATGGATTTAATGCGCACAAATATTATGAAAGTGTTTTTAGTTGGTGTAAAATAATTGAAGTAAGTGGTACTTAAAAAGGATAGTTTTTTTAATCTTTATTCACACTATTTCGCATGCTGGTGAAATGGTCAAAAATCAGATTTACACACTACTGCCCATTGCATGTCTACACTTTTTCCCAATGCATGTTCGGTCAACATGCATGTGTCTCATCAAATTATGTTGGTTGCATAAGGAATTTACAAAGTGTCGCCCATTGCAGGACTAATTATTAGTCAGAAAAGCAAGGTTGACGTCCATTGTATGATCGGGGGTTAGTGGAATTACACAATGTCTCCCAATGCATGTCCGTCACAAATCTATGTTGGATGCAGAGATTCTCATGTACAAGCATGCATATATCTCTTCACCAACATCATTCATATCCTATTAATTTTTTCTACCAACACTTATCTCTACTACTTCATAAATTTTTCTATAAATTCCTCCTTCTAACACTTTATAAACACAAACAATTATCTCTACTACTCTTGCCAGATAAAATTATCTCAACTACTCTTATCAAATAACAAATTATGTCTCTGCTAACTTATGGAGAAAGACATCGAGGGACACCAACAAATATTGTTGCATATGTAAGTGTTTAAATATGCCTTTGTTTCTAATGTATATGTCTTTGTTAAAATTTTCTAATGTAATGTATTGGTTATTTTATTCTTTTTAGAATGAAAGAAATTTTATACCATGTTCACATTCATATGTCGAGGTCAACGAGATGATCTGTCCATATTTGATATAAGCAGGCTTTGGTCACTTTATCAATATAAATTCATACTACGTTGATAGAAAATTTATTCTCTCCTTATGTGAAAGATGAAGACCGAAAACTCACACATTTTATCTTCCAACCGGTGAATGCACAGTCACTACGGAGGATGTACACAAGTTGTTAGGTGTACGTGTGAATGGTTTGGCAGTAATTGCACGCACAAATGTGGCATATGAGACGACTATAGAACTATTAGGGGTGCCTTTGGAGGACAATGATAGAAAAGGGAAAAGCATTAAAATTAAATGGCTAAGGGATCATTACAACGCTTTGAGATTAGACGAGAATTCCCCCGAGAAAGTGAAACTCTAGAAAACTAGAATGTATATTTTATTGCTCTTTGTCGGCTTATTATTTCCTGATACTAATGGTAACATTATAGATCTTCACTTATTTTACCATTATTAGCATAAATAAATAAAATAGATAGATATAGTTAGGGCATTGCTACTTTAGCGCATCTATATAGAAATTTGTGTAGATGTGCTAAGAAAATGTGCATAATTTTACTGGCCTGTAGAGTTTTACTTCAAGCTTGGGGTTGGTCCAGAATGCCAAGACTATCACCAACAAATTCCAGTTTCCATATGCGACCAAGTACGTAAAAAGAAATTATGTTTTTAGATATGTTTTTTCTAGGTACTTTCTAATAACTATTTCTTTTTTAGTTGGTCCGCATATGTGATGGATTACGAAAAAATCCCCTATCACTGTGGTCCTGGATATCAGACATTCTTTGATCATTTCGAGGCGGATGATTTATTACCATCGAGACTTATACTGTTAATATTTAAAATTTATTTATAGTTTTTTAACTAATCCTTTTTATGACTATGTAACCATTTCTACGGAGGCTCTATCTTGGACTTGAAGATGTGAGGATCCAACTTAAAGTGACATGTGGAGTTTAACAACGCTTTTAATCTATTTCACTACTGTTGAAATGCATCATTCACATAAGTTTAAACTCTAATTTGGGATTCAACAAGACTAATGGAAATTTCCAAATTGGAAAGACCATTATAGACAAGAGTGTCATCAATGACAAAATCGATGCAACATTGTCTTGCAAGGAGATATCATGCCAAACGAATGTAAACCTAATAGGAAATACATGGATTGGTATATATCTATGCCAAATTTATATCTATCACAAAATATACTATTAGTTATCCCTCGTAACTAACCCACATCTTCAAACTTCCAACACACTAGACCATCAACCAACACTTACACCCAACAACCTACATGTAACACCCAACAACCTACATGTAACAACCAAAAACCTTTCAACCTAACACAACAATCTTATACTCAAAGTCAACACTACCATCAATACTACCCATCATTTAATCCAACCCCCTTCAACCCCCAACAACAAAACCCAAAATTTACCCCCTTAACATCATACACCCAATCACAAACACCATTCAACATCCACTATAATCAATACTCATTCTCACAACCTACCCTTCCAGAACAGAACTACCAAACACCCAACCACAAATCCCTTTTTACCACTCACAAACCTTCACCCAAAATTCATCTCAAGACCAACAACCATATGTCCCCTAAATGCATAGGTCAATGTCATCTACTACCCAACCAAACTGGAATAACGAGGGAATCAGATTAAGTTATGGCAGTGTGATGGTGTTGGACTTATTAAATGAGCAAATGGTCGCTGAATTAATGGATCCAAGAATGACGCTGGACCTTCTACTCAGCCAACAAATATTGATGAAAATCGTAGAAGGTTTACCCAAATTGGATCGGGTCAAATCAAGGCTAGATGGGGGATTTCATGTGTTTTTTTATTACATAAATAAATATTGCATTTAATAATATTTTATTTATATTATTATTGTTATTTTATTTACTAATTAAATATAGCTTTAATTATAAAAAATATTTTTATTTTATTATTTAAACAGATAATTAAATATAAATAATTATAATCAATGAAAATAAATTAAAATTATTACTATTATATTTAAAATTAAATTAAATTATAATTTAAAATAAATAAAAAATATTTTTAACACTGTCGCCCTTTCAATAGACGATCACTCTTCTTTCTTTATACACTGCTGCCTATTCAATAGTCAGTTCCCATATTTTTTTACCCCTCTTCTTTCTTTATACACTGCCGTCTATTCAATAATCAGTTCCCATATTTTTTTTACAAGCTTTTGTCAAAGTAATGAGCAATTGCTTTTTAAAAAAACAATTTTTTTTTGAAAAAATGGTACTTTGAAATATATTTGGAAATGAATGACACTTTAATATATTTCCTAAAAAAAACATGGTAGGACAGTCAAATATTCTCTTTTGAATTATCCAACTTTAGGTGTGTACATGTTTTTCATGTTGGGATTTGAATCACTCTATAGTGGACTTTTCCTAGTTATTGATTTTGAAAAGACTTAGTTCCTAAATTTTCTGCATCACTTCTTAGCTAGTAGTTCACTCTTTCGATGTTCTGAATGTAAAATGCGTATTATTTTCGATAAAGAAGGTCGAGTCATGGTTTGCATGGTATGGAGGGACACTTTAGTATTAACTGTTTTTAATTGAATTTCTAAATCAACTAATGTTAATGGTTGGTGTTACTGTTGCGGCTTATGGTAAAGCTAAATTTGATACTTGGGGGTGTTACGGTGCAACTTATGGCTATTGATTTTGAAGCTACTCGTTTGGTTTTGATTCAGATTGTGCTTAATTCTAAGGGAATTTCGTTGAATCCGATTATGCTATAAAAAAGCTGGTGAAAAGGAAGATATATACTATAAATATTTAAGGTAAAAAATATACTACATCTTAAAAACTTTATATCCAGATATAGTTATGTGTTTGTTTTGATCTTACTTCTTCTTTTGATGTTAGGCCACCATTAATCGTAAATATATTAAGTATTCAAGAGAAATATGATTGATCAATTAATTAAGAAACAATCAACAGCAAATGCATCAGTTTTCATTCTGTCTAATAAGAAGACTGATAGGAAATGGGCTGAAGAAAACACAGTGGAAATGGCCCATGATGTTGCAATGGGAAGGCCCAAGAGAGAAGTCCACATGCCAAAGTATCTAGAAGATTTCATCACATGATAAATCAACAAATTCAGTTAGGAGGAAATGAGGTGGCAGCTTATTAGTGGCTCACCTAAATCTTGCAGCAATATTCTCTAGATCTTCCTTATTGTATATTCCGTTATTTCCGCATTTGCTATCCAAAAACTATTCTATATATGGACATGTAAGGAATGAATGAAATAAGCAAGATTTTATCCAAATTCTCTTTCTCTCTGTTATTTCTGGAGGCCCCTAGTTCCTCGAACTCTAGGATTTATCACTGCACCTAACAAATTTGGTGCTTTCATTGAACCTCATCCATGGCTGACGGCACTCGATCGAAAGCTATCGACGAAGCTATCTCCCGTTTAACCACCAATCAAACCTCTCTTACCAACTCACAAACACTTCTTGCTTCCAAAATTGATGACATTCTCGGCAAACTCTCCTCCCTCGACACGTCATCTCACTCCCCCGGTAACGGCTCTCCGTCCTACACCTCACCCCAAAACTCCAATAAACCTCACCGTATGAAGCTCGACGTGCCTCGCTTCAATGGAACAGATGCTTTGGGTTGGATCTTCAAGATCAACCAATTTTTTGAGTATCACGACACGCCGGAAGCAGAACGACTGACAGTTGCATCCTTCTACATGGAAGGGCCAGCTCTCGGATGGTTTCAATGGATGTCTCGCAACGGCCAGCTTACCAGTTGGGCGGCGTTACTACACGCAATCGAGGCCCGTTTCGCACCGTCACAGTACGACGATCCCAAGGGCGCACTGTTCAAACTCACTCAGAAAGGGTCGGTCAACGAATATTTAACAGAATTTGAGACGCTTGCAAATCGTATTGTGGGTCTCCCACCTAGCTTTCTCTTAAGCTGCTTCATCTCAGGGCTTGCACCGGACGTTCGTCGCGAGGTTCAGGCGTTGCAACCACTATCACTTATCCAAGCTGCTGCTTTGGCCAGGTTGCAGGAAGAGAAACTCCATGATGCTCACAGATCTGCTCGCAATAAAGGTATACTTCCTACACCTGCTGCATCACATAACCGTTTTCCAAACAACCCCAAACCAACCGTACCACATTTCAAACGACTGACACCTACGGAGATGACTCTCCGCCGTGAGAAGGGTTTGTGTTTTAACTGTGATGAGAAGTTTAGCCCAGGTCACAAATGTGCGTCAAAGTTTTTTGTCCTTATTATGGAAGAAGATGAGCTCCAAGAAACGAATACGATTCCGAATCCTTGTGAATCTGAGTTGTTATTTGAATCGGAACCCGACCCGACCCTTAATCAAGCCCAAATCAGTTTCCATGCCCTTTCGGGCCACTTGGCCCCTGAAACTCTGCGTCTGGTGGGCCGCATCTCCACCCACAATGCAGTTATCCTAGTTGATGGAGGCAGCACCCATAACTTTATCCAAGAAAGGCTGGTTAAATCTCTTGGGCTGAAGGCCCAACCCACTTACTCTCTCAAGGTCATGGTAGGTAATGGCAATGAAATTGAGTGCCACCAAATTTGCCCTCAAGTAAAAATTCACATTCAGTCTCACACATTCACCGTTGACCTACACGTCCTTCCCCTCAGTGGTGCTGATATTGTGTTAGGTGTTCAATGGATGAAATCCTTGGGTCCGATTCTTACTGACTATAATGATCTCTCTATGAAGTTTCTCAAGAATGGTAAGATGATAGAACTAAGGGGAGAGAGAGATGGTGGCCTTCACCTCATTACTGCCCAACAGGTGCGACGCCTCCTCCACACTAAAGGAGCTAGTGCCTTCTTTCATATCCAAGTTCTACAACCAGAGCCCCCTTCAACCCAAATCAGTGACCCTAAACTCCAAACACTACTCCACAAGTATGACTCCTTATTTCAGATACCGTCAAACCTTCCACCTGCTCGTGAGACCAACCACTCCATACACTTACTACCCCAGGCCCATCCTGTTAATGTTCGTCCTTATCGCTATCCCTATTTTCAGAAACACGAAATTGAGAAACAAGTGGACACTATGCTAGCTAATGGGGTGATACGACCGAGTACAAGTCCTTTTTCGTCACCGGTTCTCCTTGTTAAGAAGAAAGACGGGTCTTGGAGATTTTGTGTCGACTATCGGGCCTTAAATTCAATCACTATAAAGGATCGATTTCCCATCCCCACTGTTGATGAACTGTTAGACGAGTTGGGTGGGGCTGCGTGGTTCACAAAATTGGATTTGCTACAGGGGTATCATCAGATCCTGATGCGGGAGGAAGATGTTTTTAAAACCGCTTTTCGGACACATCAGGGTCACTATGAGTTCCGGGTTATGCCGTTTGGACTATGCAACGCACCATCGACATTTCAAGCTACCATGAACACGATATTCAAACCATTTCTGCGCAAGTTTATCATTGTGTTCTTTGATGATATTCTAATTTACAGCACTAATTATGAGGACCACTTGAAGCATATGGATCAAGCATTTCAGGTTTTACAGGAGGGACAATTTTTTCTCAAGCAATCAAAATGCTTGTTCGCTCAACGTCAGATTGAATACCTTGGTCACATTGTTTCCCAACATGGGGTTGAACCAGTTAAGGCGAAGGTTCTTACGATTCAGCAGTGGCCAGTACCAAGCACTCTCAAAGCTCTTCGGGGTTTCTTGGGTTTGACAGGTTTCTACCGACGATTCATCAAGGGATATGCGACAATTGCAGCTCCATTAACTCAACTCCTCAAAAAAGATCAATTTGGCTGGAATTCTGGTGCGCAGTTAGCTTTTGATACTCTGAAAACTGCTGTAAGCACTGCACCAGTTCTGATTCTCCCTAATTTTACTTTGCCTTTCATGGTAGAAACGGATGCCTCCGGTGTCGGCATGGGTGCCGTGCTATCTCAACAGAACCAACCAATTGCTTTCTTTAGCAAACCATTCTGTCACAAGTTGTTGAATGCGTCTACATATGTCAGAGAACTCTTTGCCATCACAGCAGCAGTGAAGAAATGGCGACAATATTTGTTGGGCCACTCCTTTGTGATTCTGACAGATCACCGCAGCTTAAAGGAATTGATGTCACAAGTGGTACAAACGCCAGAACAGCAGTTGTACCTGTCACGGTTGATTGGTTATGATTACACGATCCAGTATCGTTCCGGAAGAACGAATGTGGTTGCAGATGCCCTTTCTCGCATACCAGAAAATGAGTCCTCTGAGTTCTACATGTTGTCAGTCCCCAGTTTCTCCTTCCTGAAAACATTAAAGCAGGAACTCTCCCAGCAACATGAATTTCTCTCTAAACTACAAGACATTACCAATAACACTGAGGGGGCACAAGATTTCAAAATTATTCAGGGTCTTATATATCACAAAGATCGCATTTGGTTGCCACGCACCACTTCCTTCATAAAGGTTCTGTTGGAGGAATTCCATAAAACACCCACCGGAGGCCATATGGGTGTCACCAAGACTTTGGCACGCTTAAGCTCAAACTTTACATGGGTCGGGATGCGTGATGATGTCCATAAATTTGTTCTCGCTTGTTTGGACTGCCAACACTCCAAATATGAAACAAAGAAAGCTGCGGGATTGCTCTGTCCATTGCCAATTCCTCATGCGCCGTGGGAAGACTTATCTCTTGACTTTATCGTGGGTTTACCTCCTTACAAAGGGAACACCACAATCCTAGTGGTCGTTGACCGTTTTTCCAAAGGCATTCATCTTGGTATGTTGCAACCTCACTATACTGCTTACAAGGTTGCCTTACTCTTTATGGACATTGTTGGCAAGATCCACGGCATGCCTCGTAGCTTGGTTTCAGACCGTGATCCATTATTTGTGAGTCGATTCTGGCAAGAGCTGTTCAGACTCAGCGGCACTAAGTTACGTATGAGTTCGTCCTACCACCCTCAAACTGATGGCCAGACAGAAGTGGCAAATAGGATCATTGAGCAGTATCTCCGTGCGTTTGTACACTCGAAACCGACAACTTGGGGCAAGTTTCTCGTGTGGGCTGAATGGTCTTACAACACGTCTCAACACTCAGGCACTGGAAAATCTCCCTTTGAGATTACTTTTGGGAAAACACCACCCACCATTCCGCAATATTTGGTAGGCACCTCCACTATTGAAGCTGTTGATGAATTGTTGGCTAATCGTGAGACTATGCTGATCTCTCTGCGCAGAAAACTGACCAGGGCACAACAAGATATGAAGAAATTTGCTGATGCACATAGACGGGATATGCAATACAATATCGGAGATTGGGTGATGGTTAAATTACGACCACATCGACAGATTTCCGTCACTGCCACTCCGTATTCGAAATTCAGCAAACGTTTTTACGGTCCATTTCAAATTCTGGAGAAGGTGGGAAGTGTTGCTTACAAACTCCTCTTGCCACAAGGATCCAAAATTCATCCGGTTTTTCACTGCTCCATGTTGAAACCTTTTCACAAAGACTCTTCTGCTCCAATTCCAACAGCGACATTACCTCCATCAGCATTGGATAATCAACCCATCATCACTCCTCTAGTGATACTCAACACCCGCTGGACTCAAACGGCTGAGCCTCGTCTCGAAGTGCTCGTGCAATGGGAAGGACTGCATGCTGATGATACTTCTTGGGAAGATTGGGACAATCTCAAACGAACATACCACCTTGAGGACAAGGTGCTTCCAGATGGGGTGGAGAATGATAGGAAATGGGCTGAAGAAAACACAGTGGAAATGGCCCATGATGTTGCAATGGGAAGGCCCAAGAGAGAAGTCCACATGCCAAAGTATCTAGAAGATTTCATCACATGATAAATCAACAAATTCAGTTAGGAGGAAATGAGGTGGCAGCTTATTAGTGGCTCACCTAAATCTTGCAGCAATATTCTCTAGATCTTCCTTATTGTATATTCCGTTATTTCCGCATTTGCTATCCAAAAACTATTCTATATATGGACATGTAAGGAATGAATGAAATAAGCAAGATTTTATCCAAATTCTCTTTCTCTCTGTTATTTCTGGAGGCCCCTAGTTCCTCGAACTCTAGGATTTATCACTGCACCTAACAAAGACTAAAACAATGTATATCTCTTTTTTTATACATGTCTTCTTTGCAAGATGCTACTGGAAATTTATATAAACAATATTTGTTTGGTATGTGAATATTGTTGAATTGTAATTTCTTGTGTCGAAGTAGGTTGCTCAATAGAATAAGGAAGTGTCGAACCACCTAGTATATTAAGTTGTGTTAGTGTGTCGAAGTGTCGAAGCATGTTGCCTCACACAGGATTTCGAATTATGCCTATTTTAGTAGTGTTAGTTATTTTAGGCTTTTTATAGTTTTGAGCTTTGGCTTGAGATCCAAGTTAACCTAAATCTATAAATAGAGGGAGTAACCCTTATTTTTGTAATGAGGTGAATAGAGTATTCATAACACTTGTAATTCACAGTATTTTGCCGTTGCAAAGTGAATAAGAAGTTTTTCACAGTTTGTAGACAGAGAGAAACTCTGCAGAATATAATTTCTCTTCTCCTTTCTCGTTCTTTACACTTTTTCTTTCTCCATTGTTCTTCTCTTTTCATTGCTATTGTGTGGGTAATAACAATCTTGTTCATTAAGATTGATTGAAATTCTCTAGGTTTTGGGGGATTTTCAACATCTGGTATCAAGAGCTCCGGTTTAATCGATTCATGGGAAGAACATATGGATTGCTTCAGATGGAAGACAATGAAAGCATAACTGATTTTTTCACCAAGGTTACGAAACTGGTGAATCAAATCAAGGTATGTGGAGAAGTGTTGACATCAAGATCTGTTGTTGGAAAGATTTTGAGGTCGTTGGCTCCAAAGTTCAACCACGTGGTAGTAACCATAGAAGAGTCGAAAGATTTGTCAAAATTGACAAAGGAAGAGCTTCAAGGGACGCTTGAATCTCATGAATAAAGAATGGGTGAAAGAGCTGCAGGAAATTCGAAGAGTGATATGGTTTTGTAGGCTCAATCAGCGAAAGAAAGAAAAGGCAAAGGAAGTTGGAATGGCAACAAAGGCAAAAGAGGCTATAACAATTTGACTGGTCGAAATCAGCAAGAAGGAAACTGGTCGAATCAGAGAAAACCCTGGAACCAATGCAACCAAAGAGGTGGTGTTGCAGGTAGAGGAAAATGTGGTGGTCAAAATCTAGACAAGAGTCACATTCAGTGTTACAATTGTCAAATGTATGGTCACTATTCTAGTGATTGTCCAGAAAAACAGAAGAATCAAGAAACTTATGCAAACCTGGCGAAACACGAAGAAGAAGAAGAGACATTGCTGATGGTTACAACAAGAGATGAAGAGAGATTCAAGAACCAGTGGTATTTGGATTCAGGATGCTCATCACACATGTCTGGAAGAAAAGATTGGTTTGTCAACATAAAACACTCAATGAAAACATGGTGAAATTTGCAAATGACAACACTCTAGCAGCTGAAGGTGTTGGTGATGTTCTGATTATGAGAAAAGATAACAAGAGGTCAACAATTTCAAATGTGTTGTACATACCAGGCATGAAGAGTAATTTGCTCAGCATATGGAAGTTAGTCGAAAAGAACTACAAGGTGTCGATCGAAGACAAGATGATGCGAGTTCTCGTCTCAAATGAAAGGTTAATCTTGAAGGCTCCAATGTCTCAGAATAGAACCTTCAAGATTGAACTAAATGTGAAGGAGCATAAGTGCCTTGCAACAGCAACCAGCAGAAATAAATGGATGTGGCATTACAGACTTGACCATCTCAATTTCAAAGACATCATAGATTTGAAGAGAAGAAATATGGTTTCAGGATTACTAGAAATCGACATTCCAAACGAAGTGTGTGAAGAATGTGTGCAGGCAAAGCAGCATAAGAACAACTTTAGTAATGATGCAGGAAGCAGGTCGAAGGCAATTCTTGAAGTCATATACTCTGATGTATGTGGCCCTCTCCAGGTGGATTCGATTGGAGGTAACAAATACTTTGTTACATTAATAGATGATTTCAGTCTAAAATTATGGTCTTACCTGATCCAGAAGAAAAGTGAAGTGATCGAGGTATTTGCCAAGTTTAAATATATGGTTGAAAGACAGAGCGGTTGAAAGATCAAGATTTTGAGGACTGATAGTGGTGGAGAATATGTGTCGAAAGACTTCGATGCATTATTTGTGAAAGAACGGATTATGCATGAGGTGGTTCCACCCTACACTCCACAGTAGAATGGAGTTGTAGAAAGGAAGAATAGAACCATCATGAATATGGTTATAAGTATGTTGAAAGACAAGTATCTACCCAAAAAATTATGGGGAGAAGTTGTGTCAACTGCGACATATATACTGAACAGATATTCGACGAAGAAGCTAGAAGGAATCACGCCAGAAGAATGTTGGTCTGGTGTCAAGCCTAACTTGAGTCATCTTAGGGTGTTTGGATCTATAACACATAGACATGTGCCAGATCAGTTGAGAAGAAAACATGATGATAAGTCCAGTCAGATGACCCTGATAGGATATCATTCGGCTGTAGGATACAAGTTGTTCGACCCAGTAAATAAGTAAGTAGTGATCAACAGGGACGTAATCATAGATGAGCTTAAGGAGTGGGATTAGACTGACAATATCAAGAAAGATTTAGTGAGAATATTTTATGATGAACCAGCTAGTGACGTCGAAAGAGAAGTTCGACAGGAAGAAGTCAGAGGTGAAGCAAGTACAAGCAGACCTCAAAGAATAAGACACATGCTTGTAAGGTTGAAAGAATGTGTGATTACATCAGATGATGTGGTCGATGAAGAATGTGAACTGGTACATTATGCTTTCTACGCAGATGTCGAACCTGTCAATGCAGTTGAGGCATTGAAAGATTCGAAGTGGATGAAAGCAATGAACAAAGAGCTGAAGTCAATCGAAGTCAACAACACTTGGTCATTTTCGAATTTCCCCAAGACAAGAAGGCAATTGATGTGAAGTGGGTATACAAGGTGAAGTTGAATCCCATAGGAGAAGTGACTCAACACAAGGTGAGGCTTGTGGCGAAAGGATTTCTTCAGAAAGAAGGAATTGACTTCGATGAAGTTATTGCACCGGTTGCTAGGTGTAACACCTCAAAATTTGCCCTCCTCTCTTGGGACTAGCATAACATATTGCATATCATTTTAGGACATTAGGCATTGCATGTTGCATATCATGTGGTCACATTGTGCAAGTTATCCTCCTAAGTCTTGATCAGAAGATGGTGAGGTTATATGCAAGCTAGGGTTTCATTGGATTGGATCACTAATCATCTGAGGATGTGAAGGTCCAAATTAGGGTTTTATGGTTCTCAAGGAGATTGTTCTTTATCTTGATTGAAATGATTCATCATCATCATCATGGTTTGTCATCATCAAGTGTTTGATCAGGATTCCTTGAGATTAGGGTTTTGACCACTGGTCAACCCTAATCATCTGCATTGGGCCAATCAGGGCATAGCAAGGAGATGAGGTCTATGATGGATATGAGGATCATTTCATGATTGTATTGAGCTTAGGGAGGCTAGGGTTTCATCCTTGAACCATTTCATCAGAGAATTGGGGCTCAGATTGATCAGTAAATTGCCAAATTCATCTATCAGTTGAAAAAGTCAACTGTGGTTAACTGTGATTGATTTTATGGATTTGGAGGTGGGAGAGAGTTGGATACACTTCATTCATGTTGGAACAAGTGTTATTTGACATGTCAAAGCTCAAGAATGGAGAAAATCAAGTCAGAACAAAAACTGCCAAAAATAGAAAGTGACTTGTAATGGAAGTTTCCAAAAATGGAAAGTTTTTGACCTCAAAATTACATGTCCAAGGAAGCTTCAAATGAAAATTTGTTCAACATGAAAGTTGTAGATCTTTTTCTCACCTTTCCAAAAAGTCCAAGAACTTGAAATTCCCATGTATGGTTGGCAAGTTATGGTCCATTCAATTTCAAAAAAGACCTATAATCAAAGTGGCATAACTTTCACATGGAGTATCCAAATTGGATGATCTTTTTATGAGCAAACTCCATTTGACATGTACTTTCATGGTGCATAATTGAAATTCATCAAAAGTGGTCAATGCAAAAGGTCAATTTTCAAGTGTACAATTAAAGATCCAAGGGCAAAATGGTCCAAATGGAGAAATAATTGGAATTTTGGAATGGGAGTTTTTGAAACACATCACATATGCCAATTAGAAATGGTTTGAATTATCATGAGTGTTCAAAGTGCAATATTTGGCTAGGCCATTTTTGAACTATCACTTAAAGTACAAAATTTGGCATGACATATGGAAAATGAATTGTAAAAGGCCAATCAACATGGGATCAAAGCCAACACATCACAAATGATAATTGGAAGATGTCTGAGCTGTCATACAGCTGTCATGAGGCCTAGGGTGAAATGTCATTTTTGCCCTTTCACTCAAATTGCACATTATGCTAATTACATTTCATTTGGCTAATTGGTGATTAAGAGGATGATTAAGCAAGAGTATAAAGCTTTAATCATAACTGAAATGTTGATCACAATCACAATTCTCAAAGCTTGTAACAAACTTTCCCTCCATTTTCTCCAAATTCATCAAGAATCTTCATCAACACTTTTCACAAAAACTTCATCAATTCTTCATGAAACTTGTTCATTCTTCTTGATTCATCTTCCATAAGCCAAGATCTCCACCTGTTTTGGTGAATTGAAGCAAGAACCATCAAGATTCGCAGCTGTTCATCATAGGTTCAACAATGGCAAATTGAAATTTCTCACACGTGGAGCTGTTTTGGATCAAGCTACGAGTTGCATTCACTTTGCTCAACTTCAATCTCGATCTGTTTTGGACTTTGGCACGAGGAAACACACGATTTCATCACTGCTCCATTCAAGGTACCAAAATTCGAACCTCATTATTCTTTGAATTGAGATGTGCTTTTTGAAGTTCATTCATCATAGATCATTATGCCATGCTTGGTTTGTGAATTGATTGACTATAGAGAGAGTAATCTGGATTTTTAGTTTGATATGTGTTTATGTTTTTGCTCGATCCCGTTGCCATGCTTAGAATTAGGAAAAACTAATGACATATCCATGATCCTGATTGAAAGACGGTCACGATGATGTGCGGCTTGTTCATTTTTGTTGAAAAGTGTTCTTCACCATTTTCTGGAAATTCGTGTGTGTTCTTGGCGAAGAACATCTTCCAGCTCGCGTTTGATCCATATGCTTTGGCTTTCTGTTTGAAATTCATGTTTCCCGCCGTGCTTCAACCAATAGGAAGGTGCCACTGTTCTAATTGAAACGGCGCCGTTTTGGCCGAGTTGTTTAATATTACAAGTTTGCCATTATCTGAATTTAATTCCAATTATTTCATTTTCTTTTTCTTATTTTATTTCAATTTCATCCATGATCTTGTAAAATTCATAACTCACTCATTTCTTATCCAATTTTGGTGAGATTTTTTCCATGATACTCCTGATGATGTGAAGAATTTAATCGTGATTTTTGTGAAATTTTTGCACGTGTAGAAAATTAATTGGCTTAGGGATTGATTTAAGGTGTTCATTTTGTACATGTTTTGCCAAATCTCTCATGAAATGATGATGCCTTTAAAGAAATGGATGAAAATTTTTGTGCTTATTCTGGACATGTTGATGGTGATTTCCATGTAGAGTTTGTGAATTTTGGATACTTGGTTGATTAGATATGAATTTTTGGATTAAGGTGTGACAATTTGTGTCACACCAAGCTAGGTCAACTTCATGATTTTATTTAAAATACTTAGGGATGTTGATTTGAGCTGAAATTTTGTGTGAATGATCATTGATATGTCAAGATAACATGTGATTTTTGCTGGAATTTTTGATGTCATTTTCTAATTGATTGATAATTTTCTTCTCTGTATGCTCATTTTGTGAATTTATGTGATACATGTTGGCATTTTGCTTGTGAAATTCTCATATGGTACTGGATGAAGATGAAATTTGATATGTTGATTGTAGACACATTGTGGGACATCATGCTTTTGGTCCCATTCATTTCTTAATTGTTGTCACTGTTTTATGAATTATTGAAATGGATGCTTGTGTTGATATCTTGAATTGGCTTGTATAAATGTGTCTGGACTTATTGGTTTTCATTGACCTACTTTCTTTTGTCCAATTGAGCTGAAAATTGACATGCCATACATTGAATATGTCCTGTTTAGGTGTGAATTATTTGAGGATTTTTGGAATTGTTTTGGTATGCTTTTGATTGAAGTCATTCTGTTTGGTCATTTGGTTTTGTGTTTGACCTAGTTTGTGTTAAATTGGTCATGAAATGATAATGGAGAATGGTATAAGCATGGGACCAATTGCATTTGCTTTTGAATGGTTTTAATTTGATTTTGGATTGGTTTGGCTTGCTGTTTAGATTTTTTTCTCCCTTTTGGACCCTAGGCTTGGCCTAGTGGTCTAGTTTCTCACATTTGGTGTGGATTTTCAGGATGAAATGCACAATGCTTAAGGAGATTGCTTCAAGGCAATTTGAATTGAGTTTGGATGATGTTTATAAACTAACTTGACTTTGTTTTGTAGGTTGTGATGCTTGAGCTTGGGCTTATAGCTTGCACTTGTGTGCATTAACTTGTGTTGTCTATATAGATTGACTTTTGCTGTTTATTGTTGGTTTGTCTGAGTACTGATGATACTTGATTGATTTCAGGTACATTTAGTCGCTTACAGTTCTTTAAGAACTTGCTTGCTGCTGCTTGGTTTTTAAACCACTTGAGGTAGGACTTCTATTCTTCATGTAGTCTGGAAGACCTGGCCTGTTACTTGGCCAGGCAACTGTCTGAAGTCCTCCTTAAGAGGCGATGTTTGTGGTTGTTTACATTTGTGCCCAAGCAGGTAAAGACCTCTATGAGGCAATTGGTGGAAGCCAAGGGATATGCAATCTATCCCCCACTATTCTGTTGAGTCGTCCCTCTGCTCACACGGCTGTGTGTTGATGCATTGGGGCACAAACCCAAGATCTTGTACTTTGTACAGTTGTGTCAGAGTCTTTGAGCGTAGAAGGGTCCCTCCATTCTGGACCCACGCTCCTTTGTCTGAAGCTCTCCCTGGTCAGGGATAAGAGCTGTGAAGTCTAATCTTCACTCACCTTTCATCTGCTTCACCTTAGCCTCGCAATGGCAAGGTTAAGAGCGAATACTACCCATGTACAGATGACTTGCTGAGGCAGTCAAACCTATTGTTTGAGCCCACTTGACTGGTTATAGTGTGTGCTTTGTGAATATTTGTTTGCTCTGTTTGCTTGTATGCTTGTATGCTTGCTTTCTTCCTGGATAGGATTAGCTTGCAGTTGTGCAAGTAGGTAGAAACCTCAACGTAGGGCAATGATGCATGACAACACTAGGCTCGAGTACAGCTCCCTGGTAGTGTGTCTTCCCTTGGTTTCTGGCTAGATTTTCTCCCCCTTTGGGGGGAACTACATCGCCCTGATCCTCGTTCCAGACGAGGTATGTAGGCAGGAGACCGTGCGAGGTCTCTCCGAGCACTTTTTTCCTTTTTGTGTGTGTTTGCTTGTTATATTCTTGTGTGTCAGGATATGGACGTAAGCCCAGCGATTGGCTGTCCGTATCCTGATGGTGTTTGTTTGTATTTGTGGTGTGCTTGGAAGCCGGTGTAAGTCCATCAAGTGGCATCTGGGTTCCAGTGTGCGTGTGTTTTGGTTCGGATGCTGATGTAAGCCCAGTGATTGGCATTCAGGCTCCACGTTTGCCTGTTTGGGTGCGTGTGTTGTTTGGTGTGCGTGAGCCGGACTACAGCAGCTCTGATTCTCGTTCCCGACGAGATATGTAGGCATAGGATGCGATGTCCTATCGAGCTCCCTTCCTCTTAACCCCACCTGCGTTCCTTGTGTGTGTGTGTGTGATGTTTTAGCAACCTTTTCTTTCTTTTAGGACGTGGATCCCGTCGAGTACGACGGACGTGAGGGGTGCTAATACCTTCCCCTCGCGTAACCGACTCCCTTACCCTTTCTCTTTGGTCGCGAGACCATGCTTTTTCCAGGTTTCTCTGAGCGTTTCCTTTCCCTATCTTGGGATAAATAACGCGCAGTGGCGGCTCTGTGTTGTGTTTTATTTCAGCCCGCCGGTTGTTTTTTCGCGGATGCGACAGCTGGCGACTCTGCTGGGGACCTACAAGATGTTGACCTGTGCTGGTCCATCTTCCCTAAGCGAG
Organism: Lathyrus oleraceus; assembly: GCF_024323335.1. Lineage (NCBI taxonomy): Eukaryota > Viridiplantae > Streptophyta > Magnoliopsida > Fabales > Fabaceae > Lathyrus > Lathyrus oleraceus. Next base: position 385,800,073 of record NC_066581.1, read on the forward strand.
TTCTTCCTAGCGTTCTGAGATAGTTTAGGTTGCCTGTTTTGTGTTATTTATTGCATTTATTATTCTAACAGTGTATATATTTGCATAAATATTTGCATGCATCATACTATCATGTTGCCGTCCTCTGTGCAGGTGGTTCCTCTGTTTTGGGGTGGGTGTTCTGAGTGGGGCTAAAACCCAGGCCCGAGTATACATTTAGGATTAGTGTGGTCTCATGTCGCCTCCTTCATGTTAGGTCAATATGTGTCTGGCGGCGTGATGTACCACAAGCCGGACGAGGTTCATTTGATAGTGCTTTCCTCTGTGGGGTACTCCACTTTGGCTTAGTTACTTCATTTGAGTTGTTGACTCTGGTGACCGATCATTTCCCGGATTTTTGGTTTAGACGATCTCAAGAGAGCTACAATGGCACACCCGAAAGGGCAAACCCATTGAGTATCTCTGCCCGATTGTCGAACCTATTATCCGCCTTAGGATGACCTGTTTAGAATTTACCTGTGAGGGGAGGGTGGTTCTTTCAGATGCATGTTCAGATGGTGACTCAGATGGTGACATTTTGTTCTGTGGATCAGAGTCATATTTATAAGTCGGATTTATGGTCATTTATTTGCCGAGACGCCGGAGTGCTGTCCGTGATATTTATCAGTGGGGATCCGTTTATTTCAGGATTCCCCGGGCCGATTCAGGTGATGATGGGTACCTGTTCAGAGGTTGTTGGGTGATGATGATGATGGTGTATCTTTCTTCCGTTTATTTCGGAACCCGTGGGTTGGATTGGTGGTTACTTGTTCCCTCAGATGGTTATGATCAGTTCAGAGATCAGGTTTCAGTGCAGATGATCAGATGACTTGGAGGATGGCAATGCATTGCATTCATTCATCAGCATCATTACATATTGCATTTACCTGCATCTAACACATGTTTACCCATATGCAGGGACATTTTGGATCGAGATCCTGGTTGAGAGATTTTCTGCTCAGATATGAGGACCGGTTTGAAGCATGATGTGGCCTACAGTTTCTTCGACCCGGAGATTGGTGTGCTGAAGGAGATGATAGCATTGATTACTCCCGACCATGTGGGGATGTTCAGAGAGTCATACGGTAGGATCCTGAAGATGGTTTTCAGACTCACTGACAGTGACAGAAGTGTCATTCATACTCTTCTCCAGTTCTATGACCCGGGGCTGAGATGCTTTATATTTCCAGATTATTTGTTGGGACCTCTGATGGAGGACTATGCTAGCATTCTGGGTATGCAGATCCGTGATCAGATTCCTTTCCATGTCACTAGGGCGGAGCCAGATGTCCTTGGGATTTCACATGCTCTTTATTTGAGTTCGGAAATGGTCAAGGAGGGTTTGAAGGAGAAGGGAAAATTACCCGGTTTTCATTTGAGTTTCTTGGAGGCTAATGCCAAGGAACATGCCGCTATGGGTAACTGGAAGACGGTTTGTGCTCTGATTGCTGTGAGCATTTATGGGATTGTTCTGTTTCCTAATCAGAAGGACTTTGTAGACCATAATGCTGTCAGATTATTCATGCAGAGAAACCCTATCCCTACTCTGATCGGAGGCGTCTACTACTCGGTTCATAACAGGAATGAGAAACGGCGTGGGGGTTTGATCCGGTGCTGTGCTCAGTTACTCTTCAGGTGGTTCATGGGGTATTTGCCTTCCCGAGGTGCTTTTGCTCATCTTGATCCTTATGTCAAGTGGTCCTTCAGGTTGATGGGTTTGCGGGCTGATGACATTGCTTGGACTCATAATGGTTTGGTAGGACGGGATTTCATATGCAGTTGTGGGAGTTTACCCAATGTGCCTCTTGTGGGAGTTCAGGGTTGCATCAATTACAACCCGGTGCTTCTCAGGAGACAGATGGGGTTTGCTGTAGAGGGTCCTCCTCTCGGGCAAGAGATCCAGGAGTCCTTTTACTTCCCGATTGATCGCAATCAGGCTAAGCTGAGGCAAGTATTGGATGAGTGGCGAGATATCCAGAGAAAGGGCAAGATTCCTTATGGGAAGGTCAACTGTCGGTATTTTCCATTATTTGAGGATTGGTTGCGGAAGAGAATTGAGATTACACATCTACCATTTCCGGGAGGTGATCTTGGGTGTTCTATGATCGAGGGTCCAAGTTCTTCTGTCAGTATGGAAGAATTCCTCGAGATGAAGAGAGCCAAAGATCAGTTGCTTGCAGAGAAAGCAGAATTGGAGATGACTGTTGCTCGGTTTCAGATGGCCAATCAGGAGATCAGGGTGAAGATGGAAGATCAAGACAAGCGACATGCCTTAGAAGCAAAGCGCTTTGAGATGGATACTGCTTACTATGGGAAGGTTAGTCAAGCCTTGGCATCTTCAACAAAGGAGCACGACATCACCAAGGAGAGATTGGCTAGAGCTTCAAAGGTCATCGAAGATGAGAAGAGAAGGCAAATCTTGGTGAGAGATCAGAGGGACGACAGAGTCCGGGTTCTCATTGCTGAGTGGGAAGCCAAGCTGAAGGTTAAGGAAGCAGAGAATGTGAAGATCACCGCTGAGAGAGATCGTTGTGTTGCCGAGAGAGATCACTACATGGCTGAGAGAGATCATTATTTCAGGCAGATGAAGATTCACCAGAAGGAGGTGGGGAGATTACAGCAGGAAAATACAGAGCTCAGGTTCGCCGTAGAGTTCGCGAAGATGGAAGCTGAGATAGGGCCATCTGTGGGACCCTCGTCAGGCTAGCTTTCATTTGTATTGGATTACCGTCAGGCTTGTTGACGGAATCCATTGGCTTGTATTTCTTTCTCGATTCTGGAGATTTGTATCTGATTTGATGTATGACTATGGCACTTATTGTGCATTTTGCTATGTGATGGTATTTTTCATTCAGTGATTGATCTTCAAGCTTTATTTGCTTTACCGTATGCACTCACACAAGCACACACATGGTTGGGGGTATCATGCTCAATCACATATCTCCGATCTGCACGATAAAAATCAAATGCTGATTATCAAAATATTGATGCCGGATTATTATTTGTCTCAATGATGCCAGGATCAAGAGACAAAGTGTCCTTCATATGGATAGACACTGCATCCATGCATAATCATAATAACCTGTGTTTTATTTTGCAGGTATCTGTTGCTAACATGCTTGATTGTTTCAGGAATCATTGATCGCGCTCGCAGAACGGTACCTTTGCACTCAACTCGTCCTCACAGATACTTTACCAGGCGCAATACTCCCAGGCTGATGGATCTTCCAAGTACAGATCTCCTCGAGCTGAAAGACAAGATGAATGAGCTGATCAACATTATGCAAGGCTTTGCGGTTGGTCAGAAAGCTCTGGCTGATAAAGTTGAAAAGCTCGAGCGGGTTTCTGCAGCAAATAGTGGTGTAAACTTGGATGGTGTCTCCAACCAGGGGTTGGGGTCTCGTGACGGTGGTAAGAGGACAACAGTCGGTATGGTGAATAATGCTGCTGGTTTTGGTGGTGCTGATGGTCAACCTAGGCCCGGTCTGGGGCAGAATATGAAGGACGGTCTGTTGCCTCCATTCTACGGATTTGATGAGGACAGAGAGGAAGACAGGGAAGCAGACCAGTTTTCAATGCATAATGAGCCCTTGGGGCAATACGGGGTCCAGCCTCAGAGCAAAGAGATCCAGCTGTTGGCTGAGAAGATTAAGGTGCTGGAAAGTTATGCCACTCCGGGGATGATCAATATGTCTGATATGGGGCTTGTTGAGGGGATTGTGATCCCGCAAAAGTTTAAAGCGCCCACGTTTGACCGTTATAATGGAAGTTCTTGTCCAGAGACCCATCTTCAAGCTTTTGTCAGAAAGATCTCTGCGTACACCATGGATCAGAAACTGTGGATGTACTTCTTCCAGGACAGCCTGTCCGGAGGCTCCTTGGAATGGTACACCAAGCTAAAGTCCTCAGATATTAAAAATTGGCAAGATCTTGGGGACACGTTCTTTAAGCAGTATCAGTTCAATGCTGATATGGCTCCGAGTCGTACCCAGCTGCAGGGTATGTCTCAGAAAAATAACGAGGGGTTTAAGGAATATGCCCAACGGTGGGGAGAGTTGGCGGCCAGAGTACAACCTCCTCTTGTTGACAGAGAGATGTCGGATCTGTTCATGGGGACCCTGCAGGGGGCATTTGCTGAGAGAATGGTTGGTTGTCCGGTGACCAACTTTTCTGATATTGTTGTGGCGGGGGAAAGAATAGAGAGCTGGTTGAAGCTTGGGAAGATACAGAGTAACGCCTCTTCTTCAGGATCGAAAAAGCCGTTTGGTAATGGTGGCCAGAGGAAGAAAGAGGGCGATACCAGCGCCGTGTATGCTCAACGGGGACCCAGTAGGGATCGTTACTTTCAGCACACTGCTGCAGTAACTATTCCTGCTGAACATCAGCCTGCACCGCAACAGCAGCAACAGCAACAACAACAGAAACAACCCTTCCAGCAGAGGCCTCAGAGGGCTGGTTATCAGGTAAGGGGTAGAGCTATGGACATGCAATTTGGCAGACCTCCGGTGACCTACGCTTTTCTGTTTAAAAAGCTGATGGACTTGGGGCTGGTACAGACAAGGACTCTGGCACCTTTGAGACCTGATCAAAGGCCAGCCAATTATGATGAAAATGCCAAATGTGAATTCCATTCGGGTGCTCCCGGACACAACATAGAGAACTGTAAAGCTTTTAAGCACACAGTTCAAGACCTGGTGGATTCAAAAGCTATCAACTTCGCACCATCTCCCAACGTTAATGCTAATCCCATGCCCGCGCATGGTCAAAGGGGGGTGAATGCCATTTCTGCAGAGAATAGAGTTGGGTTGTCTGATGTTGATCAACTAAGGACTCCGTTGGCTGAGGTCAAGGGGCTGTTGTTGAAGAATGGGATTCAACCGGGCTGTGAAGATGATTGTGCTGAGTGCACTAATGTTGTTAATGGGTGCGAACTTCTGAGGAAGACTGTCCAGGGTCTGATGGACAAGGGGGATATTATGATTGAGAAGGCGGATTCTGGGAAGGATGAGGTCTCCACCATAACAATTTACTTTGATCCGGTGGATTTTTCTAATCTTGCTGAAGCGGCTCCAGTTACCATCACGGTACTTGGACCAATTCCGTACGACAAAGATGATGCCGTGCCTTGGCACTATGGTGGGGAGGTGTATTGTAATGGTGAAAAGATGGAGGAACAGACTGCTAGTGAAACCACCATTTCAAAGGTGGATAATGCCGGTACCAGTGGTTTCACTCGCAGTGGCAGATTATTTGCTCCGGAGGCCCTGAGGGGAGGAGAGGGAGAAAAAGAGAAAAAAGAAAAGGCCGAGGCTTTAGCCAGGGCGAAAGGAAAGGCAGTGGTTGATAATAGTACTCCTGTGATGACACCGGCGCCGATTGGGTCGGAAGAAAAACTTGATGATGATGCTGAGGAATTTTTGAGAATCATCAAGAAGTCTGAGTACAAATTGGTTGACCATTTGCAGCAGACTCCCTCCAAAATATCTATCATATCGTTGCTGTTGAGCTCTGAGGGGCATAGGGAGGCTCTGTTGAAAATCTTGAAGAAGGCCTATGTTCCTCAAGAGATAACAATAAACCAGTTGGAGACGGTCGTGTCTAACGTGCATGCCAGCCATGGGCTGGGTTTCACTGATATGGATCTGACGGTGGATGGGAGGAATCACAACAGGGCACTACACATTGCTATGGAATGTAAAGGAGCCGTGCTTTCGCATGTGCTGGTTGATACCGGCTCCTCTTTGAATGTGTTGCCGAAGAAGGCTCTGGCAAAGCTAAACTGTGATGGGCTGATTTTGACTCCGATAGACTTGATTGTGCGGGCATTCGACGGATCAAAGCGGGCTGTATTTGGAGAGGTCGAGCTGTCAGTGAAGATTGGCCCGGAGGTGTTCAAGTCGACATTCTATGTCATGGATATCCAGCCGGCATACAGTTGCTTGTTGGGTAGACCGTGGATTCATGCTGCTGGGGCAGTGACTTCGACTCTACACCAAAAGTTGAAGTATATCTGGGAAGGCCAAGTCGTCACTGTGTGCGGAGAGGAGGATATCTTTGTCAGCCACTTGTCCTCTTTCAAATATGTTGAGATGGATGGTGAGATCTGGGAGACGCCTAGTCAGGCATTTGAAACTATTAAGATAGAGAATGCTCTTTTTACCAAGGAGGAGGAGAAACCGTCCATTTCTTCATACAAGCAGGCCGCTGAGGTGGTGAAGAGTGGAAAGGCTCCTGGTTGGGGCAGAATGATGGGTGTCTCCGCAAAGAAAGACTGATTTGGAGTGGGGTACCAGCCTGGCAGAGGCTCATCTGGGCAAGGCAGAGGACGTCGTACGTCGGTCACCTTTACAAGTGCCGGAATGCTGAATCCGGATCACATTTGCATGATGAGTGATGAGGCTGATAGCGACTGTGATATGGACCGGTGGATAAAGCCGTGCTCGCCAGGGATGGGAATCCAGAACTGGAAGGCTGAAAAGATCATCCGGGTCACTCTGCTGGAAGAGTAATATTTTTCCTGTTTTTGATTTTATATGCATGAAAACCATACGTGTTGCCCGACACATAATGGTTCATTGTAAGGGCCACCTCATGTTTAAATTTGCAAATTTGCATCATTAATAAAGGATGTTTTTCAGTTAAAAGCGGTGTTCCCTGTTTTTCATTTATTTTTGCAGTTTAAAAATAAAAACAAATAAAAATGGCAATGTTTTCATTTTTTCTTTTTATTTGTCACACCGGTTCTAAAGCAATGCATGAATCAACATTCATGCAGATGCGATTCTTCTCCGGATCTCATTGATAACAATCCTGTTACACCCTTGTATGACTTCGACAATCCAATCTATCTCGCTGAAGAAGAAGACGAAGAAGATTGTGAACCGCCAGGGGAATTAGCCAAGTTGTTGAAACAAGAGGAGAAGGTGATTCAGCCGCATGAAGAGCCGATTGAGGTTGTAAATCTGGGTACCGACGAGGTTAAGAAAGAGGTGAAAATCGGGGCTGCTTTGGAGGAAAGTGTCAAGAGCAGATTGGTAGTGTTGTTGAAAGAGTATGTCGACATCTTTGCCTGGTCTTATCAAGATATGCCAGGGTTGGATACCGATATCGTTGTGCACAAGCTACCGTTGAGAACAGATTGTCCTCCAGTGAAGCAGAAGTTGCGCAGAACTCGACCTGATATGGCGATGAAGATTAAAGAGGAAGTGCAGAAGCAGTGGGATGCTGGATTCCTTGCTGTCACTAATTATCCGCCATGGGTCGCGAACATCGTGCCAGTCCCGAAGAAAGATGGGAAAGTGAGAATGTGTGTGGACTATCGAGATCTGAATAGAGCTAGTCCGAAAGATGATTTTCCGCTACCTCACATTGATGTGTTGGTAGATAATACGGCTCAATTCTCGGTGTTTTCCTTCATGGATGGCTTTTCTGGCTATAATCAAATCAAAATGTCGCCAGATGATATGGAGAAAACAACGTTCATTACACCGTGGGGCACTTTTTGTTACAAGGTGATGCCATTCGGTCTCAAGAACGCCGGTGCTACTTATCAGAGGGCCATGGTGACTTTGTTTCATGATATGATTCATCATGAAATCGAATGCTATGTTGATGACATGATAGCAAAGTCCCAGACAGAAGAGGGACATTTGGTAGATCTGGCCAAGTTGTTCGACCGGCTGAGACAGTTCAGATTGAGGTTGAATCCGAACAAGTGCACGTTCGGAGTGCGGTCCGGTAAATTGCTGGGGTTCATTGTGAGTGAGAAAGGAATAGAGGTTGATCCTGCAAAAGTAAAAGCAATAAGAGAAATGCCTGAACCGAGAACGGAGAAGGAGGTTCGTGGTTTCTTAGGTAGATTGAACTACATTTCACGGTTCATATCTCATCTAACAGCCACGTGTGAACCGATTTTCAAGTTGTTGAGAAAAGATCAAACGGTCAGGTGGAATAATGATTGCCAAGTGGCATTTGAAAAAATAAAAGAGTATTTGCAGGAGCCTCCGATTCTGATGCCTCCTGTGGAGGGAAGACCGTTAATTCTGTACCTGACAGTCCTCGAGGGGTCTATGGGGTGTGTATTGGGGCAGCATGACGAGTCTGGTCGAAAAGAGCATGCCATATACTACCTTAGCAAAAAGTTTACCGACTGTGAAACAAGATATTCACTGCTCGAGAAAACTTGCTGTGCTTTGGTCTGGGCTGCTCGCCGACTAAGGCAGTATATGCTGGTTCATACCACTTTATTGATTTCCAAGATGGATCCAATCAAGTACATTTTTGAGAAGCCAGCATTGACCGGACGGGTTGCGAGGTGGCAAATGATTTTGACAGAATATGATATACAGTATACCTCTCAGAAAGCGATCAAGGGGAGTGTATTGTCTGATTACCTCGCTCAGCAACCCATTGATGATTATCAACCAATGAAGTTTGAATTCCCTGATGAGGACATCATGTTTCTCAAATCGAAAGATTGTGAGGAACCAATCCCGGAGGAGGGGCCTGACCCTGAATCCGAATGGATTCTGATGTTTGATGGGGCCGTTAACGTGAATGGAAGCGGTGTTGGTGCTGTTTTGGTTACGCCGAAAGGATCTCACATTCCTTTTGCTGCCCGGCTAACATTTGAGTGTACCAACAACGTGGCTGAATATGAAGCTTGTATATTGGGGATTGAAGAGGCGATTGATTTGAGAATCAAGAACCTTGTCATATATGGAGATTCAGCTCTGGTTGTAAATCAGGTTAACGGGAAATGGTATACGCATCAATCTCATTTAGTGCCGTATCGGGATTATACGAGGAGATTGTTGACGTTTTTCACCAAAGTGAAGTTGCATCATGTGCCCAGAGAGGAGAATCCTTTGGCAGATGCTTTGGCTACTCTTGCCGCCTTGATTAAGGTGCAGTGGTGGAATCAGTTCCCCATTATGGAAGTGGGTCGTCTGGATAGACCGGCTTATGTGTTTGCTGTTGATACAGCATCTGATGATGAGAAGCCGTGGTATTTTGATATCAAACGCTATCTTGAGACGCAAGAGTATCCTGAGGGAGCATCGAAAAAGGACCGAAAGACTCTGCGGAGGTTGGCCATGGTGTTTTACCTGAATAAAGATGGGGTTTTGTATAAGAGGAATTTTGATTGGGTCTTGCTCCATTGTGTTGATGATAGAGAAGCAAGCCAATTGATGAAAGAGGTTCATGAAGGCTCGTTCGGTACCCATGCCAGTGGGAATGCTATGGTAAAGAAGCTGTTGAGGGCAGGTTATTATTGGATGACAATGGAGGCCCAATGTTTCAATTTCGTGCGGAAGTGTCATAAATGCCAGATTTATGCTGACAAGGTGCACGTGCCTCCAAATCCGTTGAGCTTAATGTCGTCTCCATGGCCGTTTGCTATGTGGGGCATTGATATGATCGGAAAGATTGAGCCTACTGCTTCGAATGGACACAGATTCATATTAGTGGCTATTGATTACTTCACCAAGTGGGTAGAAGCAGCCTCTTATACGAATGTGACGAAGCAGGTCGTTGCTAGGTTTCTCAAGAGAGACATCATTTGTCGATATGGGGTCCCCGAGAGAATCATTACTGATAATGGTTCTAATTTGAACAATAAGATGATGGCAGAGCTGTGCCGGGAATTCAAGATTGAGCATCACAATTCTTCTCCCTATCGTCCGAAGATGAATGGGGCGGTTGAGGCAGCCAATAAGAATATAAAAAAGATTGTGCAGAAAATGGTGGTAACCTACAAAGACTGGCATGAAATGTTGCCGTTTGCGTTGCATGGGTATCGGACGTCGGTGCGCACATCTACTGGGGCAATTCCTTTCTCATTGGTATATGGAATGGAGGTTGTATTACCCGTTGAGGTTCAAATTCCCTCTTTGAGAGTCCTGATGGACATAAAGTTGCAAGAGGCTGAATGGGTAAGGACCCGGTACGAAGAGTTGAGCCTGATAGAGGAAAAGAGGCTAGCGGCCATCTGTCATGGGCAGTTGTACCAGCAGAGGATGAAGCGTGCTTTTGACAAGAAGGTGCGACCTCGGGTATATCACGTAGGTGATATGGTGCTGAAAAGGATCCTTCCTCCTCAGAACGATCGTAGGGGCAAATGGACACCGAATTATGAAGGTCCATTCGTGGTCAAGAAGGTTTTCTCTGGTGGAGCCTTGTTGCTAACGACTATGGATGGCGAGGATTTTCCATCCCCTGTGAATGCGGACACGGTTAAAAAATACTTCGTATGAATTGACCCGCTGGACGAAAAGAATAAAAAAGTCCAGGCAAAAATGGGCATCCAGGCGAACCAAAAACAGAAAGAAAGGTTCGGGCAAAAATTAGGGATAAAAGAAAAAATGTACACCCGGCAAGTCGAAAACCTGAAAAGGCGACTTGGGCAAGAAGGGGTATCCCGGTGGACTGAAAACCCGAGAGGGCGGTCCAGGCAAAAGAGGGATTGAAACGAACAACTGCGTCTAGCATGATCGTTTGTGCTTTGGTTAAAGCATCATGGACAATACCCGGTAGGGATCAGTTGGAATTGTCTTGTTCAGAAGGCAGAAAGCACGGAGAGTCCGAGGACATATGAGGTGTAACCGAGTTGGAACTTGGTGAGATCACGGGTTTCACATTGCCATTAGGATAGATTTTTCCTTTTGTGCGCAATTACCTCTTTTCAGGAATTGCTTCCTTTGTATTGCTCAATTTGAGCCACACTTTTCAAATCAATAAAATGCATATTCAGTCAAATAATTTTGTTTTTGTTTTTCATTACCGCTTTGATTGCAAAAACATCCAATTATTTTTGATAAAGAATCTTGCATTTTAACACATACAGGTTCCTTCCAATGCATGTTTATAAGATCGAAAGCTTGAAATTTTATTCGGAAGGATTGAGTGACCCAAGTGTTGAAATCTTGACACGCCTGGGGCACGGTTTTATCTGACGATCTGTTTTGCAGGTGTTGTTAGATATTTTTTTCACTCACTTGCAGGTTGTGATGTGGAAGCTGTTGATGAAACAAATCCCCATGGAGTCCAATCAGGGACGAATGAATATGAAGGGATGACGGAGAAGACGTTGAGACGTACGACGATCCTTGATGATAATCAAGAAGACTCTTCAAAATCGGAAGATTGGAAAGTCTGTAGAGATTCCCCGCAGGGTCCAATCAGGGATGAGTGAATGGGTAGAGAAGTGGTGAAGAGGCGTTGAGGCGTACGACGACCTTTGGAATTAATCAAGAAGACTCTTCAAAGTCGGAAAATTTGAAAGTCTGTATAAATCCCAGGAGTACGTTTCCGTCGAGCGCGGAGCGATTGGGAATACAAGATGATGGAGCAGAAAAGGTCCAGACGAGTCTGGGAGTTCTCAAAAGTGGAAAGCCGATACGAGATTGGGAGGCGGATACCATGGTTCGACGAGTCGATGGGTGTTCTGTACCAACTTTTCTCATTTCCCCAGCGAGGTCCCCAAGCAGAGCTGAGAGGACCAATTCCCAGCAGATCCAAGGTCTGTGGATTCCCTAGCCGAGTCAGGATGGTTATCCTCGGCAGGTTTAAACGGTGTTTCCTCAGCAGCCAGGCCTGAAGGTTGCTATTCCCCGAGTGGAGCGGGTTTCAATGAAATATATCTCCAGCAGTGTTCATCCTACCAGTGGATTGGATGAGTTTCCGTAGCAGACTGATATCTGCATCCCTAGCTGAGTTGATTCTACCTAGAGATTGCATGGGTTGTCCCCAGCGGAGTGGCATTCGTTTCCCTAGCAGGTTCAGGATGGTTATCCCCAGCAGGTGTCAGATCAATGCTTCCCCAGTCGCCAGGCCTGGAGGTTGCTGTTTCCCAGCAGAGTGTTTGTGAAGCACTTCCCCAGTGAAGTCGTCAGGTATCTGTGAGGGTTTCCCGAAGCAGAGTCGGGATTGATATCCCTAGCAAGTCAAGGACTGTTATATCCCCACAGAGTGTTGGTGGTGGTTATCCCCAGCAGTTTCCCGAACGGATTGGGTGCAAAGGAGGTTCTTCCCCAGCAAGGGTTGCCTTATCCCAGCAGCAGTGTTACTCCCTAGCAGGGTGGAGATCGGAGATTGTCGAGTTCCTCAACAGAGTGTCTCGTGCTCACCAGAAGAGTCCCTTGAGGGGGATACCTTTTATACATTCATCATGTAAAAAATAGCATAGCATGTTGCATAGAAAATAATAAATCGCGTAGCATTTCCATGATTATGGAGCATTACGCAGAAAAAATCAATCATGCATCATATTGCAAGCATAAGCTAGTCTCAAACCGTGGTTACTGTTTGAGAGGTGGTGTTATCCGCAAAGCAAGAGGTCACTCCGAGGAGTTCAGAATCATGATTTAATCAAGGTATTCCCCAGTAGTGCGATACTGGAGTAATCGTTTTCCGTCGAGCAGAGATGGGAAATGTTGTGCGATCAGCGCAATTCAAGCCGTGGTTACCGCTTGGAGTTTTGTTTCGCCGGATGGTGAAGGTGTTACTCTGAGGAGTTTAGCATCGTGATGTCAGATCAGCAATGTTCTCCGGTAGTGCGATACTGGATGAATTTTTCTGTCAGACAGAGATGGAAATGAAATCGAAGGATGTTACGCGATCAGCGCGATTTTCGGGGTTCAAACGGAGAAAAGGAAGTGTTGAGGCATTTTCTGGGGTTCATATGGAGACTGGAGTTGAAGATTTTATCTGGGATGAGGTCCTTAGGATTATCTTCTGTTCATGTGTCGCCTTAGACTCTGGCTGAGGCCAATGGAGGTCGTTATGGGTGTCTTCTGAGGAAGAGATACACATGCTACCTTCCTTTGTGAAGGTATACCCTCTGACATGTCGCCCTCAGAGTGGTGTTTGGTGTTATTTCCGACGTTGCCAGCGGAATTATCACAAGAGATTGGAGATCGGGGTTCAAATGGAGAAAGGAAAATGTTGAGGCATTTTCTGGAGACGGGGTTCAAATGGAGAAAGGGAGATGTTGCGGCATTTTCTGGAGATGGGGTTCACAATGGCGATCGCAAGTTATCGTCAGGCGACTGGGGTTCAAAATCGGAGAATGGGGTTCATTATTTGGCAAACAGGAGAGCGGGGTTCAAAATGCGGTGATTTGAGGATCATTTGCGCAGAGAAAATTTCGGGGTTCAAGAAAAGCATAAAAAGAAAAAGAATAATAATCCCGAGCGGATGAGTGGTGTTCAGGCCATAGTTATCCCTGCGTTACCATTTATTCTGGTATCCAGGTTGATGTTGCTGTTTCGGTGATCAGGCCGACTTTCTCCGTACCAGACGGATTCTTTCAGAAGATTGTGTTCTTCGCCGATTCTGACAGGCGTTGTTAATTATTTTCCATCAGAGTTCAAATTGTTCGTCTGTTCTTGGTATTCAATCACTCTTCATCCTGATCATCTGAAAGCCGAGGTTATTCATATCGACAGGTTCACAGTGGATTGAATAGGGGCAGCTGTAACACCTCAAAATTTGCCCTCCTCTCTTGGGACTAGCATAACATATTGCATATCATTTTAGGACATTAGGCATTGCATGTTGCATATCATGTGGTCACATTGTGCAAGTTATCCTCCTAAGTCTTGATCAGAAGATGGTGAGGTTATATGCAAGCTAGGGTTTCATTGGATTGGATCACTAATCATCTGAGGATGTGAAGGTCCAAATTAGGGTTTTGTGGTTCTCAAGGAGATTGGTCTTTATCTTGATTGAAATGATTCATCATCATCATCATGGTTTGTCATCATCAAGTGTTTGATCAGGATTCCTTGAGATTAGGGTTTTGACCACTGGTCAACCCTAATCATCTGCATTGGGCCAATCAGGGCATAGCAAGGAGATGGGGTCTATGATGGATATGAGGATCATTTCATGATTGTATTGAGCTTAGGGAGGCTAGGGTTTCATCCTTGAACCATTTCATCAGAGAATTGGGGCTCAGATTGATCAGTAAATTGCCAAATTCATCTATCAGTTGAAAAAGTCAATTGTGGTCAACTGTGATTGATTTTATGGATTTGGAGGTGGGAGAGAGTTGGATACACTTCATTCATGTTGGAACAAGTGTTATTTGACATGTCAAAGCTCAAGAATGGAGAAAATTAAGTCAGAACAAAAACTGCCAAAAATAGAAAGTGACTTGTAATGGAAGTTTCCAAAAATGGAAAGTTTTTGACCTCAAAATTACATGTCCAAGGAAGCTTCAAATGAAAATTTGTTCAACATGAAAGTTGTAGATCTTGTTCTCACCTTTCCAAAAAGTCCAAGAACTTGAAATTCCCATGTATGGTTGGCAAGTTATGGTCCATTCAATTTCAAAAAAGACCTATAATCAAAGTGACATAACTTTCACATGGAGTATCCAAATTGGATGATCTTTTTATGAGCAAACTCCATTTGACATGTACTTTCATGGTGCATAATTGAAATTCATCAAAAGTGGTCAATGCAAAAGGTCAATTTTCAAGTGTACAATTAAAGATCCAAGGGCAAAATGGTCCAAATGGAGAAATAATTGGAATTTTGGAATGGGAGTTTTTGCAACACATCACATATGCCAATTAGAAATGGTTTGAATTATCATGAGTGTTCAAAGTGCAATATTTGGCTAGGCCATTTTTGAACTATCACTTAAAGTACAAAATTTGGCATGACATATGGAAAATGAATTGTAAAAGGCCAATCAACATGGGATCAAAGCTAACACATCACAAATGATAATCGGAAGATGTCTGAGCTGTCATACAGCTGTCATGAGGCCTAGGGTGAAATGTCATTTTTGCCCTTTCACTCAAATTGCACATTATGCTAATTACATTTCATTTGGCTAATTGGTGATTAAGAGGATGATTAAGCAAGAGTATAAAGCTTTAATCATAACAGAAATGTTGATCACAATCACAATTCTCAAAGCTTGTAACAAACTTTCCCTCCATTTTCTCCAAATTCATCAAGAATCTTCATCAACACTTTTCACAAAAACTTCATCAATTCTTCATGAAACTTGTTCATTCTTCTTGATTCATCTTCCATAAGCCAAGATCTCCACCTGTTTTGGTGAATTGAAGCAAGAACCATCAAGATTCGCAGCTGTTCATCATAGGTTCAACAATGGCAAATTGAAATTTCTCACACGTGGAGCTGTTTTGGATCAAGCTACGAGTTGCATTCACTTTGCTCAACTTCAATCTCGATCTGTTTTGGACTTTGGCACGAGGAAACACACAATTTCATCACTGCTCCATTCAAGGTACCAAAATTCGAACCTCATTATTCTTTGAATTGAGATGTGCTTTTTGAAGTTCATTCATCATAGATGTGAAGAATTTAATCATGATTTTTGTGAAATTTTTGCACGTGTAGAAAATTAATTGGCTTAGGGATTGATTTAAGGTGTTCATTTTGTACATGTTTTGCCAAATCTCTCATGAAATGATGATTCCTTTAAAGAAATGGATGAAAATTTTTGTGCTTATTCTGGACATGTTGATGGTGATTTCCATGTAGAGTTTGTGAATTTTGGATACTTGGTTGATTAGATATGAATTTTTGGATTAAGGTGTGACAATTTGTGTCACACCAAGCTAGGTCAACTTCATGATTTTATTTAAAATATTTAGGGATGTTGATTTGAGCTGAAATTTTGTGTGAATGATCATTGATATGTCAAGATAACATGTGATTTTTGCTGGAATTTTTGATGTCATTTTCTAATTGATTGATAATTTTCTTCTCTGTATGCTCATTTTGTGAATTTATGTGACACATGTTGGAATTTTGCTTGTGAAATTCTCATATGATACTGGATGAAGATGAAATTTGATATGTTGATTGTAGACACATTGTGGGACATCATGCTTTTGGTCCCATTCATTTCTTAACTGTTGTCACTGTTTTATGAATTATTGAAATGGATGCTTGTGTTGATATCTTGAATTGGCTTGTATAAATGTGTCTGGACTTATTGATTTTCATTGACCTACTTTCTTTTGTCCAATTGAGCTGAAAATTGACATGCCATACATTGAATATGTCCTGTTTAGGTGTGAATTATTTGAGGATTTTTGGAATTGTTTTGGTATGCTTTTGATTGAAGTCATTCTGTTTGGTCATTTGGTTTTGTGTTTGACCTAGTTTGTGTTAAATTGGTCATGAAATGATAATGGAGAATGGTATAAGCATGGGACCAATTGCATTTGCTTTTGAATGGTTTTAATTTGATTTTGGATTGGTTTGGCTTGCTGTTTAGATTTTTTTCTCCCTTTTGGACCCTAGGCTTGGCCTAGTGGTCTAGTTTCTCACATTTGGTGTGGATTTTCAGGATGAAATGCACAATGCTTAAGGAGATTGCTTCAAGGCAATTTGAATTGAGTTTGGATGATGTTTATAAACTAACTTGACTTTGTTTTGTAGGTTGTGATGCTTGAGCTTGGGCTTATAGCTTGCACTTGTGTGCATTAACTTGTGTTGTCTATATAGATTGACTTTTGCTGTTTATTGTTGGTTTGTCTGAGTACTGATGATACTTGATTGATTTCAGGTACATTTAGTCGCTTACAGTTCTTTAAGAACTTGCTTGCTGCTGCTTGGTTTTTAAACCACTTGAGGTAGGACTTCTATTCTTCATGTAGTCTGGAAGACCTGGCCTGTTACTTGGCCAGGCAACTGTCTGAAGTCCTCCTTAAGAGGCGATGTTTGTGGTTGTTTACATTTGTGCCCAAGCAGGTAAAGACCTCTATGAGGCAATTGGTGGAAGCCAAGGGATATGCAATCTATCCCCCACTATTCTGTTGAGTCGTCCCTCTGCTCACACGGCTGTGTGTTGATGCATTGGGGCACAAACCCAAGATCTTGTACTTTGTACAGTTGTGTCAGAGTCTTTGAGCGTAGAAGGGTCCCTCCATTCTGGACCCACGCTCCTTTGTCTGAAGCTCTCCCTGGTCAGGGATAAGAGCTGTGAAGTCTAATCTTCACTCACCTTTCATCTGCTTCACCTTAGCCTCGCAATGGCAAGGTTAAGAGCGAATACTACCCATGTACAGATGACTTGCTGAGGCAGTCAAACCCATTATTTGAGCCCACTTGACTGGTTATAGTGTGTGCTTTGTGAATATTTGTTTGCTCTGTTTGCTTGTATGCTTGTATGCTTGCTTTCTTCCTGGATAGGATTAGCTTGCAGTTGTGCAAGTAGGTAGAAACCTCAACGTAGGGAAATGATGCATGACAACACTAGGCTCGAGTACAGCTCCCTGGTAGTGTGTCTTCCCTTGGTTTCTGGCTAGATTTTCTCCCCCTTTGGGGGGAACTACATCGCCCTGATCCTCGTTCCAGACGAGGTATGTAGGCAGGAGACCGTGCGAGGTCTCTCCGGGCACTTTTTTCCTTTTTGTATGTGTTTGCTTGTTATATTCTTGTGTGTCAGGATATGGACGTAAGCCCAGCGATTGGCTGTCCGTATCCTGATGGTGTTTGTTTGTATTTGTGGTGTGCTTGGAAGCCGGTGTAAGTCCATCAAGTGGCATCTGGGTTCCAGTGTGCGTGTGTTTTGGTTCGGATGCTGATGTAAGCCCAGTGATTGGCATTCAGGCTCCACGTTTGCCTGTTTGGGTGCGTGTGTTGTTTGGCGTGCGTGAGCCGAACTACAGCAGCTCTGATTCTCGTTCCCGACGAGATATGTAGGCATAGGATGCGATGTTCTATCGAGCTCCCTTCCTCTTAACCCCACCTGCGTTCCTTGTGTGTGTGTGTGATGTTTTAGAAACCTTTTCTTTCTTTTAGGACGTGGATCCCGTCGAGTACGACGGACGTGAGGGATGCTAATACCTTCCCCTCGCGTAACCGACTCCCTTACCCTTTCTCTTTGGTCGCGAGACCATGCTTTTTCCAGGTTTCTCTGAGCGTTTCCTTTCCCTATCTTGGGATAAATAACGCGCAGTGGCGGCTCTGTGTTGTGTTTTATTTCAGCCCGCCGGTTGTTTTTTCGCGGATGCGACACTAGGATCGAAACAATCAGGTTGGTTGTGGGTCTAACAAACATGAACAACTGGCAGATGTGTCAGATGAATGTGAAATATGCATTCCTGAATGGCCCCTTAGAAGAAGAAGTTTATGTTGCACAAACAACTAGGCTTGTGAGACATGGCGAAGAAAGAAAGGTGCACAGGTTGCATAAATCCATGTACGGACTTAAACAAGCTCCAATAGCTTGGAACAAGAAAATAGACGACTTTCTAAGGGAGAAGGAATTTGTGAAGTGAAAATCTGAACATGGAGTATATGTAAGAAGAAACAAGAATGAATTGCTTATATTAAGTCTCTATGTTGATGACCTGTTGATAACAGGTAGCGGCAAGAAAGAGATCGAAGACTTCAAAGGTGATCTCAACAAGGAATTCGAAATGTCAGATCTAGGTGACATTTCATATTTCCTTGGAATAGAATTCTACAAGAGTGGTAGAGGTTTGATGATGCATCAGAGAAGGTATGCAGATGAAATACTCAAGAGATTTGAGATGCAAGATTGCAACCCAACTTCGACTCCAGCTGAGCCCAAATTACAATTGTCGAAAGATTCAGATGAAGATGATGTCGACCCAACCCAATATAGAATACTTATTGGGTCATTTCGATACCTTTGTCACACAAGGAATGACTTAGCATACAGTGTAGGTATGGTGAGTAGGTTCAGGAAGAAGTCAAAGGTATCATATTTAGCAGCGACAAAGAGGATACTAAGGTATCTGAAAGGAACTCTCGACTATGGCATTTTGTTTCCTGCAGCCGATAAAGGAAAAGAATGCAAATTAGTGAGATACACTGACTCAAGTTGGTGTAGTGATGCTGAGGTTCGAAAATCCCACTACAACAAACAAGACCTTAGACAGCGCTTTTTTTAGCCTTAGACAGCGCTTTAAAGCGCTGTATAAACCTCCGCTGCTAAAGGTTTAGACAACGCTTTTTTAAATCTTAAAAGCGCTGTCTAAGCCCCCCCCCCCTTAGACAGTGCTTTGGCCAAAAGCGCTTTATAAGACCCTCTTATTTTAAATTTTTTAGGTATACCTTAGACAGCGCTTTTGAAAAGCGCTGTCTAAGCCCCACCCCTTAGACAACGCTTTGGCCAAAAGCGCTTTCTAAGACCCTCCTATTTTAATTTTTTAGGTATACCTTAGACAGCGCTTTTCAAAAAGCGCTGTCTAAGCCCTCCCCCCTTAGACAGCGCTTTTCCCTAAAGCGCTTTCTAATCCCCCCCTTAGACAGCGCTTTTTACAAAAGCGCTGTCTAAGGTATACGAAAATTTTTGAAGCTTTTGTTTTAAACCACATTTTTTCCAGGTTTATAAACCAGAATTTCTACCTGTTTTCAACCAGATTTTGACAGACAATTATCACATTTTATATATGCCATTTTGGCCTTTTTTCTACCAATTTTTGGCTAACAAATATATATATATACCAATTCAAACCAATTTTGCCTTAAATGTATCAAAATATATACAAATTTATGTACACATTTACAAGTCATTACATATACTACAAATGTACACATTAATTACACAAATTTATGAACAAACATTGAGCTCTAACATGAATTGACACCACTCCTCTTTGATTTCGTCCACTTGATCCTTTGTATAAAATGCACACTTGAATTCCTCAAAGTACTACATAATAATATAACATATTTTGAATTAATTCCAACTATTTAATTATATGAGATATGTGTAAATATATAAATAACTCATAAGTTAGAAATACATACATCGGTGGGAATCTTTAATTGGCCCAAAGCAAGAGTATCTCGCATAAACCTCAACATGAAATACCCGCAATCTATTTGATTACGTTGTTGAGGACACTACATATGAAAAAAAAAATATGGATTATAAATCCTAAGTTTTATCAAGTGTCATCACTAATATAATAAAAAATGTGGTAATTAAAAATATACCGCCACTTTAATCCATGTAATGGAGTTGGCGCCCCTCCTTGAGGTTTGGATAACTCGTTGGGCCCGAAAAGCTTGTAGGACGCTAATAAAATAAAAATGAAGCAATTAGAACAATTCACATAAACTAAGAAAATTTTTGAACATTCTCACTTACGTGTCAATTAGGACCTTCATATCCGGGTATGTTGTCCAATCATTTCCTAACGAGTCAAGATAATACACAATTTCTCGGATAGGATTGATTGCGAGCAACAACCAATGTCCACTGTAATGATTAGGCAAATGTTAGATGGTAACTTGGAAAATAATTATAATAGATGAATTTAGAATGAAATGCTAACCCGGTATTAAACGGTATAAAAAACAACTTCTCCGCATCTTTATTGTCCATGAGGATCCGAAGAACGTACTCCGTCACGGTATCCGGTCTATTTAAGATTAAAACTAAGTTGACGGTCGCGGGTGCTAAGAATCCGAATGACACGTCCAAACCATTGGGGCGCATCAATTTGTCATACAAAAACCTAATATAAAAACATCATTAACACCTCTTTTGAAACATAAAGTAAACCGAATTAACATAAAGTAAACATCATTAACATAATTTGTTTAATTAATAAAACAAAGTAGACCGGATTTACCTAATATATGTATTGACAACGTTGACGCCGATTTCTTCATGACTCAAAACTTGCATGAAGTCTTCATTACCAATCATTTGGTCGTAATCAAAGCCGAAAATCCCTACCTCCATATGTAGGGTCCGAACACCTCCGGTCGGTATATCGGTCATCTCTAGAAATGTCCTGAGGCACGACCTATACTTGGTGGTAGTTTTTTTCCTAGCTACGGTCTTCTTAGCACCAGAACTTTTTACCCGTGCGGAGGCGTTGCTAACCTCCTTTTTTTGTTGTGCGGAGGCATTGCTAACCTCATTTTCTTGAAGCTACATGTCATATAAATAGTTAGATCAAATTAAGAATGTAACAACTTCCATGAATATATGTCATATAATTGTATATTACCTCTTTTCTTGAAACCGTGGACTCGGTATGCCGTGGAATCGCATTATCTTTTGATTTGGATTTTGTGGGAGTCTATTTAACATAACCAAGGAAAATATGTAAGTAAAATTTTAAGCATAAATTTTAAACTTTGAATATACACATTAAAGTTAACATAAGTTTTAAGCATACCTCATATCCTACGCATATGAGGTTTGTCGGCCATGCAACAAACGAACCTACTGCTTCGTGCACCGTTGTTGCATCCGAATCATCGCTAGGATATGGTAATGCTGCATTCGGCTCAACTGCAATATCAACTGATACCTTCAAACATCCAGCAGGGAGCTCTCTAGTGTGGAGTAATACTCCGCTAACGTTATGCACTTTTCCCTTGCCAACCATCCGATAGTATGGTGACGACAAATACAGCTGACAATGGGAAATGCCCTAAAACCAATAATAACAAGAAATCGTTAATGTGTATATATGTCAAATACATAATTTAAGCAAATAGTTCAATTTAAGGCAATTATATGTAATTACCTCTGGAATGTTCGGCTGAAAGGTACAGTTGATACTGTTTTTGTCCGAAGCATCTCTGTATACTGTTGAGGCGCTAGCCTCTCTTTCTCTCCTCAATGCATCAAGCTCAGCTTGCATGGCTTCCAATCTTGCATGAAGCTCCCGATTACTAGGAGCCTTTCCTTTTTTAATACTCAGGGAGGTCGGAGTGACTCCAAATCCCTTACCCCTCACCCGACCAGAATACTCAGGGACATCTAATGCCCGACTAAGTATGCCCTTAGTATCATCGGGAGATAAAGACTGAGATAGCTCCTCCTGAAAAATCAGATGAATACCGTATACTTGTCAAATATTTGTGTATAAAAATGTTATTCAATTAATGAAAAAATGTTATACTTACACATTTCTGGTATACGTGTAAAACTTCTTCTTGAGGAACTCCAGATTTGCCCACACGGGCTTCCTTCCACAAAACATGTGCAGGAAGAGATGTTTCTGAACTTTCCTCCTTCTGCAGCTACACATTAAGTCATACAATTTGATCAGATAAAACTAATATATGATGAACAAATTTGTTATCGCAATTTATAAATACTTACCATGGATTGTTCTAAGCGCCCATATCCGACACGTCCTTTTCGGTACGGATATGCGGGACTTGATGCTCTTTCCCGATTTATAGCACTTATTCTTTGAAAAACCGGGTCTTGTCTTTTGGATTTGAAAGCTTCCCATTCTTCAGCCGATATCAAACTTTCATATTTTTTAGGAAGCTCCGCATCCGCAAAATTACCATCCGCATCCTTAAGGAACTTGGATGATAAAAATGTCTGAAACCCTCTTAGAAGCTTTCCGGCCAATTTCATACAAAAACCTCTTCTTTCTTCTTCGATGTTAAAACATTGCTAAGAAAAACATACAGATTGATAGTTAGTATCGGTAATTGAAAAAACATAATTGATACCGTATAATTAAGGGCCAAATGATTGTACCTTTATCTCACTCCAAATTTTTTCTTTGGACTCATTCAGCTCTTTGTTTCTCCAATCATCACATGTAATGGGAATTTCATTCCTTACTAGTGCACCGATAAAACTAGTTAAGGTATGCCCATTAGGTTCTATAAGCTGTCCCTGGTTGTTCCAATAGACATCTAGTATGATGCCTCGAGATCTTCCTTGGACCACCCTTCTCATTACTGTGATGCCTCTTCGAATTTCTTCTTCCGCGGATACTTTTTTACTAACTTCCTCATGTTGGTCATCAGCCATGTCTAACCTGTAATAAACCAAGGAAACCATCAAATATCAAATATAACTTATAATCAAAGCAATTGAAAACAAAAAAATAAAGAAATCATGCATTATCAGATATAACTTATAATCAAAGCAATTGAAAACAAAAATATAATGAAATCATGCATTATCACATATAACTTATAATCAAAACAATTGAAAAAAAAAAAAAGAAACCATGGATAATTTACCTAAGTCACTAACATCTCTTTCTTTTCTTTGTTGGAATATTAATCACTTGTTTCTTAGCAATACGTACGGATGAATTGATCCAAATTCCCTCATTATGATCATTTCTTATATATGACTCATCCGGTATAAGATCCTCAACTTCATCATTTCTATTCAACTCATTCCGTCTAATGCATGACTCATTCTCAACATCAATATCACATTGATCGACACCGCTATCATCAGTCACTTTGTTAGAGAAAAGCACTATAGACCATTTTGTACTCTTCGGGTCATTCACATAGAACACTTGTTTAGCTTGAGATGCTAGAATAAAAGGTTCATCTTTGTACCCCACCCTAGTAAGATCAACTTGCAAAAATCCAGACTTATCCATTTGTATGCCACTACTATTCACCCACTTGCAACCAAAGATGGGAATCTGAAACTTCTCGTAATCAAACACCCAAATGTGCTCAATAACTCCAAAATATGACAAATTTGCATATTTGGGGTTTAAGTCCTTCATACTTGATATATGCATTGCTTCAGCTAGCACGGTGACACCACTATTTTGCATAGTACTCTTATCATCTTGTTCTTTGGTATAAAATGTGTATCCATTAATTGAATATGCGCTATGAGAAAACACATGCAAACTTGGACCATATGCCAAACATCTCAACCTTTCTGTTACCAAAGAAGGATCTGAAGAGCGCTTCAAATAAATATGATCCTTCAACCATTGTATGAAACTTTGATTGTGCTCTATAACTATCCAATTTTCATTTCTGTTCGGATTTAACCTTCGGAGTACATCCTTGTGCATTTCAACATATGGCTCAACCTCATTATTATTGTGCAGAACATACAAATGAACTTGATCCCGTTCATCCCTTGATATTGTCACAATTTTATTCCCAATTAATTTTTTACCTTCCATTTTGTCGAAAATCTGAGCTCTGGGGAGTCCAATCGATTGAACGTTAGACAAATATTCAGTACAAAACTCAAAGCTTCTTCAACAATGTATCGTTCAACAATACAACCCTCTGGTCGACTTCGGGATTTCACGTACCCTTTTAATATTTTCATATACCGTTCAGCAGGGTACATCCATCTCATATAAGCTGGTCCACACAACTGTGTCTCTTTCACAAGATGAACAACTAAATGAACCATTATGTCAAAAAAAGACGGAGGAAAATACATTTCAAGCTCACACAAGGTAATTACAATCTCTTTTTGTAGTGTTGGTAAGATCTCGGGATCGATCACCTTACTACAAATTGACCTAAAGAAAAAACACAATTTAGTTATGGCACTTCTTACTTTTTCTGGAAAAATAGAACGTATACCTATCGGTAGAAAATGTTCCATTATAACATGGCAATCATGTGTCTTCAAATTCTTCAACTTGAGGTCTTTCATAGAAACAAGTCTTCTGATATCAGATGAGTATCCTTCTGGAACCTTAACTTCACTCAGAGACTTACACAATTTTTTTTCTCCTTTCTAGATAAAGTAAAAGCAGCAGGTGGTAGATATGTTCGTCTTCCTTTCTTCACGGGTGCTAATTCAGTTCTCATTCCCATTTTTAATATGTCCTCCCTTGCTTTAAGGCCATCCTTAGACTTGCCTTTTATATTGAGTAATGTACCGATAACACTTTCAAATACGTTTTTTTCAATATGCATAACATCGAGAAAATGTCTCACGTACAAAGACTTCCAATATGGCAATTCAAAAAATATCGACCTTTTCTTCCATCCACCTTTCACAATCTTATGTGCAAAAGGCTTGCCAAACTCAGTACGCACATCTTTCACCTTTTCAAAAACTTGTTCACCTGACAATGCGGGTGGAGCTCTACGATGTTCGGTGTCTCCATTGAATGCTTTTCTCCACCCACGGTAGTGATGTTTAGAATGTAAGAATCTACGATGACCGAGAAACACATTCTTCTGGCAAAGTTCCAATCGAATCGTATCGGTTCCGTCTTCACAAACAGGACACGCACGTTGACCTTTAATGCTATACCCATATAGATTCCCGTATGCTGGAAAATCATTAATTGTGCCAAACAACATCGCCCTCAAATTGAAACTTTCTTTCCTATATCCATCATAAACCTCCACACCGTTCTCCCACAAAACCTTTAAATCTTCGATCAGAGGTGTCAAGTATACGTCTATGTCATTCCCTGGTTGTTTAGGCCCAGAGATTAACATAGATAACCTCATGTACTTACGCTTCATACATAGCCACGGAGGTAGGTTATAAATCATAAGAATCACAGGCCATGTGGTATGTGAGATACTTTGAAGACCATGTGGGTTCATTCCATCAGTAGATAATGCCAATCGAAGGTTTCTTGCTTCTGATCCAAACTCAGGATAATCATTATCAATCTTCGACCACTGTGGTGAATCAGCCGGATGCCGATACTTTCCATCAATAATTCTTTCATCTGCATGCCAAGTAAGATGTCTTGCATCGGTTTCACTACGAAACATGCGCCTAAATCTCGGAATTATCGGAAAATACCATAAGACTTTTGCGGGAGATAATCTTTTCTTATATCGAGACAAACCGCATTTAGGGCACTCAGTTAACATTGCATATTCGTTACGAAACAAAATGCAATCGTTAGGACAAGCATGTATCTTATCATAGCTCATGCCAATAGAGCACAACATTTTTTTTGCCTCATAGGTTCGATTAGGAAGAACATTATCATCCGGTAGCATTTCTCTCATAAGGGCCAACAACTCTGTGAAACTTTTATCCGACCATCCATTGCCCGCCTTTAAGTTGTACAACTTTAATACCGCAGAAAGTCTTGAGAATTTAGTGCAACCTTTGTACAACGGTTTCTCTGCATCGCTTACCATCCTCTCAAACATTTCAGGACAATCATGAAGATCTTCTTCCAGTGCTTCTACAATCTCTTCAACTCGATCACAATCGTATGTTTCCGTGTCTTTGTCGTATGAAGCATAGGTCGTATTACTTTTTCCACTCGATTCAACATTCTCGTTAATTTTCTCACCATGAAATATCCAACACTGATAACTTTGATCAATTCCATGCCTCAGCAAATGCGATTTCAATCCATGTGCGTCAACCTTACCAATATAACAACAACGCAAGCAAGGACAATGCATTCGTCTGGGGTTTTCAGCGTGTTGAACAGCATACTTAACGAATTCCCCAACCCCACTCTCGTACTCTTTGGTCATTCGATCGACACAGATCCATGTTTTATCCATGGTTTTCCCACTTATTAAAGTAAACAATTAATCCAGACGAAAATACATAACTAAGGTAGTATCTTTGAATATCCTAACAATTATAAAGTTCAATTCATTTTAAACTTCAAAAACCTATACATAACCAATGTTAATATAAACTTCAATAACGTATCCGATACGCCAATATACCAACTTTAATTACCTCATCACTTTCATTTTTTATATTACAAGAATCAAACTTTTTCTATTACAATATACCTATAACTATACCTATAACTATATTAGAGTTCGTTCAATCATTTTATGGGAGAAATCTTGTTCCTTTAGAATGAAAGTGAGATGAACAACACTTTCACAGTTAAAAAGAAAAAAAACTACCTATTCAATCTTCAAGTATAATCACTAAGGAAACATGAAGTTTGAACAATATTGAACATCTAAATCCAAGCCTAGTCATGACAGCCCCAACATGCAATGCATTTCAAAATTCATCATGCATACCAAGCAAGTATAAAGAAAATCAAATTGCATACACATATACATACACAATTCAATATACATACATACACAAACTAACAACTCCCAAATCACCAACTATCATTAAACATTGCATTTGTAACACCAGCAACTAACCGATTAGCATAGCATTTTCAACAAACAGTTAACCATAATAAAATTAGAATTAATTCAATTAACATCAACATTCAAAAT
The DNA here is from genome assembly GCF_024323335.1 of Lathyrus oleraceus. Lineage (NCBI taxonomy): Eukaryota > Viridiplantae > Streptophyta > Magnoliopsida > Fabales > Fabaceae > Lathyrus > Lathyrus oleraceus. Next base: position 385,827,019 of record NC_066581.1, read on the forward strand.
CAATAAACCAACCATATTCCATAGTAGTTTCAATGAACATTCAAATTGATTTCAAAGCATCATTAACTTTAGCATATCATTGCAACGTCCATCAACACAATAATGATTTCTAACTTCCATACTAACCTCAACTAACATGATCAATGGACTTCTAACTCATGTCACCTCTAATTACTAACAGCTTATTAACTAACATTTTTCATAACACATTTTCCTAACTGTTTTGACTACTAATCTAACTCTCCTAACACAATTAGTTACCTAACAATTTATTAACACAATTGCATACTAGTTTAACAGCTCTAACATCATTTGCTAATAATCATCCAATTCCATAACAATTATAATAATCACTAACAAGTTAGCATACTAACTCAATCACTAAAATGCAATAACAATTCAAACAATCCTAACTCAAGCAATCTATAATTATCACACTAACTGTTACAACAGTCCTAAAACTTCAATTAACATTCACCAAAATCCATTTAACATCCTAACTAGTATTCACCTGTCACCAAACTTTGTAGCTTGTTGTTGTAAATTTTGGGAATATCGGCACGATTGAGATTGTTGAGATGAGGAGTGCGGTGGCGGAAACGGTGGAGGTTCGGAGGTGAGAGGCGAGTGCGGCGGTCGATTATTTGGGTGACGGCGGAGGGACCCTCGAAGGCGGAAAATAGGGTTTTCGGAAGTTGAAGGAAGAGAAAGTAAAGGTGATATGGGGATGTCGTGTTTTGGAGTGTCTGCATGATGTTGTGTGAGTTGAGAAGAAGGTTATGGCTGATGGAGATTGAGGGGAAGAGGAAATGGCGGAAGTTTGTGAGGTGAGTGAAGAAGAGGGAAAACAAAAGAACAGAGAACGAAAATTGAAATGGGGTCTGAAATTTTATTTTAATTAGACCTTAGACAGCGCTTTTGTGGAAAGCGCTTTCTAAGGTATGCCTTAGACAGCGCTTTCCAAAAGCGCTTTCTAAACCCCCCCTTAGACAGCGCTTTTGGTTTTAATTTTTTTTTAATTTAAAGACTTTAGACAGCGCTTTATCAAAAGCGCTGACTAAGGTCTATATTTAAAAGCGCTTTCTAAAAGCGCTGTCTAAGGGGGGGTCTTAGACAGCGCTTTTAGAAAGCGCTGTCTAAGACCCCCCCTTAGACAGCGCTTTCATTATTTTCTTGGAACATTTTCCGTGTTTTATTTTAATTTTAACCTTAGACAGCGCTTTCTTTTAAAAGCGCTGTCTAAGATGCGCTGTTAAAAGTCATTTTTGGCGTAGTGTCCACAGTTGGCTATGTGTTTATGCTAGATGGTGTACCAGTTGCTTGGAGTTCGAGAAAAGAGTCGTTAGTGGCATTATCATCGTGCGAAGAAGAATACATAGTTCTTTCTCTTTGTGCATGACAAGCAACATGGATGGTGAATCTGGTCGAAGAGATAACAGCGAAGAGTCATGGAGCAATTACGATGAGGATCGATAGCATGTCAGCTATAAATCTGGCGAAGAATCCGATAGCACATGGTCTAGGCAAGCACATCATGATGAGGTTCCATTATCTTCGAGAGTAGGTAGCAGATGGGAAGATGAATGTGGAACACTGCAGAACTGAGAATCAGATTGCAGATATCATAACAAAGGGAGTGTATGTCGAAGTGTTCAGAAGACTAAGAGCTATGATGAATGTAGATAGCTTAGACACAATAAATTATGTGGTGTATTGAATTGTAATTCCTTGTGTTAAAGCAGGTTGCTCGACAGAACAAGGAAGTGTCTAACCACCTAGTATATTAAGTTATGTTAGTGTGTCAAAGTGGCGGAGCATGTTTCCTGACACAGGATTTTGACTTATACCTATTTTAGTAGCGTTAGCTATTTTGGACTTTTATAATTTTGGACTTTGGTTTGAGGTCCAAGTTAACCTAAATCTATAAATAGAGGGAGTAACCCTTATTTTTGTAATGAGGTGAATAGAGTACTCATAACACTTGTAATTCACAGTATTTTGCAGTTGCAAAGTGAATAAGAAGTTTTCTACAATTTGTGGGCATAGAGAAACTCTGCAGAATTTAATTTCTCTTCTCCTTCAGCGTTCTTTACAGTCTTTCTTTCTCCATTGTTCTTCTATTTTCATTGCTATTGTGTGGGTAATAACAATCTTGTTCATCAAGATTGATTGAAATTCTCCATAGATTTTGGGGAATTTCCAACAAATATGAATTAAGATTTCACTTATGTATTCCATGGCAATAAATGCGATGTTTATACACACTTAACCCTTTTTTATATATGAATCTCCTATAGATCTTCGCGATGCATTTAATGTGTTTGTTTCATGTTAATGCTCACGTTTTTTTTTCTATTTTCTGCAAACATGCGGTGATTTTTTTATATTAAATAATACTAGAGCTCGTGAATATAAAATATACTATCTCTGGTCCTTTCTTTTACTGACACTTCATATTTTTAAATTCATTGAATAATTAATGTATTTGATTTGTATTATAGATCAAATGTATTATTATTTAATAAATCTCTCTCTCTCTCTCTCTCTCTCTCTCTCTCTCTCTATATATATATATATATATATATATATATATATATATATATATATATATATATATATATATATATATTGAAGAAAGGGATAAACGAATTTATTAATTTTGCAGTTAAAGGTGCAAAAGATATCGACGTAGTATATCCCCTTATAAATGTTGCGGTTTTAGAAAAACAAAGCACATGAGTGACATGTTTGAGAACCTAATGTGGTTATCATTTTCGAAGGGATGTACTATGTAGATTCATCATGGAGAGTCCTAGTAACTAGTACTATCTCTCCTAGTACTACTCCAAATATGGTTGAAGATACTATCATTGTTGAAGATCTTATTCAGAACATGATCAACGATGCATTTTGAGTTGATAGAAATCATGCTAATGAAATAACATCAACATCAAATTTGAAGATTGACCAAGAAGATTATGTGATGACAAGTGCAACTCAGGAAATAAACCAAGCTAAGGAGTACTATGAATTGGCTAGAGAAGGAGAACAACCTTTATATGAATGGTGTAGACAATTTCATGACTATCTTTTTTGGTAAAGTTGTACCATATAAAGTGTTTATGTGGATTGAGGGAGAAGGCAATGATTATGATTTTAGAGTTAACAAAAGATACATTTGAATATGCAAACATTCCAAATTCGTTCTATGAAGCTAAGAAATCAATCACAAAACTTGGTTTGAATTATGTAAAGATACCCACATGTCCAAATGATTGTATGCTTTATTGGGGAGAAGATGAAGAGAGGGAGACTTGCAAAATTTGCAACACTTTAAACTTGAAAACAAATGAAGAGGTATGTTAACAAGAAAAATAAGAAAATTTATTCCAAGGTTCTTTGTTATTTTCCAATCATACCTCGATTACATAGATTATTTTTTTCATCAATGACGACCGAGGATAAGAGATGACATACAACAAATACTAACAATGATGGAATGTTGAGGCATCCTAAAGATTCAAAAGTTTGGAATAAATTTGACTTGACACATAATTGAGAATTTATGATCTTTAAGGTTAATACCCATTTTAGTGCATATAAAGTGGAGATATTATGTATGGATAAATTAGCATTTTTGTCATTGATATCCATTAATTTGCTAATGATTTATGTTTTATGTTTGTCAACTAAGAAATACAACACAAGAGATTTATATTTTATGCATTTGAGGGTGGTTTAATTGAAAGTGTAACTCATTATCCAACAAGTTAGAGCATAATATATTGTGTGGAGTCAAGACTTATTTTGTATCAGAATAATTTTGGTGGCTTCTTCTTGTCCACTTAAAATTATTATGATTTATGAAGTGAATAAAATTATTTAAATTCGGAAATCAAAATTATTGGATGCATAATACTTAAACAAACTCTTACTCAATTTGCTCTTTTGCATGTGCATGGAAAATTACAAGTTGCAATTAAGGACTCTGTGTCTGAAAATGAGGTGTAGCACCTCAAATTTGCACCTATCATTGTACATACATTTTCATATTAGGTCATAGCATATCATGGTCCATTGCATAGCATTGCATTGCCTCTTTTGCCTCAAGTGCAAGCCAATCAAGAAATTAGGTCAAACTGATCAGGAGATCAGTCAACCAAGCAAACAAGCACAATTCTCAAGGAGCCAAAGCCTTAGGGTTGGTCCAACAAGTTCACATGACTTGGAGGTCCATTTGGAGTGTTCATGTCAAGGGTTGAAGGCTCAGAGGTCATCAGTTCATACACAGACAGTCAAAAAACCCTAGAAAGTCAACAATCAGTCAAAGCAGTGGATGGTGACCATTCTTGTGGAGTTTGGGCACCATGATCAATAATCAAGAGTTCATACAACTTGGGACATCATTTGAAGTCAAATTCTCAAGGAATTAGGGTTTGGAAGTCATCAGTCAATGCACAATCAGACAGAAACCCTAAAAGTCAACTGTTGGTCAACTGTCCATTTAATCAGTGATTTGATGATTGGAATTGGTTTGTGAGAGCTCATTCATGACCAAATAGTCCTCATATATCATGTCAAACACCATCATGGAAGAATTTGAAGCCAGATCAAAAATTTCCAGAAATGGAAACTGGACCTGTAACTGAAACTTACCAAAAATGGAAAGTCTTGATCCTCAAACTTACATCATGATACAAGCTTCAAATGAATTTTTGCCCAACATGAAAGTTGAAGATCTTGTTCTCCCATTTCCAAAAAGTCCAAGAACTCTCAATTCCCATGTGTGGTTGGCAAGTTATGATCGAATCGATTTCGGAAAATCTTGAACTTCAAAGGGCCATATCTCTCAAACCATTTGGCCAATTTTGGTGGGGTTTTTTCCTACAAGTCACATTTGATCCCCTCTTTCCAAAAATATAAATTTCATGAGCCAAAACTTCACCAATCAAAATGGCATTTTTTGACCTATCTCATTTAAATGCAAGTTTGACCAATGTTTGACTTTTTGATATAAACATTTTTCTAACATTTGGCCAATTGGAACAGCTCAGAAATATCATTTAAAACATGTTTGCCAAGTCAAATTATGCAGTACATGAGGCCATTACTTAGTTGCTTGAAATTTGAAAAAGTACAAGTTTCACCATGCTACTCCATACTCCCTTGAACCTTGCCATGCTTGGTACTTCTAGCAGCAGATTTTCATGATCATTTGCTGTCAATTGAAGCACAGATAGCAGCCATAACCAGCAAAACAAAGGCCATGCTTACTTGCTTAAATTTTGGAACAAAAGGACACTTTCATCCATACTTCCATGGCCATGCCTTGTACTCACACATAGCAGTTTTTTTGTGCACCATTTTTCTGTCAATTACAGAGCATTACTGGCTGCAACCAACAGACCAGACAGGAAACCTTTTGGCTCTTGGATGCTCAAAAAATCACATCTTGCAAATTCCAAATTTTCTGTCCAAACCACAAGGAAACTGCTAACAGCAGATTTTGATACCTCCTTTTTCTGTCATTTTGAACACAAAACTTGCAGCCACAATCAAACACCCTGCACACAAAGCCTCACTCACCTTGCTTTGCATTCCAAAAACTCTGTCCAAAACATTAAAGGACCAAAGCCTTGCACCGTGTTTTCACTATCCATTCTTCAAAATGAACAAACCACTACTAACTGCATAATACAAGCCAACACACTGAAGAGAAAAATCACTTATCCACCTTGCTTTGGCACTCTTGCAAAATCTGTCACAACATCCAACAGAAAGAAACCATTGAACTTCACTCATTCATTCAAACTGACTTGAGCATTTCTTCAAAAACAGTCAAACTTCCAAAACTCACAATGAACAAAACCATGCTCTTACCTTGCTTTGCATTTTCTGTCCAAACCCTGTCCAAAATACCAAAAGAGCCTAGCCATTGCATTCTGACCATCCTTTCATCAAAATGAAACCAGTTTGGCAGCCACAACACAGCATAAGCACCTTGTTCTAAAAACTGCACTTTGGCCATTCTTCTAAAACCTGTCAAACTCCAAAACCAAAGCCAACATCCAACAGCAGGGCATGGCATTCTTCTGTCAAGACAACACTGCAGACAAACTTCATTCATTTTTCTAAACATCATCCCATCTTGGCATTTCAAAGAGAACCTGTCCAAACTTCATAAGACTTAAGCCTTGCACTATATCTTTTCACCCTCCATTCATCACTTTGAAACCCTACTGGCAGCATCAATTGCACCAACATAACCAACAGGAAAAGCCTACTTCACTCATTCTCCAAAAACTCACTCATTGGCATTTTTCAAACTCAGTCAAGAACTCATGATGAACTAAACCCTGGCCATTGCTTTTCACCATCTGTTCAGCATTTTTGAACCTCAAGTTGCAGCCTACAAAACACATAACAAAAAGAAAACCTTGGTTCTCATTCCCTCAAAACCACACTTTTGCGTTGTTTCCAAAAAATCTATCCAAAGAACTTCTAAAGAACTCAAGGATCCCTTTGTTGTTCTATCATCTGGCCCTCATTTGGAGGTTACTTGCAGCACTATTCACCAACTGGGAGTTCATTTGCCAGCACTGTTCTAAAGAAGCATACAACCATGGCAGATGGAATTTCAATCAAAACCAAGCATCCACAAGCCAAGGCATCTTCATCATACATCAAGGCATAACTGTGCTTCAACTGTTTCACTCCAACAACACCAAACAATAGCTGAATCTCTACTGTCCATCCAAATTGGTAAATTTTCAATCTCCCTATTTTGTGAAATTAGTGCATGCTTAATGTAGGTCTTTTGATGCTGATTTCGTGGATGGTCTTAGTTTTACAAATGGTCAAGTGATGTTTGAGTTATTTTGAAATGAACATTGATGATCCAAACTTACTTTGCATATAACTTGATGGATAGCTCAAATTAATGAAAACCAATGTTAGGATGTTGTTGTATGTTGTTTGATGATCACAATGGTATAGCCAATTGCAATTTCTGGGCAAGTTTGTGAAATCACGATTTGGGATGCCACTGTTCATGAAACCCTAGCCTTTGAATTTCCCAGATTTTTCCCCATTTTCGTGCTGCATGGCTTAAACTCATCAACCAATAGAAACATTTCATTTTATGCCCAAAACGACTGTGTTTTGATTAGTGGATTCAAATATTACAAAAATGCCATTCTTGCTTCATTTATTCCATTCTAAATTCACATTTAATTACCAATCTTGCAAAAATCATAACTTGCTCATTTTTGATCCAAATTCAATGGGATTTTTTGTGTTGTGTTCATCATGATCTCTACTTTTTTATCATTATTTTTCCAGAATTTTTGGATGAGTGGTTTTTAAATGTTGCTAGGGTTTGTGACATGTGACCAAATTTTGTACACTTTGCCAAATCAATTGTGAAATGATGAGAATGTATCCAATGGCTCCCAAATTTTTTGTGCTTAAACTAGACACATTCATGGTGATTTTGGTGTAGAGTTTGTGAATTTATCATTTGTGGTTTGTGAGTTATGATTTTTTGAATTAGGGTGTGACAATTTGTGTCACACCATTGATGTCCAACTTCATGATTTTCATAGCCATGCTTCTTGACCTCCAATTGATACAATTTTTTGCATGAACCTACTCTTGTATGTCTAGTTTATATGTGAATTTTCTTGGAATTATTTGTGGCATTTCCTAATTGTTTGAGATTTTCTCCCCTGCCTAGTCAATTGTTGACTTTGTGTGACACATGTTCCCATTTCATTTGTGAAATTCTCATACTTTATCAGATGGACATGAAATTTTACATGAGATCACTAGACATCCTCATCTTTGCCATGGTTTTAGTCCCATTCATTTATCATACACCATTCTTGACTTATGATTTTTCCAAGTTGATGCATGTTTGGTTGACTTCATTGAGCATGTTCAAAATGGCTTTGACTTTCTGATTTTCATTGACTGCCTTCCACTTGTCCAAATGAGATGAAATTTGACATGCTTACCATGCTATGTGTTAGGATTGATCATGATTTATTTGGTGATTTTTGGAAATGTTGTGGTTTGCTTTTGAGTTAAGTCTTTCTGTTGACTTCTATGAGCTTCTGTTTGCCATACTTTGACCTAAATGGTTCATGAAATGATGATAGTGATTGATATGGATGTGAACCCAATTGGTTTTGTTTCTTGATTGTTGGAACATGATTTTGGATACTCATCCTTTGCTGTTTTGACTTTTTCATTCTCTTTTGACCCTAGGCTTGCCCTAGTGGTCCTGTTACTCACCTTTGAGTTTGTGTTTTCAGGTTGACCATCAAACGGCCATTGAGACCAATTCTTTTGATTGACCTTGCTTAAATATCATTGTCTAACCTCTTTGTCTTGTAGGTAGCTTGGCTCACATGCCTTAAGCTTTGTGCCTTGCACATTCACTAGCTTGTGTTGACTGGTTGATGTCTGTTTCATTTTGATTTAACCCTGACTTGTATACTAACTGTGCTTGACTGATTTCAGGTACTTTAGTTGCTTGTAGTTCCTTGTGAACTTTTGCTTTGCTTTGCTTGTATAAGCAATTTGCATTGAGGTATGTCTCTTTGTCTTCATGTAGTCTGGAAGACCTGGCCTGTTACTTGGCCAGGCAACTGTCTGAAGTCCTCCTTAAGAGGCAATGTTTGTGGATGTTTAATTTTGTCCTTGCATAGAGTCAAAGTCCTCCTAAGTGAAGAGGCAATTGGTGGAAGGTAGGGATATGCAATCTATCCCCCACTATTCAGTGTGTCATCTGCTTTGCTCACACCACTGTGTTGATGCATTACAGATACAAACCCAAGATCTTGTACAACTGTACAGTTGAGTCAGTTTTAAATGTGTAGAAGGGTTCCCACTTTCTGAACCCACACATTCTTGTCTTGAGCTCTCCCAGGCTAGGGATAAGAGCTGTGAAGTCTTATCTTCACTCACCTTTCATCTGCTTCACCTTAGCCCCTCAATGGCAAGGTTAAGAGCACATTCACCCATTTCCAGAGGTTTGTTTGTTGAGGTTGATATGACCCCTCGACTAAAACCTAACCCTTGTTTGAGCCACTTGCTTGTGTATAGTGTGTGCTATCTGTGCCTGTTTTACTTGCTTCCTGTGCAAGTTAGGATTGTTTTACTTGCTTCCTGTGCAAGTTAGGTTTGTTTTACTTGCTTCCTGTGCAAGTTAGGATTAGTTTAGACTTGCTTCCTGTGCAAGTTAGGTTTTGCTTGGCTTGCTTCCTGTGCAAGTTAAGTGTGTGTGGCTTGCTTCCTGTGTGAGCCATGCTTAGGATAGGTTGGCCCTTGTGCCATTTAGCTAGAAACCATAACTTAGGGTTGATTTTGCATGACAACATCTAGGCTCGAGTCGTAGTCTCCCTAGTTGTGTCTCCCTCTGTTATCTGGTTAGGCTAGTCCTTTGTCCCTGCGTAGGGGAACTACATCGCCCTGATCTTCATACCAGATGAAGTATGTAGGCAGGAGATTGAGCTGATCTCTCCGGGCGCCCTTTTTCCTTTTTGTGTGTGTGCTTGACAGTTATAGGCTCGAGTCTCCGACTCCCTATTAACCTGTTGTGTTGTTGTGTGCTTGGAAGCTGATGTAAGTCCATCGAGTGGCATTTGGGTTCCAGTGTGCGTGTGTTTGGTTCGGATGCTGATGTAAGTCCAGTGATTGGCAGTCGGGCTCCACGTTTGCCTTTGCCTGTGTTTGTTTGCGTGCGTGTCAGCCGAGCTACGAATGCTCTGATTCTTCTCTCGTCCGAGAAGATACGTATGCATAGGATGCGATATCCTAGCGAGCATGTGTCGTTTCCCCAGTCCGAACTACTTCGACTCTGATGTCTATGCCCGATAGACTAAGTAGGCCCAGGATGCGACATCCTGCCGAGTCAGTTTCAGTCAGTTTCTTGCGTTTCTTTCAGCCAGTGTGTGTGAGTATTTGAGCAGTGTTTAGCAACCAATTTATCCTTCCTTTTGCGCGTGGATCCCGTAGAGTACTACGGATGCGTAGGGGTGCTAATACCTTCCCTTCGCATAACCGACTCCCGAACCCATTCTCTTTGGTCGCGAGACCATGTTTTTTCCCAGGTTTACTTCGAGCGTTTCCTTTCCCTCTTTTGGGATAAATAACGCACGGTGGCGGCTCTGTTGTTCTTTCTTTTCCCGCCGGTTTTTCGCGTGATGCGACAGCTGGCGACTCTGCTGGGGATACCAGAGAAGTTGACCTGTGCTGGTCCTTCTTCCCTGAGCGAGTCTCTCCTAACGCTCTCTAGGTTAGGGTTTTGGTTGCTTTGTGCTGTGTTTATTTATTGCATTCATTATTTGTTCATTTCATTTATTGTTTGCATTTATTGTGTGCATTAATGTTTGCATTCATATTCATTATTCATTCTTCCTGGCTGGTTGTCTGTTTTTCTTTGTGGGGTGGGAGTCAGTTGAGGTAAAAGGTCCAATACCCAGACCATGAGTGAAATCTAGGAAACCTAGGAATAGAGTGATTCATGGGAAGCGGGTGGTGTACGCCACTTAGCGGAACATTGATATCACGAGCAGTTCAGACTCTGATGGGGTATTATCGGTGCATACATCGGGTGTGCACAGGATGATATTCTTGAAAGGGTTGTTTATCCTGCGTTTCTCTTGACCTTACCCTGGCCTAGACTACACCCGTGAGTGGGGAAGGGTTCATCATTACAGGTACTGTTGGTGACTTATGGTTCTGTTGGTGACTTTGGGTTCAGACAACAGTATATTCAGTTGACCTTGGGTTTTCAAGTTGGATTTGGGTTCTGAGTTTAGACCGAAGCTTCGACTTTGTGATCAGAGATTGCACAACCAGCCAGCCGTGTCTGCATCATGTGCATCATAGCATATTTATTTTTTTCAAAAGAAACGCATTGAAAAAAAAATATAAAAAAAAAAATCAAAAAAAAAGGGGAAAAAAAGAGAAGAAAAAAAATTAATCCCTGCATGCATATCATTTCTCAGGTACATTCCAGAGCTTGTTCACTAATAGAGATGGCAACAGTCCCAGAGTTGAAGCGGAAGACTTGTATCTACGTTTTTCACCGGGAGCCTTTGACGCCTCTGATTGAGTTGGGCAGTCTTGTGACCAGTGATCGTCTGGGGGGGTTCGTGAATCAGTACGGGGATATCCTGACAGTATTGAAGACAGTAGTTGACCCGGTGCCGTTGCAGACACTTCTTCAGTTCTATGACCCGGAGCTTAGATGTTTCACATTCCAAGATTACCAGTTAGCACCTACTCTCGAGGAGTATTCTATACTGTTGAGCATCCCGATTCAGCATCAGGTTCCTTTCTTGGACGTACCAAAGGAGGTTGACTTTAAGGTTGTTGCCAGAGCTCTCCGGTTGAGTGTTAAGGAAGTTTGTGATAATTGGAAGCCCAGTGGGGGAGTTGTGGGTCTGCCGTTGAAGTTTCTTCTGAGAATAGCCAGAGATGAAGCAGAGAAGGGAAATTGGGAAGCTTTTCACGCACAGCTTGCCGCCTTGATATATGGAATCATCCTATTTCCCAGTATGCCAAATTTTGTTGACCATGCTGCCATCAGCATTTTCATCAGAGGAAATCCAGTCCCCACCTTGTTAGCTGATACTTACTATGCCATCCACAGTAGGCATGGTAAGGGTGGAGCCATCAGGTGCTGTCTACCTCTCCTGTTTAGATGGTTCATGTCACTCCTGCCTGGTAGTGGACCCTTTGTGGACACTCAGAGCACTCTCAAGTGGACTCAGAGGGTCATGTCGCTCACCTCTTATGACATCAGATGGCAATCTTACCGGATGAATGTGAAGAATGTTATTATGAGCTGTGGAGAATTCCGGAATGTGCCACTCGTGGGGACCAAGGGTTGTATAAATTATAATCCAGTTCTTTCTCTTCGCCAGTTAGGTTTTGTTATGAGTAGAAGACCACTTGAAGCTGAGATAGCTGAGAGTGTGTACTTTGAGAAGAAGGATGACCCTGTTAGGTTGGAGCAGATTGGAAGAGCTTGGAAGTCCATTGGTGTCAGAGATGGATCCGTCTTAGGGAAGAAGTTTGCCATAGCCATGCCTGATTACACTGATTGGGTAAAGAAGAGAGTGGAAACTTTGTTGCTACCCTACGATAGGATGGAACCGTTGCAAGAGCAACCACCCTTGATTCTTGCTGATAGTGTGCCTGCTGAGCACTATAAGCAAGCTCTGATGGAGAGTCGTCGGTTGAGGGAGAAGGAGCAAGACACCCATATGGAGTTGTACAAAGCTAAAGCTGATAGGTTGCACATGGCCCATCAACTCAGGGAAGTGCAAGGAGAAGATGCTAGCAGAGCAAGGAGCAAGAAGAGATCCTACGAGGAGATGGAGAGCATGTTAGATGCAGAACACCGGGAGTGCTTGAGGTTGCAGAGAGCTCAGGCCAGCTATCAGAAGAAGATCAGAGACTTGGAGAGGCAACTTAGAGATAAAGACATCCAGTTGAAGAAGGAAGTAGACTTGAGACAGGCATCAGAGAACCGTCTTGGAGGAGAAGTCTTAGAGCTTAGAAGACAGTTGAAGGAGAAGATCACCCCTCTACCAGAATGTTCAGAATGCACACTGTTGTTAGACCAGTGCCATTACCTGAAGACCCTCATTCCGGAAGACCGTCTGTCTTAGTTTGTATCTCTGATTGTATTTTGTTGAGAATCACCTCCAGGCTTGTTGGATGGGATTCATTTGCGTGTAAGCCATCTCTTGGATCTTTTGTTAAGAATCACCTCCAGGCTTGTTGGATGGGATTCTTTTTCTTTGTACGTTGTTTATTCAGATATTCTGTTGACATTGGTTGTATGCCTTTTTACCCTTATGTATATATAAGGATGTCAGCATTTCCCTGTTATCTGTTTGTTCTCTTGTTGCTGCAAGTTGCCATTTTTTCAGGATGGGTCAGGCTCTTTGAATGCCTGAGAAATGAGCATATCATGTGCATCATACGCATCATTAGCATCATACTCATATCATTTTGCATAACAGGTGTTCTTGGTCGTGGCTTCTCACTCTGGTTCCTGTTTTAGGCAGGATAGCTGATCAACGTCCGCACCGCTACTCAACAAGACTGAATCAACAGAGAAGTATGGATCAATTTCAAGCTGAGTTGGCTGAGATGAAGGCTAGCATGGCCCAGTTTATGAATATGATTGAAGGGGTTGCACAAGGTCAAGAAGAACTCCGAGCCATGGTTCAGAGACAAGAGGCTGCAAATCCACCGGTCAACCATGCTCCGCCAGAGGGAGGTCCGGTCAATGATAACAATGTTGCTGCTGCTGTACCCGTCAACAACTATGCTGTAGGTGATGAGTTGGGGGGTATTCGAATCAACGGTCAACCTATTGCTCCAGATGCCGCTAATGCCAGAGTAGTCCGTGCTCCGGCCCGTAATCCTGTTCCGATTGTTGACAGACAAGAGGATATGTTCTCTCTGCTCAGTGAAGACGAAGACGTTCTGGGAAGGGTTAATGAGAGAGACCGCAAAGTTGAAGCTCTTGCTGAGAAGATCCGTGCTATGGAATGTCAAAACTCCCTCGGCTTTGATGTTACTAATATGGGATTGGTTGAAGGTTTGAGAATCCCTCACAAGTTCAAAGCACCGTCCTTCGACAAATACAACGGTACTTCTTGCCCTCGCACCCATGTGCAGGCTTATTATCGAAAGATCTCTGCGTATACCGATGATGAAAAGATGTGGATGTATTTTTTCCAAGATAGTCTATCTGGGGCTTCTTTGGACTGGTACATGGAATTGAAGAGGGATTCGATCCGATGCTGGAGAGATCTGGGTGAGGCCTTCTTGAGGCAGTACAAACACAACATGGACATGGCACCGAGCCGGACTCAGCTGCAGAGTCTTTGTCAGAAATCCAATGAAAGCTTCAAGGAGTATGCCCAGAGGTGGCGTGAACTGGCTGCTAGAGTTCAACCCCCTATGCTGGAGAGGGAGTTGACAGATATGTTTATCGGTACTCTTCAAGGTGTGTTTATGGACCGGATGGGAAGCTGCCCATTCGGTAGTTTTTCTGATGTTGTCATTTGTGGAGAGAGGACTGAGAGTTTGATTAAAACTGGGAAGATCCAAGATGCTGGTTCCTCTTCTTCTAAGAAGCCATTTGCTGGGGCACCTCGTCGAAGAGAGGGTGAAACTAATGCTGTTCAACACCGCAGAGATCAGAACAGAAGTGAATACCGTCAAGCTGCTGCAGTAACCATTCCGGCACCTCAACCTCGTCAGCAACAACAACAACAGCAACAACGTCCATATCAGCCCAAGCAAAGGATGCCTGATCGACGTTTTGATTCGATACCCATGTCGTACGCCGAGCTGCTGCCCGAATTACTCAGGTTGGGGATGGTTGAGTTGCGTACAATGGCTCCGCCTACAGTATTGCCTCCTGGGTACGACGCCAACGTCCGTTGTGACTTTCACTCTGGGGCACCAGGGCATCACACTGAGAAGTGTCGGGCTCTCCAGCACAAGGTCCAAGATTTGATCGATGCCAAGGCGATCAACTTCGCTCCAGTGCCTAACGTCGTAAATAACCCTATGCCTCAGCATGGCGGTCATAGAGTGAACAATATTGAAGGGAAAGAAGCTGAAGATCTGTTTGTTAATGTTGATGATGTTCAGACTTCTCTGCTAGTTGTGAAGGGCCGTCTGCTGAATGGGGGTGTCTACCCGGGCTGTGATGAGAATTGTTTGGGCTGTGCAGAATCTGAGAATGGTTGCGACCTGTTAAGGGCCGGTATCCAGGGTATGATGGATGAGGGTTGTTTGCAATTCAGTAGGGCTGTAAAAGATCGTGGGACAGTGTCGACTATCACCATTTACTTTAAACCGTCTGAAGAACGTGGACCAAGGGTCGTCAGTGCACCTGCAGCAAATGGTACCCCAGTTACCATTCCCGTGCCTGTAACCATCAGTGTTCCAACTACTATCGTGGCGTCTGAAAGAAGGGCTGTTGAGAATAGTAGAGTCGTGCCGTGGAAGTATGATAATGCTCACCGCAGTTACAGAAGGGCTGAAAGTCAGACGAGACCAGTGAATCAAGCTCCAGTGACGATTGGTTTACCGAATAGAGTTCCTGCAACTGTTGGTCCGACTGTGGATAATGTAGGGGGTCCAGGAGGTTTTACCAGAAGCGGTCGTCTGTTCGCACCGCGGCCTTTGAGGGACAATAATGCTGAGGCTCTCGCCAGAGCAAAGGGTAAACAAGCTGTGGTTGAGGAAGAACCTGTCCAGAAGGAAGCGCCCGAGGGGTCATTTGAGAAAGACGTGGAGGAGTTTATGAAGATAATCAAGAAGAGTGACTACAAGATTGTAGATCAGTTGAATCAAACTCCGTCCAAGATTTCTATACTTTCACTGTTGTTGTGCTCTGAGGCACACCGTAATGCTTTGCTGAAGATGTTAAATCTGGCTTACGTGCCTCCAGAGATTTCTGTCAATCAACTGGAGGGTGTGATGGCCAATGTGAGCACCAGGCATGGCGTAGGTTTCACCAACCTGGACTTACCGCCTGAAGGGAGAAACCATAACAAAGCCTTGCACATCACCATGGAGTGCAAGGGGGCAGTGTTGTCTCACGTATTGGTAGACACCGGGTCGTCGCTGAATGTGTTGCCTAAGCAGATTCTGAGGAAGATTGATGCGGAAGGGTCTGTGCTTACTCCCAGTGACCTGATAGTTCGTGCTTTCGACGGATCCAAACGTTCTGTGTGTGGGGAAGTTACCTTGCCTGTGAAGATAGGTCCTGAGGTATTCGATGTCACCTTCTATGTTATGGACATCCAGCCTGCCTATAGTTGTTTATTGGGGCATCCATGGATTCATGCAGCAGGGGCAGTCTCGTCGACTCTCCATCAAAAGCTCAAGTATGTCTGGAACGGTCAGATTGTGACCGTGTGCGGTGAAGAAGAGATTCTGGTGAGTCATCTATCCTCGTTCAAATATGTTGAGGTGGATGGCGAGATCCACGAAACCTTATGCCAGGCGTTTGAGATTGTGGCTCTTGAGAAAGTGGCGTACGCTGAGCAGAGGAAGCCAGGTGCTTCAATTACTTCTTACAAGCAGGCTAAGGAGGTTGTTGATTCTGGCAAAGCTGAAGGCTGGGGCAAGATGGTGGATTTGCCGGTTAAAGAAGACAAATTTGGTGTTGGTTATGAGCCTTTCCGAGCAAAGCAAAATGGTCAAGCGGGTCCGAGTACCTTTACCAGCGCTGGGCTGATGAATCATGGTGACGTCTCCGCAACCGGTATTGAAGACTGTGACAGCGATTGTGATTTGGACAACTGGGTTCGCCCGTGTGCACCAGGGGGGTCTATCAACAACTGGACGGCTGAAGAAGTGGTTCAAGTTACTCTTCTGACAGAGTAATTTTCTGTTGTTTTGTCATTTTGCATGAAAATCCTACGTTCTGCCCAAGGCGTAGTGATTCATTTTGTAGGGCCTCATCATGTTTTAATGATTATCATTAATGAAGGACATTTTTTGAAATCAAACTTTGTGATCCCTGTCTTTCTATTTTTGTTTTCATTTTTCTTTTTCAAAAAAAATGGCAATGTTTTTTTTTTTTGTTTTTGTGACTTCTTGAACTCTTTTTCTAAAAACAAAGCATTAAACATGCAGAAGCGATCTTATGGCATTCACTATGAACAGTTCTGTTATGGCTCAGTATGATTTCGACAATCCCATCTACCAAGCTGAAGAGGAGAGTGAGGAAGACTGTGAACTCCCTGCAGAATTGGTCAGATTACTGAAACAGGAGGAAAGGGTCATCCAACCTCATCAGGAGGAGTTGGAGGTCGTTAATTTGGGTACTGAGGACGCCAAAAGAGAAATCAAGATTGGGGCTGCTTTAGAGGACTCTGTCAAGAGGAGGCTGATTGAGATGCTGAGAGAATATGTGGAAGTATTCGCCTGGTCATATCAAGATATGCCTGGTTTAGATACAGACATTGTGGTGCACCGATTACCTCTTAGAGAAGGATGTCCTGCGGTCAAGCAGAAGCTTCGTAGAACGAGTCCTGACATGGCAAATAAGATCAAGGAAGAGGTTCAGAAGCAGTGGGATGCGGGTTTTCTGGCTGTTACAAGTTATCCCCCATGGGTGGCCAACATCGTTCCTGTGCCGAAGAAGGATGGTAAAGTCAGAATGTGTGTCGATTACCGGGATTTGAATAGAGCGAGTCCGAAAGATGATTTCCCATTACCTCACATTGATGTATTGGTTGATAATACGGCTCAATCCTCGGTATTCTCTTTCATGGATGGTTTCTCTGGATATAATCAGATCAAGATGGCGCCAGAGGACATGGAAAAGACGACATTCATTACACCTTGGGGCACGTTCTGCTATAAGGTGATGCCATTTGGGCTAAAGAATGCTGGTGCTACCTATCAGAGGGCAATGACGACTCTTTTTCATGACATGATGCACAAAGAAATCGAAGTGTATGTGGATGATATGATTGCGAAGTCGCAGACAGAAGAGGAGCACCTGGTTAATTTGCAGAAGCTGTTTGACCGGTTGAGAAAGTTCAAGCTGAGATTGAATCCGAACAAGTGTACGTTTGGGGTGAGATCAGGGAAGCTTTTAGGCTTCATTGTCAGTGAGAAAGGGATTGAGGTTGATCCAGCAAAGGTCAAAGCTATTCAAGAGATGCCTGAACCGAAAACGGAGAAGCAAGTCCGTGGGTTTTTAGGGAGATTGAACTACATTGCAAGGTTCATATCTCATCTAACTGCCACATGTGAACCAATTTTCAAACTACTTAGAAAGAATCAGGCGATCAAGTGGAATGATGATTGTCAGAAGGCTTTTGACAAGATAAAAGAGTATTTACAGAAACCTCCAATCCTTATACCTCCAGTTCCTGGGAGACCTCTGATAATGTACCTGTCAGTGACTGAGAACTCGATGGGGTGCGTATTGGGACAGCATGACGAGTCTGGTCGAAAAGAGCATGCCATATACTACCTTAGCAAAAAGTTTACCGACTGTGAAACAAGATATTCACTGCTCGAGAAAACTTGCTGTGCTTTGGCCTGGGCTGCTCGCCGACTAAGGCAGTATATGTTGAACCATACTACCTTATTGATTTCTAAGATGGATCCAGTAAAGTACATCTTTGAGAAACCAGCTCTCACCGGACGTGTTGCCCGTTGGCAGATGATCTTAACAGAGTATGACATTCAGTACACGTCACAGAAGGCCATCAAAGGTAGTATTCTGTCAGACTACCTCGCCGAACAACCAATTGATGACTATCAGCCTATGATGTTTGAATTCCCGGATGAAGACATCATGTATCTTAAGATGAAAGATTGCGAAGAGCCTCTTGTCGAGGAAGGACCGGACCCGGATGACAAATGGACACTGATGTTTGATGGGGCTGTGAATATGAATGGTAACGGTGTTGGGGCAGTATTGATCAATCCTAAAGGTGCTCATATACCTTTTTCTGCCAGATTGACGTTTGACGTCACCAACAACGAAGCTGAGTATGAGGCTTGTATCATGGGGATAGAAGAAGCCATTGATCTGAGGATCAAAACACTTGACATATTTGGAGATTCTGCTTTAGTGATCAATCAGGTCAATGGAGATTGGAATACGAATCAGCCGCATTTGATTCCGTATAGAGATTACACCAGAAGAATACTGACGTTCTTCAAGAAGGTGAAGTTGCATCATGTCCCCCGGGATGAGAATCAGATGGCTGATGCCTTGGCTACTTTGTCATCTATGATCAAAGTTCATTGGTGGAATCATGTGCCACATGTTGCGGTGAATCGACTTGAGAGGCCTGCGTATGTGTTTGCAGCCGAGTCTGTTATGGGTGATGAGAAGCCGTGGTATTATGACATCAAGAATTTCCTCAAGACTCAGGAGTATCCTGAAGGTGCGTCAAAGAATGACAAGAAAACCCTGAGGAGGCTAGCTGGAAGCTTCTATTTGAATCAGGATGATGTGCTGTATAAAAGAAACTTTGACATGGTCTTGCTCAGATGCGTGGAGAGACCCGAGGCAGACATGTTAATGCAGGAAGTTCATGAAGGTTCCTTCGGTACTCATGCCGGCGGACATGCAATGGCTAAGAAATTGTTGAGAGCGGGTTATTACTGGATGACTATGGAATCCGATTGTTTCAAGTATGCTCGGAAGTGCCATAAGTGTCAAATCTATGCTGATAAGGTGCATGTCCCACCAAACCCTCTGAATGTCATGAATTCGCCTTGGCCGTTTGCCATGTGGGGCATCGATATGATTGGGAAGATTGAGCCTACGGCTTCGAATGGACATCGCTTCATTTTGGTTGCGATTGACTATTTCACCAAATGGGTAGAAGCAGCTTCTTATGCTAACGTTACCAAACAAGTGGTTACCCGGTTCATCAAAAAGGAAATCATATGTCGTTATGGAGTCCCTGAGAGAATCATCACTGACAATGGTTCGAATCTCAATAACAAGATGATGAAAGAGCTTTGTAAAGATTTCAAGATTGAACATCACAATTCTTCTCCTTACAGACCGAAGATGAATGGTGCTGTAGAAGCGGCAAACAAGAATATCAAGAAGATTGTGCAGAAGATGGTCGTTACGTATAAGGATTGGCATGAGATGCTGCCTTTCGCTTTGCATGGGTACCGTACCTCAGTACGTACGTCGACCGGGGTAACCCCTTACTCCCTTGTGTATGGTATGGAAGCTGTCCTACTTGTTGAAGTGGAGATTCCTTCTCTGAGAGTTTTATTGGATGTCAAGCTGGACGAAGCCGAGTGGATTCGAACAAGGTTTAACGAGTTGAGCCTTATCGAGGAGAGACGGCTAGCAGCTGTATGCCATGGACAGTTGTATCAGCGAAGGATGAAACGAGCCTTTGATCAGAAAGTGTGTCCTCGAAGCTATCAGATCGGTGATCTAGTTTTGAAGAGGATCCTCCCTCCCGGTACAGATAACAGGGGCAAGTGGACTCCTAATTATGAAGGTCCGTATGTTGTGAAGAAGTTATTCTCTGGTGGAGCCTTGATGCTTACAACTATGGATGGTGAAGATTTTCCGTCTCCTGTCAACTCAGATGTAGTCAAAAAATACTTCGCATAAATTGACCCGCTGGACAAAAAGAATAAAAGAGTCCAGGCAAAAAATGGGCATCCCGGCGAACCAAAAAAAAAAAAAAACAGAAAGAAAAGGTTCGGGCAAAAGTTAGGGATAAAAATAAAAAACTTGTACACCCGGTAAGTCGAAAACCCGCAAGGGCGGCTTAGGCAAAAATGGGTATCCCGGTGGATTGAAAACCCGAAAGGGCGATCCAGGCAAAAGTTAGGGATTAAAGCGAAGACTACAGTCTGAGTTATCTGTACTTCATCAAGCTTTGTCATCTGCCATCTCGAAAGATGTGATCCGTCCAGTCATTCTTCTCAGAAAGCAAAAAGTTGGGAGGAAAACTGATGATCTGTGAGTTATAACAGAATTGGGAAATAGTGGATGCCGTGTTCACATTGCCATTAGGATAGATTTTTCCTTTTGTGCGCAATTACCTCTTTCTAGGAATTGCTTCCCGATGTATTTGCCTCTTCAGGCACATTTTCAATCAGTAAAAGTCGTTATTCAGATAAATAGCTCTTTTGTTTTTATTTTTACTGTTTTGTTTGCAAAAATGTCCGAATTTTTGATAAGCATTGCATATAAGAACATGAAGGCTACACAATAATGTAGCACCTCAAATTTGCACCTATCATCATGCATACATTTTCACATTAGGTCATGGCATATCATGATCCATTGCATAGCATTTGCATTGTCCCTCAGTTGCCTCAAGAGCAAGCAATCAAGAATTAGGTCAAACTAATCTCCTGATCAGTCAACCAAGCAAGCAAAGGAATTTCTCATTGAATCAAGGCCTTGGGGTTTGTCCAACAAGTTCACATGGCTTGGAGGTCTATTTGAAGTATTTTGGTCAAGGGTTGAGGGCTCAGAGGTCAGCAGTTCATACACAGACAGTCAAAAACCCTAAAAAAGGTCAACTGTCAGTCAAAGCAGTGGATGGTGGTCATTCTTGTGGAATTTGAGCACCATGGTCAATAATCAAAAGTTCATACAACTTGGGACATCATTTGAAGTCAAGTTCTCAAGGAATTAGGGTTTGGAAGTCATCAGTCAATGCACAATCAGTCAGAAACCCTAAAAGTCAACTGTTGGTCAACTGTCCATTTAATCAGTGATTGGATGATTGGAATTGGTTTGTGAGAGCTCATTCATGTCCAAATAGTCATCATATATCATGCCAAACACCATCATGGAGGAATTTGAAGCCAGATCAAAAAATCCCAAAATAGAAACTGGGCCTGTAACTGAAACTTACCATAAATGGAAAGTCTTGATCCTCAAACTTACATCTTGATACAAGCCTCAAATGAATTTTTGCCCAACATGAAAGTTGAAGATCTTGTTCTCCCATTTCCAAAAAGTCCAAGAACTCTCAATTCCCATGTGTGGTTGGCAAGTTATGATCGAATCGATTTCAGAAAATCTTGAACTTCAGAAGGCCATATCTCTCAAACCGTTTGACCAATTTTGGTGGGGTTTTTTCCTACAAGTCACATTTGATCCCCTCTTTCCAAAAATATAAATTTCATGAGCCAAAACTTCACCAATCAAAATGGCATATTTTGACTTTTCTCATTTAAATGCAAGTTTGACCAAGAGTTGACTTTTTGATATAAACACTTTTTTAACATTTGGCCAATTGGAACAGCTCAAAAATGTCATTTAGAATGTGTTTGCAAGCTCATTTTATGCAGTACATAAGGCCATTGCTTGGTTGCTTGAATTGTAAGAAAGGTACAATTTCACCATACTTGTCCATGCTTCCACAACCATGCCTTGTACCTCAAAAGAGCAGCAGCATTATGCAGCAATTTTTCTGTCATGGTGAGCCTCATTATGCAGCCAAATAACCAACAAGTACATATGGCCTTACTAGCTTACTTGAACATTGGCAAAAGGACATGTTTACAACAAATCCAATCCATGAACCATACTTGTACCACTCTCACATAGCAGAATTTTTGGCCATCATTTTCTGTTTTGGACACACACATAACACAGCCACATAACCAATTGCATACCACTCACTCTCTAAAAATCTCACCTTACTGTGGCATTTCTAATTGGCTGTCAAAGCATCCAAAAGCATGAGCCTTGCCATGCCTGGTACTGCTCATAGCAGACCAAGGCCATAATTTGCTGTCACTGGTAGCAGCAGGGGCAGCAGGACAAAGCCACTTTGGCCAAGGCAAATCAAATGGATGCATCCTCATTTTCAAAAAGAACTCACCCTTACTTGCATTTCCTATTTTTTTTCTGTCATCACACTATACATCCTGCAGATTCCAACTTTGTTGAAAATTGAGAAAAGAAACAAAAAGGCCTGGCATCCATTCAAAAACAAGCAGCCACAAACAACCTTCACTTATTTTCCAACCAAAGCCCTTGCTCACTTGGCTATTTTTCTGTCAAAAACACAACAAACTAAGGTAGCTTGACCAACCACTTCCATCATATTTTCCTGTCACAGAACACATTCATTGAGACAGGGTTGGCATTTGTTTGCAATTTCTGTCAAAAGGATTCACCTTGCCCTCACCTTGCATTTTCTGTCAAAACATAACAAACTAAAACCAATACAAGAGAACTTGACTGAGGCCTTGGTACAGACCTTTGGCATTTTCTTCTAAAAACCTGTCACAACCTGCCTTGCCTGGCACAAGGTTCCTCACCATTTTGCTGCTATGAAAAACAGCAACAGTAGCCAACACATAACAAGGCATTGGATTTAACTCACTCAACAAAAGCCTCCCTCCTTGCCACTTGCATTTTTTCCTGTTCAAGGCAAAGGAACAAAACCTGCTACCACCATCCAACTGCAGCAAAAGTCATAAACCTAAACCTGGCTTGACCATACCCTCACCATTTCCTGTCATGGAAATGAACTAGCATCATCAAACCAACAAGAAATAGCATTGGTTCTCTCATTCACTCAAAAAAAACACACCTTGACACTTTCTCATTTTTCAGTCCACAAACTCCAAACACCTTGACCTTGTTTTGTTGGTTCATCATCAAGGCAACATCATGAGCACATTGCAATCACATTTTTCACACTTGGAAGCATTTGTTCTAGTACTGTTTTAGAAAAAGCATCTTCCATGGCAATCCAAGTTTGAGCCCATTTCAAGCATCTACAAGCCAAGCCAATTCTACACTCATCATTTGAAAGCTCAAAGTGTACCTGTTTGGAGTCAAAGTCCCTAAATAACAACTGAATCATCACTGTCCCTCCAAATTGGTAAGTTTTCGAGCTCCATGATTTCTCAAATTGATACATGTTTTCAAAAGATCTTTCAATGCTGAGTTTAGTGATGCTTTAACTTTTTGGAGTGGTTGCTTATTCATGAAGATATGATGAGATAAAGTTTGATGCTTGAAAATGTTTCCTTTGATTTCTTGTTGTGTAGTTCAAATTAATGAAAATAGGGTTTGGATTGTTGTTGTATGTTGTTTGATGATTACAATGGTATGCTCAATTGACATTTTTGGGAGAAATTGAGAAATCATGATTTGGGGATGGTGGTGAACAGTAAACCCTAATCCCAATTTGCCCAGATTTTCCCCATTTTCGTGTGCATGGCCTCTTTCAGTATTAGCCAATGAAAACATTTCCTCACAATGGCCAAAACGACCGTGTTTTGATTAGTGGGTCAAAATATTACCAAAATGCCATTTTCTCAAATATTAATTCAATTAATTTCACATTCAAATCACCAATCTTGCAAAAATCATAAAAGCTTCAATTTTAATCCAAATTCAATGGGATTTTTTGTGTTGTGTTCATCATGATCTCTACCTTTTTATCATTATTTTTCCAGAATTTTTGGATGAGTGGTTTTTAAATGGCCTTAGGATTTGTGACATGTGACCAAATTTTGTGCACTTTGCCAAATCAATTGTGAAATGATAAGAATGTATCCAATGGCTCCCAAATTTTTTGTGCTTAAATTAGACACGTTCATGGTTATTTTGGTATAAAGTTTGTGAATTTATCATTTGTGGTTTGTGAGATATGATTTTTTGAATTAGGGTGTGACAATTTGTGTCACACCATTGATAACCAACTTCATGATTTTCATTACCATGCTTCATGACTTCCAAATGACTTGATATTTTTCATGAGCCTACTCTTGTATGTCTAGTTGACTTGTGAATTTTCTTGGATTTAATTGAACTATTTTCCATTTGTTTGAGATTTTTCTTCCCTGCCTAGTCAAATGTTGACTTTGTGTGACACATGTTCCCATTTCATTTGTGAAATTCTCATACTTTATTAGATGGACATGAAATTTTACATGAGATAACTAGACATCCTCATCTTTGCCATGGTTTTGATCCCATTCATTTATCATACACCATTCTTGATTTATGATTTTTCTAAGTTGATGCATGTTTGGTTGACTTCATTGAGCATGTTCAAAATTGCTTTGACTTTCTGATTTTCATTGACTGCCTTCCACTTGTCCAAATGAGATGAAATTTGACATGCTTACCATGCTATGTGTTAGGTTTGACCATGATTTATTTGGTGATTTTTGGAAATGTTTGAGTTGACTTTCGAGTTAAGTCTTGCTGTTGACTTCTATGAGCTTCTGTTTGCCATGTTTTGACCTAAATGGTTCATGAAATGATGATGAGGATTGATATGAGTGTGAATCCAATTGGTTGTGTTTCCTAGTGGGTTGAACATGATTTGGGATACTTGCCCCTTGCTGCTTTGACTTTCTCATTCATTTTTGACCCTAGGCTTGCCCTAGTGGTCCTGTTACTCACCTTTGAGCTTGTGTTTTCAGGTTGACCATCAAATGGCCATTAAGACCAATTCTTTTGATTGAGCTTACTCAAGTATAATTGTCTAACCTCTTTGTTTTGTAGGTGGCTTGGCTCACATGCCTTAAGCCTTGTGCCTTGCACATCCATGTGCCTCCAATTAACTGTTGGTGTCTGTTTCTGTTTGTTTTGTTTGAAGTTGTATACTAACATCTGCTTGACTGTTTCAGGTGCTTTAGTTGCTTAGTTCCTTGTGAACTTTTTGCTTTGCTTTGCTTGTATAAGCAATTTGCATTGAGGTATGTCTCTTTTACTTCATGTAGTCTGGAAGACCTGGCCTGTTACTTGGCCAGGCAACTGTCTGAAGTCCTCCTTAAGAGGCAATGTTTGTGACTGTTTACTTTTGTCCTTGCATAGAGTCAAAGTCCTCCTAAGTGAAGAGGCAATTGGTGGAAGGTAGGGATATGCAATCTATCCCCCACTATTCAGTGTGTCATCTGCTTTGCTCACACCACTGTGTTGATGCATTACAGATACAAACCCAAGATCTTGTGCAATTGCACAGTTGAGTCAGTATCAAATGTGTAGAAGGGTTCCCACTTTCTGAACCCACACATTCTTGTCTTGAGCTCTCCCAGGCCAGGGATAAGAGCTGTGAGGTCTCATCCTCACTTCATCCTTTCATCTGCTTCACCTTAGCCCCTCAATGGCAAGGTTAAGAGCACATTCACCCCATTCCAGAGGTTTGTTTGTCGAGGTTGATATGACCCCTTGACTAAAACCTAACCCTTGTTTGAGCCACTTGTTTGTGTATAGCGTGTGCTATCTGTGCTTGTAGGATTGTTTGACTTTCTTCCTGTGCAAGATAGGATTGTTTGACTTGCTTCCTGTGCAAGTTAGGATTAGTTTAGACTTGCTTCCTGTGTGAGCCATGTTTAGAGTTGTTTGGCCGAACTACGGCAACTCTGATTCTCATGTTCAGATGAGATACGTAGGCACGAGATGCGATGTCTTGTCGAGTTTGACTAACCACTAACACTAATTCTTTTCTCTCACCCCTGTTGTGATTGAGATATCCCCTTTCTCTTGCCCTAGTTGCAATTGAGACCTTGCTTTTTCCTGTGTCTGTCCAGGATAGGTTGGCCCTTGTGCCATTTAGCTAGAAACCTTAACTTAGGGATGATTTGCATGATAACATCTAGGCTCGAGTCGTAGTCTCCCTAGAGTTGTGTCTCCCTCTGTTATCTGGTTAGGCTAGATCGTTTATCCCTGCGTAGGGGAACTACATCGCCCTGATCTTCATACCAGATGAAGTATGTAGGCAGGAGATTGAGCCGATCTCTCCGGGCGCCCTTTTTTCTTTTTGTGTGAGTTGTCTGACAGTTGCTAGGCTCGAGTGCCTGACTCCTTAGCAATCTGTCGCCTGTGTCTTTGTTTTGTCTTGTTGTGTGCTTGGAAGCTGATGTAAGTCCATCGAGTGGCATTTGGGTTCCAGTGTGCGTGTGTTTTGGTTCGGATGCTGATGTAAGCCCAGTGATTGGCATTCAGGCTCCATGTTTGCCTTTGCCTGCTTTTGTTTGTGTGCGTGTCAGCCGAGCTACGAATGCTCTGATTCTTCTCTCGTCCGAGAAGATACGTATGCATAGGATGCGATATCCTAGCGAGCATGTGTCGTTTCCCCAGTCCGAACTACTTCGACTCTGATATCTATGCCTGATAGACTAAGTAGGCCCAGGATGCGATATCCTGCCGAGTCAGTTTCAGTCAGTTTCTTTTGTCTCTTTCAGCCAGTGTGTGTGAGTATTTGAGCAGTGTTTAGCAACCAATTTTCCTTTCTAGTGTGCGTGGATCCCGTAGAGTACTACGGATGCGTAGGGGTGCTAATACCTTCCCTTCGCATAACCGACTCCCGAACCCATTCTCTTTGGTCGCGAGACCATGTTCTTTCCTAGGTTTACTCTGAGCGTTTCCTTTCCCTCTTTTGGGATAAATAACGCACGGTGGCGGCTCTGTTGTTCTTTCTTTTCCCGCCGGTTTTTCGCGCGATGCGACAAATAATTTGCAGAAAGATGAAACATTTGAAAATCATTTTGAATGTTGAGGACACTTGAGCGTATCTTGTCCATGTATCCCCTGGGGGCATTTTGTTGTGCTGTTTTTCAGATTGGCATCTGTGAGGACATTTCCTCAGCAGATTTTTTTTCCCAAGCAAGTTTGGAGGCTATCAGAGCTATGTTCCCCCGCGAAGACGTCTGTGGATAGTGCCTTCTATTCCCCAACAGATCTGAGGATTGCCTATCTCCAGCAGGCCTGTATTTGCTGATTTCCTCCCCGAGCGAGGTAGGTTCATTGAAATTTATCTCCAACATTTATCCTATCTGTGGACTGAAGGTTATCCCCAGCGGAGTTTACCTTTCCCAGCTACAGTGCTTTTCTCCAACATGAGTGTGAAGTCGCTTTACCGTTCCCCAAGCAGAGTTCCCCGCAGAGTATTTCCCCAAGAGGAGTCTCCCCGCAGAGTCAGAGTATCTGATCATTTCGGCTCTCCAGCCGGAGTTTTTCATCATTCATTTGCATTTTGCATGTAGTAATCATTGCATCCTCAAAAATCGCGTAGCATTTCCATCCAATATGGAGCATTACGCCATAGAAAAATCCAAACATATGCATTCATGTGTTAACCTCACCAGACTGTATCCCCGACAGAGGCAGATCATTTCATTCAACATCAGCACAGCAAGTCTGCTACAGTTGCTCCAGTCAACATTTGGTGTTGATAATCCCCATAGAGGTTTATTTCCTCATCCGTTGGTGAAAGGAAGTCCTGCTTCTCCCCAGTGAGACCCCCCTGCAAATGTTCAGCCTTGCCCGGTCATCTTGTGGATGTCAGTACCCTGTCAGCACCAGTGTCTGTTATGCCTTGGTGTCGGTAAACACCATCTTTCGGTGATTCCCAGTCATGCGTAAGTGTCTGGTCTTCTTTTGATGTCGGTAAACATCATCTTTCGATGTTCGTAACGTCGTCCTTCTCCCAGAAGAGTTTACTCCTCTCCGTTGGTGTCGATAAACGTTGAGTTTTTCCCGATCATCCGTTGATGATTTGGTTGTGTTCATTATCTCCATTACTCCTCTCCGTTGGTGTCGATAAACGTCGAGTTTTTCCTAGTCATCCGGTGATGTCTAGTTGTACCCTCCCCATGTGGACTTACCTCTCCGTTGGTTTCGATAAACGACGAGTTTTTCCCATTCGTCCGTTGACGTCTGTTTTTGTTTCTCTTTTTCCCATTCATCTGTAAATGTCTGGTCGATCTTTTTTGGTGTCTGTAAACATCATCTTCCGATGTCTGTAAACGTCGAGTTTTATCCCATTCATCCGTCGATGTCTGGTCGAGTATTCCCATTCATCTGTAAATGTCTGGTCGATCTTTTTGGTGTCTGTAAACATCATCTTCCGATGTCTGTAAACGTCGAGTTTTCTCCCATTCATCCGTTGATGTCTGGTCGAGTCCCCCCAGTCATTCATTAATGTCTGGTTACCTCTCCGTTGGTTTCGATAAACGTCGAGTTTTTCCTGGTCGTCCCCAGCTGGTTACCTCTCCGTTGGTCTTGGTAAACGTTGAGTTTTTCCCATTTCGTCCGTTGACGTATGGTTGTATCCCTCCCAGTTATTCAACAGCGTCTGGTTACCTCTCCGTTGGTCCCGATAAACGTTGAGTTTTTCCTAGTTGTCCGTTGGCATCTAGTTGTGATTGTTGTTCCCATACATCGTCGTTGCGATGTCTGGATGTGGCTGTACCCTTTAAAAACAAAACCAAAAAATATATACCTAGCAATAAAAATCAAATCCCAGTGGACGTTTCCATTGGTGGATCCCTGTGTTGTGCAAATTCTACGGTTCTTGGTATTCAATCCCTGTTTACCCTGAAAGTCTGACAGCCGTTGCTCTCATCCATTCGGGTCCCCAGCTGATTGAATAGGGGCAGCTGTAGCACCTCAAATTTGCACCTATCATTGTACATACATTTTCATATTAGGTCATAGCATATCATGGTCCATTGCATAGCATTGCATTGCCTCTTTTGCCTCAAGTGCAAGCCAATCAAGAAATTAGGTCAAACTGATCAGGAGATCAGTCAACCAAGCAAACAAGCACAATTCTCAAGGAGCCAAAGCCTTAGGGTTGGTCCAACAAGTTCACATGACTTGGAGGTCCATTTGGAGTGTTCATGTCAAGGGTTGAAGGCTCAGAGGTCATCAGTTCATACACAGACAGTCAAAAAACCCTAGAAAGTCAACAATCAGTCAAAGCAGTGGATGGTGACCATTCTTGTGGAATTTGGGCACCATGATCAATAATCAAGAGTTCATACAACTTGGGACATCATTTGAAGTCAAATTCTCAAGGAATTAGGGTTTGGAAGTCATCAGTCAATGCACAATCAGACAGAAACCCTAAAAGTCAACTGTTGGTCAACTGTCCATTTAATCAGTGATTTGATGATTGGAATTGGTTTGTGAGAGCTCATTCATGACCAAATAGTCCTCATATATCATGTCAAACACCATCATGGAAGAATTTGAAGCCAGATCAAAAATTTCCAGAAATGGAAACTGGACCTGTAACTGAAACTTACCAAAAATGGAAAGTCTTGATCCTCAAACTTACATCATGATACAAGCTTCAAATGAATTTTTGCCCAACATGAAAGTTGAAGATCTTGTTCTCCCATTTCCAAAAAGTCCAAGAACTCTCAATTCCCATGTGTGGTTGGCAAGTTATGATCGAATCGATTTCGGAAAATCTTGAACTTCAAAGGGCCATATCTCTCAAACCATTTGGCCAATTTTGGTGGGGTTTTTTCCTACAAGTCACATTTGATCCCCTCTTTCCAAAAATATAAATTTCATGAGCCAAAACTTCACCAATCAAAATGGCATTTTTTGACCTATCTCATTTAAATGCAAGTTTGACCAATGTTTGACTTTTTGATATAAACATTTTTCTAACATTTGGCCAATTGGAACAGCTCTGAAATATCATTTAAAACATGTTTGCCAAGTCAAATTATGCAGTACATGAGGCCATTACTTAGTTGCTTGAAATTTGAAAAAGTACAAGTTTCACCATGCTACTCCATACTCCCTTGAACCTTGCCATGCTTGGTACTTCTAGCAGCAGATTTTCATGATCATTTGCTGTCAATTGAAGCACAGATAGCAGCCATAACCAGCAAAACAAAGGCCATGCTTACTTGCTTAAATTTTGGAACAAAAGGACACTTTCATCCATACTTCCATGGCCATGCCTTGTACTCACACATAGCAGTTTTTTTGTGCACCATTTTTCTGTCAATTACAGAGCATTACTGGCTGCAACCAACAGACCAGACAGGAAACCTTTTGGCTCTTGGATGCTCAAAAAATCACATCTTGCAAATTCCAAATTTTCTGTCCAAACCACAAGGAAACTGCTAACAGCAGATTTTGATACCTCCTTTTTCTGTCATTTTGAACACAAAACTTGCAGCCACAATCAAACACCCTGCACACAAAGCCTCACTCACCTTGCTTTGCATTCCAAAAACTCTGTCCAAAACATTAAAGGACCAAAGCCTTGCACCGTGTTTTCACTATCCACTCTTCAAAATGAACAAACCACTACTAACTGCATAATACAAGCCAACACACTGCAGAGAAAAATCACTTATCCACCTTGCTTTGGCACTCTTGCAAAATCTGTCACAACATCCAACAGAAAGAAACCATTGAACTTCACTCATTCATTCAAACTGACTTGAGCATTTCTTCAAAAACAGTCAAACTTCCAAAACTCACAATGAACAAAACCATGCTCTTACCTTGCTTTGCATTTTCTGTCCAAACCCTGTCCAAAATACCAAAAGAGCCTAGCCATTGCATTCTGACCATCCTTTCATCAAAATGAAACCAGTTTGGCAGCCACAACACAGCATAAGCACCTTGTTCTAAAAACTGCACTTTGGCCATTCTTCTAAAACCTGTCAAACTCCAAAACCAAAGCCAACATCCAACAGCAGGGCATGGCATTCTTCTGTCAAGACAACACTGCAGACAAACTTCATTCATTTTTCTAAACATCATCCCATCTTGGCATTTCAAAGAGAACCTGTCCAAACTTCATAAGACTTAAGCCTTGCACTATATCTTTTCACCCTCCATTCATCACTTTGAAACCCTACTGGCAGCATCAATTGCACCAACATAACCAACAGGAAAAGCCTACTTCACTCATTCTCCAAAAACTCACTCATTGGCATTTTTCAAACTCAGTCAAGAACTCATGATGAACTAAACCCTGGCCATTGCTTTTCACCATCTGTTCAGCATTTTTGAACCTCAAGTTGCAGCCTACAAAACACATAACAAAAAGAAAACCTTGGTTCTCATTCCCTCAAAACCACACTTTTGCGTTGTTTCCAAAAAATCTGTCCAAAGAACTTCTAAAGAACTCAAGGATCCCTTTGTTGTTCTATCATCTGGGCCTCATTTGGAGGTTACTTGCAGCACTATTCACCAACTGGGAGTTCATTTGCCAGCACTGTTCTAAAGAAGCATACAACCATGGCAGATGGAATTTCAATCAAAACCAAGCAACCACAAGCCAAGGCATCTTCATCATACATCAAGGCATAGCTGTGCTTCAACTGTTTCACTCCAACAACACCAAACAATAGCTGAATCTCTACTGTCCATCCAAATTGGTAAATTTTCAATCTCCCTATTTTGTGAAATTAGTGCATGCTTAATGTAGGTCTTTTGATGCTGATTTCGTGGATGGTCTTAGTTTTACAAATGGTCAAGTGATGTTTGAGTTATTTTGAAATGAACATTGATGATCCAAACTTACTTTGCATATAACTTGATGGATAGCTCAAATTAATGAAAACCAATGTTAGGATGTTGTTGTATGTTGTTTGATGATCACAATGGTATATCCAATTGCAATTTCTGGGCAAGTTTGTGAAATCACGATTTGGGATGCCACTGTTCATGAAACCCTAGCCTTTGAATTTCCCAGATTTTTCCCCATTTTCGTGCTGCATGGCTTAAACTCATCAACCAATAGAAACATTTCATTTTATGCCCAAAACGACTGTGTTTTGATTAGTGGATTCAAATATTACAAAAATGCCATTCTTGCTTCATTTATTCCATTCTAAATTCACATTTAATTACCAATCTTGCAAAAATCATAACTTGCTCATTTTTGATCCAAATTCAATGGGATTTTTTGTGTTGTGTTCATCATGATCTCTACTTTTTTATCATTATTTTTCCAGAATTTTTGGATGAGTGGTTTTTAAATGTTTCTAGGGTTTGTGACATGTGACCAAATTTTGTACACTTTGCCAAATCAATTGTGAAATGATGAGAATGTATCCAATGGCTCCCAAATTTTTTGTGCTTAAACTAGACACATTCATGGTGATTTTGGTGTAGAGTTTGTGAATTTATCATTTGTGGTTTGTGAGTTATGATTTTTTGAATTAGGGTGTGACAATTTGTGTCACACCATTGATGTCCAACTTCATGATTTTCATAGCCATGCTTCTTGACCTCCAATTGATCCAATTTTTTGCATGAACCTACTCTTGTATGTCTAGTTTATATGTGAATTTTCTTGGAATTATTTGTGGCATTTCCTAATTGTTTGAGATTTTCTCCCCTGCCTAGTCAATTGTTGACTTTGTGTGACACATGTTCCCATTTCATTTGTGAAATTCTCATACTTTATCAGATGGACATGAAATTTTACATGAGATCACTAGACATCCTCATCTTTGCCATGGTTTTAGTCCCATTCATTTATCATACACCATTCTTGACTTATGATTTTTCCAAGTTGATGCATGTTTGGTTGACTTCATTGAGCATGTTCAAAATGGCTTTGACTTTCTGATTTTCATTGACTGCCTTCCACTTGTCCAAATGAGATGAAATTTGACATGCTTACCATGCTATGTGTTAGGATTGATCATGATTTATTTGGTGATTTTTGGAAATGTTGTGGTTTGCTTTTGAGTTAAGTCTTTCTGTTGACTTCTATGAGCTTCTGTTTGCCATACTTTGACCTAAATGGTTCATGAAATGATGATAGTGATTGATATGGATGTGAACCCAATTGGTTTTGTTTCTTGATTGTTGGAACATGATTTTGGATACTCATCCTTTGCTGTTTTGACTTTTTCATTCTCTTTTGACCCTAGGCTTGCCCTAGTGGTCCTGTTACTCACCTTTGAGTTTGTGTTTTCAGGTTGACCATCAAACGGCCATTGAGACCAATTCTTTTGATTGACCTTGCTTAAATATCATTGTCTAACCTCTTTGTCTTGTAGGTAGCTTGGCTCACATGCCTTAAGCTTTGTGCCTTGCACATTCACTAGCTTGTGTTGACTGGTTGATGTCTGTTTCATTTTGATTTAACCCTGACTTGTATACTAACTGTGCTTGACTGATTTCAGGTACTTTAGTTGCTTGTAGTTCCTTGTGAACTTTTGCTTTGCTTTGCTTGTATAAGCAATTTGCATTGAGGTATGTCTCTTTGTCTTCATGTAGTCTGGAAGACCTGGCCTGTTACTTGGCCAGGCAACTGTCTGAAGTCCTCCTTAAGAGGCAATGTTTGTGGATGTTTAATTTTGTCCTTGCATAGAGTCAAAGTCCTCCTAAGTGAAGAGGCAATTGGTGGAAGGTAGGGATATGCAATCTATCCCCCACTATTCAGTGTGTCATCTGCTTTGCTCACACCACTGTGTTGATGCATTACAGATACAAACCCAAGATCTTGTACAACTGTACAGTTGAGTCAGTTTTAAATGTGTAGAAGGGTTCCCACTTTCTGAACCCACACATTCTTGTCTTGAGCTCTCCCAGGCTAGGGATAAGAGCTGTGAAGTCTTATCTTCACTCACCTTTCATCTGCTTCACCTTAGCCCCTCAATGGCAAGGTTAAGAGCACATTCACCCATTTCCAGAGGTTTGTTTGTTGAGGTTGATATGACCCCTCGACTAAAACCTAACCCTTGTTTGAGCCACTTGCTTGTGTATAGTGTGTGCTATCTGTGCCTGTTTTACTTGCTTCCTGTGCAAGTTAGGATTGTTTTACTTGCTTCCTGTGCAAGTTAGGTTTGTTTTACTTGCTTCCTGTGCAAGTTAGGATTAGTTTAGACTTGCTTCCTGTGCAAGTTAGGTTTTGCTTGGCTTGCTTCCTGTGCAAGTTAAGTGTGTGTGGCTTGCTTCCTGTGTGAGCCATGCTTAGGATAGGTTGGCCCTTGTGCCATTTAGCTAGAAACCATAACTTAGGGTTGATTTTGCATGACAACATCTAGGCTCGAGTCGTAGTCTCCCTAGTTGTGTCTCCCTCTGTTATCTGGTTAGGCTAGTCCTTTGTCCCTGCGTAGGGGAACTACATCGCCCTGATCTTCATACCAGATGAAGTATGTAGGCAGGAGATTGAGCTGATCTCTCCGGGCGCCCTTTTTCCTTTTTGTGTGTGTGCTTGACAGTTATAGGCTCGAGTCTCCGACTCCCTATTAACCTGTTGTGTTGTTGTGTGCTTGGAAGCTGATGTAAGTCCATCGAGTGGCATTTGGGTTCCAGTGTGCGTGTGTTTGGTTCGGATGCTGATGTAAGTCCAGTGATTGGCAGTCGGGCTCCACGTTTGCCTTTGCCTGTGTTTGTTTGCGTGCGTGTCAGCCGAGCTACGAATGCTCTGATTCTTCTCTCGTCCGAGAAGATACGTATGCATAGGATGCGATATCCTAGCGAGCATGTGTCGTTTCCCCAGTCCGAACTACTTCGACTCTGATGTCTATGCCCGATAGACTAAGTAGGCCCAGGATGCGACATCCTGCCGAGTCAGTTTCAGTCAGTTTCTTGCGTTTCTTTCAGCCAGTGTGTGTGAGTATTTGAGCAGTGTTTAGCAACCAATTTATCCTTCCTTTTGCGCGTGGATCCCGTAGAGTACTACGGATGCGTAGGGGTGCTAATACCTTCCCTTCGCATAACCGACTCCCGAACCCATTCTCTTTGGTCGCGAGACCATGTTTTTTCCCAGGTTTACTTCGAGCGTTTCCTTTCCCTCTTTTGGGATAAATAACGCACGGTGGCGGCTCTGTTGTTCTTTCTTTTCCCGCCGGTTTTTCGCGTGATGCGACATGAGGCATTTCAGAAAGTCTTTGAAAAAGAACATTCTGGATATGTTCGTTGTATGAGACTTGGAGTTACGCCATCTTAGTTTAATAGATCTACGAGATTGAAGTCTTATTTTGAAGAAAAATGAAAGAATAAAGGAAATGTAAGAAGAAATTATTGCACTTAAAGAAAAGAATTCAAAAATTAATGAATTGGTAGAGAAAGTCTCACTCTTAAAGCAAAAGGGCTATTTTAGGAAAGAGAAAATTGAACTCTTAATGCAAATGCGAAATTCTAGAGGAAAACATGTATATTATTTTTGATGCATTTAAAGTTAAAGATCCTGAGTATTATTTTAAAGAGTATATTATTTTAATACATTTCTTAGGGATTAGAATCACTCGTTGATGGTAGACGTTCTTTGAGTCTAGCTACCTAATTGCAAATAATGAATCATCAAGAAGGACTAATTAGACTTTACTATAAATTTATTAAATTATGAGGTTTCCTATGTATTTTTGGCATTATGATGCTTATTATTATAAGATTAGGATTTGATATATTTTCGATTTATTGTACTACATGACATGATTATGGAACTCACATTATGATGCTTATTTGATATTAGATGTTTGTGATTGAATTTTATTATGTTAAAAAGTGATAGAAATTAAAATAAAAAAGTTACAGAAATATTACCAAAAAATAATAATAATTTAAAGAAAAAATAATATCATACAAAAATAATACTATAAATAAATAAATTTAAGATGATAATAAATATAAATAAAAAATAATATTCTAAAAAAATAATACTATAGACAAAAATTAATAATGGTTTAAACTTTTGCTAAAAGTAAAAATTAAATAATTAGCACCACTTTAAATTGTTATTAACTAAATTATATTAAGAATTTGTAAAACAAATTACGACGGATTGAACCGTCAGGATTTCACACTCATGACGGTTTGAAACCGTTGTAACCAGGATTGAAAACAGAACTCAAACTAAAATTCAGAATGGTTTGTAATTGTCGCAACTTGCAATTTATGTCAATTGCATACCCGTCGCAATTTAGAATGACGATTGGAATCACTACGCCAAATAAGGGAAAAGAGGGCGCTTTTTTCGGCCTATAACAGCGCTTTAAAGCGCCCTCTAATCTGGCGCTGGCATAGGTAAAGACAGCGCTTTTTTTCCTAGTGAAAGCGCTGTCTAAAGTGGCTCTTTAAGACCTTTAAGGGCCACTTTAGAGGGCGCTTTTTCAAAAAAGCGCCCTCTAAAGTGGAAACATTTAAGGGGTTTAGAGGGCGCTTTTACTGGAAAGCGCCCTCTAAAGTGGAAACTTTTAAGGGTTTAGAGGGCGCTTTCCAGTAAAAGCGCCCTCTAAACCCTTAAATGTTTCCACTTTAGAGGGCGCTTTCCAGTAAAAGCGCCCTCTAAAGTGGGTGGTTGTTTAAATTTTTTTTTTAAAAAGCGCTATATTTTTTTTTATTTTAGACAACCTGTATATTGAAGCAGTACACCCAAAACTATATAATTTGAAGCCCTTTTTCACACATTGCATTCAACAAGCCTTATATACAACAATCCATACATATACAACAATCCACTGATATATAATCGTTTAACTTCTAAAGATTCTATATACAACCAATTCATAACTTAAAAAGAAATAAAACTAAGTAGCAAAAGCATCTCTGAGATGTATGTTTTTTTTGGTAGCAGCAGTCTTCTTAGCAACAACCTCTTTTTGTTCAATATCAATAGCATGAACCTAAAATATCATAAAATTAGTTAGGTGATGTATAAGATCAAGAATTAACATTTTCTATGCATAAACATCATATAATTGTGTTTATACCTTTTTCTTTTTATGCAACTGACTCGATTTGCTGCGTAATCCCCTTATATTTTTGGTCCCTTATCTTTTGAAGATAGAATTGATATATATTTAGATGGACATGTTCCATTGTCGTAGAGGGATACTTTCAAATATCCAGCATCATCATCTACGCGAATGAGGCTTGACGACAATAGAGCATCTCCATGTAAACAAATATCAATTGATACTTCCGAGCATCCCTTGCCCCTTGCACGAATGATTGACTTCATAATAGCCATTTTACCTGTAAAAAAGAAAACAATTAAAATCAGATGACAAATGTAAAAACAATTAAAATCATAAATATCATATAATTGTGTTTATACCTTTTTCTTTTTATGCAACTGACTCGATTTGCTGCGTAATCCCCTTATATTTTTGGTCCCTTATCTTTTGAAGATAGAATTGATATATGTTTAGATGGACATGTTCCATTGTCGTAGAGGGATACTTTCAAATATCCAGCATCATCATCTACGCAAATGAGGCTTGACGACAATAGAGCATCTCCATCTAAACAAATATCAATTGATACTTCCGAGCATCCCTTGCCCCTTGCACGAATGATTGACTTCATAATAGCCATTTTACCTGTAAAAAAGAAAATAATTAAAATCAGATGACAAATGTAAAAACAATTAAAATCATAAATATCATATAATTGTGTTTATACCTTTTTCTTTTTATGCAACTGACTCAATTTGCTGCGTAATCCCCTTATATTTTTGGTCCCTTATCTTTTGAAGATAGAATTGATATATGTTTAGATGGACATGTTCCATTCTCGTAGAGGGATACTTTCAAATATCCAGCATCATCATCTACGCGAATGAGGCTTGACGACAATAGAGCATCTCCATGTAAACAAATATCAATTGATACTTCCGAGCATCCCTTGCCCCTTGCACGAATGATTGACTTCATAATAGCCATTTTACCTGTAAAAAAGAAAACAATTAAAATCAGATGACAAATGTAAAAACAATTAAAATCATAAATATCATATAATTGTGTTTATACCTTTTTCTTTTTATGCAACTGACTCGATTTGCTGCGTAATCCCCTTATATTTTTGGTCCCTTATCTTTTGAAGATAGAATTGATATATGTTTAGATGGACATGTTCCATTGTCGTAGAGGGATACTTTCAAATATCCAGCATCATCATCTACGCGAATGAGGCTTGACGACAATAGAGCATCTCCATCTAAACAAATATCAATTGATACTTCCGAGCATCCCTTGCCCCTTGCACGAATGATTGACTTCATAATAGCCATTTTACCTGTAAAAAAGAAAATAATTAAAATCAGATGACAAATGTAAAAACAATTAAAATCATAAATATCATATAATTGTGTTTATACCTTTTTCTTTTTATGCAACTGACTCAATTTGCTGCGTAATCCCCTTATATTTTTGGTCCCTTATCTTTTGAAGATAGAATTGATATATGTTTAGATGGACATGTTCCATTGTCGTAGAGGGATACTTTCAAATATCCAGCATCATCATCTACGCGAATGAGGCTTGACGACAATAGAGCATCTCCGTCTAAACAAATATCAATTGATACTTCCGAGCATCCCTTGCCCCTTGCACGAATGATTGACTTCATAATAGCCATTTTACCTGTAAAAAAGAAAACAATTAAAATCAGATGACAAATGTAAAAGTCATTTTACCTGTAATAAAGAAAACAATTAAAATAAACAAAAAACAATTTCAGAAGAGTTCAAACACATTCGGACCTAGGTTTCTAATGATACTGGTGTTGACACAAAATCATATGTTCATAGGTCGTATAACCCTAACTACTGGGTAATGTAGTCCCATTGCATGCGCTATCATGGTCACTAAAAACCAACCGTCAATAACATAAAACAGGTCGAAAACAAATGTAGTCCCATTGCATGCGCTATCATGTTCATAGGTCGTATAACCCTAATAAACCCAAACTAACAAACGTAGCATAGACAACAATAACATAAAACAGAAATTGGGCAAAGCTAAAACAAAGCAATAACATAAAACAGAAATTGGGCAAAGCGTGTACCTTTGATTGGTAGAAGGAGGAAACGCGCAGTAATAATGTAGATCTAACAGAGGTGGAAGGAAAACGCCTTAGAACCCTAACGTGAAAAAGAACGAAAATATATAACAGATAGTGAAATAACAAAACGTGCAGTATTTTATAATTTTAATGTTTACTAAAGGGGACATTAGAGGGCGCTTGTGGAAAAAAAGCGCCCTCTAAAGGGGGCCTAAGAGGGCGCTTATGGAAGCGCTCTCTAAGGCTTTCCAGAAGCGCTTTATAAGTTGGAAATGCACATGGACTTATAACAGCGCTTTATACAAAGCGCCCTCTAAGGGTAACCTTAGAGGGCGCTTTACAAAAAGCGCCCTCTAAGGGTAACCTTAGAGGGCGCTTTAAAAAAAGCGCCATGTATTGTTGTCCCTCTATCTCCTCCTTATTTTTTCGCTTCACCTTAGAAGGCGCTTTTTTACAAAAGCGCCCTCTAAAGTGCGCTGTCTATTGCTCCTTATTTTTCGCTTCACTTTAGAGAGCGCTTTTTTAATAAAGCGCCCTCTAAGGTGCGCTGTCTATTCCAGTTTTTGGCATAGTGAATGGCAGTTTTAGCAACTGTTGCAGTACAGTCTGACGACATACGTTTTTGCGACATAACCAGAAATGTCGCGACTTATCATTTGAGGCGCTTCAAACCGTCGTAACCTACTGTCGCATCCGCGAAAAACAACCGGCGGGCTAAAACAAGACAACACAGAGCCGCCACCGTGCGTTATTTATCCCAAAAGAGGGAAAGGAAACGCTCAGAGTAAACCTGGGAAAAAGCATGGTCTCGCGACCAAAGAGAATGGGATCGGGAGTCGGTTACGCTAGGGGAAGGTATTAGCACCCCTCACGTCCGTCGTACTCGACGGGATCCACGCTCAAAAGATAGAAAAAAGGTTGCTAAAACAAACACATCACACACACACACACCGAAAAAAACACAGGTGGGGGAAAGGAGGAGAGGGCTCGCTAGGATATCGCATCCTATGCCTACGTATCTCGTCTGGAACGAGAATCAGAGCTGCCGTAGTTCGGCTCACGCACGCCAAACAAGACACAACGCACACAGGAAACCGACTGCCAATCGCTGGACTTATGTCAGACTCAACACAAAAATGGCAAACATGGAACCCGAACGTCAATCGCTGGACTTACATCAGCTTCCGAACCAAACAAACCCACACTAGAACCCGAATGCCAATCGATGGACTTACATCAGCTTCCAAGCACACAACAACCAAACAAGTTAATAGGGAGTCGGGAACTCGAGCCTATAACTGTCAAGCACACACACAAAAAGAAAACAAAGTGCCCGGAGAGACCTCGCACGGTCTCCTGCCTACGTACCTCATCTGGTATGAGGATCAGGGCGACGTAGTTCCCCTCAACAGGGGAGAAATTCTGACCAGATACAAAGGGAGACACACTGCTAGGGAGCTGGACTCGAGCCTAGATGTTATCATGCATCATTGCCCTATGTTATGGTTTCTATCTACTTACACAACAACAAGCTAATCCTAACCAGGAAAAAGCAAAGCAAACATTTCAAATAGCACACACTGTATC
The DNA here is from genome assembly GCF_024323335.1 of Lathyrus oleraceus. Lineage (NCBI taxonomy): Eukaryota > Viridiplantae > Streptophyta > Magnoliopsida > Fabales > Fabaceae > Lathyrus > Lathyrus oleraceus. The sequence continues at coordinate 385,867,661 of NC_066581.1, forward strand.
CAGTCAAAAGTGGGCTCAAACAAAGGATCAGACTGCCAAGGCAAGTCATCTGTACGAGGGTGGTGTTAGCTCTTAACCCTGACATTGAGAGTCAGGGTGAAGCTGATGAAAGGTGAGTGAAGATTAGACTCCACAGCTCTTATCCCTGGCCAGGGAGAGCTTCAGACAAAGGAGCGTGGGTTCAGAAAGTGGGAACCCTTCTACACTCAAGACACTGACTCAACTGATCTTGGGCTAATGTCCCAATGCATCAACACAGTGGTGTGAGAAGAGGGACGACTCAACAAGAATAGCAGGGGATGGATTGCACATCCCTTGGGTTCTGCCAATTGCCTTAATCAAGGTCTTTTCCTGCTTAGGGACAAAAATAAACAATCACAATCATTGCCTCTTAAGGAGGACTTCAGACAGTTGCCTGGCCAAGTAACAGGCCAGGTCTTCCAGACTACATGGAGACAAGAGAGTCTACCTCAATTGGTTTAACAACCAAGCAACAGCAAGCAAATTCTCAAGGAACTATTAGCAACTAATGTACCTGAAATCAATCAAATACAATCAGTATACCAATCACAAAAGCAAAACAGACAGTATAAAAGCCAACAGTCAATGTTCAATCAAACAATGCAATGTGCAATGCACAATCAACCCAAGTAAGCCAAGCATCCTTTTGGATGAAGCAGTTCGTGATTTGGACGTTTCAATGGCCAAAAGTTGAAAACAGATGCAGCTTGATGATGTGTAAGATGATTGGAATGAATGCCTTAGCTCAGTGGTGCACCCGATCAAAGAACCTTCAACTTGCCATGGATGAGTGAGATTGCAACAATCCAAATTCCTCAATGTTTTCGCCTTGATCTTGTGAAACAGTCGTGCACCAACACTGGTAGAGTGTGGATCAAACAAGAACAAGCATAATTGATGAAGAATTCAATGAGAAATGATGAAAAATGTGAAAACAGTTTTGAGAGAATTTGGAGAGAATTGGAGGGAAAATTTGTTAGATCTGAAAATGTGAAGTGTGATTATGATTTTCTGTTACAATTAATGTTTTATACCAACTCCTAATCCATTTGTTAATCACAATTAGCAAAATGAAGTGGAATTAGCAAAATGCATTTTATGCATAAATGTCCAAAATGGCCTTTTCTAGATGCATCCAATGGAACAGTAAAAAACCAGTGCAAACAAGTTCTAAATGTCATTTGGAGTGTGTTGCAATTGGTCTCAAGCGCAAAAGCCATGTATTTTTCAAATTGCCTATTTTCCCACCAATTTCAAAATGAATCACTTGAAAAATGACATTTTGCCATGATGATTTTTGATGAAATGTGATGATGCATCATGAAAGTACATGTAAAATGTGGTTTGCTCAAAGAAAGATCACCCAATTTGGCCATTCCATGTGAAAGTTATGCCACTTTGAATTTAGGCATTTTTGGAAAATGATTTGATCATAACTTGCCAACCACACATGAGAAATTCATGTTCTTGGACTTTTTGGAAAGGTGAGAGCAAGATCTACAACTTTCATGTTGAACAAAATTTCATTTGAAGCATTTTTGGACATGTAACTTTGAGATGAAAAACTTTCCATTTTGGGAAACTTTCAATTATAGGTCACTTTCTATTTTTGGAAAGTTTCCATCTGACTTTATTTTCTTCATTCTTGATATTTGAAATGTCAAATGAAACTTGTCTAGACATGAATGAAGTGTATCCAACTCTCTCCCACCTCCAAATCCATCAATCCTGGCACAGTTGACCACAGTTGACTTTTCTGATTGATAGATGAATTTGGCTATGCACTGATCAAGTTGAGCCTCAAACTTCTGATGAAATGGCTCAATGATGAAACCCTAGCTTCCATAAGCTCAATGTAATCATGAAATGACCCCCATATCCATTGTAGACCCCATCTCCTTGCCAAGCCCTGATTGGCCCAATGCAGCTGATTAGGGTTGACCAATGGTCAAAACCCTAATCTCAAGGTATCTGATCAATCTCTTGAATCTCTTAGATGATAACAAGACCATGATGATGATGATGCATCATTTCAACCAAGATGAAGACCAATCCCCTTGAGAAATCATGAAACCCTAATTTGAATCACACATCCTCAGATGATTAATGATCAGTCCATTCAATGAAAAACCTCAGGCTTGAATCTCAACCTCTTCATCTTCTGACCAAGACCTATGAGGATGACTTGCACAATGTAACCACATGATATGCAATTATGCAAATGCCTAATGACCTAAAAAATGATATGCAATATGTTAAGCCAGTCCCAAGAGAGGAGGGCAAATTTTGAGGTGTTACAGCTGCCCCTATTCAATCCACTATGAACCTATCGATATGAATAGCCTCGGCTTTCAGATGATCAGGATGAAGAGTGATTGAATACCAAGAACAGACGAACAATTTGCACTCTGATGGGAAAATAATTAACAATGCCTGTCAGAATCGGCAAAGAAACAATCTCGAAAGAAAAATCCGTCTGGAACGGAGAAAGTCGGCCTGATCACCGAAACAACAACGTCGACCTGGATACCAAAATAAATGGTAAAGCAGGGATAGCCATGGCCTGAACACCACATCCACTGGGGATTATCACCTCTTTTTAATGCTTTTCTTGAACCCCAAAATTTTTCTCTTTTTTCGTTTTCTTGAACCCCAAAATTTTTCCTTCTGCGCAAATGATCCCAGATCATTGCATTTGAACCTCAACATCTTGCTTGCCAAAATAATGAACCCCATTCTCCATTCGAACCCCAGTCGCCTGACGATAACTTGTGATCGCCATTGTGAACCCCATTCTCCAGAAAACACCTCGTGTCTCCTTTTCTCCATTTGAACCCCGATCTCCAGAAAATGCCTCAACATTTCCCTTTCTCCATTTGAACCCCGTTCTCCAATTTCTCGTGATAATTCCGTTGGCAACATCGGAAATAACACCAAACACCACTCTGAGGGCGACATATCAGAGGGTACACCTTCACAAAAGGAAGGTAACATGTGCATCTCTTCTTCAGAAGACACCTATAACGACCTCCACTGGCCTCCGCCAAAGTCTTAGGTAACACATGAACAAAAGATAATCCTAAGGACCTCATCCCGGATATAATCTTCAACTCCAATCTCCGTATGAACCCCGATCTCCAGAAAATGCCTCAACATTTCCTTTTCTCCATTTGAACCCCGATCTCCAGAAAATGCCTCAACACTTCCTTTTCTCCATTTGAACCCCGATAGTCGCGTTGATCGCGTAACGTCCTTTGATTTCATTTCCGTCTCCACTCGACGGAAAAAGTTTCCTCCAGTATCGCACTACTGGAGAACATTGTTGATCTGACAGATGCTAGACTCCTCGGAGTAACACCTTCACCCTTGAGCAAAACCACTTCTCAAACAGTAACCACGGTCTGAGACTAGCTCATGCTTGCAATAATGATGCATGATCGATTTTTTCAGCGTAATGCTCCATAATTATGGAAATGCTATGCGATTTATTGTGCAATATGCCATGCTTATTGTTTCATGATGAATGCATAAAAAGGCATCCCCCTCAAGGGACTCCTCTGGGGAACTCGAGACACTCCGCTGAGGAACTCGTCAACACTCCGATCTCCACCCTGATGGGGGAATAGCACTGCTGCTGGGAAAAGGCAACCCTTGCTGGGGAAAGCCTCCTTTGCACCCGATCCGCCTGGGGACTTCGCTGGGGAAGCGCCACCAATGCACTCTGTGGGGATACAACTGTCTTTGACTTGCTGGGGATATCAATCCCGACTCTGCTTGGGAAACAACCGCACACAGATACTTCCGCTGGGGAAATTGCCACCTTCAGGCCTGGCGACTGGGGAATATTGATCCCAGACCTACTGGGGATAACCATCCTGACCCTGCTAGGGAACCACAGACCTTGAATCTGCAAGGGATTTAGTCCTCACGACTCTGCTTGGGGATATACATCCCGACTTGTCTGGACCTTTTCTGCTCCATCATCTTGTATTTCCAATCGCTCCGTACTCGACGGAGAGCGAACTCCTGGGACTTATACAGACTTTTCAATTTTCAGACTTTGAAGAGTCTTCTTGATTAATTCCAAGGACCGTCGTACGTCTCGCTGTCTTTTTCACCGTTCTTCTGTCCATTCGTCCCTGATTGGACTCCCTGGGGATTTCTTTTGTCAACAGCTTCCACATCACGACCTGCAAGTGAGTGAAAATACCTAACAATTCCTGCAAAACAGACCGTTAGATAAAACCACGCCCCAGGCGTGTCAAGATTTCAACACTTGGGTCACTCAACCTTCCGAATAAGATTTCAAGTTTTCAATCTTATAAACATGCATTGGAAGGGACCTGTATGTCTTTAAAATGCAAGATTCTTTATCACAATAATTGGATGTTTTTGCAATCAAAGCGGTAAACAAAAACAAAATTATTCGACTGAATATGCATTTTATTGATTGGAAAAGTGTGGCTCAAATTGAGCAATACAAAGGAAGCAATTCCTGAAAAGAGGTAATTGCGCACAAAAGGAAAAATCTATCCTAATGGCAATGTGAAACCCGTGATCTCATCTAGTTCCAACTCGGTTACACCCCATATTGTAACACCTCAAAATTTTCCCTCCTCTCTTGGGACTAGCTTAACATTTGGCATATCATGTGTAGGTAATTAGGCATTGCATATTGCATATCATGTGGTTACATTGTGCAAATTATCCTCACAAGTCTTGATCAGAAGATAAGAGGTGGAGGTGCAAGCTAGGGTTTCATTGGACTGGATCATTATCTATCTGAGGGTGGTGGTTCAAATTAGGGTTTTGATTCTCAAGGGAGATTGATCTTCATCTTGGTGCAAGTGGTACATCATCATCATCATGGTCTTGATATCATCCAGAGGTTCAAGTGATTGATCATATACCTTGAGATTAGGGTTTTGACCACTGGTCAACCCTAGTCATCTGCATTGGGCCAATCAGGGCATGGCAAGGAGATGGGGTCTACAATGGATATGGGGATCATCATGTGATTGTATTGAGCTTATGGAGGCTAGGGTTTCATCATTGAGCCATTTCATCAGAGAATTGGGGCTCAACTTGGTCAGTGCATTGCCAAATTCATCTATCAGTTGAAAAAGTCAATTGTGGTCAACTGTGCTTGATTTTATGGATTTGGGGGTGGGAGAGAGTTGGATACACTTCATTCATGTCTAAACAAGCTTCATTTGACATTTCAAACCTCAAGAATGAAGAAAATAAAATCAGGAGAAAAGTTGCCAAAAATGGAAAGTGACTTGTAATGGAAGTTTCCAAAAATGGAAAGTTTTTCACCACAAAATTACATGTCCAAAAAAGCTTCAAATGAAAATTTGTTCAACATGAAAGTTGTATATCTTGCTCTCACCTTTCCAAAAAGTCCAAGAACCTGAAATTCCCATGTATGGTTGACAAGTTATGGTCCATTCATTTTCCAAAAATGCCTATAATCAAAGTGGCATAACTTTCACATGGAATGTCCAATTTGGGTGATCTTTTTGTGAGCAAACCCCATTTCCCATGTACTTTCATGATGTGTGATCCAAATTCGTCAAAAATGGTCAAGGCAAAAAGTCAAATTTCAAGTGGACTATGTTGAATTTTTGGTGTGAACATGTGATTTTGAGAATTGCTTAGAATTTGCACATGAGAACCATTTCAACACATCACATACATCAAATAGAAGTTGTGTGGATTGTTATTTCACTGTTCCATTGGTAATTTGGCAAGGTCATTTTTGGACTTTCACTTAAGTGCACATTAATACTAATCCCTTGGTTTATGCTAATTGTGATTAGCAAAGTGGATTAAGGCCTTGGTATAAATTGTAATTGTAACAGAATTTGTGAACACATTTCATTCTCCAAGAATTGTAACAGAATTTCCCTCCAAAACTTCACAATTCTCCAAAACTTCATCCAACATTTTTCAACATTTCTTCACCAAATCTGCATCAATTTGTATGATTCTTTTTGATTCACTGTCCACAAACCTTGAGGAAGAACTGTTTTGATCCAAATCTTGGCAAGGCATCAAGAATCGCAACTGTCCAAAGCAAGGTCATCAATGGAGTTTTGATAATTTTCGCATCTGGAGCATGCTGGAGCTGAGTTAATCATTTCAACCAATTTCTACAGCTTGGAACTGCTTCTGTTTTGGTGATTGGAACCTTGAAGCTCGCGAATCCTCATCTGCCATTTCTTCAAGGTGCATTTTCGAATTCCTCAATTGCTTCAACTATTATGTGCTTCTTATAGATCTTTCAGTGTAGAACAGCATGATGCTTGTAGTTTTCGATTTGGTTGAGTGTAGAGAGAGATATTGTGATTTGAACTTTGACCTAGGAAGTTTCTTTCGCTCGATCCCGTTGCTATGTTAAGAATTAGGAGAAATCATTTACATATTCATGATCCTTGTTGGAAGACGGTTCTAATGGTTATAAGTTTGTTGATTTTGGTTGAGATTTCTTGTTCTTCATTTTCTGGACTTTCTGGATTTGTTCTTGGTGAAGAACATGATAAACACGCGATAGATCCAAAATTTCGCCTGGCCTTGTTTGAATGTTGTTTCCCGCTTCCAGCTGCCAATGAGCGCTTGCCAACGCATTAATGCTAACGGCGTCGTTTTGGTCACACGGTTAAATATTACAAGTTTGCCATTATTCCATTAAATTAGCTTATTTCATTTTCTTTTTTTCATTTCAATTCCATTTTTGATGCTTGATCTTTAGAAAATCATAGATAATTCATCCTTTATCCAAATTGAGTGAGATTTTCTCCATGATGCTCCTTGTGATGTGTAGAATTTAATCATGATTTTTGTGATTTTTTTGCACGTGTAAAAAATTAAAATGCTTAGGGATTGATTGAATGTGTCATATTTGTACATGCTTTGCCATATCATTCATAAAATGATGATGCTTTCAAAGAAATGGATGAAATTTTTTGTGCATATTCTGGACACTTTGATGGTGATTTTGGTATGTGGTTTGTAATTTTTGGATACTTGGTTGATGAGATATGAATTTTTGAATAGAGGTGTGACAATTTGTGTCACACCAAGCTTGATGAACTTCATGATTTTATTTGATGTGCTTAGGGATGTTAGATTGAGCCAAAATTTTGCATGAATGAACATATGTATGTTGAGATCACATGTGATTTTTTCTGGATTTATTGATAGCATTTCCTAATTGATTGGAATTTTCTCTTCTGTTGGATCATTTTGTGACATTGTGTGACACATGATTGTATTTTGCTTGTGAAATTCTCATGGTGTATTGGATGGATGTGGAATTTGACATGTGGATTATAGACACATTATAGGTCATTGTGGTTTTGATCCCATTCATTTATCTTGTTTTGTCACTGTTTTATGATTTTTGGAAGTTGATGATTGTTTGGATACCTTGTGTTGGCTTGTTTGAAATTGTCTGAACTTTCTGATTTTCATTGACCTACTTCCTTTTGTCCAATTGAGCTGAAATTTGACATGCTATTCATTGGATGTGTTCTGTTTGGACTTGAATTTTTGTGGAACTAATTGAATTGTTTTGGTATGGATTTGATGTTGATCATTCTGTTTGGTCATTTGAGGTTGCATATTGCATGTTTGATACCATTTTGTGCATAAAATGATAATGGTGATTGATATGAGCATGGGACCAATTGCATTTGTTCCTAAATTGTTTGATTGTGATTTTGGATAATTTTCATTTGCTGTTTTGATTTTTTTTATCTCTTTGGACCCTAGGCTTGGCCTAGTGGTCTTGTTTCTCACCTTTGGAATTGTGTTTCAGGTTTGAGCTGCAAATGCCTTAAGGAGAACAATGCAAGTTGTAAATTGAGTTTGTTTGATGTTGTAAACTAACATTGACTTTGTGTTGTAGGGTTTGATGCTTGAGTTTAAGCTCATGGCTTGCACTTGTGTGCATTAACTTGTGTTTGACTGTACAGATTAACATTTGCTGTTTACTGTTGGTTTGTCTGAGTACTGATGATACTTGATTGATTTCAGGTACATTAAGTTGCTTACAGTTCCTTGAGAACTTGCTTGCTGTTGCTTGGTTTTTAAACCAATTGAGGTAGGATTTCTATTCTCCATGTAGTCTGGAAGACCTGGCATGTTACTTGGCCAGGCAACTGTCTGAAGTCCTCCTTAAGAGGCGATGTTTGTGATTGTTTAACTTTGTCCCCAAGCAGGTAAAGACCTTGATTAAGGCAATTGGTGGATCATAGAGATATGCAGTCTATCTCCCACTATTCTGTTGAGTCGTCCCTCTGCTCACACCACTGTGTTGATGCATTGGGACACAAACCCAAGATCTTGTACATTGTACAGTTGTGTCAGAGTCTTGAGTGTAGAAGGGTTCCTCCTTTCTGAACCCACACTCCTTTGTCTGAAGCTCTCCCTGGACAGGGATAAGAGTTGTGAAGTCTAATCTTCACTCATCTTTCATCTGGCTTCACCCTGACTCTCAATGTCAGGGTTAAGAGCTGAACACTACCCTTGTACAGATGACTTGCCTTGGCGGTCGAACCCATTGTTTGAGCCCACTTCTGACTGGATATAGTGTGTGCTATCTGAAATGTGAATGTTTGTTTTGTTTATGCTTGCATGCTTGCTTTCTTCCTGGATAGGATTAGCTTGCAGTTGTGCAAGTAGGTAGAAACCATAACATAGGGCAATGATGCATGATAACACCTAGGCTCGAGTACAGCTCCCTGGTAATGTGTCTTCCCTTTGTGTTTGGCTAGTCTTTCTCCCCCGTTGGGGGGAACTACGTCGCCCTGATCCTCATACCAGATGAGGTACGTAGGCAGGAGACCGTGCGAGGTCTCTCCGGGCACTTTTTTTTCCCTTTTTGTGTGTGTGCTTGACAGTTATAGGCTCGAGTTCCCGACTCCCTATTAACTTGTTGGTTGTTGTGTGTCAGGATATGGATGTAAGCCCAACGATTGGCTGTCCGTATCCTGATTATGTTTGTTTGGTTCGGAAGCCGATGTAAGCCCAGCGATTGGCATTCGGGTTCCATGTTTGCCTGAGTTTGTGTGTATCTTGTTTGGCGTGCGTGAGCCGAACTACGGCAGCTCTGATTCTCGTTCCAGACGAGATACGTAGGCATAGGACACGATGTCCTAGCGAGCCCTCTTCCTCTTAACCCCACCTGTGTTGTCTTCAGTGTGTGTGTGTGTGATGTTTGTTTTAGCAACCTTTTCCTATCTTTTGAGCGTGGATCCCGTCGAGTACGACGGACGTGAGGGGTGCTAATACCTTCCCCTTGCGTAACTGACTCCCGTACCCTTTCTCTTTGGTCGCGAGACCATGCTTTTCCCAGGTTTACTCTGAGCGTTTCCTTTCCCTCTTTTGGGATAAATAACGCATGGTGGCGGCTCTGTGTTGTTTTGTTTTAGCCCGCCGGTTGTTTTTCGCGGATGCGACACATATGTCCTCAGACTCTCCGTGCTTTCTGCCTTCTGAACAAGACATTTCCGACTGATCCCTACCGGGTATTATCCCCGATGCTTTAACCAAAGCACAAACGATCATGCTAGACGCAGTTGTTCGTTTCAATCCCTCTTTTGCCTGGACCGCCCTTTCGGGTTTTCAGTCCACCGGGATACCCTTTTTTGCCCAAGTCGCCTTTTCAGGTTTTCGACTTGCCAGGTTTACATTTTTTCAATTTTATCCCTAATTTTTGCCCGAACCTTTTTCTTTCTGTTTTTTGGTTCGCCGAGATGCCCATTTTTGCCTGGACTATTTTGTTCTTTTCGTCCAGCGGGTCTCTTTATACGAAGTATTTTTTAACTGCGTCCGCATTCACAGGGGATGGAAAATCTTCGCCATCCATGGTCGTTAGCAACAAGGCTCCGCCAGAGAAAACCTTCTTGACCACGAATGGACCTTCATAATTGGGTGTCCATTTGCCCCTTCGATCGTTTTGAGGAGGAAGGATCCTTTTCAGCACCATATCACCCACGTGATATACCCGAGGTCGTACCTTTCTGTCGAAAGCATGTTTCATCCTTTGCTGGTACAACTGCCCATGACAGATGGCTGCCAACCTCTTCTCCTCAATCAGGCTCAACTCTTCATACCGGGTCCTTACCCATTCAGCCTCTTGCAATTTTACGTCCATCAGGACTCTCAACGAGGGAATCTGAACCTCAACCAGTAGTACAACCTCCATTCCATATACCAATGAGAAAGGAGTTGCCCCAGTAGATGTACGCACCGACGTTCGATACCCATGCAATGCAAACGGCAGCATCTCATGCCAATCTTTATAGGTTACCACCATTTTCTGCACAATCTTCTTTATATTCTTATTGGCTGCCTCAACCGCCCCATTCATCTTCGGACGATAGGGAGAAGAATTGTGATGTTCGATCTTGAATTCCCGGCACAGCTCTGCCATCATCTTATTGTTCAAATTAGAACCATTATCAGTAATGATTCTCTCGGGAACCCCATATCTGCAAATGATGTCTCTCTTGAGAAATCTGGCAACGACCTGCTTCGTCACATTCGTATAAGAGGCTGCTTCCACCCACTTGGTGAAGTAATCAATAGCCACTAATATGAATCTGTGCCCATTCGAAGCTGTAGGCTCAATCTTTCCGATCATATCAATGCCCCACATAGCAAACGGCCATGGAGACGACATTAAACTCAACGGATTTGGAGGCACGTGCACCTTATCAGCATAAATCTGGCATTTATGACACTTCCGCACGTAATTAAAACATTGGGCCTCCATTGTCATCCAATAATATCCTGCCCTCAGCAGCTTCTTCACCATTGCATTCCCACTGGCATGGGTACCGAACGATCCTTCATGAACCTCTTTCATCAATTGGCTTGCTTCTTTATCATCAACACATCTGAGCAAGACCCAATCAAAATTCCTCTTGTACAAGACCCCATCCTTATTCAGGTAGAACACCATGGCCAACCTCCGCAGAGTCTTTCGGTCCTTCTTAGATGCTCCCTCAGGATACTCTTGAGTCTCTAGATAGCGCTTGATATCGTAATACCACGACTTCTCATCATCAAACGCCGTATCAACAGCAAACACATAAGCCGGTCTATCCAGACGACCTACTTCCACACTGGGGAACTGATTCCACCATTGCACTTTAATCAAGGCAACCAGAGTAGCCAAAGCATCTGCCAAAGGATTCTCCTCTCTAGGCACATGATGCAACTTCACCTTGGTGAAAAACGTCAACAATCTCCTCGTATAATCCCGGTATGGAATTAAATGAGATTGATGCGTATACCATTTCCCGTTAACTTAATTTATCACCAGAGCTGAATCTCCATATATGACAAGGTTCTTGATCCTCAAATCAATCGCCTCTTCAATCCCCAATATGCAAGCTTCATATTCAGCCACGTTGTTGGTGCACTCAAATGTTAGCCGGGCAGCAAAAGGAATGTGGGATCCTTTCGGCGTAACCAAAACAGCACCAACACCGCTTCCATTCACGTTAACGGCCCCATCAAACATCAGAATCCATTCGGATTCAGGGTCAGGCCCCTCCTCCGGGATTGGTTCCTCGCAATCTTTCGATTTGAGAAACATGTTGTCCTCATCAGGGAATTCGAACTTCATCGGTTGATAATCATCAATGGGTTGCTGGGCGAGGTAATCAGACAATACACTCCCCTTGATCGCTTTCTGAGAGGTATACTGTATATCATATTCCGTCAAAATCATTTGCCACCTCGCAACCCGTCCGGTCAATGCTGGCTTTTCAAAAATGTACTTGATTGGATCCATCTTGGAAGTCAATAAAGTGGTATGAACCAGCATGTACTGCCTTAGTCGGCGAGCAGCCCAGACCAAAGCACAGCAAGTTTTCTCGAGCAGTGAATATCTTGTTTCACAGTCGGTAAACTTTTTGCTAAGGTAGTATATGGCATGCTCTTTTCGACCAGACTCGTCATGCTGCCCCAATACACACCCCATAGACCCCTAGAGGACTGTCAGGTACAGAATTAACGGTCGTCCCTCCACAGGAGGCATCAGAATCGGAGGCTCCTGCAAATACTCTTTTATCTTTTCAAATGCTGCTTGGCAATCATTATTCCACCTGACCGTTTGATCTTTTCTCAATAACTTGAAAATTGGTTCACACGTGGCTGTTAGGTGAGATATGAACCGTGAAATGTAGTTCAATCTACCTAAGAAACCACGAACCTCTTTCTCGGTTCTCGGCTCAGGCATTTCTCTTATTGCTTTTACTTTCGCAGGATCAACCTCGATTCCTTTCTCACTCACAATAAACCCCAGCAATTTACCGGACCGCACTCCGAACGTGCACTTGTTCAGATTCAACCTCAATCTGAACTGTCTCAGCCGGTCGAACAATTTGGCCAGATCTACCAAATGCCCCTCTTCTGTCTGGGACTTTGCTATCATGTCATCAACATAGCATTCAATTTCATGATGAATCATATCATGAAACAAAGTCACCATGGCCCTCTGATAAGTAGCACCGGCGTTCTTGAGACCGAATGGCATCACCTTATAACAAAAGGTGCCCCACGGTGTAATGAGCGTTGTTTTCTCCATATCATCTGGCGACATTTTGATTTGATTATAGCCAGAAAAGCCATCCATGAAGGAAAACACCGAGAATTGAGCTGTATTATCTACCAACACATCAATGTGAGGCAGCGGAAAATCATCCTTCGGACTAGCTCTGTTCAGATCTCGGTAGTCCACACACATTCTCACCTTCCCATCTTTCTTCGGGACTGACACAATGTTCGCGACCCATGGCGGATAATTAGTGACAGCAAGGAAACCAGCATCCCACTGCTTCTGCACTTCTTCCTTGATTTTCATCGCCATGTCAGGTCGTGTTCTGCGCAATTTCTGCTTCACTAGAGGACAATCTGCTCGCAACGGTAGCTTGTGCACAACGATATCGGTATCCAACCCTGGCATATCTTGATAAGACCAGGCAAAGATGTCGACATACTCTTTCAACAATGCTACCAATCTGCTCTTGACACTCGCCTCCAAAGCAGCCCCGATTTTCACCTCTTTCTTGACCTCGTCGGTACCCAGATTCACCACCTCAATCTGCTCTTCGTGCGGCTGAATCACCTTCTCCTCTTGTTTCAACAACCTGGCTAATTCCCCTGACAGTTCACAATCTTCTTCGTCTTCTTCTTCAGCATGATAGATTGGATTGTCGAAGTCATATGAGGGTGTAACAGGATTGTTATCAATGAGATCCGGAGAATGATCGCATCTGCATGAATGTTGATTCATGCATTGCTTTAGAACCGGAACGAGACAAATTGAAAAGAAAAAATGAAAGCATTGCCATTTTTTATTTGTTTTTATTTTTAAACTGCAAAAATAAATGAAAAACAGGGAACACCGCTTTTAACTGAAAAACATCCTTTTATTAATGATGCGAATTTGCAAATTTAGACATGAGGTGGCTCTTACAATGAACCATTACGTGTCGGGCAACACGTATGGCTTTCATGCATATAAAATCAAAACAGGAAAAATATTACTCTTCCAGCAGAGTGACCCGGATGATTTTTTCAGCCTTCCAGTTCTGGACTCCCATCCCTGGAGCGCACGGCTTTATCCACCGGTCAATGTCGCAGTCACTATCAGCTTCCTCACTCATCATGCAGATGTGATCCGGATCCAACATTCCGGCACTAGTGAACGTGACTGACGTACGGCGTCCTCTGCCTTGTCCCGAGCCTCTGCCTGGCTGGTACCCCACTCTGAAGCGGTCCTTCTTTGCAGAGATATCCATCATCCTGCCTCAACCAGGAGCCTCTCCATTCCTCACCACCTCAGCGGCCTGTCTGTACGAAGCAATGGACGGTTTTTCCTCTTCCTTTGCAAAAAGAGCATTCTCCACCTTAACGGTTTCGAATGGTTGACTCGGCGTCTCCCAGATTTCGCCGTCCATCTCCACATATTTGAATGAGGACAGGTGGCTGACAAAGATGTCCTCTTCTCCGCACACAGTGACAACCTGTCCCTCCCAGATATATTTCAGCTTTTGGTGCAAAGTCGAGGTCACTGCCCCAGCAGCATGAATCCACGGCCTACCCAACAAGCAACTGTATGCCGGCTGAATATCCATGACGTAGAATGTCGACTTGAACACCTCTGGGCCTATCTTCACAGGAAGCTCAACCTCTCCAAACACGGCCCGCTTTGACTCATCAAACGCCCTCACTATCAAATCAGTGGGTGTCAGAATTAGCCCGTCACAATTCAACTTTGCCAGAGCCTTCTTTGGCAACACATTCAATGAGGAGCCGGTATCAACCAGCACATGCGAAAGTACGGCTCCTTTATACTCCATTGCGATGTGTAGTGCCCGGTTATGATTCCTCCCATCCACCGTCAGATCCATGTCTGTAAAACCCAACCCATGGCTGGCATGCACGTTAGACACGACCGTCTCCAACTGGTTAATGGTTATCTCCTGAGGAACATAGGCTTTCTTCAAAATTTTCAACAAAGCCACCCTGTGCCCCTCAGAGCTTAACAGCAAAGATAAAATGGATATTTTGGAAGGAGTCTGCTGCAGATGGTCCACCAACTTGTACTCAGACTTCTTGATGATCCTTAAGAATTCCTCTGCATCATCATCAAGTTTTTCTTCCGACCCTACCGGCGCCGGTGTCACCACTGGAGTACTATCACCAACCACTGCTTTCCCTTTTGCCCTGGCTAAAGCCTCGGCCTTTTCTTTTCTCTCTTTTTCTCCTTCTCCTCCCCTCAACGCGTCCGGAGCAAACAATCTTCAACTGCGAGTGAAACCGCTGGGACCGGCATTATCCACCTTTGAAACGGTGGTTTCACTTGCAGTCTGATCTTCCACCTTCTCTCCATTGCAGTACACCTCTCCACCATAATGCCATGGCATGACATCATCTTTGTCATACGGAATTGGCCCAGGTACCGTGATGGTAACTGGAGCCGCCTCAGCAAGAGTAGACAAATCCACCGGATCAAAATAAATTGTTATGGTGGAGACTTCATCCTTTCCCGAATCAACCTTCTCAATCAGAATACTCCCCTCGTCCATCAGGCCCTGGACAGTCTCTCTCAATAATTCACACCCATTCTGAACAACAGTGCACTCAGCACAATCAATACCACAGCCCGGGTGAACCCCATTCAACAACAACTGCCGTTTGACCTCAGCCAACGGAGTCTTCAACTGATCAACAGTGGACAACCCAACCCTACTCTCCTCCGAAATAGCATTCACCCCCCTTTGACCATGCGCGGGCATGGGATTAGCATTGACGTTGGGAGATGGTGCAAAGTTGATAGCCTTTGAATCCACCAGGTCTTGAACTACATGCTTAAAAGCTTTGCAGTTCTCTATGTTATGTCCGGGAGCACCCGAATGGAATTCGCATTTTGCATTTTCATCATAATTGGCTGGCCTCTTGTCGCATCCTGCGAAAAATCAACCGGCGAGACTCGAATAAAAAACACACACAGAGCCGCCACTGCGCGTTATTTATCCCAAGATAGGGAAAGGAAACGCTCAGAGAAACCTGGAAAGGAAATGGTCTCGCGACCAAAGAGAAAGGGTAAGGGAGTCGGTTACGCAAGGGGAAGGTATTAGCACCCCTCACGTCCGTCGTACTCGACGGGATCCACGTTCTAAAATAAAGAATAGGTTGCTAAAACATCACACACACACGGGGAACGCAGGTGGGGTTAGGAGAAACGGGCTCGATAAGGTATCGCACCTTATGCCTACATATCTTGTCTGGAACAAGAATCAGAGCCACTGTAGTTCGGCTTACGCACGCCAAACAACACAAAACATACAAACAAGCAAGGGTGGCAAACATGGAGCCCGACAACCACTTGATGGAATTACGTCGGCATCCGAACCAAAACACACTCAAAAGGGCAAACGTGGAGCCCGACTGCCAATCACTGGGCTTACGTCGGCATCCGAACCCAAACACACAGTCAGATAACAAGTAAACGCACGCAAAAAAGAAAAAGGTTGCCCGGAGTGGTCTCGCACGACCACCTGCCTACATACCTCGTCTGGAACGAGGATCAGGGCGATGTAGTTCCCCTGAAAGGGACTGAATTGCTAACCAGAAACCGGGGAAAGACACACTACTAGGGAGCTGGACTCGAGCCTAGTGTTGTCATGCATCGTTACCCTAAGTTCGGTTTTCTATCCTACTTGCATAAGCAAACTATTCCTATCCAGGAAAGAAGCCAGCACACAAGCATATAAAATAATTCAAGCATACATCAAATGAGAACAAGCATCTCAAACAGATATCCACACAGCACGCACTATAACCAAACAAGTGGCTCACACAATAGGTTTGACTGCCGAAGCGAGTCGTCTGTACGGGCTGGGTTTGCTCTTAACCTTGCCATTACGAGGCTAAGGTGAAGCAGATGAGAGGTGAAGTGAGGATCAGACCTCACAGCTCTTATCCCTAACCAGGGAGAGCTTCTGACAAATGAGCATGGGTCCAGAATGGGGGAACCCTTCTATACTCAGAGACTCTGACACAATGTGCACTGCACAGGATCTTGGGCTAGGATCTCAATGCTACAACCATGTAATGGGAGCAAGGAGAAGACTCAACTGAATAGTGGGGGATAGATTGCTTATCCCTACCTTCCACCAATTGCCTTGATTAAGGACTTTACCTGCTTAGGCACAAAATTAAACAATCACAATCATCGCCTCTTAAGGAGGACTTCAGACATTTATTTGCCCGGCCCGGTAACAGCCGGGTCTCCAGACTACATGAAGTCAAGAGGACCTACCTCAATGCAAGTTGCTTAAGCAAAGCAAAGCAAAAGTTCACAAGGAACTGAGCAACTAAAAGTACCTGGAAACAGTCAAACACAGTTAGTACTCAGACAGACAAAACTACACAGCAAAAGTTCAATCAGTTAATCTATACAGATCAATGCACAACAAAGCAAGCTATGAGCTCAAGCCCAAGCTTCACAACCTACAAAACAATGTTATGTTAGTGTACAAACATCAAACAACATCAATTGCATTTAACTTGATTCATTCTCCGTGTGCATTATGCTTTTGATCCTGAAAAATCAAGCAAACATTAGCAACAAGACCACTAGGCTAAGCCTAGGGTCCAAAGGCAAGAAAAATTCCTAAACAGCAAGGTATTCACCAACCAAAGTCAAATTAATGTCAAACAAGAGCAAACACCATTGGTCTCATGTTTATATCATTCATCATGCTCATGTTATGCACAAAACAATCCATATTGGTTCAAATGAAGCATCCAACATGCAAACAGAACTATTGCATTCAAATCCATATCAAAACAAATCCAAAAAATCTCAAATAAATTACACCTAAACAGGACCTAATCCAGGTATGGCACACCAAATTTCAGCTTAATTGGGCAAAGGTAACCATGTCAATGAAAATCAACAAAAACAGACACAATTATAGGCTCCAAATCACAACATCAACACATGCTTCCACTTCAAAAATTCATAACTCAATGAAAACAAAAAATAAATGGATGAGACCAAAACAGGGATGTCACATTATGTGTCTACTATAAGCATGCCAAATTTCATGATTGTCCAATACCATATGAGCATTTCACATCAAAATTACAAACATGTACCACATGGACTTGCATATTTGACCAACAGAAATGAAAAATCACAATCAATTTGAAAATGCAATATAAAATTCCACAAAAATTCATACAACATCTCAACATGTTAATGATTCACCATGCAAAATTTCATTTCATTCTAACAAGTATAGACCACTCAATTAAATCCAGCAAGTTGACATCAAGAGGTATGACACAAATTGTCACACCTAAGTTCCAAAATTCATAACTCAATGATCAGGTATCAAAAATTCATGAAATTTACATATAAATGAACATCAGCCAGCCAACAATCATCACAAAAATTGTCAAGAATTTATTTTACATTATGAGCATTTCATGAACCAAATGGTAAAATGTATCAAATGTGAACACATGTGAAATAAGCCTAGGTCAAACAATATTTTTGCCATGCACAACTTTGACCAATAGGTCAAACAAATTCTACATTTAACAAGGAAGTCATAGAAAAAATTTCCATATTTTTCTGAATTTTTTTACAATTTTTTATGAATTTTTAAAGGTGTTTATGAATTTTATGATTTATTTAACAATTTTTGAATATATTAATTAATTAAATTGAACTTGAATAACAGTAGTGGCATAATTGGAAATTTTGCCTCCATAGTCAAAACGCACAGCAGCACACTAATGTGCTGTCGCTGTGTGATACGCTTAGCTTGGCGGTAAACACCGTTTGAAAAGCCTTCAGCAACTTTATGAATCAAACTGAAAAAAAAATCCAGTAACATCTTCTTCCTCACGCGGCCTATACGCTCATCACCGGCTAATTTCGTTTTGCTCATTTCATCACCAAATCTTACAAATGAATAACCGTTCTCTTCCTCTCTCAATGCTCATCACTAATATGCTATCGATTTTAATTAATTTCCACTGTACATCACGAATCGAGCTTGGAAAGGAATGAACACAAAACTACAAATCAAGATTTCTCTTAACTCACTCAACTATTTCATAAACCGCAAGTTTCACGCTAACCTACGATGAACGATCTACACAATGCATATAACAATTTACAAAACCGTGAGATTCGAATTCGCACCTTTGTTTGATGACAGTTGCGATTCGTGATGAATTTGGATGTGATTCTTCAAAACAGTCCAAGCTTGATGATAGAGAAGATGAATGGAGGTGTTAGCCTAGCTCGAATTTGCTCCAATTATGAGAAATTCCAATTCACCATTGTTGAGCATACTTTGGACAGTTGAGTTTTGGTGCTTGATTGATGATGAAGACCAAAAACAGATGGAATATACAATGATTGAAGATCAATGCAACAAGAATTTTCGCATTTGGTTAAGAATTGAGAGAAATCTTTGGATTTGAAGCTTTAGGTGTTCTTGAGAATTTGAGAGAATTGGATGAATTTCAGATCTGATTTTGGGAAGTGTGATATTCTGTTATGCTTAGAGAGTGATTAAGAATATATATGATGCACTAATCCAGGCTTAATCATGTAATTATGCAAATTGGAATTGTTAATGAAAGTGCTAATTTTTCAAGTGAGGGCAAAATGGGAATTTCCAATGACAGCTCATTGCCACCTATTTGACAGCTCACACAACTTCCAAATGCCATGTGTGAGCTGTTGAAACTTGTCTCACTCTCATTGGTTGTGTAATTTGCAAAATCACATGTGAATGCCACTTTGTCCATTTTTGCCATTTCATTTTTCAAGCCAAATCTCAAATTACAAGCCTTAGGCATGAAGTGATGATTCCAACACATTTCAAATACCATTCATGAGGTGTTGCAAAAATCCCCACTCAAAAATTCCAATTATTTTGAAAGTTGGACAATTTTGCCCTTGGTCCATTTTAACTGTCCAGTTGAAAATTGACTTTGTGCATTGACCACTTTTGAAAAAATCCAATTATGCACCATGAAAGTACATGTCAAATGGAGTTTGTGCATATAAAGAACTTGCAATTTGGACAAACCATGTGGAAGTTATGGCCTCCTGATTATGGGTCATTTCTGAATTTCACTGAGCCCTAACTTTCCAACCATACATGGGATTTTCAAGTTCTTGGACTTTTTGGAAAGGTGAGAACAAGATCTACAACTTTCATGTTGAACAATTTTTCATTTGAAGCTTCCTTGGACACGTGGTCTTGAGGTCAAAACTTTCCATTTTTGGAAACTTCAGTTACAAGTCACTTTCTATTTTTGGCAATTCTTGTCCTGACTTGATTTTCTTCATTCTTAAGCTTTGAGATGTCAAATAACACTTGTTCCAACATGAATGAAGTGTATCCAACTCATTTCCACCTCCAAATCCATCAAATCATGTACAGTTGACCACAGTTGACTTTTCATCTGATAGATGAATCTGGCAATGCATAGATCAATCTGAGCTCCAATCTTCAACTGAAATGGCTCAAGGGTGAAACCCTAGCCTCAATAAACACAACATAATCAAAGAATGATCCCCATAACCATCACAAACCCCATCTCCTGATTAAGCCCTGATTGGCCCAATGCAGCTGATTAGGGTTGACCAGTGGTCAAAACCCTAATCTCAAGGAATCTTCTTCAATCTTCTGATGACATCCAATCATGATGATGATGATGTATCATTGCAATCAAGATGAAGACCAACATCCATTGAGAATCACAAAACCCTAATTCACAGCCCAATCCTCAGATGGCCAATGATCAGTCAATAAAACCCCAGGCTTGCACTTAGACTTTCTCATCTTCTGAACAAAACTTGTGAGAATGGCTTGCACAATGTAACCACATGATATGCAATATGAAATGCCTAATGCCCTAAAATGATATGCAATATGATAATGCTAGTCCCAAGAGAGGAGGGCAAATTTTGAGGTGTTACAGCTGCCCCTATTCAATCCACTGTGAACCTGTCGATACGAAATAGCCTCGGCTTTCGGATGATCAGGATGAAGAGTGATTGAATACCAAGAACAGACGCACAATTTGCACTCTGATGGGATAATAATTAACAACGCCTGTCAGCATCGGCGAAGAAACAAACTCTGAAACGTCGACCTGGATACCAAAATAAATGGTAACGCAGGGACAACCATGGCCTGAACACCACACATCCACTCGGGATTATCAACTCTTCTTTTTTATGCTTTTCTTGAACCCCGAAATTTTTCTTTGCGCAAACGATCCTCGGACCTCTGCATTTGAACCCCGAAATCTTCTTTCCTTGTGATAACTCCGCTGGCAATCGTCGGAAATAACACCCATCACCACTCTGATGGCGACATATCAGAGGGTACACCTTCAACCAGACACTGACTGATGACCGGGAAGAAACTCGACGTTTACTGGACATCGAACGATGATGTTTTACAGGACACCAAAGAAAACTCGACCAAACATTACACAATGACTGGGAGAAAACTCGATGTTTACAGGCATCGGACAATGATGTTTACAGGCATCAAACAAGGATGTTGACAGGACATCGAACAATGATGTTTACAGGCATCAAACAATGATGTTGACAGGCATCAAACAATGATGTTTACAGGCATCAAACAGTGATGTTTACAGGCATCAAACAATGATGTTGACAGGACATCGAACAATGATGTTTATAGGCATCAAACCATGATGTTGACAGGCATCAAACAATGATGTTTACAGGCATCAAACAATGATGTTTACAGGCATCAAACAATGATGTTTACAGGCATCAAACAATGATGTTTACAGGCATCAAACAATGATGTTTACAGGCATCAAACAATGATGTTTACAGGCATCAAACAAGGACCGACCAGACATTAAACAATGACTGGGAAATAACTTGACGTTGACTGGACATCGAATGATGATGTTGACTGACATCAAAGAAAGCTCGACCAGGCACTTATTGATGACTGGGAAAAACTCGATGTTGACTTGACATCGAATGATGATGTTTACTGACACCAAAGAAAGCTCGACCAGACACTTACTGATGACTGGGAAAAACTCTTGCTCCAAAATCCCGATGCTGAACTCCTCGGAGTATCGTCTTCACTATCCGGCAAAACCAAATCCCAAGCGGTAACCACGGCTTGAATCGCGCTGATCGCGTAACGTCTTCTGATTTTATTTCCGTCTCTGTCCGACGGAAACATTTCCTCCAATATCGCACTACTGGGGAACATTGCTGATCTGACGTCATGATGCTAAACTCCACAGAGTAACATCTTCTCTTTCTGGCACAACCACCTCTCAAACGGTAACCACGGCTTGAGACTAGCTTATGCTTGCAATGATGCATGATCTTTTTCTGCGTAATGCTCCATAATTATGGAAATGCTACGCGATTTATTATTTTTTCTATGCAATATGCTATGCTTATTTACATGATGAATGCATAAAAACGTCCCCCTCAAGGGATTCTGCTGGGGAATACGAGACTCTCTGATGAGGAACTCGTCACCGCTCGAACTTCCATCCTGCTGGGGAATAGCACTGTTGCTGGGAATAAGGCAACCCTTGCTGGGGAAGAACCTCCTTTGCACCCAATCCGCTCGGGAAACTGCTGGGGATAAGCACCACCAACACTCTGTGGGGATACATCGGTCTTGACTTGCTAGGGATATCAATCCTGACTCTGCTTCGGGAAAAACCCTCACAGATACCTGCTGACTTCACTGGGGAAATGCTCACAGATACTCCGCTGGGGAAAATAGCAATCTCCAGGCTCAACTGGGGACGCATCACTCTATCACCTGCTGGGCAACCCATTCTGACCCTGCTAGGGAAACACATACTACTCCGCTGGGGACAACCCGTGCAATCCATAGGTAAAATCAGCTCAGCTGGGGATGCAAAAAATCTGTCTACTACGGGAACTTGTTCAATCCACTGGTAGGATTGAACACTGCTGGAGATATATTTCTTTGCAAAAGACCCGCTCCACTCGGGGAGTAACAATCTTCAGACCTGGCTGCTGAGGAAACATCGTTGTAAACCTGCCGGAGATAACCACCATGACTCGGCTGGAGAAAGTCCACAGACCTTGGATCTACAGGGGAGCTGGTCCTACGATTCTGCTTGGGGACCTAGCTGAGGAAATGAGAAAAGTTGGTACAAAACACCCGCCGACTCGTCGAACCACGGTATCCACCTCCCAATCTCGCATCGGCTTTCCACTTTTGAGAACTCCCAGACTCGTTTGGACCTTTTCTGCTCCATCATCTTATATTCCAAGTCGCTCCGCGCTCGACGAGAGAGCGTACTCCTGGGAGTTATACAGAAATTTCAATTTTCCGACTTTGAAGAGTCTTCTTGATTAATTTCAAGGGTCGCCGGACGTCTCGTCATTTCTTCGTCCTTTCTTCATGCACTCGTTCCTGATCGGACTCTGCGGGGAATTACATACTTTCAAACCTTCCGACTTTGAAGAGTCTTCTTGATTATTATCAAGGATCGTCGGACGTCTCGACGTTTTCGCCATTCCTTCGTCCCTGTCTGGACTCCCTGGGGATCTATTACAAAGCTTCCACATCACAACCTGCAAGTGAGTGAAGAATATCTAACAGTTCCTGCAAAATAAACCGTCAGATAAAACCGTGCCCCAGGCGTGTCAAGATTTCAACACTTGGGTCACTCAACCTTCCAAATAAGATTTCAAAATTTTCAATCTTATAAACATGCATTGGAAGGAACCTGTATGTCTTAAAATGCAAGATTCTTTATCAAAAATATTGGATGTTTTTGCAATCAAAGCGGTAATGAAAAACAAAAACAAAATTATTTGACTGAATATGCATTTTATTGATTGGAAAAGTGTGGCTCAAATGAGCAATACAAAAGGAAGCAATTCCTGAAAAGAGGTAACTGCACAAAAGGAAAAATCTATCCTAATGGCAATGTGAAACCCGCGATCTCATCGAGTTCCAACTCGGTTACACCCCATATGTCCTCAGACTCTCCATGCTTTCCGCCTTCTGAACAAGACGATTCCGACTGATCCCTACCGGGTATTTTCCATGACGCTTTAACCAAAGCGCAAATGATCATGCTAGACGCAGTTGTTCGTTTCAATCCCTCTTTTGCCTGGACCGCCCTTTCGGGTTTTCAGTCCACCGGGATACCCTTTTTTGCCCAAGTCGCCTTTTCAGGTTTTCGACTTGCCGGGTGTACATTTTTCATTTTATCCCTAATTTTTGCCCGAACCTTTCTTTCTGTTTTTGGTTCGCCGGGATGCCCATTTTTGCCTGGACTATTTTGTTCTTTTCGTCCAGCGGGTCTCTTTATACGAAGTATTTTTTAACTGCGTCCGCATTCACAGGGGATGGAAAATCCTCGCCATCCATGGTCGTTAACAACAAGGCTCCACCAGAGAAAACCTTCTTGACCACGAATGGACCTTCATAATTGGGTGTCCATTTGCCCCTTCGATCGTTTTGAGGAGGAAGGATCCTTTTCAGCACCATATCACCTACGTGATATACCCGAGGTCGCACCTTTTTGTCAAAAGCACGCTTCATTCGCTGCTGGTACAACTGCCCATGACAGATGGCTGCTAGCCTCTTTTCTCAATCAGGCTCAACTCTTCGTACCGGGTCCTTACCCATTCGGCCTCTTGCAATTTCACGTCCATCAGGACTCTCAAAGAGGGAATCTGAACCTCAACAGGTAATACAACCTCCATCCCATATACCAATGAGAATGGAGTTGCCCCAGTAGATGTGCGTACCGTCGTTCTGTACCCAGGATGCGGTCTTCTTACTCAGCCACCACGGTTGGTGTATTCAAATGTCATCCGGGCAACAAAAGCTTATTCACCTTAACCTCCCCATCAGACATCAAAATCCGTTCGGATTCAGGGTCAGGCCCCTCCTCTGGGATCAGTTACTCTCAATCTTTCGATTAGAGCACCTCAAGATGTCCTCATCAGGGAACTCAAACTTCCTCGGTTGATAACCCTCAATGGGTTGTAGAGAGATGTAATCAGACAATACACCCCTTGATTGCTTTCTGAGCGTGTCACAAATCAGTCAACATTCTTTTGCTCTTCTCGCAACCCGTCCGGTCAATGCTGGATTCTCGAACCCATACTTGATCGGATCCATCTCGGAAATCCACACAGTGGCATGAATCAGCATATACTGTCTCAATCGGCGAGCAGCCTATGCCAAAGTACAGCAAGTTTTCTCGAACAGTGAATGTATTGTTTCACGGTCGATAAACTTTTTGCTAAGGTAAATTGCATGCTCTTTTCGACAAGACTCGTCATGCTGACCCAATACACCTCGTAGACCCCTCGAAGGCCGTTAAGTACAGATTAACAATTGTTCCTTCCACAGGAGACATCGGAATCAGAGGTTCCTGCAACTTATCCTTTTATTTTTTCAATGCCCCTTGGCAATCATTATTTCACCTGACCGTTTGATCTTTTTTTTTTTTAACATCTTGAATATAGGTTCGCACGTGGCTGTTAGATGAGATGTGAACCATGACAGGTAGCTCAATCTACCTAATAGACCACGAACCTCTTTTTCTGTTCTCGGTTCAGGCATTTCTTGTTTTCTTTTTTTTTTTTTTTTTTTTTTTTTTTTTTTTTAAGCAGGAGCAACCTCGATTCCTCTCTTATAATGAACCCCAACGATTTACCGGATCGCACTCTGGTAGTGCCCTGACTTGAATTCAACCTCAGTCTGAATTATCTCAACCGGTCAAACGACTTGCCCCGGTCTGCCAGATGCCCCTCTTCTGTCTGGGACTTTGCTATCATGTCATCAACATAGCATTTGGTTTCATGATGAATCATATCATGAAACAAAGTCACCATGGCTCTCAGACAAGTGGCACCGGCGTTCTGCTCCTCTAGAGGACAGTCTCCTTCCCATGGTAGCTTGTGCGCAACGGCATCGGTATCCGACCCTGGCATATCCTGACACGACCAGGTGACGGTATCCACATGCTCTTTCAACACGACTACCATCCTGCTCTCGATTCGCCTCTGAAGCGGCCCCAATTTTCACTTCCTTTCTGACCTCGGTGCTTGGAATAACATCCTCGCATCGTCCCTCGAGCGGTTGAATCACCTTCTCCTCTTGTTTCGACAACCTGGCTAATTCCGGCAGATCACAATCTTCTTCGCCTTCTTCTTCGGCATGATAGATCGGTTTGTCGAAGTCATATGAGGTGTAACCAAATTGTTATCAACGAGATCCGGAGAATTATTTTTGAATTTGGGACGAGACAAATCAAAAAGAAAAATGAAAACAAACATTGCCATTTTTATTTGTTTTGAAACTGCAAAAATAAATGAAAAACAGGGAACACCGTTTTTTGACTGAAAAACATCCATTTATTAATGATGCAGAAAATGCAAATTTATGAACATGAGGTGGCCCTTACAATGGACCATTACGTGTCGGGCAACACGTAAGGCTTTCATGCAAATAAAATCAAAACAGAAATCATTACTCTTCCGAATGAGTAACAGTGATGATCTTTTTTTTTTTAAGCCTTCCAGCTTCCTGGTACGCACGGCTTTATCCAACCACTGAACTTGCAGTCACTGTCAGTCTCTCCACCTACCGCACAGGCGTGATCCGAATCTTCAACAACTGCACTCACCATCGCCTGACCATGTGCCGGCATGGGATTGGCATTAACATTTGGAGACGGTGCAAAATTGATGGCCTTGGAGTCTACCAGGTCCTGGACAACATTCTTGAATGCTCTACAGCCCTCAATGTTATGCCCCGGTGTTCCAGAATGAAATTCACACTGGGCGTTCTCATCATAGTTAGGAGGCCTCTGATCTGTTCTCATCGGAACCATCGCCCTCGGCTGAACCAACCCAAGATCCATCAATTTCTTAAACAGAACATCGTATGTCACAGGTGGCCTGTCAAAATGCCGATCAACCCCTTTACCTCTCACCTGGTACCCGGCTCTCTGTTGAGGCGGCTGACGTCGCTGTCGTGCTGACTGATCACCAGCAGGGATGGTTATAGCAGCAGTGTGCTGGTAGTAATGATCCCTACTGTATCCTCTCTGGGCATACACAGCACTCGATTCACCCTCATTCTTGCGCTGACCGTTCCCGAATGGCCTCTTCGATGCTGATGACGAAGCACTACCTTGAATCTTCCCCATTTTCAGCCAACTTTCAATTCTTTCTCCGGCCACCACAATGTCTGCAAAGTTGGTTACCGGACAACCCACCATTCTTTCAGCAAAAACCCCTTGCAATGTACCCATGAAGAGATCAGACATCTCTCTGTCAACCAATGGAGGTTGCACTCTGGCAGCCAACTCCCTCCATCTTTGTGCATATTCTTTAAACCCCTCGTTATTCTTCTGAGACATACCCTGCAGCTGGGTACGACTCGGAGCCATATCAGCATTGAACTGATACTGTTTAAAGAATGCATCTCCCAGATCCTGCCAGCTCTTGATGTCAGCAGATTTCAACTTGGTGTACCACTCCAAGGATCCTCCAGACAGACTGTCTTGGAAGAAGTACATCCATAGCTTCTGATCAGTCGTGTATGCAGAGATCTTGCGGACGAAAGCTTGCAAATGAGTTTCCGGGCAGGAACTCCCATTGTATTTGTCAAATGCAGGCGCTTTGAATTTCTGTGGGATCACAATCCCCTCGACTAGCCCCATGTTGGACATGTTGACAAACCCCGGTGTAGCATGGCTTTCCAGAGCCCTTACCTTTTCAGCCAGCAACTGAATCTCTTTGTCCTGTGGCTGAGCACCATATTGCCCAAATGGCTCATTGTGCATGGAGAACTGATCAGCCTCTCTGTCTTCCTCCCTGTCATCATCAAACCCATAGAAAGGAGGCACAAAATTGTCCTTCAAATTCTGCCCCAGACCGGGCCCAGGTTGACCACCAGCACCAAAACCAGCAACATTGTCATTCACCAAACCCACAGTCGCTCTTTTACCACCATCTTTGGATCCACCCAGCCCCTGATTGGAGATACCATCCAGGTTAACACCGCTGTTTGCCGCTGAAGCCCGCTCAAGCTTCTCAACCTTATCTGCTAAAGCTTTCTGACCAACTGCAAAGCCTTGCATGATGTTGATCAGCTCGTTCATTTTATCTTTCAGTTCGAGCATATCTGTGTTGGGAAGATCCATGAGTCTAGGAGTATTGCGCCTGGTGTAATATCTGTGAGGTCGGGTTGAGTGCAAAGGGATGACTCTACGAGCGCGAGCAATGATTCCTGCAAAACAGCAAACAGGTTAATATGCATGAATGCAATGTCTATCCATATGAGGAAGCTTCTGTCCTTTGATTCTGATTTCATCGAGACAGATAATATTTTGACTTCCACATTCTGAAATTCAAGATGTCTCTCAACCAGATTCTCAATCCATAATACTCCCCATATGGCCAGACATAGGTTAGGTGCAGATGAATGCAAAATGAGAATGATGCAGATGTATGCAATGCACTGGGCCATCCTCCAAGTCATCTGATCATTTGTTGCTCTGAGTCACAGCCTTGATTTCTGAACTGATCATAACCATCTGAGGGAATATGTAACCACCAATCTGATCCACGGGTTCCGAAATAAACGGAAGACAGATACATCATCATCATCATCTGACAATCTCTGAGCAGACATTCTCAACCATCTGAATCGGCCCGGGGAATCCTGAAATAAACGGATCCCCATTGATAAATATCTCGGCCCGGGGAATCCTGAAATAAACGGATCCCCACTGATAAATCACGGACAGCACTCTGGCGTCACGGCAATAAATGACCATAAATCCGACTTATGAATAGGACCCACGGAACAAATAGCCACCATCTGAGTCACCAACTGAACATGCATCTGAAAGAATCACCCTCCCCTCACAGGTAAATTCTAAACAGGTCATCCTAAGGCGGATAATAGTCTCGACAATCGGGCAGAGATACTCAATGGGTTTGCCCTCTCGGGTGTGCCATTGTAGCTCTCCTGAGATCGTCTAAACCAAAGATCCGGGAAATGATCGGTCACCAGAGTCAACAGCTCAGATGAAGTGACTTAACCAAAGCGGATACTCCACAGAGGAAAGCACTATCAAATGAACCTCGTCCGGCTTGTGGTACATCACGCCGCCAGGCACATGTTAACCTAACACGAAAGAGGCGACATGAGACCACACTAGTCCTAGGTGTATACTCGGGCCTGGGTTTTAGCCCCACTCAGAACACCCACCCGAAACAGAGGATCCACCTGCACAGAGGACGGCAACATGATAGTATGATGCATGCAAATATTAATGCAAATATATACATGGGTTAGAATAATAAATGCAATAAATACAACAACACAAGCAACCCAAACCAATCCTAAAACGCTAGGAAGGACTCGCTTAGGGACGATGGACCAGCATAGGTCTACATCAGTATTCCCCAGCAGAGTCGCCAGCTGTCGCATCCTGCGAAAAATCAACCGGCGAGACTCGAATAAAAAACACACACAGAGCCGCCACTGCGCGTTATTTATCCCAAGATAGGGAAAGGAAACGCTCAGAGAAACCTGGAAAGGAAATGGTCTCGCGACCAAAGAGAAAGGGTAAGGGAGTCGGTTACGCAAGGGGAAGGTATTAGCACCCCTCACGTCCGTCGTACTCGACGGGATCCACGTTCTAAAATAAAGAATAGGTTGCTAAAACATCACACACACACGGGGAACGCAGGTGGGGTTAGGAGAAACGGGCTCGATAAGGTATCGCACCTTATGCCTACATATCTTGTCTGGAACAAGAATCAGAGCCACTGTAGTTCGGCTTACGCACGCCAAACAACACAAAACATACAAACAAGCAAGGGTGGCAAACATGGAGCCCGACAACCACTTGATGGAATTACATCGGCATCCGAACCAAAACACACTCAAAAGGGCAAACGTGGAGCCCGACTGCCAATCACTGGGCTTACATCGGCATCCGAACCCAAACACACAGTCAGATAACAAGTAAACGCACGCAAAAAAGAAAAAGGTTGCCCGGAGTGGTCTCGCACGACCACCTGCCTACATACCTCGTCTGGAACGAGGATCAGGGCGATGTAGTTCCCCTGAAAGGGACTGAATTGCTAACCAGAAACCGGGGAAAGACACACTACTAGGGAGCTGGACTCGAGCCTAGTGTTGTCATGCATCGTTACCCTAAGTTCGGTTTTCTATCCTACTTGCATAAGCAAACTATTCCTATCCAGGAAAGAAGCCAGCACACAAGCATACAAAATAATTCAAGCATACATCAAATGAGAACAAGCATCTCAAACAGATATCCACACAGCACGCACTATAACCAAACAAGTGGCTCACACAATAGGTTTGACTGCCGAAGCGAGTCGTCTGTACGGGCTGGGTTTGCTCTTAACCTTGCCATTACGAGGCTAAGGTGAAGCAGATGAGAGGTGAAGTGAGGATCAGACCTCACAGTTCTTATCCCTAACCAGGGAGAGCTTCTGACAAATGAGCATGGGTCCAGAATGGGGGAACCCTTCTATACTCAGAGACTCTGACACAATGTGCACTGCACAGGATCTTGGGCTAGGATCTCAATGCTACAACCATGTAATGGGAGCAAGGAGAAGACTCAACTGAATAGTGGGGGATAGATTGCTTATCCCTACCTTCCACCAATTGCCTTGATTAAGGACTTTACCTGCTTAGGCACAAAATTAAACAATCACAATCATCGCCTCTTAAGGAGGACTTCAGACATTTATTTGCCCGGCCCGGTAACAGCCGGGTCTCCAGACTACATGAAGTCAAGAGGACCTACCTCAATGCAAGTTGCTTAAGCAAAGCAAAGCAAAAGTTCACAAGGAACTGAGCAACTAAAAGTACCTGGAAACAGTCAAACACAGTTAGTACTCAGACAGACAAAACTACACAGCAAAAGTTCAATCAGTTAATCTATACAGATCAATGCACAACAAAGCAAGCTATGAGCTCAAGCCCAAGCTTCACAACCTACAAAACAATGTTATGTTAGTGTACAAACATCAAACAACATCAATTGCATTTAACTTGATTCATTCTCCGTGTGCATTATGCTTTTGATCCTGAAAAATCAAGCAAACATTAGCAACAAGACCACTAGGCTAAGCCTAGGGTCCAAAGGCAAGAAAAATTCCTAAACAGCAAGGTATTCACCAACCAAAGTCAAATTAATGTCAAACAAGAGCAAACACCATTGGTCTCATGTTTATATCATTCATCATGCTCATGTTATGCACAAAACAATCCATATTGGTTCAAATGAAGCATCCAACATGCAAACAGAACTATTGCATTCAAATCCATATCAAAACAAATCCAAAAAATCTCAAATAAATTACACCTAAACAGGACCTAATCCAGGTATGGCACACCAAATTTCAGCTTAATTGGGCAAAGGTAACCATGTCAATGAAAATCAACAAAAACAGACACAATTATAGGCTCCAAATCACAACATCAACACATGCTTCCACTTCAAAAATTCATAACTCAATGAAAACAAAAAATAAATGGATGAGACCAAAACAGGGATGTCACATTATGTGTCTACTACAAGCATGCCAAATTTCATGATTGTCCAATACCATATGAGCATTTCACATCAAAATTACAAACATGTACCACATGGACTTGCATATTTGACCAACAGAAATGAAAAATCACAATCAATTTGAAAATGCAATATAAAATTCCACAAAAATTCATACAACATCTCAACATGTTAATGATTCACCATGCAAAATTTCATTTCATTCTAACAAGTATAGACCACTCAATTAAATCCAGCAAGTTGACATCAAGAGGTATGACACAAATTGTCACACCTAAGTTCCAAAATTCATAACTCAATGATCAGGTATCAAAAATTCATGAAATTTACATATAAATGAACATCAGCCAGTCAACAATCATCACAAAAATTGTCAAGAATTTATTTTACATTATGAGCATTTCATGAACCAAATGGTAAAATGTATCAAATGTGAACACATGTGAAATAAGCCTAGGTCAAACAATATTTTTGCCATGCACAACTTTGATCAATAGGTCAAACAAATTCTACATTTAACAAGGAAGTCATAGAAAAAATTTCCATATTTTTCTGAATTTTTTACAATTTTTTATGAATTTTTAAAGGTGTTTATGAATTTTATGATTTATTTAACAATTTTTGAATATATTAATTAATTAAATTGAACTTGAATAACAGTAGTGGCATAATTGGAAATTTTGCCTCCATAGTCAAAACGCACAGCAGCACACTAATGTGCTGTCGCTGTGTGATACGCTTAGCTTGGCGGTAAACACCGTTTGAAAAGCCTTCAGCAACTTTATGAATCAAACTGAAAAAAAAATCCAGTAACATCTTCTTCCTCACGCGGCCTATACGCTCATCACCGGCTAATTTCGTTTTGCTCATTTCATCACCAAATCTTACAAATGAATAACCGTTCTCTTCCTCTCTCAATGCTCATCACTAATATGCTATCGATTTTAATTAATTTCCACTGTACATCACGAATCGAGCTTGGAAAGGAATGAACACAAAACTACAAATCAAGATTTCTCTTAACTCACTCAACTATTTCATAAACCGCAAGTTTCACGCTAACCTACGATGAACGATCTACACAATGCATATAACAATTTACAAAACCGTGAGATTCGAATTCGCACCTTTGTTTGATGACAGTTGCGATTCGTGATGAATTTGGATGTGATTCTTCAAAACAGTCCAAGCTTGATGATAGAGAAGATGAATGGAGGTGTTAGCCTAGCTCGAATTTGCTCCAATTATGAGAAATTCCAATTCACCATTGTTGAGCATACTTTGGACAGTTGAGTTTTGGTGCTTGATTGATGATGAAGACCAAAAACAGATGGAATATACAATGATTGAAGATCAATGCAACAAGAATTTTCGCATTTGGTTAAGAATTGAGAGAAATCTTTGGATTTGAAGCTTTAGGTGTTCTTGAGAATTTGAGAGAATTGGATGAATTTCAGATCTGATTTTGGGAAGTGTGATATTCTGTTATGCTTAGAGAGTGATTAAGAATATATATGATGCACTAATCCAGGCTTAATCATGTAATTATGCAAATTGGAATTGTTAATGAAAGTGCTAATTTTTCAAGTGAGGGCAAAATGGGAATTTCCAATGACAGCTCATTGCCACCTATTTGACAGCTCACACAACTTCCAAATGCCATGTGTGAGCTGTTGAAACTTGTCTCACTCTCATTGGTTGTGTAATTTGCAAAATCACATGTGAATGCCACTTTGTCCATTTTTGCCATTTCATTTTTCAAGCCAAATCTCAAATTACAAGCCTTAGGCATGAAGTGATGATTCCAACACATTTCAAATACCATTCATGAGGTGTTGCAAAAATCCCCACTCAAAAATTCCAATTATTTTGAAAGTTGGACAATTTTGCCCTTGGTCCATTTTAACTGTCCAGTTGAAAATTGACTTTGTGCATTGACCACTTTTGAAAAAATCCAATTATGCACCATGAAAGTACATGTCAAATGGAGTTTGTGCATATAAAGAACTTGCAATTTGGACAAACCATGTGGAAGTTATGGCCTCCTGATTATGGGTCATTTCTGAATTTCACTGAGCCCTAACTTTCCAACCATACATGGGATTTTCAAGTTCTTGGACTTTTTGGAAAGGTGAGAACAAGATCTACAACTTTCATGTTGAACAATTTTTCATTTGAAGCTTCCTTGGACACGTGGTCTTGAGGTCAAAACTTTCCATTTTTGGAAACTTCAGTTACAAGTCACTTTCTATTTTTGGCAATTCTTGTCCTGACTTGATTTTCTTCATTCTTAAGCTTTGAGATGTCAAATAACACTTGTTCCAACATGAATGAAGTGTATCCAACTCATTTCCACCTCCAAATCCATCAAATCATGTACAGTTGACCACAGTTGACTTTTCATCTGATAGATGAATCTGGCAATGCATAGATCAATCTGAGCTCCAATCTTCAACTGAAATGGCTCAAGGGTGAAACCCTAGCCTCAATAAACACAACATAATCAAAGAATGATCCCCATAACCATCACAAACCCCATCTCCTGATTAAGCCCTGATTGGCCCAATGCAGCTGATTAGGGTTGACTAGTGGTCAAAACCCTAATCTCAAGGAATCTTCTTCAATCTTCTGATGACATCCAATCATGATGATGATGATGTATCATTGCAATCAAGATGAAGACCAACATCCATTGAGAATCACAAAACCCTAATTCACAGCCCAATCCTCAGATGGCCAATGATCAGTCAATAAAACCCCAGGCTTGCACTTAGACTTTCTCATCTTCTGAACAAAACTTGTGAGAATGGCTTGCACAATGTAACCACATGATATGCAATATGAAATGCCTAATGCCCTAAAATGATATGCAATATGATAATGCTAGTCCCAAGAGAGGAGGGCAAATTTTGAGGTGTTACACCTCTGATCAGGTCTCAAAGGTGCCAAAGTCCTGAGTTGTACCAACCCCAGATCCTGCAATTTCTTCAACAAGAAAGAGTAGGTCACAGGAGGCCTGTCAAACTGCCGGTCGTTCATCCGTCCCCTTACTTGATAACCAGCCCTCTGAGGCCTCTGCTGAAAGGGTTGTCTTTGCTGCTGTTGCGGTTGCTGCTGTTGTTGTTGAGGCTGTTGATTATCAGCAGGAATAGTTACTGCAGCAGTGTGCTGGAAGTAACGATCCCTACTGGGTCCTCTCTGAGCATATACCGCACTGGTATCCCCCTCTTTCTTTCTCTAGCCATTACTGAAGGGCTTCTTCGATCCTGAAGATGAAGCATTACCCCCTTGAATCTTCCCGAGCTTCAGCCAGCTCTCGATTCTCTCACCAGCCACCACTATATCTGAAAAGTTGGTCACCAGACAACCAACCATCCTCTCAGCGTACGCCCCCTGCAAAGTCCCCATGAAGAGATCAGACATCTCTCTGTCAACTAGTGGAGGTTGCACTCTAGCAGCCAACTCCCTCCACCTCTGAGCGTATTCTTTAAACCCTTCGCTATTCTTTTGAGACATACCCTGCAGCTGGGTACGACTCGGGGCCATATCAGCATTGAACTGATACTGTTTAAAGAATGCGTCCCCAAGATCTTGCCAATTCTTGACATCAGAGGACTTGAGCTTGGTGTACCACTCCAGTGAGCCTCCGGACAGGCTGTCCTGGAAGAAATACATCCACAACTTTTGGTCCATGGTGTAAGCTGAGATCTTACGGACAAACGCCTGAAGATGAGTCTCGGGGCAGGAACTCCCATTGTATCGATCAAACGCGGGCGCTTTGAACTTTTGCGGGATCACAATCCCCTCCACTAGCCCCATATTTGACATATTAACCACCCCAGGAGTGGCATAGCTTTCCAAGGCTCTGATTTTCTCAGCCAGCAGCTGAATCTCCTTATTCTGTGGTTGGGCACCGTACTGACCAAACGGTTCGTTGTGCATCGAGAACTGATCGGCCTCTCTGTCTTCCTCTCTGTCGTCATCAACACCGAAGAAAGGCGGGAACAGACTGTCCTTCAGATTCTGACCCGGTTGACCACCCGCAGCACCGAAACCAGCGGCATTGTTCACTATACCCACTGTTATCCTCTTACCACCGTCTCTGGAACCACCCAGCCCCTGGTTGGAGACACCATCCAGGTTCACACCACTGTTTGCCGCTGAAGCCCGCTCGAGCTTCTTAACTTTATCAGCTAGAGCCTTCTGACCAACTGCAAAACCTTGCATGATGTTGATCAGCTCATTCATCTTGTCCTTCAGCTCAAGGATATCTGTGTTTGGGAGATCCATCAGCCTGGGAGTATTGCGTCACGTGAAATATCTGTGAGGACGGGTTGAGTGCAAAGGTACAGCTCTGCGAGCACGAGCAATGATTCCTGCAACAATCAAGCACGTTAGAACTGATACCTGCAAAATAAAACACAAGTTATTATGATCATGCATGAATGCAGTGTTTATCCACATGAGGAACACTTTGTCTCTCGATCCTGGCTTCATCGAGACAAATAATAATCCGGTATCAATATTCTGACATTCCTCATTTGATTTCATCATACAGACCAGAGATATATGATTTAGCAAAATACCCCCAACCATGTGTGTGTGCTATATGAGTGCCTACAGTAAAGCAAATAAAGCTTGAAGATCGATCACTGAATGAAAATAACCATTGCATATCAAAATGCACAATAAGCGCCATAGTCATACATCACAGTTGATACAAATCAGATACAATTCTCCAGAATCGGGAAAGAAATACAAGCAAATGAATTCCGTCAACAGGCCTGACGGTAATCCATACAAATAAGAAAGGTCTAGCCTGACGAGGGTCCCACAGAAGGCCCTATATCATCAACCATCTTCGCGAACTCTGCGGCGAACCTGAGCTCGGTATTCTCTTGCTGTAATCTCCCCACCTCCTTCTGGTGAATCTTCATCTGCCTGAAGTAATGATCTCTCTCAGCCATATAGTGATCTCTTTCAGCGATGATCTTCGCATTCTCTGATTCCTTGGTCTTCAACTTGGCCTCCCACTCAGCAATAAGAACTCGGACTCTGTCGTCCCTCTGATCTCTCACGAGAATTTGCCTCCTCTTCTGATCTTCAATAACCTTTGAGGCTCTAGCCAGCTTCTCCTTAGTGATGTCGTGCTCTCTGGTAGATGATGCTAAAGCTTGGCTGATCTTCCCATAGTATGCAGTATTCATCTCAAAGCGCTTTGCTTCCAAGGCATGTCGTTTGTCTTGATCTTCCATTTTCACTTTGATCTCCTGGTTGGCCGTCTGAATACGAGCAAAACTCCTCTCCAATTCTGCTTTCTCTGTAAGCAACTGATCTCTGGCTCTCTTCATCTCGAGGAATTCTTCCACACTGACAGAAGAACGCGGACCCTCAATCATAGGACACCAAGGATCACCTCCCGGAAATGGTAGATGTGTGATCTCAATCCTCTTCCGAAGCCAATCATCGAATAGAGGAAAATACCGGCTGTTGACCTTGCCAAAAGGAACCTTGCCCTTTCTCTGGATGTTACGCCATGACCCAAACACCTGCATCAGCTTGGCCTGATTGCCCTCAACCGGGAAGTAAAAGGACTCCTGAGTCTCACACTCAAGGGGAGGAACTTCCATAGCAAACCCCATCTATCTCCTAAAAAGCGTCGGGTTGTAATTAATGCAACCCTGAACTCCTATAAGAGGCACATTGGGAAAACTCCCACAGCTATATATGAAGTCTCGTCCAGCCATACCGTTATGAGTCCAAGCTATATCAGCGGCCCGCAAACCCATCAACCTGACTGACCACTTGACCGTAGGATCAAGAGAAGCAAAAGCACCTCGGGAAGGCAAATACCCCATAAACCACCTGAGTAGCAACTGAGCACAACACCGGATCAAGCCACCACGCCGCTTCTCGTTCCTGTTATGAACCGAGTAATAGACATCTCCGATCAGAGTAGGAATAGGGTTCCTCTGTATGAACAATCTGATGACATTATGGTCCACGAAGCTCTTCTGATTAGGAAACAAAATAATCCCATAAATGCTTACAGCAATCAAAGCACAAACCGTCTTCCAGTTACCCGCCGCAACATATTCCTTGGCTTTGGCTTCCAAGAAACTCAAATGAAAACCAGGTAATTTTCCTTTCTCCTTCAAACCCTCCTTGGTCACTTCCGGACTCAAATAAAGAGCACGGGAAATCCCCAGGACGTCAGGCTCTCTCCTAATAGCACAGAAAGGAATCTGATCGCGGATCTGAATACCCAGGATACTAGCATAATCCTCCATCAGAGGTCCCAACAAATAATCTGGAAACACAAAACATCTCAAACCCGGGTCATAGAACTGGAAAAGAGTATGAATGGCGCTCCTGTCGCTGTCTGTGAGTCTGAAAACCATCTTCAGAATACTACCGTATGGCTCTCTGAACATCCCCACATGGTCGGGTGTAATCAGTGCTATCATATCTCTCAACTCATCAATCTCTGGGTTGAAGAAGCTGTAGACAACATCGTCCTTCAAACCGGTCCTCATATCTGAGCAGAAAGTCTCTCAACCAGGATCTTGATAAAAATG
The DNA here is from genome assembly GCF_024323335.1 of Lathyrus oleraceus. Lineage (NCBI taxonomy): Eukaryota > Viridiplantae > Streptophyta > Magnoliopsida > Fabales > Fabaceae > Lathyrus > Lathyrus oleraceus. Next base: position 385,905,472 of record NC_066581.1, read on the forward strand.
TCCCTGCATATGGATAAACATGTGTTAGATGCAGGTAAATGCAAAATGTTATGATGCTGATGAATGAATGCAATGCAGTGTGCCATCCTCCAAGTCGTCTGATCATCTGTTGCTCTGAATCACAACCCTGATCTCTGAACCGATCACAACCATCTGAGGGAATATGTAACCACAAATCCGACTCAAGGGTTCCGAAATAAACGGAAGACAAATACATCATCATCACCACCAGACAATCTCTGAGCAGATCACCATAACCATCTGAATCGGCCCGGGGAATCCAGAAATAAACGGATCCCCACTGATAAATAACTCGGACAGCACTTCGGCGTCTCAGAAATAAATGGCCATAAATCCGACTTATAAATATGACTCTGATCCACGGAACCAATAGTCACCATCAAAGTCACCATCTGAACATACATCTGAAAGAATCACCCTCCCCTCACAGGTAAATTCTAATCAGGTTATCCTAAGGCGGATAATAGTCTCGACAATCGGGTGGAGATACTCAATGGGTTTGCCCTTTCGGGTGTGCCATTGTAGCTCCCTTAAGATCATCTAAACCAAAGATCCGAGAAATGATCAGTCACCAGAGTCAATAGTTCAGTTGAAGTTGCTCAACCAAAGTGGATACTCCACAGAGGAAAAGCTCCCTCAAAAGAACCTCGTCCGGCTTGTGGTATGTCACGTTGCAACAATATGCTGATAAAGCAAATGAGGAACGTGAGACCACACTAATCCTAGGTGTATACTCGGGCCTGGGTTTTAGCCCCACTCAGAACACCCACCCCAAACAGAGGAACCACCTGCACAGAGGACGACAACATGACAGTATGATGCATGCAAATATTTATGCAAATATATACACAGTAAAAATAACAAATGCAATAAATAAAGCGGCACAAGCAACCTAAACTATCCTAGAACGCTAGGAGAGACTCGCTTAGGGAAGATGGACCAGCACAGGTCAACACCTTGTAGGTCCCCAGTGGAGTCGCCAGCTGTCGCATCCGCGAAAAACAACCGGCGGGCTAAAACAAGACAACACAGAGCCGCCACCGTGCGTTATTTATCCCAATAGAGGGAAAGGAAACGCTCAGAGTAAACCTGGGAAAAAGCATGGTCTCGCGACCAAAGAGAATGGGATCGGGAGTCGGTTACGCTAGGGGAAGGTATTAGCACCCCTCACGTCCGTCGTACTCGACGGGATCCACGCTCAAAAGATAGAAAAAAGGTTGCTAAAACAAACACATCACACACACACACCGAAAACAACACAGGTGGGGGAAAGGAGGAGAGGGCTCGCTAGGATATCGCATCCTATGCCTACGTATCTCGTCTGGAACGAGAATCAGAGCTGCCATAGTTCGGCTCACGCACGCCAAACAAGACACAACGGACACAGGAAACCGACTGCCAATCGCTGGACTTATGTCAGACTCCACACAAAAATGGCAAACATGGAACCCGAACGCCAATCGCTGGACTTACATCAGCTTCCGAACCAAACAAACCCACACTGGAACCCGAATGCCAATCGATGGACTTACATCAGCTTCCAAGCACACAACAACCAAACAATTTAATAGGGAGTCGGGAACTCGAGCCTATAACTGTCAAGCACACACACAAAAAGAAAACAAAGTGCCCGGAGAGACCTCGCACGGTCTCCTGCCTACGTACCTCATCTGGTATGAGGATCAGGGCGACGTAGTTCCCCTCAACAGGGGAGAAATTCTGACCAGATACAAAGGGAGACACACTGCTAGGGAGCTGGACTCGAGCCTAGATGTTATCATGCATCATTGCCCTATGTTATGGTTTCTATCTACTTACACAACAGCAAGCTAATCCTAACCAGGAAAAAGCAAAGCAAACATTTCAAATAGCACACACTGTATCCAGTCAAAAGTGGGCTCAAACAAAGGATCAGACTGCCAAGGCAAGTCATCTGTACGAGGGTGGTGTTAGCTCTTAACCCTGACATTGAGAGTCAGGGTGAAGCTGATGAAAGGTGAGTGAAGATTAGACTCCACAACTCTTATCCCTGGCCAGGGAGAGCTTCAGACAAAGGAGCGTGGGTTTAGAAAGTGGGAACCCTTCTACACTCAAGACACTGACTCAACTGATCTTGGGCTAATGTCCCAATGCATCAACACAGTGGTGTGAGCAGAGGGACGACTCAACAAGAATAGCAGGGGATGGATTGCACATCCCTTGGGTTCTACCAATTGCCTTAATCAAGGTCTTTTCCTGCTTAGGGACAAAAATAAACAATCACAATCATTGCCTCTTAAGGAGGACTTCAGACAGTTGCCTGGCCAAGTAACAGGCCAGGTCTTCCAGACTACATGGAGACAAGAGAGTCTACCTCAATTGGTTTAACAACCAAGCAACAGCAAGCAAGTTCTCAAGGAACTATTAGCAACTAATGTACCTGAAATCAATCAAATACAATCAGTATACCAATCACAAAAGCAAAATAGACAGTATAAAAGCCAACAGTCAATGTTCAATCAAACAATGCAATGTGAAATGCACAATCAACCCAAGTGAGCCAAGCATCCTTATGGATGAAGCAGTTCGTGATTTGGACGTTTCAATGGCCAAAAGTTGAAAACAGATGCAGCTTGATGATGTGTAAGATGATTGGAATGAATGCCTTAGCTCAGTTGTGCACCCGATCAAAGAACCTTCAACTTGCCATGGATGAGTGAGATTGCAACAGTCCAAATTCCTCAATGTTTTCGCCTTGATCTTATGAAACAGTCGTGCACCAACACTGGTAGAGTGTGGATCAAACAAGAACAAGCATAATTGATGAAGAATTCAATGAGAAATGATGAAAAATGTGAAAACAGTTTTGAGAGAATTTGGAGAGAATTGGAGGGAAAATTTGTTAGATCTGAAAATGTGAAGTGTGATTATGATTTTCTGTTACAATTAATGTTTTATACCAACTCCTAATCCATTTGTTAATCACAATTAGCAAAATGAAGTGGAATTAGCAAAATGCATTTTATGCATAAATGTCCAAAATGGCCTTTTCTAGATGCATCCAATGGAACAGTAAAAAACCAGTGCAAACAAGTTCTAAATGTCATTTGGAGTGTGTTGCAATTGGTCTCAAGTGCAAAAGCCATGTATTTTTCAAATTGCCTATTTTCCCACCAATTTCAAAATGAATCACTTGAAAAATGACATTTTGCCATGATGATTTTTGATGAAATGTGATGATGCATCATGAAAGTATATGTAAAATGTGGTTTGCTCAAAGAAAGATCACCCAATTTGGCCATTCCATGTGAAAGTTATGCCACTTTGAATTTAGGCATTTTTGGAAAATGATTTGATCATAACTTGCCAACCACACATGAGAAATTCATGTTCTTGGACTTTTTGGAAAGGTGAGAGCAAGATCTACAACTTTCATGTTGAACAAAATTTCATTTGAAGCATTTTTGGACATGTAATTTTGAGATGAAAAACTTTCCATTTTGGGAAACTTTCAATTATAGGTCACTTTCTATTTTTGGAAAGTTTCCATCTGACTTTATTTTCTTCATTCTTGATATTTGAAATGTCAAATGAAACTTGTCTAGACATGAATGAAGTGTATCCAACTCTCTCCCACCTCCAAATCCATCAATCCTGGCACAGTTGACCACAGTTGACTTTTCTAATTGATAGATGAATTTGGCTATGCACTGATCAAGTTGAGCCTCAAACTTCTGATGAAATGGCTCAATGATGAAACCCTAGCTTCCATAAGCTCAATGTAATCATGAAATGACCCCCATATCCATTGTAGACCCCATCTCCTTGCCAAGCCCTGATTGGCCCAATGCAGCTGATTAGGGTTGACCAGTGGTCAAAACCCTAATCTCAAGGTATCTGATCAATCTCTTGAATCTCTTAGATGATAACAAGACCATGATGATGATGATGCATCATTTCAACCAAGATGAAGACCAATCCCCTTGAGAAATCATGAAACCCTAATTTGAATCACACATCCTCAGATGATTAATGATCAGTCCATTCAATGAAAAACCTCAGGCTTGAATCTCAACCTTTTCATCTTCTGACCAAGACCTATGAGGATGACTTGCACAATGTAACCACATGATATGCAATTATGCAAATGCCTAATGATCTAAAAAATGATATGCAATATGTTAAGCCAGTCCCAAGAGAGGAGGGCAAATTTTGAGGTGTTACACCTACCAAAGTTAATCGTCGCAACTTGCCAATTTTCTTGTAGTGATAGCAGAGCATACAAGTTATATAATAATGTAGCAAGACAATTATGAAGTCAATAAATGTTGTCATTAATGATACTTAAAGATAAGCAAGAAGATGAGGAAGAAAATGGTGTATCTCCTCAAAAAACTGATGTCCTAGCCGATGTCCTAGACAAGGGGTCTGACATTGAGTCTGAAAGCACAAATTCTAAAGATCTTGAAATCAACAAGGGACCATCAATCAGAATTCAGAAGGATCATCCCATTGAAAATATCATGGGAAATCTAAATGAAGGATTATCACCAGATCCAGAGAGATGATAGCCAACACATCCTTCATTTCCAAGATCGAACTTAAGAATATCAAGGAAGCACTGAGTGGTGAAATATGGATAAATGATATGCAAGAGGAACTGTGTTAATTCAAAATAAATAATGTATGAGAGTTAGTTCCAAGACCTGAAGATGTGAATATTATTGGTACCAAATGAATTTACAAGAAAAAATATGATGAAAATGGTAATGTTACAAGGAACAAGATATGTTAATTGCCCAAGGGTACACTCAAATAGAAGGAGTTGATTTTGATGAGACATTTTCTCCAGTAGCTCGTCTTGAATCTATTAGATTATTATTGGGAATCTCTTGCATGTTTCAATTCATATTATTTCAAATCGATGTTAAAAATGTCTTCCTCAACGGATATCTTAATGAGGAAGTTTATGTTGAGCAACCAAAGGGATTTATTGATCCTAGTTTTCCAAATCATATGTGCAAGTTAAAGAAAGCTCTATATGGTTTAAAGCAAGCCTCAAAAGCTTGTTGTGAAAGATTAACTGAGTTCTTGGTCAACAATGCTAAGAGTATTGTGAAGAAGTTTGGGCTTGACAATGCAAGTCATAAGAGAACTCTTGTTGTAACACATGTGAAAGCAACCAAAGATGATAAGGGTGTTGATGTAGATCAACGTTTATATAAAAATATGATTGGTAGTCTGCTCTAACTCACAGTAAGTAGACCTGACATTACCTTCTTTGTAGGTGTTTGTGCAAGATATCAAGCTAAACCTAAGGCTAGTCATCTTACTCAAGTGAAGCGAATTATGAAGTTTATAAATGGGACTTGTGACTATGGTATTATCTATTCTCATGGCACCAATTCAATACTAGCAGGGTATTCTGATGCTAATTGGGATGGAAGTGAAAATGATAGAAAAAACACACATGTCAGACATTTCTTTCTAGGAAATAGTTTAATCTCTTGGTTCAGCAAGAAGTGGAATTGTGTCTCATTATCTACTGTTAAAGCTGAGTATATTTTTGTAGGGAGAAGTTGCACATAATTGCTTTGGATGAAACATATGCTAAAGGAGTACAATATCGATCAAGATGTCATGACATTATTCTTTGACAACTTAAATTCTATTAATATTTTAAAGAATCTTGTTCAACACAGTAGAAGAAAATAAATTGACATTCTTCATCATTTCATCAGGGAACTTGTGGAAGATAAAATTGTAAATATTAAGCATATAGCACCTAAAAAATAGTTAGCTAACATATTCACTAAGAATTTGGATGTAACTCAGTATAAAAAACTAAGGAGTGCTCTTGGTATTTTCATATGTGATAATTTGTAGCAATCAATTAATGGGAGATTTGCAAGAATGGAAAGGCCTTTTGTCTCTCTTAAGACCATTGTTGCACGTGAATTAAGGCTGACTATTCCCATTTCAAAGTTTTTTTTCTAACTGGTCATTCGTTACAAGTAAGAGCAATCTACAATCCTTTCTCTGTTATTATCACAAAACTACTCTTTTTTACTTCTCTCAAGTTCTCCAATTTCCTTAAAATATGAGTCAAAAATCTGAAGAAGCTAAGGAAACTACTAGGAAGTCTATGGCTCTTAAGTCTAAGAAGGAAGATCTAGAGAAAAATGAAACAAAGGTGGAAATACATGTTAGACCATCTGTTGGAGTATTTGTTACTGGGAAGAAGTTTGTAACAAAGATGAAGTCACTGAAGAAGAGACTTATTCAAACATGTGATTCTGATTCAGATGTTGATGAAGATTGGGTTACTTTCATTAAATCAGGTAGTTGGTCTGGAGAGCAAGTCTGAAGATTGATATTTCCAAGTGTTTCTGTTTTAGTATGATTGGTTTTGTATGTTCCTTGGTTTGTTGTTGGATCTGTAATAACTTCTTAACAATCATGGATTTGTTATGATATTTTCTAGATTTGGTTATAAGTTCTAAGATATTTGGTATTATTCCTATGGTTTTCATTTTTCCACACCATTTCCAAATTGTGGCAAAGAGGGAGTAATGATGTGTATGTGTTGCAATGGATGTTCTGATGTGTTTGTGGAGTTGTGTGCTCACATGTGGGAGCATCTGACCTAACATATGGCCTTCAACTTTGTGAGCATGTGTGTTTGTGATCATATGTGAGCTAATCTCTCTACATGTGTTAACTCTGATGTTTGATGAGTAATGGTAGTTATGAGTGACCTAACTAACATGGCTGACTATTGAGTTTTGATTGTGTGAATGCATGATTGATTGTGTGCCTGACTATGGGAGCATTGTGATTCTATTTTAAGTGCGTAGCAACCACTTTACTTATGTGATACTTTTGCTGCTACTGTTTGCTTTGTTTGTTATGTTTGTGGTGTGCTTATGTTGCTCGGTTTGTAATATTTACTCATTTATATCTTGTATGTTTTGAAAGAGTCCTTTTGCCAAAATTTTCCAAAGGGGGAAATTGTTGTTCCTTTTGATTGACTACATTATGCAAAACAACATGGAGTGTACACGATGTTTTAGTGAAGAAAGGACATATGTCGGATATGGTGTTCCAACACGTGTGCAACATCTGGTCTTTGTTAGAAAGCCATGGTTGTTGTTGTTCTGAGCAAAATTTGTGGTTGTGTTTCAATCATATTTGTTTATATCTTTTAGCAATATGTTAATTAGATTTTTGATATCTCATTAATTGGAGATATAAATTTGAATCAAAACAAATCAAATCTTTTTGTTGGAGTTTTTTGAAAAACAAATCAAAGCAAAATCCTCTACAAATCTGGACGTGATCTCAAATCAAATGCCCATTAGGAAAAAAGCCCAAAAGTTACATTGCTATTTAGGTATACTCAAACCTAAAATTTGAGGGGTGAGAAAGTATTGCAGATCTTTGTTATAGGGTTTCTATTTTGAGTATTTTGTTTGTGTTGTTGTTTGTGCACCACTATAGCGCCTGCATTCTTATCTAAATGCATAAAGTTTGATTTGTTAGTTGAGTTGTAATTCAACAATCTATATTCTGATTATGGGTTAGTGATTCCAAGAAAGTGAGAGGTATCTTATAAGACACATGCCTGCAAGGTTGCAAGAATGTGTGATTACATCAGATGATGTGGTTGATGAAGAAGGTGAGTTGGTACATTATGCTTTCTATGCAGATGTCGAACCTGTCAATGCAGTTGAGGCATTGAAAGATTCGAAGTGGATGAAAGCAATGAACAAAGAGCTGAAGTCAATAGAAGTCAACAACACTTGGTCACTTGTCGAATTGCCCCAAGACAAGAAAGCAATTGATGTGAAGTGGGTATACAAGGTGAAGTTGAATCCCATAGGAGAAGTGACTCGACACAAGGTGAGGCTTGTGGAAAAAGGATTTCTTCAGAAAGAAGGAATTGACTTCGATGAAGTTTTTGCACCTGTTGCTAGGATCGAAACAATCAGGTTGGTTGTTGGTCTAGCAAACATGAACAACTGACAAATGTGTCAGATGAATGTGAAATATGCATTCCTGAATGGCCCCGTAGAAAGAAGAAGCTTATGTTGCATAAACAACTGGGCTTGTGAGACATGGCAAAGAAAGAAAGGTGTACAGGCTGGATAAAGCCTTATAGGGACTTAAACAAGCTCTAAGAGCTTGGAACAAGAAAATAGATGGCTTTATAAGGGAGAAGGAATTTGTGAAGTGCAAATCTGAACATGGAGTATATGTAAGAAGAAACAAGAATGAATTGCTTATACTAAGTCTCTATGTCGATGACCTGTTGATAACAGGTAGCGGCAAGAAGGAGATCGAAGACTTCAAAGGTGATCTCAACAAGGAATTCAAAATGTCAGATCTAGGTGACATTTCATATTTCCTTGGAGTCGAATTCTACAAGAGTGGTAGAGGTTTGATGATGCATCAAAGAAGGTATGAAGGCGAAATACTCAAGAGATTTGAGATGCAAGATTGCAACCCAACTTCGACTCCAACTGAGCCCAGATTACAATTGTCGAAAGATTTAGATGAAGATGATGTCGACCCAACCCAATATAGAAGACTTATTAGGTCACTTCGATACCTTTTTCACACAAGACATGACTTAGCATATAGTGTAGGTATGGTGAGTAGGTTCATGAAAAAGCCAAAGGTATCATATCTAGCAGCGGCGAAGAGGATACTAAGGTATCTGAAAGGAACTCTCGACTATGGCATTTTGTTTCCTGCAGCCGATGAAGAAAAAGAATGCAAATTCATGGGATACACTGACCCAAGTTGGTGTAGTGATGCTGAGGATCGAAAATCCACAGTTGGCTATGTGTTTATGCTAGGTGGTGCACCAGTTGCTTGGAGTTCGAGAAAAGAGCCGATAGTGGCATTATCATCGTGCGAAGCAGAATACATAGTTGTTTCTCTTTGTGTATGTCAAGCAACATGGATGGTGAATCTGGTCGAAGAGATAACATCGAAGAGTCATGGAGCAATTACTGTGAGGATCGACAACATGTCAGCTATCAATCTGGCAAAGAATCCGATAGCATATGGTCTAAGCAAGCACATTGAGATGAGGTTCCATTATCTTCGAGAGCAGGTAGCAGATGGGAAGATGAATGTGGAACACTGCAGAATTGAGAATCAGATTGCAGACATCATGACAAAGGGAGTGCAGGTCGAAGTGTTCAGAAGACTAAGAGCTATGATGAATGTAGATAGCTTAGACACAATAAATTAGGTGGTGTATTGAATTGTAATTCCTTGTGTTGAAGCAGGTTGCTCGACAGAACAAGGAAGTGTTGAACCACCTAGTATATTAAGTCGTGTTAGTGTGTCAAAGTCTCGAAGGATGTTGCCTCACACAGGATTTTGACTTATACCTATTTTAGTAGTGTTAGTTATTTTGGGCTTTTATTATTTTGGACTTTGGCTTGAGGTCCAAGTTAACCTAAATCTATAAAGAGAGGGAGTAACCCTTATTTTTGTAATGAGGTGAATAAGGTACTCATAACACTTGTAATTCATAGTATTTTGCAGTTCCAAAGTGAATAAGAAGTTTTCTACAATTTCTGGGCATAGAGAAACTTTGCAGAATTTAATTTCTCTTCTCCTTCATCGTTCTTTACACTATTTCTTTCTCCATTGTTCTTCTATTTTCATTGTTATTGTGTGGGTAATAACAATCTTGTTCATCAAGATTGATTGAAATTCTCCATAGATTTTGGGGAATTTCCAAAAAAATATGAGTTCAGATTTCACTTATGTATTCCATGACAATGAATGCGATGTTTATACACACTTAACCCTTTTTTATATATGAATCTCCTATAGATCTGCGCGGTGCATTTAATGTGTTTGTTTCATGTTAATGCTCACGTTTTTTTTCTTTCTATTTTTTGCAAACATGCGGTGATTTTTTTGTATTAAATAATACTAGAGCTCTTGAATATAAAATATACTATCTCTGGTCCTTTCTTTTACTGACACTTCATATTTTTAAATTCATTGAATAATGAGATTAATTGTTATACACTGTCAGTGTAAAACGTTTTACACTATCAATGCATCACAATCATCCGTTTGTATTACTTTTTAAATGGTTAAAATAAAATTCAAAATTTTAAATAAAGCAATGGTTGTGATTAACTGACAGTGTAAACAATCTTTACACTGTCGGTGTATATCAATTAAATTCTTGAATCATTAATGTATTTGATTTGTATTATAAATCAAATGTATTAATTATTTAATAAATCTCTCTCTCTCTCTCTCTCTCTCTCTCTCTCTCTCTCTCTTATATATATATATATATATATATATATATATATATATATATATATATATATATATATATATATTAAAGAAAGGGATAAACGAATTTATTAATTTTGCAGTTAAAGGTGCAAAAGATAACGACGTAGTATATGCCCTTATAAATGTCGTGGTTTTAGAAAAACAAAGCACATGAGTGGCATGTTTGAGAACTTAATGTGGTTATCATTTTCGAAGGGAGGTACTATGTAGATTCATCATGGAGATACCTAGTAACTAGTACTATCTCTCCTAGTACTACTCCAAATATGGTTGAAGATACTATCATTGTCGAAGATCTTATTCAGAACATGATCAACGATGCATTTTGAGTTGATAGAAATCATGCTAATGAAATAACATCAATATCAAATTTGAAGATTGACCAAGAAGATTATGTGATGACAAGTTCAACTCAGGAAAGAAACGGAGCTAAGGAGTACTATGAATTGGCTAGAGAAGGAGAACAACCTTTATATGAAGGGTGTAGACAATTTCATGACTATCTTTTTTGGTAAAGTTGTACCATATAAAGTGTTTATGTGGATTGAGTGAGAAGGTAATGACAATGATTTTAGAGTTAACAAAAGATACATTTGAATATGCAAACATTCCAAATTCGTTCTATGAAGCCAAGAAATCAATCACAAAACTTGGCTTGAACTATGTAAAGATACCCACATGTCCAAATGATTGTATGCTTTATTAGGGAGAAGATGAAGAGAGGGCGACTTGCAAAATTTGCAAGACTTTAAAATTGAAAACAAATGAAGAGGTATGTTAACAAGAAAAAGAAGAAAATTTATTCCAAGGTTCTTTGTTATTTTCCATTCATACCTCGATTACAGAGATTATTTTTTTCATCAAAGACGATCGAGGATATGAGATGGCATACAATAAATACTAACAATGATGGAATATTGAGGCATCCTAGAGATTCAGAAGCTTGGAATAAATTTGACTTGACACATAATTGAGAATTTATGATCTTTAAGGTTAATACCAATAAAGTTGGAGATTTTATGTATGGATAAATTAGCATTTATGGCATTGATCTCCATTAAACTGCTAATGATTTATGTTTTATGTTTGTCAACTAAAAAATACAACACAAGAGCTTTATATTTTATGCATTTGATGGTGGTTTAATTGAAAGTGTAACTCATTATCCAACAAGTTAGAGCATAATATATTGTGTGGAGTCAAGACTTATTTTGTATCAGACTAATTTTGGTGGCTTCATCTTGTCCACTTAAAATTATTATGATTTATGAAATAGGTTAACACCAAAATGGGTTAATAATTCTCTTATTTTATTTACTTTCTTTATGATTTATCATTCATTTTTCTATTTTCTATCAATTATGGTATATGATGTTGAATACATTGGCTTAAGCATCTGGTCCAACACATGTCCCTTAAGAACATAATTTCAAAAATGAGTGAAACACCACATATTCATCCAAAATCTTAAGGAAATGGGTGTATGAGACATCTCACGTATTTGAGATTAAAATAATTAATTTAAAAAAATATTTTTTTTTTATTTGAAATTCTTAAAGAGTGTCTTTATAGAACTAGTTAGAATGACCCTTTTTGTAATTATATATATTTTTTCTTTTTATTTACTATCTTGTTATATTTAATATAGATATAACATTTGGAAAAAATAATACATTTGACATTTTAATTATTATAATTTTAAAATAAGAGTTCAAAATTCAGTTAAAATAATCAAATTAAAAATCATGACTATATTTTATTCAAGCGATAAAATATATATATTAAATTTATTTTCTATGCCATCAAGTATAATCAATATTATAGAAAAATTAATCTAGCAACCTCACATTATGAACAATCTCAAAAATAATAGATAGTTTACATAAAAACAAAAACAAACTGACTGTAGATTGAGATGTGAACTCACAGATGATTGTTAAGATCGAGTGAACCGCTGTTAAAACAAATAAGATAAACAATTTCTTGACTTTCATTTACTCCTTTGGAGGATGAGGAAGAGTTTCTTCCACTTCAGTATCAAAAGCATTGATTTTAATCATTTGAGATTTTAAAAAAATGCTATCAACACCAATCGTCGATATTATTAGTTGCCAAATCGGTTGCATTTGCTGTTCTTCGGGTTGAACTACTGAATATTTATTTATTTTTCTTTAATTTTTTTTTTGTTAGTAAATCCTATTAATGAGAATTCAATGATGTTTGTTATCCTAACAACTATGAGTCGTGGTTGTTAATTATAGTAAGTTTTTTTGGGAGGATCGACCAACGCTCTTTTGTGAGATTGGTATAACTCTTTTTGGAACAACATTTCTCATTGTTAGAAGGATTGCAAGTGTAATACGAGGCCTTTGAATTTTCTTTCGCCTTCTTTCTTCTTATGTTAAGGGTTGTGTGTAACACTCTAAATCCCAATATATATATATATATATATATAAATATATATATATATATATATATATATATATATATATATATATATATATATATAATATATATATATATATATATATATATATATATATATATATATATATATATATATATACATATATTTAAAATGTATATATTTAATATATTTGAGATTAAAATAATTAATTTAAAAAATATTTTTTTTTTATTTGAAATTCTTAAAGTGTGTCTTTATAGAACTAGTTAGGATGACCCTTTTTGTAATTATATATATTTTTTCTTTTTATTTACTATCTTGTTATATTTAATATAGATATAACTTTTGGAAAAAATAATACATTTGACATTTTAATTATTATAATTTTAAAATAAGAGTTCAAAATTCAGTTAAAATAATCAAATTAAAAATCATGACTATATTTTATTCAAGCGATAAAATATATATATTAAATTTATTTTCTATGCCATCAAATATAATCAATATTATAGAAAAATTAATCTAGCAACCTCACATTATGAACAATCTCAAAAATAATAGATAGTTTACATAAAAACAAAAACAAACTGACTGTAGATTGAGATGTGAACTCACAGATGATTGTTAAGATCGAGTGAACCACCGTTAAAACAAATAAGATAAACAATTTCTTTCCTTCCTCTACTCCATTGGAGGATGAGGAAGAGTTTCTTCCACTTCAGTATCAAAAGCATTGATTCTGATCATTTGAGATTTAAAAAAAATGCTATCAACACCAATCGTCGATATTATTAGTTGTCAAATCGGTTGCATTTGCTGTTCTTTGGGTTGAACTACTGAATATTTATTTATTTTTCTTTAAATTTTATTTATGTTAGTAAATCCTATTAATGAGAATTCAATGATGTTTGTTATCCTAACAACCATGAGTCGTGGTTGTTAATTATAGTAAGTTTTTTTGGGAGGATCGACCAACGCTCTTTTGTGAGATTGATATAACTCTTTTCGGAACAACATTTCTCATTGTTAGGAGGATTGCAAGTGTATTACGAGGCCTTTGAATTTTCGTTTGGCTTCTTTCTTCTAATGTTAAGGGTGGTGTGTAACACTCTAAATCCCAAAACTTATATATATATATATATATATATATATATATATATATATATATATATATATATATATATATATATATATATATATATATATATATTATATATATATATATATATATATATATATATGTATATATATATATATATTATATATATATATTTAAAATATATATATTAATATATTTGAGATTAAAATAAATAATTTTAAAAAATATACTTTTTTATTTGAAATTCTTAAAGAGTGTCTTTATAGCATTAGTTAGGATGACCCATTTTGTAATTATATATAATTTTTTCTTTCTATTTACTATCTTGTTATATTTAATATAGATATAACCTTTGGGAAAAAATAATACATTTGACATTATAATTATTATAATTTTAAAATAAGAGTTCAAAATTCAGTTGAAATAATAAAATTTAAAATCATGACTATATTTTATTCAAGCGATAAAATATATGTATTAAATTTATTTTCTATGCCATCAAATATAATCAATATTATAGAAAAATTAATCTAGAAACCTCACATTATAAACCATCTAAAAATAATAGATAGTTTGCATAAAAACAAAAATAAACTAACGGTAGATTGAGATGTGAACTCACAGATGATTGTTAAGATCGAGTGAACCACCGTTAAAACAAATAAGATAAACAATTTCTTTTCCTTCATCTACTCCATTGGAGGATGAGGAAGAGTTTCTTCCACTTCAGTATCAAAAGCATTCATTCTGATCATTTGAGATTTTAAAAAAATGCTATCAACACCAATCGTCGATATTATTAGTTGTCAAATCGGTTGCATTTGCTGTTCTTCGGGTTGAACTACTGAATATTTATTTATTTTTCTTTAAATTTTATTTATGTTAGTAAATCCTATTAATGAGAATTCAATGATGTTTGTTATCCTAACAACTATGAGTCGTGGTTGTTATTTATAGTAAGTTTTATTGGGAGGATCGACCAACGCTCTTTTGTGAGATTGGTATAACTCTTTTTGGAACAACATTTCTCATTGTTAGGAGGATTGCAAGTGTAATACGAGGCCTTTGAATTTTCTTTTGGCTTCTTTCTTCTTATGTTAAGGGTTGTGTGTAACACTCTAAATCCCAAAACTTATATATTTAAAATGTATATATTTAATGTATTTGAGATTAAAATAATTAATTTAAAAAATATTTTTTTTTATTTGAAATTCTTAAAGAGTGTCTTTATAGAACTAGTTAGGATGACCCTTTTTGTAATTATATATATTTTTTCTTTTTATTTACTATCTTGTTATATTTAATATAGATATAACGTTTGGAAAAAATAATACATTTGACATTTTAATTATTATAATTTTAAAATAAGAGTTCAAAATTCAGTTAAAATAATCAAATTAAAAATCATGACTATATTTTATTCAAGCGATAAAATATATATATTAAATTTATTTTCTATGCCATCAAGTATAATCAATATTATAGAAAAATTAATCTAGCAACCTCACATTATGAACAGTCTTAAAAATAATAGATAGTTTACATAAAAACAAAAACAAACTGACTGTAGATTGAGATGTGAACTCATTGATGATTGTTAAGATCGAGTGAACCACCGTTAAAACAAATAAGATAAACAATTTCTTGTCCTTCATTTACTCCTTTGGAGGATGAGGAAGTGTTTCTTCCACTTCAGTATCAAAAGCATTAATTTTGATCATTTGAGATTTAAAAAAAATGCTATCAACACCAATCGTCGATATTATTAGTTGTCAGATCGGTTGCATTTGCTGTTCTTTTGGTTGAACTACTGAATATTTATTTATTTTTCTTTAAATTTTATTTATGTTAGTAAATCCTATTAATGTGAATTCAACGATGTTTGTTATCGTAACAACCATGAGTCGTGGTTGTTAATTATAGTAAGTTTTTTTGGGAGGATCGACCAACGCTCTTTTGTGAGATTGGTATAACTCTTTTTGGAACAACATTTCTCATTGTTAGGAGGATTGCAAGTGTAAACGAGGCCTTTGAATTTTCTTTTGGCTTCTTTCTTATTTTGTTAAGGGTTGTCTGTAACACTCTAAATCCCAAAACTTATATATATATATATATATATAGATATATAATATATATATATATATATATATATATATATATATATATATATTTAAAATGTATATATTTAATATATTTGAGATTAAAATAAATACTTTTAAAAAAAATATACTTTTTTTATTTGAAATTCTAAAGAGGGTCTTTATAGCACTAGTTAGGATGACCCATTTTGTAATTATATATAATTTTTTCTTTCTATTTACTATCTTGTTATTTTTAATATAGATATAACTTTTGGAAAAAAATAATACATTTGACATTATGATTATTATAATTTTAAAATAAGAGTTCAAAATTCAGTTAAAATAATAAAATTTAAAATCATGACCATATTTTATTCAAGCGATAAAATATATCTATTAAATTTATTTTCTATGCCATCAAATATAATGGATATTATAGAAAAATTAATCTAGCAACCTCACATTATAAACCGTCTAAAAAATAATAGATAGTTTGCATAAAAACAAAAAATAAACTAACGGTAGATTGAGATGTGAACTCACAGATGATTGTTAAGATCGAGTGAACCACCGTTAAAACAAATAAGATAAACAATTTCTTGTCCTTCATCTACTCCATTGGAGGATGAGGAAGAGTTTCTTCCACTTCAGTATCAAAAGCATTGATTCTGATCATTTGAGATTTAAACAAAATGCTATCAACACCAATCGTCGATATTATTAGTTGTCAAATCGGTTGCATTTGCAGTTTTTTGGGTTGAACTACTGAATTTTTATTTATTTTTATTTAAATTTTATTTATGTTAGTAAATCCTATTAATGAGAATTCAATGATGTTTGTTATCCTAACAACTATGAGTCGTGGTTGTTATTTATAGTAAGTTTTATTGGGAGGATCGACCAACGCTCTTTTGTGAGATTGGTATAACTCTTTTTGGAACAACATTTCTCATTGTTAGGAGGATTGCAAGTGTAATACGAGGCCTTTGAATTTTCTTTTGGCTTCTTTTTCTCTTATATTAAGGGTTGTGTGTAACACTCTAAATCCCAAAACTTATATATTTAAAATGTATATATTTAATGTATTTGAGATTAAAATAATAATTAAAAAAATATTTTTTTTATTTGAAATTCTTAAAGAGTGTCTTTATAGAACTAGTTAGGATGACCCTTTTTGTAATTATATATATTTTTTCTTTTTATTTACTATCTTGTTATATTTAATATAGATATAACGTTTGAGAAAAATAATACATTTGACATTTTAATTATTATAATTTTAAAATAAGAGTTCAAAATTCAGTTAAAATAATCAAATTAAAAATCATGACTATATTTTATTCAAGCGATAAATATATATATTAAAATTATTTTCTATGCCATCAAGTATAATCATATTATAGAAAAATTAATCTAGCAACCTCACATTATGAACAGTCTTAAAATAATAGATAGTTTACATAAAAACAAAAAAAAATGACTGTAGATTGAGATGTGAACTCATTGATGATTGTTAAGATCGAGTGAACCACCGGTTAAAACAAATAAGATAAACAATTTCTTGTCCTTCATTTACTCCTTGGAGGATGAGGAAGTGTTTCTTCCACTTCAGTATCAAAAGCATTAATTTTGATCATTTGAGATTTAAAAAA